>NC_135479.1:174264918-174864918 GCF_052094955.1 Ictidomys tridecemlineatus
TATCCCCTATTCTAATAAAGAAAAAAATAAGTCATCATTTCATGAATTTATTCAGTTAGTTGTTAAGTAGGAGAGCAAAACCCTCAGTGATTGGGGCAACAGAAGACCCTTTTCTGTCTGTTTGCCTCTAGGTTCTGACCTGACTTTTGCCTTTCTATTCCCTGTTACCAGCACTAGCTTCTTCCTTGGCCCTGGCTACAATCCTATCCCTATCTTTCAGAATCCTTAAGTGAGTTCACACCACACCTATCATTGAAAGTACATAACTTGTTATGGAAAATTGAGATTTCCTAATTCATCTTGTTTTATTTTTTAGAGTGAAAAACTAGAGGGCCATTATGAAAGGCAGAGGTTGAAACATGATAAAAGAGCCCCTCTCAAAAATGAAGAAACTTAGTTCCATGCTGAGGATCCAAGGTGGCTGCATCCCTGCTCTATGTATGCCCTGTCCAGTCACCTGCCATTTGCCACTGTGGAGCTCTGGACTGTTCTGATGCTGAATGCCCTTAACTGCCCATGCCCTGTCAAATAGAGAACAAGGACTTTGCCCCTTTCAGCAAAAAATAGCTTGGAGATTTCATTGCCCACTTTTCATAGAAATGGAGGCTAGAAATTGACAATGGAGAAATGTAACAGGGGTTCATTTGATGCTTTCACTATATCCCTTGGGGCTTTGAAACTTACATTTTTTTTTCTTTTGTCCAACCTTTTTTTTTTCCTGATCTTCTTCCTAATCTTTTTCCTGTCCTTTTTTCCCCTGATCTTCACCTTCCTGATCTCTTCTCCCTAATCTCATTTTCTCTGAATCACCTCTATAAATGCTCCCTGTTCCTGCTGATGGGCAGAATCACAGCCTTTGGGACAGGAGACCCCTGTGTTTCTCCTTTGCTAGCAAAGCAATAAACTTCTTTTTCCCTTTTTATCAATAAAAAAGGGACTTAATTTTGATTTTTAAATTGAATGCATTTGGATAAATGGACTCTACTCTTTTCCTGCCATTAGATGTGAAAAGACAAAGACTCTTGATCTCCCATTCCTCTTTACTGTTCTAGGTTTATTAAAAGGTGTTTTAAAAAATAGAGAAAGATATCTAAAGCCAAAGATAAAGTAGGAGATAGTGATAAATCACAAAGGGTATCTTTTAATCACTAAAGGCAACTGAAATTAAAATGATGTTGCTGAGACATAAGTTTTCATTGCCTAAAATAAAACTTTATTTCCTAGTGCCATCAAAACCCCCAAGTATATCCAAATATTTGAAAGGGCAGATGTTGGGGCACCAGGGTACCAATGACTAGTGTTTTTAACTGATCCAAAGGAGAAGTCAAGAGCTCAGAGTTTTGTTTATACTTCCCTGCCTAATGGCACATAGAAATCACAGCTCTTCATACCTCATGAAGCAAAGATCTTCTCTTCCCTTTTCTATAATGGCAGGTGACGTGCTGCAGCTGCAAACACCAGGATCTGGTTTGTGAAAAGAAAATAGAAAAGACTTTGCCCTGTATGCCCAGGTCATGTTGGCTGTGGTTTTTAATCTATTAGTACTGTGTGGTGTGGTTCCTTTCTGTGGGCTTCACCCAAGGGCTGGTTAGAACTGCACTTCCACCTACTGAATCAGAATCTCTTTTTAAAGTATGGGCTGGTGATTCCTTTTTGCATTAGAGTTTGAGGTGCACTTTGCAAATTGGGTCCTGGGAGTTTGGAAACTGGCTGAGGAAAAATAAATATATGGAGAGTTCAACAGCTCAGATTGCTGCATCCAAATGAATGACAATAGACAAACAGTTACACTTGTATGTGCCCCTCCTTCCCTGGTAACCTCGGGGCAGGGAGAGGGGCGGCAGCGGAGGTGGCCTGGACATTTAGCTCTGAGTCAGTTGGGCACATCTTTTTGGATGATTGCTGCCAGTTTCATAGGGCAGATGTGGGGCCGAGAGAAATGTTCAGGGCTATGGAGGGTGTGAGAGGGAGATGCTGGAGTAGCAGGAGGCTTATTTCAGCTCTATTTGTCTGCAGATGTTCTGGGCTTTGGCTAGGGCTCAGGGCTGGCTCTGATTCCTTCTAACTCTTGGGCACAAACAGTGTGTTTTGTTCTCTTTTTTCTATTTTTTTTTTAGACTTTCTCTGAGGGTCTCTTGACATCTCTTTATCTTTAGACGTTCTTCTTTGTTGGGGCCCCATCCTAGGTCTGGATAATGGGCTGGAAACTGGAATTGTAACATATCTTGGAGTAGCACAGCCTGGCTAAATCTGCATATGTGTATTCCTGCCTTTTGTTCCTATAAATTGCAACACTAGTGTAGGATTAGAGAAGAAAAAGTAGCTGCCTTCTCAGTTTGGGTCAAACTACAATTAAATTCATTTTTTCTTTTTATATTGTTTTTTTCTTATTTCAGATGCAAAAGCCAAATCCACTCCATCTGAACACCAGCAAGACCTCTGCCCTGGGGTGCCAGGAACTGGAAGGTTGAGACAGGAGAATCACAAATTTAGGACCAATATGAAGTGAGATTCCATCTCAAAAGCTTAAACAAAATGATGATGACTGAAGAAAAAAACACAAAATTTTAAAAAAATAAACTCTACTCAGTTATAATTTAGCAACTTTCCATCAAAGACAATACAAACTCCCAGTGTAAGAATTGTTCTGGAAAATCCACATTTACAAGACCAGGATTGTCATCCTGGCTGGACACTAAAAACATTCAAAAGAACTGATGGTATCTGGGCCCTGACCCACCAAAATACAATTCACGTTGAAAACACCTGCCATATACTCCATCTGTTGATTGCAGTAGAATTTCTAGGGGCAAAAATATGTCCTGTTTCGCAAAGCACTGCATGTGCAACTTGTCCTTCCAGGGCTGCTTTTCTTCCTTCCTTCCTTTCTTTCTTCTTTCTTCTTTTTTGTTTCTGCCGTACTGGTGTTCAAACCCAGGGCCTCGTGCATGCTAGGATCCCTCTACCACTGAGCCACATCCCCAGTTCTCAGGGCTGCTTCTGACCAGCTTCTCACTGAGAGAGGAAAGGAAGTTCATTTGCTTACCTTCATCTCTCCTTCCACTTCTACTTTCAACACCACCTGCTGAAACTCCCCATTGTATTGTCAGCTCTTTTTTATTTTATTTTTTTAAGAGAGAGAGAGAGACAGAGAGAGAGAGAGAGAGAGAGAGAGAGAGAGAGAGAGAGATTGAGATAATTTTTTAAATATTTATTTTTCAGTGTTCAATGGACACAATATCTTTATTTTATTTATAATGTGGTTCTGAGGATCGAACTCAGTGCCCTGTGCATGCCAGGTGAGCATGATACTGCTTGAGCCACATCCCCAGCCCCCCCTTTTTAAAATTATTATTTTTTAGTTTTACATGGGCACAGTATCTTTATTTTGTTTATTTACTTTTATGTGGTGCTGAGGATCAAACCCAGTGTTTTTTAAAATTTTCTTCCTTTTATGGCTCTATATCCTTGTGAGTTTGGGAGCAACAGCACATTCTATTTTATGGAACTGTCTTTATATTATTGCATAAAAACAACTTTCCTTTCTTTTGTTGACAATCAGAATTATCTTTGATAATATATAATAAATTTCTCAGTTTACCAGGGATAAATGTAGTGAAGTAAACCTCAGAGATGGATGTTTAGGATTATGTTATGACGCTAGAAGCAGTTGATAAGAGACATTTGGGAGAAATTCATGACAATGTGATCATCTTGTATAAATGATTCTTTCCTCCCCTATTTCATGTAAGAATGTCATTAGATGTAGTTAGCAATCTGTTAAATAGACTTTCTTGTCAAACCCAAGACTGAGAACTGTTTCTTAGTCATTTTTACAGAACTTTGTACATAAACTGCCTTGCATTTGAGATGGGTTCATCAAATATTTAACTGAATTACTCATATTAATCAAACTGTAGATGAGGAGACACCCAAACCCTAAATTAACTATAAACCTAAATAGCATCCAGATTCCTAAAGCTATCCAAAAATAGAATAACATGAGTGTATTATCAAAAGGTAAATTTAACTTCCACAAAGTCTGCCCTTAGGGTGAGCACCATACATGACATCCTAGGGGACTTTCTCCAGGAGACTTCCCCATTCCTGCACTATTGGTCAAAGTAGAAGGAGAGCAAGTTTGGATAAGTTTAGTATGTTATGTACCACAGACCTGAATGAGAGACCGACCTTAACAAAACCTTACCTAAATAGACCTGGGGAAGAAAAACAATGGCTTTCCTAAATTCAGAACTTCTTAGGAAACAGGTGCTATATTGAGTTCTTTATAAATAGCAAGCCTCACTATTACCCACCACTTGGAGATGAAGACAGTTGACAAAACTTAGGGGTAGAACATTAAGTAACTTCCCCGAGATCTCCCAGCTCAGGAGTGGCAGTGCTGGGATTTGAACTCAGGCTATCTGGCTCCAGACTCATTATCTCTCCACTATGCTACCTCTCCAAATATATTATTAAACTTTCTTTCTCTTATGTAATAAATTAAGACTTTTCCTATTTTTTCTACTACCACCTAGAACTCATTTGTCTTGTATTCCATTCCTAGCTCATTGGACAAACTTATTCATAAAACCCATTCTTAAAAACTACACTCTATTGACAAGAATCTTAAAGAACAAGAAATAAATCAAGTATCAATAAATATATGGATTCAAACTGAAAAGCTTCTTCTCAGAAACAGAAACAATGAGGTGAAGAAAGAGCCTACAGAATGAAAGCAAATTTTTACTATATGCACATCAGAGAAAGCACTAATGTCCAGGATATGTAAAGAACCCCAAAACTTAACACTGAAAAAACAAATAACCCAATCAATAAATGGGCTAAGGAACTGAACAGACACTTCTCAGAAGATATACAATTGACCAACAAATATATGAAAGAATGTTTAACTTTTTTAGTAATTAGAGAAATGAGAATCAAAACTACTCTAAGATTTCATCTCACTTCAGTCAGTAATATTAAGTGTTGTCAAGAATATGGAAGGAAAGGCATACTCATACATTGCTGTTGGGACTGCAAATTGATGGAGATTCCTTAGAAAACATGGAATGGAACCACCATTTGATCCAGCTATCTCACTCCTCAGTTTATACCTAAAGGACTTAAAAACAGCGTACTACAAAAACACAGCCACATCAAATTTATAGCCGCACAATTCATAATAGCTAAACTGAAGAACCAATCTAGATTCCCTCTATAGATGAATGGATAAAAAATGTGGTATATATACACAATGGAATATTATTCAGCAATAAAAGAGAATAAAATCATGGCATCTATTTTCAGATAAATAGATGGAGTTGTAGAATTGTGTTAAATGAAGTAAGTCAGTCTCAGAAAACTGAAGACCAAGGTTTTCCCTGATAAGTGAATGCTGATCCATAGTGGGTACATCATGGGTGGAATGGATGAACTTTGCATAGGGCAAAAGGGAGTGTGGGGAAGGGAGTGGTCATGAAGATAGGAAAGATGGTAAAATGAGTTGGACATCATTACCCAAGTATACATATAATGACATTAATAGTGTGACCTTACTTTTGCACAACCAGAGAAATGAAAAATTGTTCTCCATTTGTGTACTATGAATCAAAATGCTCTCATGTATAAATTCTGCTCTCATGTATAAATAATTATAAAAAATAAATTAATTATCAACTCTAAGCAAGAAGTGTGAATCAGGAGGCATAGCGATACCAGCTTTCAAGCTATACTACAGAGCAATAGTAACAGAAACAGCATGGTACTGGTACCAAAACAGGCTGGTGGACAAATGGTACAGAATAGAGGACACAGAGACTAATCCACAAAGTTACAACTATCTTGTATTTGATAAAGGGGCTAAAAGCATGCAATGGAGGAAGGAGAGCATCTTCTACAAATGGTGCTGGGAAAACTGGAAATTCATATGCAAGGAAATAAAACTGAACCCCCTTCTCTCGCCATGAACAAAAATTAACTCAAAATGGATCAAGGAGCTTGATATCAAATCAGAGACTCTGCATCTGATAGAAGAAAAAGTTGGCTCAGATCTACATATTGGGAGGTCAGGCTCCAAATTCCATAAGAGGACATCCATAGCACAAAAGTTAATAACAAGAATCGACAAATGGGACTTACTTAAACTAAAAAGTTTTTTTCTCAGCAAGAGAAACAATAAGAGAGGTAAATAGGGAGCCTACATAATGGGAACAAATTTTTACTCCTCACACTTCAGATAGAGCCCTAATATCCAGAGTATACAAAGAACTCAAAAAATTAAACAATAAGATAACAAATAACTCAATCAACAAATGGGCCAAGGACCTGAACAAACACTTCTCAGAGGAGGACCTACAGTCAATCAACAAGTACATGAAAAAATGCTCACCATCTCTAGCAGTCAGAAAAATGCAAATCAAAACCACCCTAAGATACCATCTCACTCCAGTAAGATTGGCAACCATTATGAAGTCAAACAACAAGTGCTGGCGAGGATGTGGGGAAAAGGGTACTCTTGTACATTGCTGGTGGGACTGCAAATTGGTGCAGCCAATTTGGAAAGCAGTATGTAGATTCCTGGGAAAGCTGGGAATGAAACCACGATTTGACCCAGCTATTGCCCTTCTCGGACTATTCCCTGAAGACCTTAATAGAGCGTACTACAGAGATACTGCCACATCGATGTTCATAGCAGCACCATTCACAATAGCTAGACTGTAAAACCAACCCAGATGCCCTTCAATAGATGAATGGATAAAAAAAAATGTGGCATTTATACACAATGGGGTATTACACAGCACTAAAAATGACAAAAATCATGGAATTTGCAGGGAAATGGATGGCATTAGAGCAGATTATGCTAAGTGAAGCTAGCCAATCCCTAAAAAGCAAATGCCACATTTCTTATTTGATATAATGAGAACAACTAAGAACAGAGCAAGGAGGAAGAGCAGGAGGAAAAGATTAATATTAAACAGAGACATGAGATGGGAGGGAAAGGGAGAAAAAAGGGAAATTGCAAGGAAATCGAAGAAGACTCTCATTGTTATACACAATTACATATAAGAGGTTGTGAGGGGAATGGAAAAAAACAAGGAGAGAAATAAATTACAGTAGATGGGGTAGAGAGAGAAGATGAGAGGGGAGGGGAGGGGGGATAGTAGAGGATAGGAAAGGTAGCAGAATACAACAGTTACTAATATGGCATTATGTAAAAATGTGGATGTGTAACCAATGTGATTCTGCAATCTGTATTTGGGGTAAAAATGGGAGTTCATAACCCACTTGAATCTAATGTATGAAATATGATATGTCAAGAGCTTTGTAATGTTTTGAACAACCAATTTAAAAAAAGGGAGTTAAAAAAAACTACACTTTAAAATGAACATGGGAAGCCAACAATATAGACAAGCAAACTGTGAGTTCTTTGATTACTGTTGCATTAGGATTTCTATAATGTTGCCCAGTTGCAAATAGGTTTTTTTTGTTTTGTTTTGTTTTATATTGGAGATTGAAATCAGGGGCACTATGCTCCTGAGCCACATTCCCTGACCTATTTTTTTTTTTTAAGTTTCTGAGGGCCTTGCTAATTCGTTTAGGCTGGCATAGAACTTGCCATTCTCTTGCCTCAGTCTCCTGAGTCACTGGAATTACAGGTGTGTGCCAGCACTTCACCTTATTTGTTTATTTTTATGAGGTGCAGAGGATCAAACCCAGTGCCTCACACATGCTAGACAAGTGCTCTGCCATTGAGCTACAACCCCAGAACCTTTTTTTATGTTTTGTTTTGCTAAGTTGCTTACTGTCTCATTTAAGTTTCTGAGGCTAGTTTTGAAATTGTGATTCTCCTGCCTCAGCTTCCTGAATTGCGGAGATTATAGGCATACACCACCATACTTGGCTTACATTAAGTAATTCTGAGAATGAGAAAATTTAAAGGAATGTATGAGCTACCCCATAATATCTGTTTTTAAGACTTAAGATTGAAGGGCTGGGATTGTGGCTCAGTTGTAGAGTGCTTGCCTGGCACATGTGAGGCACTGTGTTTGATCTTCAGCACCACATAAAAATAAATAAAATAAAAGTATAATGTTCATCTACAACTAAACAATAACAATAACAAAAACTTAAGATTGAGATCATAGTTTTGAAACAAGGAAAGCAACTTGACTTTTTCCTTTCACCAGAGAAGTCACACTTCTGGGTATAGCAAGAGATGACCTGAGTGGGAACCAGAATGTTCCAGAACTACCTGTGAGTATGAAAAGTCAGGAAAGAAGAGAGACGTTTGTCTACCAGTCTAAGTCACTAAAATGTCTCCCTAAACCCTTTGGTAAAAAAGTTAGGATTCACTACTTTAGGACAAAATAGCTTCACTCATTTAAATATAATTTTTTAAACCAATTTTCTGTTTATCTCTGATAACTCTCCACTGAGAGGAAATGACAGAAATCTTGAAATTTAGGTCTTTATTACATGGCTGCTTCAAAAGTCATGAAATTTTAAAACAAATCTGTTTTCTACAAAAGTGAGTGTATCCCATGCATTGGCTCTAACACATGATTGGAGATTTTGGAAGTCAAGAGGGATTGTTAGCACTTTGTAACACCATCATGACTACATGACCAAGACCAGAATAAAGAAAGGGCTGTTGACATGGTTTGTTGGGTTTTGTTGTTACTAGAACTACTTCTTCTTCTGGTCTTTGGTCCTTCTAATTATTTGTGGTTGTTATTATTTTCTGTGGATTGTAGGGGAGAAGCTGCACTAGAGAACAAATGTTCTCTCTATATATAGTCAGTGAGTAAAATTATAGTTGTGGATTGGATATTAAATGTCCCCCAAAAGCCCATTTTTGAAGGCTTGGTCTCCAGCTGATGGCACTGTTGGGAGGTGGTGGGGCCTACGTGGAGAAAATCAATTGGGACCTTCCAATGAGGGACATATAGTGACCCTGCTCCTCTCTCTTCCTCTTTCTTTGCTTCCTGGCTGCCACAAGGTAATCAGCTGTGTTCTCTATCACACCCCTCCTCCAGGATGTTCTGCCTCACCCCAGGACCAAAGTGATGGACACAAGGGATATAAACTGAAACCTCTGAAACCATGAGCAAAAACAAATCTTTCTTTCTTTAAATTTATCTCTCAGGTATTTTGTCACAGCAAAGAAGTCTTCCTGGCACAGTTACCTGAGACAGGAGCACAGAAGAAACTGTGAGTCCCTGTAATGCCCTTGCATTAAACCACTCCTACTGGGCCACTTTTATTATGAATGTTGCCAGCATATCTGAAAAACGTGAAGTCCCATTGTTAGTGACAATCTTGACTGTGTTGGTAATGAAGTCAAAGCCCTAGGATTTCCATTTCTTTAACATTTATATCCCAGTTATTCTCCTGGAGATAGTTTTTCATAGAGGAAGGAAACAAAGAAGTGGGAGGAAGCAGACAGAGTTCCAGGGCAAAGGCAAGGAGAAGAGTGACTGTGAATACCAGACATGGTCTTTGTTTATTTCACAAGCTTGCAGCAGGCCAGGGCAGGCAGATGACATACAAAGAGGAAGGTTTCCAGACCTTAAAACATTGTTTGTTTGTTTGTTTTGATTTCTTATTTTCTTGAAGGAAGTATTACATTCCTGAAAGTCCACAGATTCCACACTGCCCTCCCCTCAGAACATCATCTCTGTTTCTCAGCCCCAGAGCATTTACATTTGGGAATCCTGCCACCTGCTGGATTTGTGAAATATGACATGCCACGTTTCAAAATTTTCATTTGTTGGATCCAGGGAGTGAAAATACCTCAACTGTTCCTTCAGAGTTTTTTTTTTTCCTTTCTTTTTTTTTCCCTTAGGGGAAGGGGTGGGCTGTGGTTTTGGGAGAAGGGGCTTGAGATGATTTCCCTGAGATTTTTATATTTTTCTAGAATAATCTTTCAGTTGATTTTATGTATTTTAAAATCATACTTATCAAAAAGCTTAAAAATTTGTTAACAACCCAAAGTAGTTATAAAATAAATACAAGTAGTAATAAGATAAATCAGCAATGTTAGTAAATATTACATTCAGTGTTTGGTATGTGCCAGAACTGTGCAGAGGACCTGTGAACATTGCTTTTTGCCACATTCACCACCATCCTATTGCTGGAGACAGGCAGATGTAAATGATGGGAAGTTGAGAAAAATGTAACAATTCTATAAGATGGTCCACTGTGGTGACCTCCATGTGTTTCCATCCTTGAAAATCAATTTACCTGCAGCCCTTCTTGGCTAAAGTGGTTTAATGTTATATTTCATTCATTTATTTGGAGACGGAGGTCTCACTGTGTTGCTCAGGCTGGCCCTGAACTCCTGGCTCAAGCAATTCTCCTGCTTCAGCCTCCCAAGAATCTAGGACTATGGGCCCTTACCACTGCAAGAGAATGATTTCAAATGTCTCAAAGAACTTTATTGATGCAGAAAGCTGAGAAACATTAGGTAGTAGAAATGAAAAATTCTTTTAATCTTGAACATTTTGACCATAGGATTATAGTCTTTTGAGATTAGATAATGCTTTGTCAATCTTTCAAGGTATTGTAAATGATGTTCTCAATTGCTCTGTGGGCCTTCATTTAGAAAATTGTTTCAAACTTTTTACAGCACGATCAAGTTCTCCTAAGTCACACCTGTGAATATTATCTGTGGAAAATATACTTTGAACGAAGTGTGGTTGAATACAGGAAAACCCCTGGACAATGGTTCTTTCCAAGAGTGCATGGGGCTCAATGTTCATAGCAGCTCAATTCACGATAGCTAAAACATGGAACCAACCTAGATGCCCTTCCACAGAAGAATGAGTTGAGTTTTGTACCGGGTGAGACATAAGGATTTAATTTCATTTTGCTACATATGGATTTCCAGTTTTCCCAGAACCATTTGTTGAAGAGACTATCTTTTCTCCACAAATGTTTTTGGTGACTGTGTCTAGTATGAAATAACTGTGCTCATGTGGGTTTGTTTCTGTGTCTCCTATTCTGTACCATTGGCCTAATGTCTGTTATGGTGCCAATACCATGCTGTTTTTGTTACTATGGATTTGTAGTATAGTTTAAGGTCTAATATTGTGATGCCTCCTGCTTCACTCTTCTTGCTAAGAATTGCTTTGGCTCTTCTGGGTCCCTTATTTTTCCAAATAAATTTCATGATTGCTTTTTCTACTTCTATGAAGAATTTCATTGGGATTTTAATAGGAATTGCATTAAATATGTATAACACTTTTGGTAGTATGGTCATTTTGACTATACTAGTTCTGCCTATCCAAGAATGGGATATCTTTCATTCTTCTAAGGTCTTCTTCAATTTCTTTCTTTAGAGTTATATAGTTTTCGATGTAGAGGTCTTTTACCTATTTTGTTGGATTGATTCCCAAATATTTTTTTGTGTGTGTGTGTGAGTCTATTGCAAATGGGGTAGTTTTCCTAATTTCTCCTTGAGTGGATTCATCACTGATGTATTATGGGTGTTAATTTTATATCCTCTTACTTTGCTGAATTCATTTATAAGTTCTACAGATTTTCTGGTGGAATTTTTGTGTCTTCTAAATATAGAATCATGTCATTGGCAAATAGAAATAGTGAGTTCTTCTTTTCCTATTCATATCTCTTTAATTTCTTTCATCTAATTACTCTGGCTAGTTTCCAGGACTATGTTGAAGAGAAGTGATTTATAAAAGGCATTCTTATATTGTTCTAGTTTTATTTTTAAATATTTTTTAAAAGTTGTAGTTGGACAGAATATCTTTATTTCATTTATTTATTTTTATGTGGTGTTGAGGATTGAACCCAGTGCCTCACATGTGCAAGAGGAGTGCTCTACCACTGAGCCACAATCCCAGCCCCTTGTTCTGGTTTTTTAGAGAAAATGTTTTCAATTTTTCTCCATTTAGAATGGTGCAGGTCTTGGGTTTAGCATATATAGCTTTTACAAAGTGGAAGTATGCTCCTACTATCCCTAGTTTTTCTACAGTTTTAAACATGAAGAAGTGCTGTATTTTGTCAAATGCTTTGTCTGAATCTATTGAAATGATCATATGATTCTTGTCTTTAAGTCTGTTGATGTGATGAATTACATTTATTGATTTTTGTATGTTGAACCAACCTTAAATCCCTGAGGTGAACCCCACTTGATTGTGATGCACTATCTTTTTACTGTTTTTGTATGCAATTTGCCAGAATTTTACTGAGAATTTTTGCATGTATATCCATCAGGGATATTGGACAGAAGTTTTCTTTCCTTGATGTGCCTTTGTCTGGTTTTGGCATAGGGTGATATTAGCCTCATAAAATGAGTTTGAAGGGGTTCTTTTTTTCTATTTCATGGAATAACTTGAAAAGTATTGGTATTAATTTTTTTTTTTTGAAGATCTTGTAGGACTCAGTTGAGAATCCATCTGGTCCTAGGATTTTCTTGGTTGGTAGGCTTTTGATGGCATATTCTACTTCATTGCTTGAAACTGATCTGTTTAAATTGGGTATGTTCTCCTGATTCAATTTGAATAGGTCATATGTCTTCAGAAATTTGTTGATGTCTTTAAAATTTTTTATTCATTTTTTATTTCTATTAGACCCTGAACCTACTAGAAGAAAAAGTAGGTCCAACTCTTCACCTTGTTGGCTTAGAAACTAATTTCCTTAACAAGACACCTAAAGTGTTAAGAAGTAAAATCAAGAATTAATAAATGTGATAGATTCAAACTAAAAAGCTTCTTCTCAGCAAAGGAAACAATCGATAACATGAAGAGAAAGCCCACAGAATTAAAGAAAATCTTTACCACATACACCTCAGATAGAACATAAATTACCAGAATATATAAAGAATTCAAAAAGCTTAAAATCAAACACACACAAACACACACACACACACACACACACACACACACACACACAAATAACCCAATCAAAAAATGGGCTAAAGAATGGAACCAGATGATTCATAGAAGAAAAAATACAATCCATCAAATAATATAAGAAAAAGTGTTCACCATCTCTAGCAGTTAGAGAAATGCAAATCGAAACTAAGATTTCATCTCACTCCAGTAAGAATGACAATTATTAAGAACAAAAGCAATAATAAATAATGGTGAGGATGTAGGGGAAAATGTACACTCATACATTGCTGGTGGGAATGCAAATTGGTGGAACCATAATGCAAAGCAGTATGGAGATTTCTCAGAAACTTGAAATGGAACCACCATTTAACCCATCTATCCTACTCCTCATTATATATCCAAAGTACTTAAAATCAGTATGCTACAATAATACAGCCACATCCATATTTATAACAGCTCAATTCACAATAGCCAAACTGAGGAACCAACCTAGATGTCCTTCAACAGATGAATGGATAAAGAAAATGTGGTATATATACACAGTAGAATATTACTGAGACTTAAAGAAGAATAAAATTATGGCATTTGCCAGTAAATGGATGGCTCTGTAGACTACCATGCTAAGGGAAATAAGCCAGTTTAAAAAACAAAACAAAACAAAACAAACAAACAACAACAACAACAAAAAAAAACCCAAAGGCCAAATGTTTTCTCTGATATGTGGATGCTAATTCACAATAAGGGGGTGGGGGCTAGGGAAGAACAGATTTAATTGAGGTTAGACAGAGGAGAGTGAAGGGAGAAGAAAGAATATGGGAGTAGAAATGGTAGTAGAATAAATTAGACATTATTGCCCTGTGTGCATATACAATTACACGACCAGTGTGATACTATATTGTGTACAACCAGAAGAGGGAGTAGTTCTCCCTTAATGTATGATGTGTCAAAATGTGTTCTACTGTCAAGTATAGCTAATTAGAACAAATAAAGTAAAAACAGATGAATGAATAAAGAAAATGTGGTATATATACACAATGTAATATTACTCAGTCACAAAGAAGAATGAAATTATGGCATTTGACAGTAAATGGATGGCTCTGTAGAATGCTAAAGGAAATAAACCAATTCCAAAAACCAAAGGCCAAATATTGTCTTTGATATGTGGATGCTGACTCACAATAAGTGGGAGAATGAGGGAAGGGCTGGAGGTTTATTGCATTGGTCAGGGAAGAATGGGGGAAAGAGAGAAGGGATGGGAATGGGAAAGATAGTAGAATGAATTAGACATAACTTTCATATGTTCATATATGATCACATGACCAGTGTAACTCTACATTATGAACAATCATAGAATGAGATGTTATACTTCACATATGTATAATATGTCAAAATACATTCTACTGTCATGTATAACTAAAAAGAACAAATAAAATTTTTAAAAAGTGCATGTGGCAACACATGAGTGACTTAATTTCAATGCAAATTCCTTGAGGCAGAGACCATGTCTACTTTGTTCTTTTGTATTTGCAGTTGGCAAGTGGGTGGCACACAGTAGTATCAATATTTTTTGAACAATAAACAAGATGCCATGAATATCCAGATGCCATGGCACATGCATGTAATCCCAATGGCTCAGGAGGCTGAGGCAGGAGGAATGTGAGTTCAAAGCCAGCCTCAGCAATTTAGCGGGGCTCTAAGTAACTCAGTGAGAAAGGGCTGGGGAGGTGATTCAATTGTTAAGCATCCCTGAGTTCAATTCCTGGTACCAAAAAAAGAATTAAACAAATGAATAAATTAGGAAGTGGTTATATCAGCCATTTCTCATATTTGCCAACTTTAATGAAGAGTGAGTTTTCTTCATCAAATGGTTATTCCAATTGTAAACTTATAGAATAAAAATTTCCCTCATTTCAAAGGATGGTGGTTACTCTAACAGCCCTTAATCAGAAGCCTGTCTTAGTGATTGCAACTGAACTTATTCACACATTGTTCAACCTTATTGGAACATAGAGTGTTTATAGAGTGACAGGAGGCACTGTTTAATCTGAAGATTATGTTGAGTCACCTGAGTTATGCTGCGGGGAGATTGATGGTACCGGAAAATTAAATACAGCACATTTCAAAGTTAGTGTAAGAATTGTGATAGGTTGGTATCAATAAATAAGTACAGGATGACATTTCATTTCCTGGGTTTGTGTCAGCAACAAATTATAAAATGTCAGCAATTTCTTATTTGGTATTGTAAACCACCAGATGTCAGATTAATAGTTACATAAAGATTTTATTCATTTTCCAAAAAAAATCTTAGACTTGAGTCATAAATAATAGACAATACACTTATTTTGTACAACTCAGTCCTTTTTAATAACAAAGAAATTGATGATTTCTTTGATAATTCCAGAATTCAAATTCCACTTTAAGTAGCTGAATCAGATACATTCTGTGATATTTTTGTTAGAAATATTTTCATTTCACATACGGCAGTGCACAGCACCAGATCATTTGAGCACTCATATCTGGCCTCAAGATCTAGATAATGTCAGAAACACATGGTAATCAGAGACCCAATACTTCTTATTTAATATATTATATGACTATAGAATTTAATTCAAATATGACTGAATGATCTCTACCCTTTTATTAACTTTTTTGTGTAATTTTCCAAATGTTCTCAATTTTTTTTCACCCTTGGTTTATTTTATTTGGTTTAGCCTGACACGGTTTTATGGGACTCTTGATAATTGGGTATCATAGGTAAAAATAATCCAGGTGGTCTAGGACATATTTTAGAGTTACCTGTGCTCTAAATGGACAGGTGAATGGACAGAAGGGGTTCTTCTCAGCATGAGCTGTCACATCCCTTCTTTCTTTCCTCTTCCTAACACCTTTCTTTTTTTTTCCAACAAAGGGATATGGTGACCCAGTGGAGTAAGGGCTTACTGATATAAACAATCAAAACTAGCAGAGTTTGAGGGCTGGTGTTATGCTCAGTGGCAGAGCGCTTCCCTCGCACATGTGAAACACAGGGTTCAATCCTCAGCACCACACAGGAAATAAATAAATACAATAAATATACTGTGTCCATGTATAACTAAAAATATATTTTTAAAAGCTATCAGAGTTTGATTTCAGTAGTTAATGACTAAAGGTATAGCTTTTACAATGTGCTTTTAGTTTATCTATGTAAAAGGCTATATAGATTAACTGAACATCATTTTCAAAAAGAGAAAAAAGGAAAAAAAGGCTAGTTTGAAACCAATGACTCCATGTGACAAATTTACCTTCATTTTTGTCTTACTGTGATTGATTTAGACTTCATCAATATTTCTTTTCAATGAAAGTTGAAGCTCCAAGACTTCTACAAACAATAAATTCTATTCAAATAATAAGTATTGAAAGACCCCCGTCCAATGAAAGACCCCCGTATCCCTGTCCAAGGAGAATCACACGAAACACTGGCTGCAAAAGCAAGAGGTTGGTTTATTGGGACACAGGCGCCTGCGGGTGCCCAGCAGAACCTCAGCTGGAGCTTTGGTGAACTGGCACACCGGGCTTGGGGATACAGAGATTTTTATAGGGTTTAGGACAGGTTTCGCGCACGCGGGAAGCAACAGGTTTCTTATTGGTTTGTTTAAATCTAGCATATAGGCCACCTAGGGGGTACAGGTCTGCATTCCAAAAACCACAGGTCTGCATTCTATTCTTTCTGTTCCTGCTTATCTGTTCCGGTTTATTCATTCATGCCTCAGGATTCGGGTGCTCTGTTCTTCAACCGGTTGTCCGGAGAGCATGCCTGGCGCCTGAACCTGTTTATGGCCTGCCTGGTATCTTGGTTTCATATCTTGGCCTTAGGTAACTGGGCTGACTGGGCTAGGGTCTTTCAGTATCTTGGGATGTGCTTGGTCATTTTAAAAATTCTAAAATATCCTTATATACATGTTCTTTGTCCAAAGAATGAAGTAGGGCTGAAGATGCAACTCAGTGGAAGAGTGTTTCCTAGCATGTGCCAGACCATAGTTCAATCCTCAGTATGGCAACAAATAAAATAAGGTAGATTTGATGGATAAATACAGCTTTTTAAAAATCATTCTATGGGGCTGGGGATATAGGTCAGTTTGTATACTGCCTGCTTCACTTGCACAAGGCCCTGCGTTCAATCTCCAGCACCACCAAAAGAAAAAAAAAAAGTAAAACGTTCTATGAATGCAAACATCATCAATTAAAACAAAAAGCAGGGCTGGGCTGGGGTTGTGTCTCGGCCATACAGCACTTGCTTGGAAGGTGTGAGGCACTGGGTTTGATTCTTAGCATCACATATAAGACAATATAAAGTTTCATCAGCAACTAAAAAAATACATTAAGTTTTTTTTAAAAAAAGAATTTGCTTACAAAATTATATTCTACATAATTTTTAAAAGGATCCAGTAAAAATCCTTGGTAAGCATCTACCAGGTAACTCTTCCAGACCATTGCAGACCTGGCCCTGTAAAAATCTGTAAGTTAATAATTCAATCAGTTGCCATTATTCAGTCAATAAATACTCAGCAAATGTGTATGTGTACAGAGCTTTGATATGTTGTAAGAGAGACAAATATGAGTGATAATTTTAAAATTTTTATAGTTGGACAGCATGACTTTATATTATTTATTTATTTTTATGTTGTGCTGAGGATCGAACCCAGTGCCTCACGCAGGCGAGGCAAGTTCTCTGCCACTGAGCTCCAGCCCCAGCCTGAGTAATAAATTTTTGACTGTCAAGGAACTTAATCTTAATAGTAGCTGAGACCCAAGATAAACAACCAAAATTACCCTAAAGGCAAAATGACACAGGAAAAGCACAAAACAGATGCAATGGGAAACAGAGGAAGAAGAAAATGACATTTGACAAGACACAATCACAAAATAAGAGGACCAGAATGAGACAACCCATTCACCCTTGGCACTGGGATTTCAGCACCACACTCAAACCAAGGGGAGGAGCTCAGAGCACCTCAGCTAAGAGCTAAGTTCTGTCTTCCACTTAAATCACCTGCCACCTTCATCCTCAAGCTCTTGAAGAGTTTTAGGGGTAAATTAATTGAGATAAGCCATACACTTGCTAATTTCAGGTATCGTGAGTTTATAAGGAAATATTTTTATGTATTGTAATTTAATTGATGCATTTTATTTCTCATCATTTCAGCCAATATGCCTAATAGTATGTCCAGTGTACTTTAAGGAGCTGGCCAAGGACAAACAGACAGTTTTGATGGATGGAAGACTAGCATTGGAGCAATACAGCCTGGCCACCAATTTGAGGGAAACAGAAAAATAAACGTTTTCTTTCTAGGGACTCCATCTCAGTTAAGTTGTTTTGGTACCCAGGGGACCAAGAGAAAGAAGCAGCAACAATGACAGACAGTAGCTATGGCTGTTGATAAGCCATGAATCTCATCCAGAGTACATGCAGACATGCAGCAGGGACTAGTGTTACTAGCACACTCTTTTTTTCTCTCCCCTGTTTACCCAAGTGTTTTCAATGAGATTAATCTTTTTCTGCTCAATTTCAGACACTGCTGAAAAATTCCTCTACCATTGGAGCACAATTGCGTCTTCAGAAGGAAGATGCAGCTGGGTGTGGTGTAATCCCAGCGGCTCAGGGGTCTGAGGCAGGAGGATTGCAAGTTCAAAGCCAGCCTCAGCAAAAGTGAGGTGCTAAGCAATTCAGTGAGACCTTGTTTCTAAATAAAATACACTAGGGCTGGAAATAGGCCAAGTGCCCCTGAGTTCAGTCTCTGGTCCCCCCTCCAAAAGGAAAATGCAAATGGAATTAACAATTACCAAAATCATTAAAGCCAATGGGTCAAGACGACTAATGTTCTCTTACATAAAAGCAGCAGCAGGGATTAGCAAATCAGTATATCAAGAAATCAACTGTGTTAAAAGAAAAGAGAATCTCCTTTTGTCTCATTTCATGCTTTCATTATTGCTTATTCTATTTTCCTTAAGAGGCTCAAGAACTCTCATCATTTTTTCAATGGTGTGTGCATTCTGTGGCAGAATATCAGGACTAAAATCTCTTTCTTTTTAAATTTATTTTTAGTTGTTGATAGACCTTTGTTTTATTTATTTACATGTGGTGCTGAAAACTGAACTCAGTGCCTCACACATGCCAGACAAGTTGACTACCACTGATCCCCAGCCCCAGCCCCTGAGATCATTTTATTATATGTGTAATACTAAGTAGAATGTCAACTGTATCAATTTATTAAAGAGGAAGTTTTCTGTTTTAAGGTACAAAATTAAATTCAACAAAACATACACAAAGCACCAGATAAGCATTGGGAATTCAGGACCCTTCAGAGTTTTCCCCACTTCTCAAGCACTAACAATTTATTCTCCTTAGCAAGCAGGCTGATCTCCTCCCCAAGCTAGTAAGAAAGTGGTATATTTCATCTGTAGGTAACTCATTTGCAACAAAGAAAGCTCACTCGTTTCTATTGCAGCTTAACTTGCCACTAACATAGACACAGACATACCATTCTTTACAAGTGTTGCTTCCTTGGAAGGCTCTTAGACAATTGAATTGTTTCCTCCATGAATTACATTATAATTTCATCAATGAGTTCAATGATCATTTTTGAAATGACAACAATTGGAGATTTTAATTTTTAAATTTTATCTATCTATTTATTTGTTTATTTGCAATACTGAGAATTGAACCTAGGGACTTGTGCTTGCTTGCTAGGCAAGCACTGTATCACTGAGCTATACTCACAGCCCTATTTTTAAAATTTTTGACTTTTAAAATGCTCTTGCATTCCTCAGAAAAATTGGAATGGGAACTAGCATTTGGCCCTGTTATCCCACTCCATGCTATATACCCAAAGGACTAAAAATCAGCATTATACAATGACACAGCCACATCAATGTTTATAGCAGCTCAGTTTATAACAGTTAGGCTATGGAACCAACCTATCCTTCAACAGATGAATGGATAAAGGAAATGTAGTATACATACACAATGGAATATTCTCAGAAGAATGAAATTATGGTAAATGGATGGCTCTGTAAACTATCATGCTAAGTAAAATAAAGCCAGTTCTAAAAAACCCAAAGTCAAATGTTCTCTCTGATCTGCAGATCTAACAATGGGAGCAGTTATGGAAGTTCAGTGGATTATACAAAAGAGAATGAAAGGAAGGGAGGATAAGAATAGAAAAGACAATAGAATGAATTGGACATGACTTTCTTAGGTGCATAAATGAATACATGACCAGTGAAACTCCATATCATGTATAACCCACAAAAATTGGATTCTGATTAGTATAAGATGTACCCCATGTTAGTAAAATACGTCAAAATACATCTACCATCATGTATATCTAAAAGAACAAGTTTTAAAAAGAGGAGAAAAAATTAAAAAGTAAAATACTATTGCATTAAGTTGCATACTTATTTAGAGGTGATTATATATGTGTATGCAATTTTCTGGTTACTAAGATGTACATAAAAAAAGCTGGGCACCATGGCATCTGCCTGTAATCTCAGCAAGTTGAGAGGCTGAGGAAAGAGGATTATAAGTTTGAGGCCAGCCTTAGCACCTTGATAAGCCCCTGTTTCAAAACAAAACATTTTTTTAAAGGGGCAAAGAATGAAGCTTAGTGGTAAAGCACCCTTGGGTTTAATTCCCAATACTGGGTTGGGGGCACAGAAATAAAAGAAATACTCAAAACAAAAAAAAATGTAAATAATAATATTTTTTCCCTTCAACAGCCCAAAATCTAATTATAGAAAGCTAGACATTCAGACTTTAAGCAGTTGATAAACAAGGCAGAATAAATGATTGAGTGTAGACAATTTACCAAACTCACTTAATGGCTTAAAACAGCATGAATGTATTCTCTTAAAGCTCAGGAGGTTAGGGCTGGGGTTGTCACTCAACGATAGAGCGCTCACCTAGCATGTCCAAGGCCCTGGCTTCAATCCTCAGGACCACAAAAAAATAAATAAATAAATAAAATAAAAAGGTATTGTGTCCAACTACAACTAAAAAATAAATATGAAAAAAAAAGTTAAGGAGGTTAGACTGTGAGCTGTCAGGTCTGGTCGATATGCTGTGTGCAACACCAGTTCCCCTGTCCCACCCAGAATGCCCAGATGAGGCCAAGTGGGTCTGAAAGACATCAAGAAAAGCTCATCCAAGGTCCTGTCTAGCTCCTAGACACCATGTTGGACATGATCTGGGTGGAGACCAAAGCCTTCTCTCCCTGGTTGGCAAGAGGAAGTGCAGGGAGAACGTGCCCAAGGGGTCTTTGAAGATCCTCTGGGACTGGCTGTACTTGCACTGCTACAAGCCCTGCCCCTCAATTCAGAAGCTGAGCTTTCTGGGCAGACCAACCTCTCAGTGCTGCACATATATGTCTGGCTCATCAACCTCTGGCGGTGGCTTCCCCAGACACGCTTTGGCAGGATGTCAAAGTCCCCAATCATTTTAACGTTTCCTGTCATGGTGCTAAGCCCTGGAAAGTGGCCCTGCCAGGTGGCAATAGCTGCTTACTGTAACAGTGCTGACAGTATCACTACCAGGCCCATCAGTGTGCTCTTTGTCTGTGTGCTCCATGCTGCTCCACACAGGCCAGTGGGGAAAGCCAGCAGCCTTCTTCCAACAGAGAGAACCCCTCTCCTGCTGACCTCTAGTAGTACACCTGACCAGGGCTGAGGCTGGGAACCCCACAGGTGGACTCATCAACACACCACAGTTGATAAACTAGGCAGAAGAAATGATTGAGTGCAGACAATACCCTCACAGGTGTTAGACCACGATGCAAGGAAAGACCACTGACTCTAATTAAAATCAAATTAAAGCAAGCTTATTATTTCAACCGGCCGGGCTACCTTGCCCCTCAAAATCGTGGGAGCCAAGCACAGCCCCGAGGCTTCTTTGGGGCCCAGTTTTATAGCCCAAAAACTTACACAAAGGGGGGTTACAGATAACAACACTCTGAAGAGCATAACACAAGTTTACATTTTTGCTGGCCCCGGCATCAGAATTTATGGAGATCTTAGAAACTCAGAGAGGGTCCTTATCTGGCCAGGGAAGGCCAGAATTTATGAGGCGTCACTAAGGTTTAGGAAAGGGTTGTTATATGGTCAGGGAAAACCAGACCTTGGTGAGTTCAGGGCACGGGCAGGCATTCCAATCAGCTTTACAATATCAACTAATGGCCAGGCCATACAGACATCCTGATATTTTTACAGAGAACAGAAATGAATCCTTCATAACTTGTGACAAGCTGGCTTCTGATCTAATGAGATAACTAGGCTAGGTATATCAACAGGTAGGAATTAGAGTCAATTGAAAGAACTAGGGCTTCATCAGGAGCAGCAGGACCTGGCACCCTAGATCCTACACATTCCCATCACTTTAGTTTTTGAGAACCCCAAGAAGGCATCAGCCAACAGGGGTGCTCAAGGCTCAAGCCAGCTGTTCTGGGTTCCTGGTTCACTTCCCTTCTATACAGAGGGTCTTCTATAGATCACTGCCAAGCATCAGGACCATCTTCTCTGTCCAGAGGTCTTTAGCAGGATGGTGTCAGCTGGCATCACTGCATTATGACAAGGACTGCTCTGCTAACTCTGCCATGTCTCCAGGCCTCCTCAGTGAAGAGACAAAAGATCCAAAGAAAGAAAAGGCCTCAGGCTGGTGTTGTGGCTCAGGGTAGAACACTTGTCTAGCATGTGTGAGGCACTGGTTTCAATTCTGGACACCACATATAAATAAACAAAATAAAGCCCCCCCCAAAAAAAAAACCAATCTTTTAAAAAAGAAAAGAAAAGAACTGTTAACTCTAATCAGAGGCAAACAGAAAAAGGGAATACAGAGAAATTTGGGGAGGACACTATTCAATCCCCTGTATTCATCAATACCTTTCTAATCAATGAGGTGGTATCATGGAGGGAAGGCAGGGCCACTCTGCCTTCCCAGACCATCTCTCAGCACATTAAGAAATGGCCAGCCACAAGCCCTCAGGCAACAACAGGAAGCCCAGGTCAAAATGCCTCAAAGAAGACTCACAAGAACCCCCTCCCTTCCCTCAAACAGAGGCCTGCCTCAGGGGCATAACACAAGGGCTACAAGGGGAGATACCAGCTTCTGTAATCCATAGCCCAAAGTCCCTGACACACAGTAAGTGATGGGGAGTTGCCAACCATTCAGAATAGCTCCACACAGAAACTTCTGTGGGTCCTGAGGGATGTGGGCTGCTGATAAGTAGAGATGGCTGAGAAGCTGATTCTCTTTCTCAGGACAAGTACAACAAAGGTTTGGTTATAAATGGCCAGAAAGCATATTTGAAAAGACAGGGCTATTGATCAGGAAATAATGCTCTGGTGGAAGTAGAACTCTTTTCAATGAGTAATTAAGATGGTATCACTTGATAGCTACTCCAGGGATCATCCCTCTTTCTGCTCAGTGTCATTAATCTGGTGTCATGGCAACAGGCTGGCCTTGGATTCTCCCTCTGGACCTTTCTTGTGCTAATGTGGCAATCTCCTGCCTCTGCATTGGTGTGTACATCCTGGAAGTTCTTGTTCCCTTAGCAGAAGCAGCAGCAACACCGGGGAACTTGCTAGAATCTCAGAATCTCAGACCCCACCACAGCGTCAGAATCTGACTTTAGCAGCATCCCCAGATGTTTCAGAGTCACAGTCAAGTTCAGAAAGCACTGCCAGATAGAGACTTCCCTTTAAGAACACCAGCAACAGCTTCATGCAGAGGTTTCTCTTCTGAAGAGCCACTTTTTTTCTTTTAGTGAGCCTTGCTGGCCTGTCAAGATTTCAACAAAGAGCATGTGAGAGACACTGTTTATACTGTAAGGAGAAAGCCTGGGAATGTAGCCTGGGACTCTGGACTGTGAATCTGGCATCATGTTCCAGCTGTATAAAGCAGAGGAGGCTGTTCCAGAATCTGTACCAAACAAATGACAAAGCAAGCTCCATTCCAGCCAGGCTACGAGAGGATCCATCATAGCAATGAATTTCTTGTCTAAACACTGATCTAAGAATGTTCATGAAAAAGTGTTGCTATCATAGAGAATCAAGTTTGAAGGATTTTCCTCAATTCCTAGAAGGCATAGGAAAGGCCACAAGGCAGGTCTCTACAATCATAATGAAATGAGAAAGAAGCCAATTCCATGGATACTTTCATTTCTCCTAGTGGGAGTAGATCTAATCCTCAACAGTATAATAGGGAGAAGTTCATCACAATGTAAGTGAGTATCCTGACACCACTTATCCAATTGAACCTTAAAGTCCTTTTCATCCAGAACTCCGAAGTCTATAGACAGTATGTAACTTCCATCTGATGTTTACACTTTTGGTCAGTAATCATATCACCTCTGTCCAAAAGCTGGCCCATTGTCTGAGCCAACAATTATTAGGACATCAAATGTGAAAATATTTTCCAGAGAAGCATCCTAGTATCTCTCTAGCCTTTTCAGTGCAGGTGGGAAAGGCTTCCACCCAGTCAGAGTATGAACACACAAAAACCAAAAGTTATTTATAGCCCCCTAAGGATGTAGTTCAGTGAAGTTTACTTCCAAGTCTTCAAAAGATGCTCCTCCTATAGTTTGGATTTCTGTTGGGAGCTCTAGCCCCTGACAAAGATTGTTGTGAGCACAAACCTCACATTGTTTGCAGATCATCCAGGTGTTGCTTGTGAACCAGGGGACATAGAAATGTCAAGTCAGAACTGTCTCAAGTGCTGTATGTGAAGCCACATTTAAAGATAGGTATATATGTAGTTAGTAAATTGGGTCTAATTTCCAGTAAAATAAAAAATGAAGGCAATGTTGAGAATGGAGCCCAGGGAAGCAGAGCACCACTTGGGGAAATTGAAAAGTTAACATTCCTAAGGCCCAGAGCCCACTCTAAAGAAATGTTAAAGAAGCAGCTCCCAGCCAACTGGGAAGTGCTAATCAAAGGCAGCCCCAGGCCCTTCCTGCTCAGATTACTCCTCTGGCCTATCTACCCCTCACCTTTAGTCTGCTCACCTACATTCTATCACTTCAAGACAACAGAACAAAGGACAGAAATGTGGGAAAGATGAAAGAAGACCTTAGCTATAATCCCTTCCACAGATTCCACCTCTTGGGTACCCTTCTTCCTCCAGGTAGAAGTCTTTTCTGCTGTCCTTAATAAAGTTTCTACTTTCCACTCTAAACTTGCCTGGGTGTGCTTCTCTGGTGTTATACTTCAGCATTGCGGAAGCAAGGACTCATCAGCAGTAACATAGGTCCAACATGTTTTCCTGCTAAACTGCCTGATAAAGGCTGGGGCTAGAATCTCCGGGATGGCTATTCCAGCCATCAGAAAATCTCCACCATCTACCAAGGAGAAAAGTTTCTTTTTCAGTCTTAAATCACTTACTTTCATGTTGAGAGTATGTTGGCTCCTATTCTGTTAGCTAGTCAGCCAGACAGAAGGGCAGCATTTAAACCTGGAACTGGATTTTCTTCCTGTTTCTTGCAGATAGGTAGCCTGGCCTCTCTGTCAACTCTCTGGGTTTAGAGTTCTGAGGACCTTGACGTGGATACGTGGATTTTCACATATCATGCCCTGATATTTGACCATTTTTTCATTAGCCAACCAATAGTGTCCTTTATATTCTAACAATGTCAAAATTGAATGAGGAATTCTGACAACCAGCTCTTGTCCCATGGCCAGTTTATCAGCTTCCAATACCAGAAGAGCTGTTGCTACAAGGGCCCATAAATCAGGTGGCCAGTCCTCTGCTACAGAGTCCAGCTGTTTAGACAAATAGGCCACTGGACGGTTCCATGTCCCTAGCATCTAAGTCAAAACTCCCATAGCCACTCCAGACCTATCATGGACATACAGAAAAAAAGGCTTTGTGAGGTCAGGGAGCCCTAATCCAGGTGCACCAGTGAGTGCTTGTTTAATGTCTTCAAAGGCCTTTTTCTTAGTTGGCCCCCATATTAGAGGATCCCATTCTCCATTCTTTGTGGCTTCATAGAGGGGTTTTGTCTTAACTGAAAGATGGGGATCCATATGTGGCTGAACTCAGTAGCCCCCAAGAATACTCTAGTCTGATGGCAGGTTGAAGGGACTAGAATTGAGCAGATCTCCTGTTTCTTTTGAGGCCCAGTGGTTGTTCTGTTCTGTTGCTGAGTCAGATGCTGACTATGGTATTTGACTTTTTCTTTTTTTTTTTTTTATAGCTATTTCTTTTTTTTTTATTATTGATTGTTCAAAACATTACAGTTGACTTTTTCTTGATAGATGTGGATTTTTACGTTAGAATCCAGTGCTGTCACAAAGATGGTGTACTCAAGCACCTGGGAGGAACTGTCATTTAGGGAAGAGAGGCATATATAGAGCCTCTGGCACTTTAAGATGCAGGATTTTTTGTTGTTGTTGTTATTTCCCAGTGCAGGATCTTGGCTGCTAGGTTTTTCCAACTCTTAAATCTAATGTAAATCTTAACAGAGACTGATGATCTGGCACATCATTTGTGTAAAAGCCAC
Source organism: Ictidomys tridecemlineatus (assembly GCF_052094955.1). NCBI lineage: Eukaryota > Metazoa > Chordata > Mammalia > Rodentia > Sciuridae > Ictidomys > Ictidomys tridecemlineatus. The sequence continues at coordinate 174,291,302 of NC_135479.1, forward strand.
TTATGTCAATCTCCGTCATGGGCTGTCTGCCAAGGATGGAGGGCAGTGGTGTGGTCCCGTGCAGGTCCCAGTATGGCAGCCACATTGTGCCCACCTAGGTGTTGCTCCTTGACTGTGTGGCTTTCTCCTCCTGCCAGGTGGAAGCCTGCTCTAATTGTCCATAGTAGCTGCCCCGCTTGTGTTTTTGTTCAGTATGCCTGGGTGTATGGGGCTCTGTGGCCCTTCCTGCTGGTGGCTCCCAGCATGTGGCTAGGAGCCAGGGTGGCATGTCCTTTTGGAGTTAGCACCCTATGGCCCACTATCGGCTGTTAACATGAACATATTCATGGTTCATTTGGAGGCTTGCAGCAGCTGAGCCCTCCTAAGGTGCTGGGTCCCGAGTATCAGATGCAGTTGTGTGTCTATGGGACCCCTGCCATATTCGTCAATCATCAACTTCCAAGCAAGAGGGAAGAAACTAAAAGGAGGGGCTGGGGCCAAAGGCTGGAGGAAAATATTCACTCTTTCTCTGTTCAAGGCTTAGCATTTGAGCATGGCAGTGGGTGCTTGCCTGCTGGGGCCACTGGAGGCTTCCCATTTTTCTGGCCACACTTTTTTTCCTTATAAACATTTGGACCATTGGCTTTGTTCTAGTGAGACCCCGCCCCCTTTGAGTGACATCTGGGTTTGTTGTGAGGGCCACTGTAAGAAGATCCATCCTCCTCTTCATCTTTTTGGTCTGCCTGTCTTTGAGTCTCTGGATCTCGATTGATGAAAACTGTGGTGGCCACCTTAATCAACTCACTGGAACACTTCTCAGTAAAGCCCTCTAGGATGGTAATTTTTGGCAAATGGCTCTCTGAGCCTGTCCCTCTAAGGCTGCATTGATCATCTGTTGCTTGCACCTGTGCATTTCTTTACTGACAAACTTGCATTGTGGCTGTTACACTTGTATGTGCCCCTCCTCCCCCGGACACCTCTGGGCAGACAGAGGGGCGGCAGCGGAGGTGGCCTGGACATTTAGCTCTGAGTCAGTTGGGCACATCTCTTTGATTATTGCTGCCAGAGAAATGTTCAGGGCTATGGAGGGTGCAACATGGAGATGCTGGAGCAGCGGGAGGCTTATCTCAGCTCTGATTGTCTGCAGATGTACTGGGCTTAGGCTGGGGCTCAGGGCCCAGACACTGTGTTTTCTTCTCTTTTTACTTTTCTTTTAGAGTTTCTATGAGGGCTCCTTGACATCTCTTAATTTTTAGACGTTCTTCTTTCTTGAGGCCCCGTCCTAGGTCTGGATAACGGGCTGCATCAGATCAGTCATGGCCCAAGCTTTCTCCATGTAGGAGGGAGTATGATTTTTCCAGCTTATGACCTCAGTGGTGGTGAAAGGCTGGCACACAAAACTGCCTTGTCCCCCTCAGACATTTCCCTTCTGGTCAACATGGGTATGTCCTTTAGTCCCTTGCAGGGGCATCTGGAGAGTTCTCATCTAAGTTGTGGCTATGGTCTTAGGACAGATCTTCTACCTTCATCTTTGAAGGTGAAAGAGTCTTTGGTCCTAGGAAGCCTTTAGCTCTGAGGACATCACAGAGGAAGGAATAGCCAGTATTGGGGGCCATCATGTGTTGCCTCTGAGGACAAGGGGGCTGAAAGGAGAGTCTGTTGTCCCAGTGGTCTTGGCAAAGTTGGGTAGAGTGGCACATAAGGGATTGGGTCGTCTTCTGGCTCACAGGAAAAACTGTTTGCCTTCCTCTTTCCTAGTCAGATTTTCTGTTTAGCTCCTTTCTGCTGGGTATTAGAAATGCTCCTGGTGAACATCAGCTTGGACTGTCTATCTAGACAGGCTTTCAACCAAGGGGGCTGTTTCTGAACTATCTCTTGCAAGCAATCAATATAAGAAAATTGGTTCAGGGGTTCCAGGACCTCAGAAATGACTCTCTCTTCTAAAGATCCATCTGGTGGCCAGCCCACATTCTAATTCACAGAGTACACAATATTTGTGGAGTGAGTTTCACTCCACAGTTACCAGGAAAACTTTCTAAAGGTTCCTAACACATTTCAGAAGGCTTAGTTTCCTTAGTGTGCCTCCCATGTTCCACCCAGCATCGGTGAAGCACACTTAGAACAAAATACACTTAGGAGAAAAGTTGCTTTGTCCATCTCCTGCCGCTCCTTTCATGGGGACTTAGGGCCCTCTTAGCCTTGCAAGTCGGTATCAACCGCTGACCTGGAGCTTTCACCTGGATATTAGTTGGTGAAATTCCGCCATAGACTGTATAAGGTGCCACAGAACCGCGGATCAGGACTCTGCACTTGCTTTGGCCCTTGGGTTGGGTCTGAACCCTTCCCTTTGTCTCATTCACGAAGTTTCACACACTTTCCTTCAGACATGGCCACGACAGAATATCTATACCGCCCAAATTCCAATAATTCCCAACCAAACAAAAAGGGAGTCAAGGTTTCCCCTCTGCTCGCTGTCCCTGAACAGAGACTACTCTGGTGACTCCCTGGGTTCATTTCAGCTTCAACTACCTTGGACAGTACTCTAGACCCAACATAGGTTGATCTTTGTAGGGACAAACGAGGCAAGGCACCGAAGATGGCAGGAAACAATTTTATTTGGCTGTAGCCAGGTTCAGAGGGTACAGCCTTTGCTGTAATCAATCAATTCCCTGAATCCCGAGTTCAGGGAGTTCCAGAGTTTTATACCCAGCATGTAAGGGGAGGGTCTCAGAAGTTCACAGTCTGCAGAAGTTCACATAAAAGCAGCTTTTTCTTTCACTGTTTTGGGCAAGTCAACTCTTCAAGGACAACACCTGAGAAGGGGAGAGCTTCTTTTCCCCTTTTTTCCTCTCCCTGCCAGTTGTTACCAAGGAACCCAATTGTAACTTATCTTAAAAATATAGACATCTCTGTGAAGCCCAGAACAAGGCCAGAGGCCTTGTTTGCACATTTCTTCAAAGTACTATACTGAATATGTTTGTGAAAAACTAGAAAGGGGTGTCCAGCTCCTGGAGTGCTGCTATCTTCTCTGCCAGTGGACAAGTAAAACAGGGAAACAAGAATATAGGAAGTTTATCTACATTGAACTTTTTGCAGAGACTCTTTTGCTGACAGTCCTAAAATCAGCCATGGTAAAGATTTCTGGAGAAGCCCAGTTAAGACCTTCCTGTGGAGAGAGGGAGTGCCACTTAAAAGCTTCAGGGTCTGAGCTGTGGTCTTATTAGAAAACCTGTGGGTGTTCTGGCTGTTCTGGGAACATCCCATCTCCCCCTAGATTGTGACCTGTGCTTCAACTCCTGTTGGACTGGGTGGCACCTTTGGAAATTTGTATACTATGCTGAGCACTCTCTTCACTTCCTAGGTGTCTTGTTGCTAAATTTAGCAGCCTGCTCTTTCTTTCCTTTGTCTTTTTTGTCTTGTGAAGGAGAATCAGAATTCTTTGGTTGCCCACTCAACCCCTCCCTACCTCTCCTGACTCTGATTGGTCTGTGGTTCTCTGAACTGTCCTGCTCTGCCCACTGTCTGTTAAGGTATCTGCTTCTATTGCCCCTTGCTGTTTGGATTTTTTTGTGGGTGACCCTCAACTGACCTAAGGTCTGCAGCTTTAATCTCCTCCTTGTTGGCCCCTTATACTTATTTTTTGCTTCTTGGTATTAGGGATCAAATATGCCTCACACTCCTAGGCAAGCACCCTACCACTGAGCTATGCCCCTAGGACCTTAGTAGAGCTTCTTAATGTTTGTGCCTCTGTATCATTTAGAAAATTAAATAATTTTATTTTACTATACTGTGAAAACAAAGAGTTTACTTTAAAATTCAAGTGATGTAGAAAGATCTCATTAGGAAGTACTCGAGAAAATCATATCTAATGTGATTCTAGTATTAATATTTTCATAGTTAATTTGAGGATATCACCCTGGATTTGTGTTTACCATGCATATATAACACATAAACTTACTTGAATGAACTCACATTTTGTTCCCTGGTATTTTAAAATTTTGATTCTTATTTATTTATTTATTGGCACCAGGAATTGAACCCAGGGGCACTTAACCACTGAGACACATCCCCAGCCAATTTTTACTTTTTAAATTAGAAACAGTGTCTCACCAAGTTGCTAAGGGCCTCATAAGTTGCTGAGACTGGCACTGAATTCTCAGTCCTCCTGCCTCTGCTCCCCTAGTGGTTGACCTCCAAACATGAGCCTCTGCTCTTGGCCTGTGGGTGACCTTCTAAGAAGGGCTTTAAAGTCCAGTGTGGAGACAGATGCTGAATCTAGCACAAACTGCTGGCCTTTCATTCTCTTGTGAACACAAGGGTGGTGGTACCTGCATCATGTACTTCTTCAGTGAAGTGAAGGGATTATAATTTTAAATTTTTAGCATCAGATTGATTTCTTTTTAGGTGCAAAGGGATGGAAAATATTCTTAGGCCTCAGCGTCTGAGCTGTCTTATTAGAAAACCTGTGGGTGTTCTGGCTGTTCTGGGAACAGTCCCTCTCCCCCTAGATTGTGATCTGTGCTTGAACTCCTGTTGGACTGGGGGGCCCCTCTGGTAATTTACATTATTTGCATAGAATACTATGCTGAGCACTTCCTTTAGGTCCTCAACATCTTGTTGCTAAATTTAGCAGCCTGCTCTTTCTTTCCTTTGTCTTTTTTGTCTTGTGAAGGAGAATCAGAATTCTTTGGTTGCCCACTCAACCCCTCCCTACCTCTCCTGACTCTGATTGGTCTGTGGTTCTCTGAACTGTGCTGCTCTGCCCACTGTCTGTTAAGGTATCTGCTTCTATTGCCCCTTGCTGTTTGGATTTTTTTGTGGGTGACCCTCAACTGACCTAAGGTCTGCAGCTTTAATCTCCTCCTTGTTGGCCCCTTATAGTTCTTTTTTGCTTTTTGGTATTGGGGATCAAATATGACTCATAATCCTAGGCAAGCACCCTACCACTGAGCTATGTTCCTAGGACCTTAGTAGAGCTTCTTAATGTTTGTGCCTCTGTATCATTTAGAAAATTAAATAATTTTATTTTACTAAATTGTGAAAACAGAGTTTATTTTAAATTCAAGTAATGTAGAAATGTCTCATTAGGAAGTAGTCATGGAAATCATAGTCTAATGTGACTTCAGTATTAATATTTTAATAGTTAATTTGAGGTTATCACCCTGGATTTCTGTTTACTATGCACATATAACACATAAATTTACCTGAATGAACTCACATTTTGTTCCCTGGTATTTTAAAATTTCGATTCTTATTTATTCATTTATTGGCACTAATAAATAAATTGAAATTGAACCCAGGGGCACTTAACTACTGAGCCACATCCCCAGCCCATTTTAAAATTTTTATTTAGAGACAGGGTCTTGCAAAGTTGCTTAGGACCTCACTATGTTGCTGAGGCTAGCTTTGAATTTACACGCCTGCAGCCTCAGCTCCAGAGCCATTGGAATTACATGCCTTTGCCTTTGCCATTGCACCTGGCTTGTTTCCTGCTGCTTTATGTGACAGTTTGTCTTAAGGTTTTTCATATCAGTAAATGGAAACATGAATAACTAAAAAAAATAGTGGAGCATTTTCTTTCTTTTGTATTTATTTATTTACTTTATTTATGTTTAGTTTTGATGGACATAGTACCTTTATTTTATTTATTCATTTCTATGTGGTGCTGAGGATGGAACCCAGTGCCTCATATCATGACGGGAGCAGGAGCAGGAGCAGGAGCGCTCCTTCACTGAGAAGGAATCCCTGGAGCATTTTCAATATTCACAAAAGTTGAGAGATTGTGCTTTTACCACTTTTCACCTCTTCAATAGTTCTCCATGCATGGCCAGCAAAACCATTGCGTTGAATGTTCTATTGTGTATCTCTTAATGCTGTTTTCACAAATAGTTAAGACTATCAACAGTAATTCATTAGTATTGTGTTTGGTGGTGTTTGGATTTCCTTAGTTGTCTCACAACATGAAAAGTTTGTTTGCCTCATGGTCTAATAGTTTCCCAAAGGCTGAGTGATATTTTGTTTGGATGCACTCTAATTTACTGCACCCTATTGAGGGAGTGGTGATGCCAGAAGTGTGCCATTAGTGTGCTGAAACATATCTCCTAGGGGGAGGACCCTTCCACCTTTTGACCCTGGGGGTTGAGTTCACACCCCAGGATATAGCTGTGGCTATGTAAAGAAAATTCCAAAGTGATTCTCTGTTTTGTGAGGAGCCTACAGGAAGGTGTCTTAAGCAATTTGGAAGCAGTCTTCAATCGCCAACTTCTACCCCTGCAAAACGGTAATAAATAAATGGTTGTTTGCAAGGTAGAGATGCCATGGGGTCTTGTTTTAGAAGCCTGAATGAGCCAAAGCTCTGATACTTCCTCATAGTAGTCTGCTGTTGTTTGTTTAAACTAGTTTTGCTAATGGGGATTGAGCCTAGGACTACTTTATTGCTGAGCTACATCTCCAAAATATATTTTTAGTTGTCATGAATCTTATTTTACTTTTTTATATGTGGTGCTGAGAATTGAACTCCACATCTCACACATGGTAGGCAAGCACTCTACCATTGAGCCACAATCCCAGCCCCCTCAGTCCATTTTTGTTATTTATTTTACTTTTTATTTTGAGTCGATAGGGTCTCACTGACTTGCTTGAGATTGGCATAAAATTGGTATCCTCTAGGCTCGTGCTCCGGAATACTTGGGATCTACTCAGGCACTAGTTCGCCCACATTATTTGCCCTTATTTAAGCGAGTTTGTGGAATATATTTGTTGAATTGGCCCTAACTCTTCAAAATGAGTTTGTGGAAGTGAAATCTCTGGGTCAGTACCCAAGGTCCAGCAACAGGGTTGTGAGTCTGCATTTCTGTCGGTTCGGTAGATAGACTTCCTTTGCATTTTGTTCAGCACCTGTGTGGTAGAACATTTTGTCTTTTTATATTTTGGGGGAGTCCCGGGGTTTAAACCTCAGGGAGATTAATTACTGAACCACTTTCCCAGGTGGTTTTTTATATTTTATTTAGAGACAGGGTCTGGCTAAGTTGCTTAGGGCCTTGCTAAATTGCTGAGATTGGCTTTGAATTTGTACTCCTGCCTCAACATCCTGAGCTCTGCTGAGATTATGGAGTGTGTGCCACCTTGCCCAGCCAGTCTTTTTTTATAATTGATTTTGGTTCTTTTTTTTTTTTTTTTTTTTGCCGGTACTAAGAATTAGACCCAGAGGTGTTCTACCACTTAGCTTTATCCCTAGCCTTTTTAAATTTTTTAGAGGCAGGCTAGCTTGGAACTTTTCATCCTATTGCCTCACCTCCAAAAGTAGAGTTATTTCATATTTGTTGTTGTTGTTTGTTTTCTTTTTCTGGAAGAGGGTCTTCCTATGTTGTCCTAAAGTTCGGGGTTCAAGTTGTCCTCCTGCCTCAGCTTTCTGAGTAGCTGAGACTACAGGCTGGTACTTTCTGGGTCCAGGTTTAGGCGTTTGTTTTTTATTTTCTTTATGATTTTCATGCAAATAGAGGTTTGACTCCATTTGGGTGAAGTTTTCATCATTTCAGGAAAGTTTTGCAGTTTTATAATTGTAGAGCTTGCATGAGAGTTTATTCCTAAGTGTTTTATTATATATATTTGAGAGAGAGAGAGAGAGAGAGAGAGAGAGAGAGAGAGAGAGAGAGAGAGAGAGAGAGAGAATTTTGTAATATTTATTTTTTACTTCTCGGCAGACACAACATCTTTGTATGTGGTACTGAGGATCTAACCCGGGCTGCACGCATGCCAGGCAAGCATGCTACTGCTTGAGCCACATCCCCAGCCCAGTGTTATATATTTTTAACAATTGCTGATTTCTGTGCTGAGGGTATAGGGTGAATGTTGAGCCTGTGTGGAAGTCCTGGGGTTTAATGTCTAGTGTTCACCTGCAGCGGCTCGCCAGCCACCCCCCAACCCTTCAACTCCTCATTTGTTCCTAATGAGTTTTCCCCATTGTATTCTAACTGGTTATTTTTTTTAATAAAGATATTTTTTTCTAGCATTTTTATGAGTTAATGAATGATAATATACATTCTCTATTTTTGGCAGAACTGGAGATTAAATTGAGAGATGCACTGATGGTCAGCTTTTTTTTTCCCCTTCTTTTGGGGATTTAGAGGTTAATCACAGATATTTTTCTTCTATGGAGATACATCTCAAACCCTTTTACATTTTTTGAGTTTTTTCCTTTTTTTTTTTTTTTTTTAGTTGTAGTTGGATCCACTGACTGTATTTTATTTTTATGTGGTGCTGAGGATGGAACTCAGCATCTCGCACCTGCTAGGCCACAACCCCAGCCCCACATTTTACTTTTTAAGACAATGTCTCCCTCAGTGGCTGAAGCTGGCTTCAAACTGGGATTCCTCTTTCCTCAGTTTGAAGAGTTGTTGGGATTAAAGGAGTGTACCACTGTAACCAGCTGGACATTAATTCCCTTGTGTGTGTGTGTGTGTGTGTGTGTGTGTGAGTGCATCCTGTGTGTGTGTGCGTGCATCGTGTGTGTGTCCTGTGTGTGTGAGTGTGTGTGAATGAGTGTGTGTGTGTTTGATACTGGGGATTCAAACCATGGGAGTTTCAACATTAAGCTACAGCTATGCATTTTGTTGTTGTTGTTGTTGTTTTTCCCTAGGGATTGAATCCAGGGCTCTTAAGCACTGAGCCGCATCTTCAGACTTTTTAAAATATTTTACTTAGAGACAGGGTCTCACTGAGTTGCTTAGTGCCTTGCTAAGTTGCTGAGGCTGGCTTTGAACTCACAATCCTCCTGCCTCACCTCTGGAGCTGCTGGGATTACAGGTGTGCACCACCTTGCCTGGTTTAGCCATGACAATTTTATTGCTTATTTTGGCAGAAGGTCTGAATTCCCAGGCTGCTCTCTAACTTTCATTCCTCCTGCCTTAGTGCCTTAGTTCCCCTCTCAGAGACTGAGAGGGAATTATAGATGGTCACCTGTATGCCTGGCTCTCACATTTTCTAATGAAGACTTTTCCTTTAAAGTGTTTATGATAATCAATGGTAATCTTATGTATAGTAAGTTTATTGGTGATTGGTGCTGGTAGTAATGTTTACACAGGAGTGTCACTATTGTACATATATCTTTTGTTTGTTTGCTTTGAGGCCTATCCTGTTGTTTGTGAGCTGCTTTATAGTTCTATTATTATTTATTTTTTCTCCAAGAACTAGAAATGGTACCTAGGGGTGATCTACCACTGAGCTTTATCCCTGGCCCTTTTTATTTTTTATTTAGAAGCAGACTACCATAAAAGTTTTCATCCTACTGCCTTACCTCTGAAGTAAAGTTATTTCATATTTGTTGTTGTTGTTTGTTTTCTTTTTCTGAAAGAGGTTCTTCCTATGTTTTCCAGTTTAGCCTTAAAGTTCAGGGCTTAAGTTGACCTCATGTCCCAGCTTTCTGAGCAGCTGGGACTACAGGCTGATACCTTTTGAGTCCAGTTCAGGCATTTGTCTTTGTTTTCCTTATGATTTTTATCCAAATAGAGGTTTGACTCCATTTGGGTGAAGTTTTTTATCATTTCAGTAAAGTTTTGAATTTTATAACTATAGAGCTTGCATGGGAGTTTATTCCTAGGTGTTACATATTTTTAACAATTGCTGATTTCTGTGCTTAGAGTATAGGTAAATACTGAGCACGTGTGGAGGCCCGGTGTTCATCACCCCCCAACCCTTAAATTCCTCATTCATTCCTAATGAGTTCTCCCCCATTGTGTTCTAACTGGTTATTCTTGTTTATAAAGATATTTGTTTTCTAGCATTCTTATGACTTAATGAATGATAATATACATGCTCTATTTTTGGCAGAACTGAGGATTAAATTGAGAGATGCACTGATGGGCCAGTTTTTTTTTTTTTTTTAATTAGGAATATAGGGGTTGATCACAGATATTTTTCTGCTACGGAGATACATCTCAAAGTCTTTTTATGTTTTTTAAGTTTTTTCTTTTTCTTTTTTTCAGTTGTAGTTGGACCCACTGCCTGTAATTTATTTTATTTTTATGTGGTGCTGAGGATGGAATTCAGTGCCTTGCCACAAACCAGCCCCTATTGTAGTTTTTAAGACAATGTCTCCGTCAGTTGCTGAAGCTGGCCTCAAACTGGGATTCCTGTTTCCTCAGTTTGTAGAGTTGTTTGGATTAAGGGAATGAATCTCTGTAAGCAGGTGGACATTAATTCCCTTGTGTGTGCTTGTGTGTGTGTGTGTGTGTGTGTGTGTGTGTGTGTGTGTGTATTGTGTGTTTTTGATACTGGGTATTCAAACCAGAGAAATTTCATCATTAAGGTATAGCTATGCATTTTTGTTTGTTTGTTTGTTTGTTGTTATTTTTTCCTATGAATTTAATCCAGGGCACTTAAGCACTGAGCCACATCTTCAGCCTTTTTAAAATATTTTATTTAGAGACAGGGTCTCACTGAGTTGTTTAGTGCCTTGCTGAATTGCTGAGGCTAGCTTAGAACTCACATTCATTCTGCCTCACCCCTGGAGCCCTTGGGGTAACAGGTGTGCACCACCTTGCCTGGTTTAATTATGACAATTTTTATTGCTTATTTTGGCAGAAGGTCTGAATTCCTAGGACGCTGTGTAACTTCAGCAACTGAGGGGGCATTATAGATGGTCACCTCTATGCCTGCCTCTCACAATTTGTAATGAAGAGTTTTCCTTTTAAATTGTTTATGATAATCAGTGGTAATCTTATGTATAGTAAGTGTATTGATGATTGGTGTTGGTAGTACTGTTTCTGTAGGAGTGTTGCTATTGTACATATGTCTTTCTTTTGTTTGTTTTGAGGCCTATCCTGTTGTTTGTGAACTGCTTTATTTATTTATTTATTTATTTAGGTACTGGAATTGGACCCAGGGGTGATCTACCACTAAGCTTTATCTCTGGCCTTTTTTTTTTTTTTAGATCAGGCTATTTTGCAACTTTTCATCCTACTGCCTCACCTCTGGAGTAGAGTTATTTCATATTTGTTGTTGTTTGTTTTCTTTTTCTGGAAGAGGGTTTTCCTATATTGTCCAGTGCAGTGTTAAAGTTGGGGGCTCAAGGTGTCCTCCTGTCTCAGCTTTCTGAGAAGCCAGGAGTACAGGCTGGTACATTCTGGGTCCAGGTTTAGGTGTTTGTCTTTTGTTTTCCTCATTTCAGGAAAATTTTGCAGTTTTATAATTGTAGAGCTTGCATAAGAGTTTATTCCTAGGTGTTACATATTTTTAACAATTGCTGATTTCTGTACTGAGGGTGTAGGGTGAATGTTGAGAATGTGTGCGGAGGCCTGGGGTTTAATGCCTAGCATTCACCTGCATCATCACGTACACCTCCCCCCAACTCTTCAAACCCTCATTTATTCCTAATGAGTTTTCCCCCATTGTGTTCTAATTAGTTATTCTGGTTTATAAAGATATTTGTTTTCTAGCATTCTGATGCCTTTTTTTAAAGGTTCATAATATTAAATGCTCTATTTTTTGCAGAACTGGGGATTAAATTCAGAGCTGCTCTCATTGGCCAACTCTTTTTTTAAGTTGGTAGTTTAGGGATTGAATTCAGAGATTCTCTACCACTGTGCTAAATCCCAAGCCCTTTTTACTTTTTATTTTAAGACAGTGGCTTCCTCAGTTACCAAAGCTGGCTTCAAATTTGGTTCCTCCTTCCTTTTTTTGCAGAGATGCTGGGATTCATTAAAGGAGTGTACGTCTTTAACACCTGGACATTCATTGTGTTGTGTTTGTGTGTGTGTGTTTGATACTGGGGATTGAACACAGGGGAGTTTAACCACTGAGCCACATCTTCAGCTAATTTTTTAATTTTTATTTAGAGAGAGGGACTTGCTGAGTTGCTTAAGGCTTCACTAAATTGCTGACGCTGATTTTGAATTTGTGCTCTTCCTGCCTCAGCCTCCCAAGCTCATGTGTGCCACTATGCCAGCCTGTCCAGTTCTTTGTGAACTGCTCTATGGTTTTATTATTATTATTATTTTTATTTTTTTTATTTTCTGGAACTAGGGAATTGACCCAAGGGTGATCTCCCACTGAGCTTTATCGCTGGCACTTTTCAGTTTTTATTTAGAAGCAGGTTAGACTGCAACTTTTCTTCCTTGGCCCCAGCTCCGGAGTAGAGTTATTTCATATTTGTTGCTTGTTTTCTTTTTTTCTTTTTTTCTTCCTTCCTTTTTTCCTTCTTTATTTCAGAGGATCTTCCTATGTTGTGCAGGTTTGCAATAAAGTTTGGGGCTCAAGTTGTCCTCCTGTCTCAGCTTTCTGAGCAGCTGGGACTACAGGCTGGTACCCCCTGGGTCCAGGTTTAGGCTTTTGTCTTTTGTGTTATTTTCTTTTAATTTTAATATTTATTTTTTAGTTTTCGGCGGACACAACATGTTTGTTTGTATGTGGTGCTGAGGATCGAACCCGGGCTGCACGCATGCCAGGCGAGCATGCTACCGCTTGAGCCACATCCCCAGCCCTCTTTTGTGTTTCTCATGTTTTTCATCGAAATAGAGGTTTGACTCAAGTTGGGTGATGTTTTTTCTCATTTCAAAAAAGTTTTGCAGTTTTATAATTGTAGAACTTGCATGTGAGTTTATTTCTAAATGGGTGAAACTGGCTTTGAATTGTTAATATTTTTAACAATTGCTGATTTCTGTGCTGAGGTATACGTTCAATGTTGAGCATTCGTGGAGGCCCTGGGTTTAATGTCTAGTGTTCTTGTGCAGGGAGGCACCAACAACCAACATGTCTATTCCTAATGAATTTTCCACCATTGTGTTCTAACTGGCTATTCTTGTTTGTAAAGATATTTGTTTTCTAGTATTCTTATAACTCAAACAAGAACTTTTAATACTTTTTTAGATTATAGATAAAAACAATACCTCTGTTTTGTTTTTGTATATTTTTATGTGGTGCTGAAGATCAAACCCAGTGCCTCACATATGCTAGGCAAGGACTCTTTCACTGAGTTACATCCCCAGCCCACATAAGCAATTTAATGAATGATAATATATGTACTCTGGTTTTGGCAGGAGTGGGGATTAAATTCAGAGCTGCACTCATGGGCCAACATTCTTTTTTTCTTGTGAGCATTTAGGGGTGGAACCCAGATATTCTCTGTAACTAAGCTACATTCAAGTCCTTTTTGCTTTCTATTTATTTTATTTTTTTGATATTTTTTAAATTATAAGTGAACACAATAACTTTATTACATTTTATGTGGTGCTGAGGATCGAACCCAGTGCCTGACACATGCCAGCTGAGTGCTCTGCCTCTTAGCCGCAGCCCCAGTCCTTTTTTGCTTTATATTTTAAGTAAGTGTCTCCCTCAGTTGCTAAGACTGGTTTCAAACTTTGATTCCTCCTTCCTCAGTTTGCAGAGTTGCTAGAAAAGTGTGTACTTTATAAACAAGTTGGACATTCATTCTTATGTTGTGTGTATGTGTGTGTGTGTGTGTGTGTGTGTGTGTGTGTGTGTGTGTGTTTGACACTGGGGATTGAATCTAGGGGAGTTTTACAACTGAGCTACAGCCATTGTGTTTTTTTGGGTTTTTTTATGTACAGGGCATTGAACCCCTGGGCACTTAAGCACTAAATCACATCCCCAGCCCTTTTTAAATATTTTTTTACAGATGGTCTCACTGATTTGCTTACTGCCTAGTTAAATGGGTGAAACTGGCTTTGAATTGTTAATCCTCCTGCCTCAGCTTCTGGAGCCACTGAGACTGTAGGTGTGCACTGAAAGACTGCAGGGCCCCAGACCCAACGTTAAGAATTCTAACCCCCGCGCCCTCTAGAAAGTCCCCATGCACAAGCACTCCCCAGCCGCACAAAGCACTCCCCACAAGCACTCCCAAGCCGCACGTAGCACTCCCCGACTGCGTGTAGCACTCCAAACGCTATACAATGCCACCGCCAGATGTTCCATATAGATAATCTTGGGAAAGACAAGCCTGAGGAAATAGGGTAAAAACGGGAACAATAAGGACGGGATGTAATTTATGGGTTTCTTTTCTGAGAACGTAAAGTGGAAAAAAACAAGTTTACCCCCCAGGTGACCCCAGGACTGAATTCCGAGGAACCTATAGAATGGCTGTTGCTGTGCTAAGCTGAAAACTGACCCCCTCTCCCTATAAAAACTCTGTACCCCCGAGCCCGGGTGTGCAAGCCACCGAAGCTACGGCCGAGGTGCTGCTGTGTACCCATAGGCGCCTATGAGAATAAACCCTCCTGCCGATTGCGTCCAGTGTCTCGCGTGCTCCATCCTGGTTTGGGGTCTCAGGGTCTTTCAGCACTACCTCGCCTGGCTTAGCCAAAGTAGATTTTATTACTTATTCTGGCACAAGGTCTAAATTGCCCAGGCTGCTCACTAACTTTGTCTTTCTTTCTTATTCCCCAAGTGACTGAGAGGGAATTACAGATGGTTACCACTGTGCCTGGCTTTCATGTTTTTTGTTTGTTTTTAGTATATATTTAGTTGTCAATGGACCTTTTTAAAAATTTATTTATTTATATGTGATGATGAGAATTAATCCCAGTACCTCACCTGCCAGGCAAGCTCACTACCACTGAGCCAAAACCCCAGTCTTCTCCTGTTTTTAATTAAGACTTTTCAAGTGTTTAGGATAATCAGTGGTGATCTTCTGTATAATAAGATATATTGGTGATCCTTGCTGGTAGTAATGTTTTCACAGGAGTGTCGCTATTGTATGTATATCTTTGTTTGTTTGGTAGGTTTTGGTACTGGAGATTGAACCCAGAGGCACTGCATCACATCCCCAGCCAGTTTCTTATATTTTATTTAGAGACAGGGCTTTGGTGAGTTGCTTAGGGCCTCAGTGAGTTGCTTAAGGCTTTGGTGAGTTGCTGAGGCTGGGTTTCAACTTGCATTCCTCTTGCCTCAGCATTCCATGTTGCTGGGATTACAAAGGGCTGGGGCTTTCCATTTTTTTAATGATTTAATAGCTTGCTAAAGAACTTTGGTTTTTGTCTCTGTTTTAAGGGTCTAGTAAGCAATTGAAGCTTTTATTTAAGCAAGGTATTAGGCATTTGATAGAGACAGTGGCAGTAGGATTATAAAGAATGTGGAAATTTCATCATCAGCCCATGAGTATGTAAATTTTTCTTGTGAGATGTGTGCCTTTACAACACTCAGTTGTTGAGTTTTCATAAAAAGCAGTGTGTATTCTTGAGGTCTTAAACCTGGAAAGAAACTTCTAAAATGCATACATAAGCCTTGTTCTGAGATGTAGACAGGTCATAGTTGAACCATCTGTATGATCTGAAATTGTTTGTCTTTAATTTACTAGGTGTAGATAGTAGAGATCTTCATACCTTAATTTTCTGGACTGGGGGTATATGGGTGCTGTACTAATGAACTATAGCCCCAGTTATTTTAAATTTGCTTTTGAGACAGGGTCTCACTAAGTTTCCTAGCTGGCCTCAAACTTGTGATCCTCCTGCCTCAGATTCCCACCTCACTGGGATTGCATGCACATACCACCCTTCCCGGCTTCCAACCTATTGTTTTATGTATACCATGTATTTAAAACTTGGTAATTTAGTTGGGTGTGGTGGTGCATACCCATAAACTCAGCAGCTGAGGAGCCTGAAGCCGTAGGATCATGACTTCAAAGCCATCCTCTGCAACTTATCGATGTCCTAAACAACTGGTGAAACCCCCATCTCTAAATGAAACACAAAGTATGGCTGGGAATGTGGCTCAGTGATTGAGTTCCTTTAGGTTTAATTCCTGTTACCTTAATATATAAATAATTAAAATTTTCTTGTTTGTTATGATAGAGAGTAGTTTCCAAATTTCAAAATAAAAAGACTAAGAATAGTAATTTACTCATTTACCTTTATATACTTACTGGTCAAAAAAAAAAAAAAACAATTATGCCATCATCTTAAGGTACTGGGTAGTGCATATAGCAGAAGTTATAGTGAAAACAGTTTTATGCTACTCAATTAATTTAACAGAGTGTTTTTCAGCATGGCACAGAATTCTTATAGTTTATGCCACTTTTAGAAATTCTTCCCAGGTCATCAAAGTTGAAAATACAGTGGAATAATGAGCATGAAGAAGAATGCTATGAAATTTGTATTCTCTATGCTTTCATTAAAATTAAAATTGAAATTTGAACTTTGTTTAATCATTCACCTCAATGGATTATAAAATGCTGCTGGCTGCCAGTTGTTGTATATGACAGAAATGAGGAGATGATTTACTGAATCAGAGTTTATTGAAATTCAATGAGAATTGTTGTGTAGGTTTACATGCTCAGAGGGAAGAGAATAATGTGAAAAATCTTCATAGAATACAGCAGATAGATGAAGTACTTAAAACACATAAGAATAGTTTCCAAAATTCTTAAAGCCCACTTGTTCAATTAATATGGAAACAGGCTTTGTGAAAAGTAAAGTGTCTTTGAAGCTGAGACATTCTTGTACAGGAGAAGTTCTTGGAGAAGCCAGCTTGACCCCCTTGGTGGACAGTCAGGATAACAGGTAAGGTCTCTATTTGCTATGGTATTAACAGGTGGTATTAGTGGATGAGGCTTCTGAGATAAATTCACAGCTGATGAGCCTTGTCACTGCTTGGCTCTAGGCTTTCAGAGAAATATCATGGACTTTCACATGACAGAGGTGGCCCTACCTTAACCTAAGCTCTCAGGGTGTATGACAAAACTCTGAAGTTGAGATCTTTTCTGAATCTCAGTAGATTAGGTCAGTGGCTGACACATGGAGAGTGTGATGGGACACATAAGGTCTGGCAACACATCATGTTCTAGCAAGGAGGGAAAACTCACCCAAACATCAAACTTTTAGAAGAATTTAGAAATATTTTATAGTTACATAACATATGGCCTAGCACCAAAACTAAGCCACCCTCTGCCCTGGTTCCAGGCTCAACCCATGACCAGGTGGACAGAAGATGCCATTATTCCAAGCCTTTGTAATTCTGGAGTCTGAAAAGGCTACCCAGGAGCTTTAAGGAGTAAGTGGGTGGAGAAAATGATTTCTTAGAAGAATAACCTGACTGCCCTGGTGGCCCATGCCTATAATTCTAGAGACTGGGAAGACTTAAGCAGAAAGTTTGCAAGTTGGAAGCCAGCCTCAGCAACTTACAAAATGCTGTTTCAAAATCAAAATGGCCACAAGTGTTGCTCCATGATAGAGTGACCCTGGGTTCCATCCCCAGCAGTGCCCTCACCACCCCCCTCCAACCAAAAAAAGTGTGGTTGCTCCTGCCTACAGGACTGTATGGTCCAGAAATAGACAAAGCATTCACTCTGGCTTCCCACTGTTCACAGCCAGTCTTTACAAGGTTGGCCCCCTTCCCCATACCTCTTCAAATATATTTTTTAACAACTTTATCTTGCTCCCAAAGTTTGTGATATTGATTAAAATTAACATTCATTATGACATCTTTTTTCAAAAATTAATGTTTTTTTGACCCATGCAGGGCATGTGTTCCCTGCAGTCAGCACATGTGCCCCTTACTGAAGTTTGGCTCTGCATTTTTTTTAATCTTTATTTTTTAGGTCTAGATGGATACCCCACAATGCCTTTATTTCTTTTTTTTTTTTATGTGGTGCTGAGGAATGAACCCGAGTCCTGCTCCTGCTAGGCAAGGGATCTACTACTGAGCCACAATCCCAGCCCCGGCTCTGCATATTTTTTATGTTGTTTGTTCCTGAAAATTTAAATATTTTATGTCTGTTGTGAAAGGGAGACTTTTTTTTTGTGGTGGTGCTGGGAATTGAACCCAAAGCGGTGTGCATGCAAGGTAGGCACTCTATTAACTGAGCTGTATCCCAGCCCTGAAAGGGACTTAAATATAAGGTTATTGCTGATTCAATGATTTTTACAATAATTTTCATGAGAATAAGAAATGATGGATTTTCATTTTCTTTCTTTGTTTCTTTCTTTCTTATTTTCTACTTTGTGTAATTGGTGCAAATATCATCAGGTAGTAGAAATGTTCTTCAGTACTCCTGTCTGGTCCCTGAAAGCTTGTGACCTTTAGCTCCACCATGAGGCTGGTTATAGAATTCAGTTGTACCTGTGTTAAACTCTAAAGTGGGTGTTGACCTTATAAACTCAAGTGGGTGTTGACCTTACAAAATATGTTCCTGTGGCTGTGAGGTTGATATTAGATTCAGGTTAGATTCATGTTCTTAATGTTTACATTTGTGGTCCTATCTCTAGCTAACAATGTGGTATCTTTTATTTTTATTTTTATTTTTTTAGGTACTGAGGATTGAACCCAGTGGTGCTTAACTACCAAGTCACCTACCCAACACTTTTTAATATTTTACATAGAGACAGGGGTCTCATTAAATTGCTTAGGGCTTCGATAATTTTCTGAGGCTGGCATTGAACTAACAATCCCCCTGTCTTAGCTTCCTGAGCTGCTGGAATTACAGGTAGGAGCCACCACTCCCAGCATGGGGCATTATTTTCAGGTTTTTGTGTCACTGTTAGACTTGTTAAAACCTCTGCCATTGTTGTTTCTGTTTGACAGATCCACCCAATCCAATGATGGCATTTTTCTGTGTACTTGAACTTTACTTCATTTAGGGCATGTTTTTTTTTTGCATCAAATTTGGCCTGCCACATGTTTTTCTAAGTAAGGTTTCACTGGAACACAGTCATGGCTGCTTTCTTGGCACAGGAGCAGAGTTGAGTAGTGGAGCACACTGGATGACCTACAAGGCAGAATTATTTACTAGTTGGCCCTCCAAGGAGGCATTTTCTAGTATGTGCATTCCTGTATCCTTCACCTCCCCTAGACAAGGCTTGTGGCCTGTGTTAGTCAGGTTTTTTTCACTAACTACAAAGTACATGACAAGAAAAGTAGTTCCAGAGGTTCAGTACATGGTGAACGTACTCCATTGCTCTGGGCCCAAAATGAAGCAGAATGTCATGGCGGAAGGGCATGATGGAGGAGTGCTGCCCCATTGATGTTGGCCAGGAGACAGAAAGAGGGGAAGGGGAAGAGGCCATAGGGAATATGGACCCATTCCAGATAGGTACCCAGTGACCTACTTCCTTCAATCACTCCCCACCTGTGTATGATTACCACCCAATTACTCTATTCAAAATAAGATGAACTGATTTAGGTCATAGCCTTAAGTTTAATCATTTTACTTTTGAATAGTTCTGCATTAACAATTTTCACTTTCTGTCCAAATCATAACATGATCATTTTCAATTAGACTGCAGGGTCCTTGCTTCAGTATTTTCCTTATCAGGAAAAATGCAGCCCTTAACAGGGTATATGTTCTAGTGGGGGAGAGACTGGCAATAGGAAAAAAATTAGTAGATGATGCAGTAAGTTACAAAGTTGAGGAGGATTAAGAGGAAGCAGTGGATAGTACATTGGATATTGAGATTCTTCTCATCGATGAGCTCTTGCATTTGTCCTTCAGCTTTGACCCAGTTACCACACCCCCCATCAGTCCCAGGGGATGGGAGGAAGGGAGTGGAGACAGTGGAGCAGGTTGCACAGAGGGGAGAAAGGCTCAAGGCCCAAGTCCACCTCAGGCTGTCTGGGGTCCTGGAGCATGGTCACAGGTCTGAGAAAGAGGATGTCTTAATGATCCCTACTGTCCCAGGGCTATGTATCTAAGGAAAGGGTCTTGAAACCTAGACAAGGATGGGAATCTATGGCATGGAAGTTGTACACAATGACATCGTAATTATGTGAGGCCAAGTTTTTACGACCAGGCAGTATACATGTGGGAATGGGATAATGGCACAGGACTGGTGCAGGGAATATTAAAAAGGAATTTAAACGGGTCCAAAGCAAGAAATCTAGGCAACAAGTGTAAAGAGCCAGTAACACCAAAAGGAAGAGATGTTGGGCATGGGGGGGGGCTTATGGAGTATCTATCTGCAGCTTCCCCCAAAAAAGGCCACAACACTTGCATTGCCCAGCCAAATCCCCATATCTGGTGCCCACACTGGCACTGTTCAGCTGGATCTTATTTCCTGCACACATACCTACTGTGCACCTATGGCGTTTCCTCATAACCCTATTTCTCACACTTGCATGGTAGAGCTGAGAGGCCTGATTGCCTGTGATGTTTCCAGCTCTGCTGCTGTGTCCAGTGTTCAGCCCCAGGTGTGACAGGAGCCCAGCAGTCCCATGACAATCCAATCTCAGGAAACCAAAAGTTCTAGTCAACCCCCTACCCCCACCCCACCCCACCACTACATGAAGGAAGGAGACTTACCATCTGAAGCAGGGACATCCGGCTTGGCCACCAGTATAGCCCCTCAAGATGAAAAGGGCTTCTTCCTAGTCATTTCAGTCACATGATTCTCACACATCAGGTACTGGCTAGGAATGGGTAAAACTGGCCCTTTCTGGAAGTCTGATATAGGAGACGTCCATGAACAAGTCTTCTGCTCAAACCTCAGTTTGTTTGTGTGAGAATCATGCAAACCCATAAAAAATACTGAACTGTTGACAAAAAGGTTTACCTCTGTGGTCCCAGTTACAGTCACATATGACATAACATTTCAGTCAATGAAGATCAGTTTATAAGTTGGTCCCATCAGACTAGATCGCTTAGTGATGTAGCCATCTCACTTTATGTGGGTACATACTCTGATGTTTGCATATGGACAAAATTACCTCAGGATGCATTTGTCAGAAAACATTACATCATAGAGCAATACCTTAAGTGTATGCCTGTGAACAAGCATCATTTTGTTCCTTTATATAAGTTACTCTTACTTATATGCCTTACAATTAAAATTGTCTATTGTGCTCCAAAGAGAGGCTAAGGTAGAAAAGCTGCCTAAAATTTTACAGCCTGCTGCCTAAAGCTAGGAGTGTCAATCAGTGATTGCTTCCCTAGCTTGTACCAGGCCCTGGTTTTTAATCACAAGAACAAAACAAGTCCTAGAGCCTTAGTCTTCTAATTCCACCAACAATATGGGGCCACCAAACCAGAACAAATTCAAGCGAATTTGCTTTTTCTCATCTCACATGTGAACATGTCAATCCTGTGTTGACTTCATAGGATCAATTCCCCTGCTATAACCCTGCCCCTAATAAACAACCTCCCTCATGTCTGCTCTTTATTGAGTCTGAGTTTCTTCTGATACTCTAGACACTTGGACAATACAAAGTCATATAACAAATTACATCATGAAACTCAGTTATAACAACTACATTATGCTAAAATAGAACCAATAATAAAATCTGTTACTGTTTTTAATCTGGAAAGCCCATGGTTAAGGCAATGCCACCATGTTCCAGAGGTGAATGTTCATGAGAGTTCTGACATTACCAGTGGGTTAATCTATTAGTTGGCTTAATAATTTGAAGGGACCACAGGGAGGTGGTGAAAAGTATAGGCATATGGGGCATGAATGGAGAAGTAAGTCATTATGGGTTTGGCCTTGAGGACAGTATTTGTCCTTGGCCCCTTCCTTTTCTACCCTGGTTCCCCACTGCCAAGAGCTGAGCAGCTTTCTCTACCATACCCTCTGCCATGATATTCTGCCTCATTTGGGTGCCAGATCAATGGTGCTAATTGACCATGACTGCATCCACTGAAACCACGAACCAAAATAAACTGTTCTTTCTCCAAGTTGTTCTTGTTTAGGTTATTTTCATCACAGCCATGAAAAACTGACATAGCATCTTTACATCTTTTTTAGAAATTTTTTTTATTTGTCAATGGACGTTTATTTTAATTATTGATATGTGGTGCTGAGAATCAAACCCAGTGCCTCATACATGCTAGGCAAGCACTCTGCCGCTGAGCCACAACCTCAGCCCTGAAGTTATTCTTAAAAATATTTATCAAATATATAAAACCTCAATCATATAACCACAAATATTGACTTAATAAAATTATTAGTTACAACACCAGAAATGTACCACTTGCCTGAGACTCTGTTTCTCACAATTAATATCCTGGAGGCGTCAACCTATAGGAACTTGATGACAAGTATCAATACAAAAGTATTTTAATTTTTTAAATACATAACTGAAATTATCATTAATTTTAAAATAAAGGCACTCTGCTTATTTTTCTATGAAATCTTTATACTGAAAATATAAATGTTCCTCACGGTAAGAAAATGTCCACCAAGTGCCTAAAAACATGAGCCAATAACAAATGTATTCCTTAAGTACATCTTATTTTCATTTTTCTTGGAAAACCTATATTCAACCATTTGAGTTAATACTCAGTGGAAACTAAAGTTGATCATTCCCTTCCATCTTATAGAAGATAACACTCAACTATTACTAACACTTAAGCATAAAAACCAAAGTTCCTAAGCACTGTAACTATATGGAATACAACTATTTTACTTCATTTTGCAAATGTTGCTGGTACTTAACTATGTGCCAGACATTACAAATTACTTCTACTGAATTTCCATTACAGTCCTCACATGGGTCCATTATTTCTATCATTTTTGAAAACACACAAGTGATGAAAATTCTTATAACTCCCATATCAATATCATGCGGTCAATGTCCACAAGTCAAGTTTAAACTTCAAAGCAAGACAGACTACCAAGAAACCCACCAAGGGGTCTGACACAAGAAAGAGGGTCCACCTGTGGGCCAGGCCACCTTACACCACTTCCCTTCTAATTCCCTCTTCCAGACCCACTTTACCCCCATCCACACAGCCCTGTGTGCATTTTTAGCAGCACTCACCCTAGGACTTTGTCCAGCAGCTTCTTCACCTCAGTACTCACAGTTTTCAGAGACCAGGAAAGGCACTGGCTGCAACTGGGGAGATGCAGGAAGGAGGTGTGGTAACTGGCTTTCCAGACCTGGGCCTGGCTCCTTGCTATAGTCCCAGACCACTTATCTCCAGGACCCTGGCCCTGTCCCTATCTCTGGATCTCAGGCCCCTTGCTGGTGCCTCCACTTGAACCTCCCCTCTTTTGCCCTGGTGCTTTGGGATCCCTGCACTGCCTGGACCCTCCAGTCAACCTGATTCTCCCCAGCCTGGGCTCCTCCATGGGTCCTGGGTCCCTACCCACCCAGACACCAAGGTTCATGCTGGCGCTGGCAGCCTTTCCACACCCAGGGCCCTCCTTTGGCCCTGCTTGGCTCCAGGTCCCTGTCTGGAGGATCTACTCCCCAGGATTGCAGAGGAGTGCAATGGGCTGTCCTCTGAGACCTCGAGGCTCCCTAGGGGAAACACAGCCCTGCCCCTCACCTGGGCCCCCTTGGCTGCCCGTAGCCTTACACCTGGCAGTCGATGTGGGTGCTGCGCTGAACTTGGCCTGCGCGATCCTCTCCCTTCCCTTCCCTGCTCTCTTGCCTTGCCTGCTGCCCCTAACCCAAGCCAGCCCTCCCTAACCATGGAGCCTTAAGCTCCAGTCCTGGGGCCTGGCTCCTGTGCCGGGCCCCTATGCGCGTGTTCGTCGTCGTGTCTCGTGGCGTGCTGTGGGGTCGGGTGGCGTCGCTCTTGGTTGTCTGGTCAAACCGGGAGCCCCTTGCTTGGGCCCCCTACCGCACGCACTCCCCTGGGTGCCTCTTGCGCCCCCCCACTCCACCCCACCCTTTCCTCCTTCTCCAGTGTTTTCCAGTGTTTCTGATTTGCAAAGGAAGGGAGCATTCAGGAGGGAATGGACATGCGGTTGGGAGTGTTGTGTGGCTCAAATGGAGGCAAATGTAACTGGGGCGTTCCCTCAGTGTCATTCATCTACAGATCACCTTTTATACCTCTTAGGGCAGCCGGGAGGAATTTTCAGAGAAGGAACCTTAGGATTTTCCCCTGACTGTAGCTCAGGCCAGAAATTCCTCATGTTGTTCCATACTTCTTCATCCACTTCCACACATCCAAGGAAGATCGGGACTAGGGACACTGTGTACTCAAGCCAATTGCTCTCTGAGCCTGGAAAGAAGAGTAGGAAGAGGCTTCAGCAGACCCCAACATACCTGCTCTGTGTTTAACAGGTGATTAACAGCTGCCTAGGGCAGAAACCTTTCACCCTAGTCTTGAAGAGTGGTGGCTGCACTAACTGCATTTAAATAGCAGACAGGTACCCATCATCCTCCAAAATAAGAGAAAGAAAGATGTACCTCAAACTGATGTGGGTTGTATGGAGAGGAGCTTACCTCAGTATAGAGGTAAGCTCCTCAAAATATGAACCTCCAAATATGATATTGCTGGTTATTGGTGAAGACTGCTGCTTCTGCACATGTTGAAGTTTGAACATTAGAGAAGAAGGCCAAGGCAAGCAAATGAAGCAGGGTTAATTTAAAAGACTACTCTTGCGAGGGAGAAAGGGGGCATAGCTGCTATCCTGGTATCCCAAGAAGCCAGGTGTTCTGCCCTTTTTATATGTCCTAGGCTTCCTTTGATGTTCTCCTTCCCTCCTTATTTTTCTCCTTCCTGTGGTCATGACTAGGCCCAGGAATGCTTGGTGGGATGGCCAAAAGGTGGGAAATAGGTAGGCTGAAGGCGGAAGGGCAGGATGGAATAAAGGAAAAACACCCTAATAACCTTATAGCTCCTTGTAGAGCAGAGATTTTCCTGAGACTGGTTACTTTGACAACAGGTTGGAGCAGGGGCAGGTTCCTGATAAGATCCCTCAGGGACAGTCTCCCACTTTCCAGACTCACTCAAAATTGGCCTCCTAGATGTGACCTGACTTTATTTACTTATCTATACTGATGTCTGTCTAATTCTGGTTTCCACACCCTTAGAAAATCGTTCTTTAACTCCCAGAGTGCTCCCCAAACTCTAATACCAAAAGGAATCACCTGCTCATACTTTAACAGGAGATTCTGATTCAGTTGGTCTGTGGGGAGCCCGAGAGTGCAGTTCCAGCCTGCTCTCAGGTGAAGGCCTCCCAGCAGGGAACAGCTCACAGCAGTCATTAGACTACAATCCACAGCCAATGAGACCCAGGCCCACAGGGCAGAAAGTGGGAAGGCTAAAACAGCCTTATCTGTTTTTCATTCACAAACAGGACCCTGTTGCTGGCTGCTGCAGCACACCTACCACCACTGAAAAGAAATTATAATAAAGAAAACATAATTTTTATACAGTTGAATTATATAGTAATAATAAAATTTAATGAATTAAAAAAAAAAAGAACAGAAGTGAAGATATTTGCTTGGTGAGGTGTGAATAGGCGTGGTTGGAATGAGCCATTATGTAGGCAAGACAACACAACCTCTGCCTCTTGATTCTGCTTTGAATCAGTGAGACACACTGGTCTTCAGCACCCTGATGCTCCAACATCCACCCTTTCAAATGTTAGGATATACTCTGGTGTATTAATGTTGCTGGGAAAGAAAGTTTTATTTTAGGTAGTTAAAATTTTTTTACATCTCAGTAACATTGTTTTCATTTTAGTGGCCTTTAGTGATTAGTAAGTACACTCTATGATTTGTCAGGATCTCTTAAGCAATGAGTTAAGATATTTTTTCTATTTTCTAAAAACTTTTTCATAAACCTAGAACATTAATAAACAATGGGAGATCAAGAGTCTGTCTTTTTATATCTAATGACAGTAAAAGAAGTGTGCATGCAGATCATTTATCCAAACACTTCTAATTGTTAATCAAATTTAAGTTCCTTCCTTTTTTAAAAAGTTTTTAGTTGCAGATGGACACAATAGCTTTATTTAATTTATTTATTTCTTATGTGGTGCTGAGAATCCAACCCAGTGCCTCACACATGGTAGGCAAGCCCCCTACCACTGAACTACAACCCCTGCCAGTTCCTTCATTCTTGAGAGGAGACCATTTTTTTCATATTTTACCCTTTGCTTTTCATATTTCCCTCTAGTTTTCTCACTCTGAATAAAACAAGATAAAAGGGAAAATGTCAATTTTTCATAAGAAATGATATGCTTTCTATGATAAACCTAATGATAACTCACTTATAGGATTCTGAATGATAGGAGTAGCATAGTAGCCAGGGCCCAACTCAGAATCTGGTGCTGGTAAGAGCTTAAGTTTGAAAATGGCAAGACAAAAGTTGGGGCTTAACCTAAAGGCAAATGTCAAAAAAAGGGGCTTTTGTTTTGCCATTCACTGAGGATTTTGCTCTTCTGCTTTACAACTAACTGACTAAATTCATGAAATAACTACTTACTTTTTTATCTTTTATTTAAAGAGGGGATAAAATGTCATTTAGAAAAATTCCCTGGGCCATACCTCAGTGGTAAAGTGCTTGCTTCACACGTGTGATGCACTGGGTTTAATCCTCTGTACCACATAAAAATACATAGATACTGTGTGTGCATCTACAACTAAATAAATATTTTTAGAAAATCCCTCACAATTACTATAATCCATTAATTCAAATCTCATTATATTATTATAGACCAAAAGAGGCTGATTTAATCTGAAAATCTTCCTAAAGGTCTAGAATACGAAGGACACAGATGGAAAGTGTGCCTGCACCAAGACGCTACTATAGCTGGATATTCCAGGTTCAGTTTGGGCACCACTCCACCTTGTACCTTCCAACCCAAACAAGGAAGGTGTGAATCTGCAGGGCTCCTGTGTGGGGCTGGCGGCCCAGGGCAGTGGATCTGAAATAGAAATGGGTTTCAGAGACCAAAAAAGCTGTGGGAATGCCCCTGGGAGACATATGTGGTGTCCAACAGGCTCATCTTCCCTTCTGTACTTTTGCATGCATTGATCTCTTGGGACTAGGACCTCATCTGCAGTAGCTTGGGGATGCCAAGACCTGATAGGTGCTTATACAGAAGCCTCCAATCCTATCCATAAAGGAAGTAATTTCTGTGACTTTAAGGATCCTGCTCAGCAACCTTAAAGTGGATTGGTAAGTGGATTGGTTCTTGCTTGCTCAAGGCTTTCCCATACTTTTGATGGGGGTGCATCTCAGTGATAGAGTTTGTGCTTAGCATGTACAAGGGCCTGAATTCTTCAATCCCAGCACACAAAGAAAAGACACCTGGATAAATGAGTGAACCAATAAACAGAAGAATCAACATTTGGGGATAGAAGGAAAGAGAGAAAGGAACAGAGAAGCCTGATTCCCTGATCCCCCAGAATAAGGGGAAGAAGGAGAGGCAGCAGGAAGTTGGTCAGAAGATGGGGCAAGAAAAAGATGCTGTTGGATTTTGGTCCTGTGGAGTGTGAGGGTGTTTAAGACACAGAATTGAAGCAGGAGTGCCAGGAGTAGAGCCAGTGAGAGAGGCTGGTCCATGTGCCTCAGAGCTGTTGGATTCCAGTTGTGTGATAGGGTTCCATGTGGGGGGAGGAAGGTATTCACATTTACTGATCAGTTCTTAAGAATTTATTATCATTCCTTGAAGCATTTTCTATACCTTATGTACAATCAATATTTTCTATACAATATATATATGTATTATAATCAAAATTTTTTCTCTAGGTTTAAAAATTCTGTAATTTTTAAAATAATCTGCCATTATTAATTTTTTTCTTCTGGTACTAGGGATTGAACTCAGGGGTACTTTACCACCAAAGATGCATCCACAACCTTGCTATATTTTGTTTTCTGATTGGGTGTCACTAAATTGTTGAGGCCCTTTCTAAGTTGTTGAGCCTGGCATTGAACTTGTGATGCTCCAAGTCACTGGGATTACAGGTGTGCGCCACTGCACCTGGTGGTATACTCATTTCTTAAGTGCTGTGAACACCTTAAAAGAGGCAGAACCTCATAAAAGACATGATTCATGTTGTTTTTGGACATATTCCAGAACTGTTCTGATGTGGAATCATCTTTCCTTCTGGTGGAGAATAGTATTGAAGATCAAAGTCTTCATATGTTTGCCATGGGAGAATTGGGGGTGGATAGAGGTGCTACTGGGCCACTTTCCATTATAACAGAGTGTTTGCTAGCTGAAGCTCTTGAAGTTGGGGTGAAACTCAACCTGGTCTGGAAGGAGGAGGGGTTGAGGCTGATGGATGGACTCAGCAGAAGAAGAAAGTGGAATAAGGGAGAGGAGATGCCAGTCAGTGTCCAGGGAAGGAAATGACCTTTGAGCTTGACCTTTCCTGCTTTGTATACTGAAGGCCTGCAGCCCATGTTTTTCTGGAAAATCTGATTTTTGACTAGGAAAATATGTCTGGGTATCCTCCACTGCCCCTGCTCTCCCAGATGGTGAAATTCAGTTAAGGTAGATTTTTAGAAAAAAATCAAGATTCAGAGAGTAAAGGAGGAGCAGGGTGGTGACACCATCTTTGGATCAGTTTAGCGAGCAGAACAGCACTAGAAAAATCTTAAAAGGTACATGGAAGAACATGGTGGGAGAACAGGTGTGGCCAATGGAGACAGAGCAAGGATCCTGCAAAGGGAGGCACAAGGGAATGAGGAACCCTGAGAAGGTAGGAGAGGTGGGTGCTGGGTCAGCACTGTCTGGGGAGAGCTACTTACAAGTGGGTCTAGGGAGGTCACTCTTCCTAGGAGCCTCGGAATGCAGGAGGCCCTGAGTCACTCACTCTTGGGCACCCCTGTACCTAGAGCCTGGCCTCAGGCCCAGGTTGAGCCCTGGCTTACCTGACCAACTTAGGGAGAGTCACTGGGAGATTGTCTTATGTAGTCCTTCTGATTCTGAGCTCCTCTTCCCTTTCTCATCTCCCTCCATAATGATAATCCATTTGACCAGGGCTTTACCAGGAACTGTTCCATCATGATATGTGCTCCCCTGTGACCCAAGTGAGTTGGTAAACCAAGGGCTCAAGTGGTGGACCCTGCCTGGGGCTGGTGGGGTGGGGTGAAGACAGATCTTTTTAACTGATCCCTGACCCCAGCTCCCAGGCCCTGACACTCACTGTTCCTATCCTTTGGGGTTTTCTCCAGGGTGCTCTAGGAGTTTCTGGGAATTTCACTCTTCCTTGTCATTGTAGGTTCTTGCCCCAAGAAATGTGGTAGAGGGGAATGGCAGCCTGGATAAGGCTCCTGGATGAGAGCCCTCGGCTCTGTGCTTTTCTACCTGAGGGGTGAGAGTGGTCAAGGAGACCAGGCCAAGGTGGGTAGTGACTCCTTGCATTTGGTCTGTTGCTTCGCAGGTACATGTTGGAGGCTATATGCCTTCAAGTGGAGCAGGGTAACAACTGGGGGCCAATGGATGTGCACTACTCAGCACACCATCTTAAAGACCTTCCTGGGCCCAGGTCTGCAACTCAGGTCTCCTCAAGGAGTGGCAAGTCTGCACCCTTACAGGAGGTGAGGAGTATTGGGTGTGCTTTGAAACATGGGGGTCTGTGTGTGGCACATGTGTTGGGGGAAGCCCCTGATGTCAGGCTGGCCCTGAAGCTGAAGCACTTGGGGCATAAGAGTGGGATTATGGACCTGGAGGATGCAGGGTCCAGGTCACAGGGCTTCAGAGCACACTAAGGTGTCCCTGGAAAGAGAAAGAAAAGACTGAAACACTAACTTTCTAATTAGCTTTGGGCCAGTCCTTACATTTTTTGTTCCCAGTTTTCTCAGCTATTAATGAGGACTGAGACTATTCCAATAGTTTTTTTAAAGAAAATTCTGTTTCTTTTATATTTATGTGTGTGTGTGTGTGTGTGTGTGTGTTTGTGTGTATTAGTTGTAGATGGACACATATATTTATTTTACTTGTTTGTTTTTATATGGTACCAAGAATTGAACCTAGTTCCTCATGATGCTAGGCAAGCACTCTACCACTGGGCCACAACCCCAGCACCCCCAGATTTACCTTTTATTGGAATTTTTTTGACATATGATATAAAACATTTAGAGTGGAGCATTAGAAGTGCAATGGGATGGGTCACCAACAGTGCCCCCCATGGTCTCTTGCAGTGATGTGGTTCCAGCCCTCTTTCTTGTCCTGCCTCTAGGCACGCAGAGACTTGAATGTGATCTGTGGGATGAAGATTAGGGAGAGCCCCCATGTACTGACTCTGTGTTTAGCTTACCATTAACTCAGTGGTGTATTGGGAGGCTTTCAGGGGAGGCTTGGCCTCCCATTCTCCCTTCATACCCAGCAATGCCAGGACACACACAGAAGTTCATCTCCTGAGCCACATGTGGGGGATTTGTGCCTGAGCCCTCACTCACTCTCCTGATAAGAGTGCTAAGACCCCCACACCTGTTATATACTCATATTTTTTGCTGCTTCTTATGGCTTCTGTGCTGTCTGTCCTAGGTTCAGAGAAGTGGGTTTTCTGGGCATGAGTGGAGGCTCAGAGGAGCTAGGATAGAGCCCTCCTGGAAGGGAAGATCCTTGCACTCTGGAGACTCAAGCTCAGGAACTCAAGCTCAACACTGCCTGACTCTTTGACCTTGGGCAAAACATTCAGCATGTCTCTCACTCTAAAAATGTGGCAACAGTAATAATCACAGCAACTGACCTGGCTGCCTTCCTGGCAAGGGCTGGAGAGGGGCAGATGCCTACCAGCCTGGATAATACCAAGTGCACCTCAAACTATTTCATAAAATAGGGAGGGAACTTGTTTATTATTAGTCCTAATAGGCTAGTATATTAGTCATAAATTGCAAAGTTTCAGTTAAACATGAGTAAGTATTGGAGATATAGTGGTCAATATGGTTGTTGCAGTTAATTTATTGCATACTTAAAAACTAATAATAGAGTTGGGTACAGGGGTGCACATCTATAAGTTCAGCTACTCAAGAGGCTGAGGTAGGAGGATCACAAGTCAAGGATCAGTAACTGAAAGATAATTGATTAAGTCTCAAAATAAAAAATAAAAACAACTAAAAATCATAGGACTGTAGGTCAATGGTAACACACTCCTGGATTCAATCCACAGAGGTGGAGAAGGAAAGAAAAATTGACAATCAGTTTTGTGGTTTTTATGTTTGTTTGAGGTGGAGTCTCAGTATATTGGCCAGGCCAGTCCTGAACTCCTGAGGTCAATGTGCTGAGTGCTCCTATGTCAATGTGCTGAGTGCTGGAAGGCAGGTGTGCACCACTGGACTGGCTAGAAAAGAGATTGTAAACTGGGTTTGGTGGCACATGACTAATTCTAGCAACTCAGGAAATTGAGGCAGCAGAATCACATGCTTTAGGCCAGCCTCTGCAATTTAGCAAGACTGTATCCCAAAATAAGAAGAGCTAGGGATAAAGCTAAGTGGTAGGATGTCCTTGGGGTCAATGCCCCAGTTCTGGGGGAGGGATATATATACATACATAGAATATATCATATAGAAGGAATTGGAGAGTTTAGATTTCTGCTTTGGGGCTAATATGAATAAGCATGGAAACTCTTGTCCTTGATCATGCTAGGCATTGAGTCAAACCAGAGACCTTACATTTAAATTTAGGTTATTTTCTCCCTGTTAGTTATTGAAGCACCCCACTTTTATCTTTTTTCCCATTTTCTTTGGGGGTCTTGTGGGGCTTTCTGTGATTCTCAGACTGGTCTCAAATTTGTAGGTTCAAGTTATTCTCTTGCTGCTGCTTTCTGATCAGGTGGGACAACAGGTACATACCACCATACCTGGCTGTATAATTTCATATTGATAAGACCTTTTACATGTGACAGGAAACCCAGAATAAAAATACAGCAATTTAAGATGACTGGGCATAGTATCATAAGCCTATCATCCCAGCAGCTCAGGAGCCTGAGGCAGAAGGAACTTAAGTTTGAGACCAGCCCGGGCAATTTAGCAAGACTCTAACTCAAAGTAAAAAGGGTTGTAAATGTAGCTCAGTGGTATAATGATCCTGGCTTCAATACCTAGTACTGCCCAAAACAAAGAATAAAAACATTAGAGTTGTGGCTCAATGGTAGAATACTTGCCTAGCATGCACAAAGCCCTGGGTTCTATCCTCAGTACCACATAAAAATAAGTAAAACAAAGGTATTGTGTCCATCTACAACTAAATATTTTTTTTAAAAAAGAATAAACTTTAAAGCTGGGCTTGGTGACACATGCCTGTAGTTCCAGCTACTCTGCAGACCCATACACAAAGATCACTTGAGTCCATGATTTTGAGATAAGCCTGTGAAAAAAGTGAGATCTTATGTCTCAAGAAAAAAACCACACTAAATAATAATAATAATAATAATAATAATAATAATAATAATTTGTGAAGCCAAGCACTGTGTTCACCCCTTTAATCCCAGAATCTCCAGAGGTTTAGGTAGGAGGATGCAGGTGTTGGGATCTTAATAAGACTCTTGTCTTCAAATTTAAAAAAGGGTTGTGGGATGGGGATGAAGCTCAGTGGTAAAGCACCCCTGGATTCAGTCCAGGAGATGGGGAAGGAAATGACTCCATAACATTAAAATCTTGGGACTAGATGTGTAACTTGTAGTGTGTTTAGCTTACACTTAGCAGCTTGAGGCCCTGGTTTAATCCCAAACACCAAGAAAACAATAAAAACAATTTTAAAAACTTTATGTATATTTCCCAAATCACAAATAAAAATGTTAGTTTCACCTGTATACCTTTTGACGCAGAAATGTAATTTTTAGCATATGTGTCCTAGGGAAACAATAGAACAGCATATATTAAGAGTTTTGTCCCATTATTTAGATAGCAAAATGTAGCAAAAACTCAACTCAAATATTATTAGTGGTAAATTGGTTAAAATGTGGCATGACCATTTAATGTACTACTTGGTTATTTTAAATGAATTTAGGGGTAAAAAACTGTTATATATTGCTGGGATCAGTGGAGTATGACTATAATTCCAGCAGCTTGTGAAACTGACTTAAGAGGTTTGCAAATTCAAAGCCAGACTCAGCAACTAAGAAAGAAACTAAGCAATTTAGTGAGACCCTGTCTTAAAAAATATAAAGGCTGAGGATGTGGCTTGGTGGTTGAGTGCCCCTGAGTTCAATCCCTGGTACCCCTTCCTCCCTCTCCATCCAAAAAAAGATATGAAACAGTAAACACTGTATAAGGTGGCTTCCTGGTTTAGAAACCCTAATTTTTTATTTCCTGAAATGCTGAAATTGGAATGGGCCTGCTGCCCTGTGTTCTGTATTGGTCTAAAGCCTATACCAGAACCAGACATAAGCAAGCATCTTCCTTCCTGTTTGCTGTCCCCTGACTTTTGCTCTTAGCTTAAGCCTTTTAAATTAGGAACTACTCTAGTGGGTGATTAACAGGAGGAAATACAAATTTGACACTTCTGTCCCTCTCCCCAAAAAAACCCAGCACTCCATTCCTAGTACTCCGTTTTGAACATTCCTGTTCATTTGCAAAATAGATATAGAAACATAGAATTTTAGAAAGCTAGACCATTTAGAATTTAGTCAAATCTAAAATTATGTGTATTGATTAGTTTTATGTATGCTTGACATTAATCTCTGAAAAATGATTTATTAGAGCAATTGAAACCACAACTAATTTCTGAATTTCTCTTTGTTATGGCATGCCAGAGCAGTGGGCGTGACTTCAACACAGTGAAGCAGAAACATCTAAGCTTTACTCCCCCTGGTAAGACATCAGACAGTGGTAAAACACTGAATCACATGGAAACTTGTGAAGCACTGATAGATGAAAAGATCATTTATGGAAAAATAAAAGGCTAAGCTATATTGTCCCTACTTTCTCCTACATAGAAACTGCTTTTTCTCAACTGTCTGAATGGCTCTTGAACATCTTCTGGAACCTGAGGATTACTTTGATCTCATAGTTTTGTTAGAAATTGAATTGGATGTTTTACTTTTTTCCATATTTCTTATACATTATAATTAAACATGGTAGTGGGACTGACACTTGTTCCAAGTTGTTGCATTTACTTGGGGTGTTTCCTCTCCTTACTGCCTTAAATGATTTTCAGTTTAGAAAGAAAAAGTTCAATTTATAGACATGTTTATGCTAGAAATAAGTTTATTGTCAGTGGCATAGAAGGAGGTTTTGCTTTATAACTGCATAGACATTGAAATAAAAAATATTTCAAGGCTCTCTAGTTGTCTTTTCAGTTTTGAAGAAGATCAGCAAGATCCCTTAAAGTATTCTTCCTGTGTCACAGGCAACTCAGTGAGGGTCTCTATTGTCTACTCAATTTTAAAACCTAAAATTTATACTAAAAAATCCATTAATTAGATATAATTTTATTTCTAGAAACTTAAAGGTAATAACCACAAATTAAAGTCTACAAAGATTTTCTAAAGGGTATTGGTTAGGTCAAATGGTGGTTCCATTTCTAGCTTTCCAAGAAATCTCCATACTGCTTTCCAAATTGGCCACAACAATTTGCAGTTCCACCAGCAATGTACAAGTGTACCCTTTTCCCCACATCCTCGCCAGCACTTGTTGTTGTTTGACTTCCTAATGGCTGCCAATCTTAATGGAGTGAGATGGTATCTTAGGGTGGTTTTGATTTGCATTTCTCTGACTGCTAGAGATGGTGAGAATTTTTTCATGTACTTGTTGATTGATTGTATGTCCTCCTCTGAGAAGTGTCTGTTCAGGTCCTTGGCCCATTTGTTGATTGGGTTATTTGTTATCTTATTGTCTAATTTTTTGAGTTCTTTGTATACTCTGGATATTAGGGATCTATCTGAAGTGTGAGGAGAAAATATTTGTTCCCAAAATGTTGGCTCCCTATTTACCTCTAGCTATTCCCCTTCTTGGTCTATTCCCTAAAGACCTAAAAAAAGCATACTACAGGGACACTGCTACATCAATGTTCATAGCAGCACAATTCACAATAGTAAGACTGTGGAACCAACCTAGATGCCCTTCAATAGATGAATGGATAGAAAAATGTGGCATTTATACACAATGGAGTATTACCCTGCATTAAAAAATGACAAAATCATATAATTTGGAGGGAAATGTATGGCATTAAAGCAGATTATGCTAAGTGAAGCTAGCCAATCCCTAAAAAACAAATGACAAATGTCTTCTTTGATATAAGGAGAGTAACTAAAAACAGAGTAGGGACAAAGAGCATGAGAAGTAGATTAACATTAAACAGGGATGAGAGGTGGGAGGGAAAGGGAGAGAGAAGGGAAATTGCATGGAAATGAAAGTAGACCCTCAGGGGTATACAAAATTACATACAAGAGGAAGTGGGGGGAAAGGGAAAAAATACAAGGGGGAGAAATGAATTACAGTAGAGGGGGTAGACAGAGAAGAGGGGAGGGGAGGGGAGGTGAGGGGGGATAGTAGAGGATAGGAAAGGCAGCAGAATAAAACAGACACTAGTATGGCAATATGTAAATCAATGGATGTGTAACCGATGTGATTCTGCAATCTGTACATGGGGTAAGAATGGGAGTTTATAACCCACTTGAATCAAAGTGTGAAATATGATATATCAAGAACTATGTAATATTTTGAACAAACAACAATAAAAATTTTTTTAAAAAGGTATTGGTTAAATTATGAAAACACCCATATTAAGGCACTATCAATTTAGCCATTAGAATAATGTTATGATCAGATATTAGGAATGATGAAGCTGGCATATAGCTGGCATATAGTTTTAAATTTCATTGATTGTTCTTTTTCTTTCTTTCTGTTTCCTTTTTTTCTTTTTCCTTTTTTTTTTTTCATTTGCTTCCTTTAACTTAAATTGTTTTTTTGGCTTTGGCCTCTAAAAGCTAGATTACTGAATTATCTCCTTTTTCTTCTCTCATCTGTATATTTAATGTCATAAATTCCCCTAAGTGCTCTAAATGCTTACACAGTGCTTTAGATAAATTGTGAAATTAAAATACATTGTATTTTCTTCATTTTAATTCAAAATATTTAAAAAATTCCCTTAAGACTATTTTTACTCATGTGTTATTTATAAATGTATTTTTGAATTCCCAAATATTTTAGGATATTTCAGTTCTCGTTCTATTAGTGATTTTTAGCTTAATTTCATTGTGATATAAAAATATGTTTTATTTTATTTCTAATGTCTTAAATTCATTGCTGACTCTTTTATGGCACAGGACATGGTGAACCTTTCTGAATTTTATGTAAACTTGAAAAGAATGTGTACTCTATTCTTTTGGAGTAGAGTATTTTAGAAATGCCAATAAGATCAAGTTGATTGACAGCGCCACTCAGGTCAACTATATCCTTATTGATTTTCTGCTTCCTTCATCTATTAAGCCCTGAGAGATGTGTTTGGAAGTTTGCAACTTTAGGAGTAAATTTTTTCAATTTCTCCTTGAGTTATATCAGTTTTAGTGTCACATATTTAGAAGTCTGTTGTTAAATGCTTACATATTTAGAATTGTTATGTCTTCTTGGAGTTTGTCCCACTTTATCCCTGATAATGTTCCATATTCTGAAATGTACTTTATATAAAATTAATAAAGCTATTGCAGATTTCTTATTGATTAGTTCGTATAGTGCAGCTCTGTTCATCTTTTGGCTGTAATTGTATCTGAGTCTTATTAATCAAAGTGGTTTCTTATAGACAATATATGGTAGAGTCTTGTTTCTTTATTCAGTTTGAAACTTTTTCTTTAATTGTCATTTTAAACTAGTCACATTTAAAGTGATTATTGGTGGAGTTGGAGTAGTATTTAATGTATTTATATCTGCTTTCTCCATTTTGCATTTGTTCTTTATGCATTTTCCCACTTTTCTGGTTATACTTAATATTTTATATGATTTTGTATTATCCACTCTCTTAGAAAGAGGAGGTCATAAAAAGTTCTTCAGAAAGCTAATATTGAGTTACCGTATAAACTAGCACTACTACTACTAGATATATATCCAAGAGAATTAGAAGCATATGTCCAGGGCAAGAGTTGTGGATAAGTAGAAGCATGCTTGCCTTGCATGTGTGGGGCACTGGTTTCCAATCTTGGCACCACATCAAAGCAGAAAATTAAATAAAAATAAATAAATTAATAAAAAGCATATGTCAATGGAGTGGGAGATGTAGCTTAATGGTAGAGTGCCTAGCAGGCCCTGGGTCAGTTCACAGCACTGACAAAAGAAAAAAAGGCAATAAAAGCACATATTCACACAAAACATATACAAAGTGTTCATAGCAGTGTTATTTAAAATAACAAAAATTGGAAACAATGCAATTACTTTTCACCTGATGAAAAGTGGAATATTATTTGGCCATAAAAGGGAAGGAAGTTCTAATACATGTACACCAATGACCCTTGAATGTGTTCTACTAAGGAAAACAGGTGAACAAGCAGAGGGAATTGGATTTGCATATGCTTTCCCTGATGCTTTTTGCCCCATTGCCTGATTCCAGTTTAAGTAAGCAGTTAAAGTAGTTTTGACAGTAGATCTATTTAGAACACTTTCCAGAGCCATTTTTGAAACACTTTTGTTTTATATATTCATTTAGCCAATATTGAATTTAGTCCCTGCCTTGTGCAAGGCACTATTCAATTTGCTGCCTAGAGAACCCACAAAAATTCCTGCTCTGTAGAACCTACATTCTAGAGAAGGGGAGAAACTGTAAAGGAAATAAGAATAATACCTTAAGCAACGGAATATTTACGTGGTGGACTGGCAGGAGAGTGAGAGTCAGAGGGTTGTTTTCAAAGGGTTCCTTACCTAGGGAAGAGCATGGAAAGCAGAAAAGCATGACAAGCATGGAAAGCCCTGAGGCAGAAATGTTCCTAGTGCAGTGAGAGATCTTGAAGGGCTTTAGTGGAGTCACAGTGCACTGAGCAAGCAGTAGGTGGTGAGGGTCAGTGAGTGAGGCCCTATGTAGTGCTTTGTAGGGCTTCTGGCTTCCACTCTAAGATGGGAAATCCAGTGGAAAGTTTTGAGCAGAGGCATAAAATGGTCTTACTTAAATATTAAGAGGCTCACTCTGGTCAATTTATTCAGAAGAGATTCTCAAGGAAGGCCAAGGCAGAAGCAGGAAGACCAATTAGAATGCTGTTGCAATAATTTAGGTGAGAAATGACAGAAATGTAGACAAGAATGGTATCAATGGAAGTGATAGAAAAAAAAAAACAATAATCAGATTCTGGATGTATTTTGAAAGGAGTGTCTATGTAAAGAAGAGTTGAGGGTAGTTCCAAGAGTTATGGCCTAAGAATGGGAATGATGAAATTGAAGTGTCCCTTAGTTGAGATAGGAAGGATTTCAAGATGGGTAGAGGGGTTGGGGTGGTAATTGGGAGTTTAGTAGTGAGCATTTTAATTTGTTTTAGACATGTTAAAGTTAAGACACCTAGTAAGATGTTCAAGTGGATATATTGATGAGACTGTTGGGTATCCAAGCCTGGGATCCAAGTTAGAGAGATAAAATTGAAGCTTCTTAGCTACAGATGTTTCCTAAAGCTGAAAGGCAAGATGAGGTCACAGAGTCAATTGGGAATAAATGGACAGAAATTTACTTTGCACCCTGACATAGTTCATAACTAAAAGTTGATGAGGCATACCAGCAAGGAGACCAAGAAAGAATGGAAGGAAAGACAGGGAAAAAGATATGCCCTGAAATCTATAGGCAAAAAGTGAGGGAGAGATCTGCTTGGCAAAAACCACAGTTATGTCAATAAAGATGAAGACTGAGACTTGATCAGTTAAGATATAATGTTGGTGAAAACTTGAAGAATGGGCACATCTACTTTTTGTTAAAATAAAGTAACTAGGACCATTTTAGTCCTTCTTGCTGAAAATGACCTCAAGAAACTAGATTATAGGAAACAGTCGTTTTCAAGATGCTGTGTCAGACATTGAATGAAGGACAGTGATGTCAAAAAGTAAGTGACAAGTGAAATGAATCCTACAACTTCCCCAATTTCTAGGCCATGTGCAGAGAGGCATAACACAGATGGGACATTGCTGGAGAAGCTGAGAAAATAGAAAGTATGGACACTCTCGAGCTCTGGGGAGGACCCCCCTTATGAATTCAAAGAAGAGCCACTTATGAATTCCTACAAAGAGCCACTGTAAAGACTGAGATATAATTGTCTGATGAGATTGGCAAGAACTGGGCTGAGGTGTAGTTCAGTGACAGAGTGCTTGCCTAGCATGCACAAGGCTCTTGGTTCAACCTCCATCAGTAGGAATAAACCCTGGGGCTGGGTGTGATGGTGCACACCTATAGTGCCAGGTAGTTGGAACACTGAGGATCACTTGAGCTCAAGTCTGGGAAACATGGTGAGACTCCCAAGCTCAGAAGAACAAGATCAGAAAGAGTAGTGTCTGCCACGTGTATAGGGTTTGGAGGAGTGCCTGTTTCTATCAGCTACCATAAAAAAAAAACCTTATGACTCACAACATATTGAGAAGAGTCATAATTGTCTTATCTCAATGATAGTAAATAATTATCCTTAAACACTGTTTCAGTTCCACTTAACAAATCTTACAAATGAGACACAAATAGCTTAAAACTGTATCCCAGAACAAAGCTCAAGATTATTTATAGGGCCACAATAACAACCATGGTTCTACTTATTCCTCAGAAGAGGCTTGTCCTCAGTGTCCTCTGCTGTGGTTCTAATTAGACCCTAGTGAATCTGGCTAAATCCTATATGTCATCAACTATCAGTAGATAAGAGGTAATAAAAGATGGGCTGGTCATCCATGAGCTTGCTACTGTCCATTCTCTGGGCTCAATATGGAAAAACACATTGGCCTGTAGGTAAAGCAGTCACATGGGCATAGTTAGAATAGGTTACCTGGAGGAGAGAGTGAGAGCTGTATACCAGGTTCTCATAAGATACCATGAATCTAAAAAGATTGCCACTTGTATCAGAGCCTGTACTGGAGATGAAGG
The DNA here is from genome assembly GCF_052094955.1 of Ictidomys tridecemlineatus. Classification (NCBI taxonomy): domain Eukaryota; kingdom Metazoa; phylum Chordata; class Mammalia; order Rodentia; family Sciuridae; genus Ictidomys; species Ictidomys tridecemlineatus. The sequence continues at coordinate 174,330,882 of NC_135479.1, forward strand.
AACATGGCCCCAAACAAAGCAGATTCTCATGGAACATGTCCACAAGCTGAAGGCAGATAAGACCTATGAGAATCCTGACTGACCTTGGTGAGGGCCACCTTTGTAAAGAGCACCTCCAGGCCAAGAAAGAAGGAGGAGATTATCAAGACTTTCCAAAGAGGATGAAGCCCAGAAATAAAGCTCTACCTTCATTGTAGCCTCTAGAGTTAACACAGATCTGCCCTTCAAATAAAAGAAGCCTTGATCTGACTGGGAAAAAGTCAGAGAATATTGATAGGAATCCAGAAGTGGTCAGGATAAAACAGGCACCCAGACCTCCAGTCAAAGCTTTAACAAAAAGACAAAAGGGTAGAAAATACAGTCTATCATGAGGAGAAAATATTCAGATGGAACTAGCCCATACTTGGCTCAGATAAAAGAATTTGCACACAAGGTCATGAAAATAATATTTATAATTATGTTCCAGGGTTTAAAACACTACGTATTTTGAAGGCAAATTTTTAAATGATGCAAACCAAACTTAGTTACATATAGTGATTTGGATATGACATGTCCCTGAAAAGCTCCAGTGTTAATGTAAAGATATTTGTAAGAGAAATGATAGGATTGTGACAGCCATAACCTAATCACTCTCTCCAAGTTTGAATGGAGAGTTGGTCACTATAGGAGTGTGGCTGGAGCATATGGGACACTGGAAGGTACCCTCAAAGGGTTTTTTGCTAGTACCCCTTTTCCCCTTCTCTGCTTCTATGTTTCCTGGCCTCTTTGAGCAGAGCAGCTCTCCTCCACCGTGCCCTTCCGCCATGATGTTCTGCTTCACCTTGAGACCAGAGCGGTGGAGTAAGTGCACCATGGACTAGACCTCTGAAACTGTGAGCCAAGATACCTGTTTCTCTAACTTTGTCTTGTCAGGTACTTTGGTCACAGTGAAACAATTGGCTAACACATTATTGAAACTATAATATGTGAGACTGCATTAATGATAGATTATTGCAGTAATGAAAACTACCACAGTGAAACATAGGGAGAGATGTGAAAACAACTTTTCAATGAAATAGCATCAGTGAGCTTTGAGACAGTTTCAAGTGTTTTCATGATGTGTAATGAAGTTCCAAAAGAAAAAAATCAACCCAGAAATCTATCTCCCAAAAGCTAAATAACAGCTTTCTCAAATGCAGTAAATTGAAACTACTTCTAACTACCTGAATAAGTATATGAATTTTTTTGTATAAGTATCTTTAAAAGATAAAACCATTTAAATAAAAATAATAACAGTGGAGGCAGAAGATATGCTTGTGTAAAATGACAACAAAAGCCTCAGGGCCAAGAACAACAACCCTAAGTTTCTTGTCCTGTGTGACATTGTTTGTCACATGATGGTCAAGTGTGCTCACTGAAAGATGCAAACATTCAATAATAAGACAGAGTTGTACTAATCTCTAAGGAATGAGAATAATAAAAAGTGAGAAATGCTGGAAGAGAGATGGAGTAATAGGAACGCTCCTGCATTGCTAGTGGAAGGCTCCCTCTAGAAGAGAATTTTTTCAGGTTCCCACAAATCATGACCTTACCAAATAACTCAGCAATCTGTGTGTTAAATAATGAAAACAGCCATATTAAGGCACTATTCAATTTAGCCATTAGAATAATGTGTTCCTAGGTATTTACCCCCAGGCATTAAAACATGTCCACACAAAAAACCTATGAAAAATTTTATAGCATCTTTATTTGTGTTTGCCAAACTTGGAACCAAGACTGGCTCTAGCTAAGCAGTTCCTTTGACACAGAATGTACAACCAAGATGTATTTCAAAAAGTGAATGTGAGGTCTGTGCATAACTCAGTGGTAGAGCACATATCTCACATGCTGTGGCCCTGGGTTTCATCTCCAGTACCACAAAATGAATAAAATAAATCAAATGTATATGTTATATCCATACAATAAAATAGTACTCATGGATAAAAATTGAGATATCATAACAACAATAGACATGACAGAACTTTATCTATTTACTTATTATAGGGAACTAACATGGAAAATATGATGTGGGCATATTATATTCTGAAAGATGTTTAAGAGAATAGTGCTTAATAATGATGTTTTTAAGTTTAAAGGGGCTAGATGCTCTCCAATTGCAAGTTGAATGTGTGGGCTGGAAGTGCTCATCCAAGCTGGGGCACTTGCCCAGCATGTAAGTAGAGGACATCTCAATTAGGAAAAGTTTTAAAAACTCAATAATTGCAGGGATTCAGAAATGTGAAGAGTTTGAGTGTTAGAGTCTGTAAACAAGTCAAGATGGCGCCTGGCATTTTGCAGAGGGAGTGGTTTGTGAAGTAACGCCAGCGAGCCATTAAGTGTGGAGATTCCTTATTGGTTGACTGCTGTATCTAGTTTATGTTAATTAAGATAAGCTGTGTGAAATGTATATTACCCCTCTGGTCCTACAATAAACGGCTCCCACTCTTGCTGTATCAATCTACACAAGTTGCTTGTCACCCCCCCCCCCATTTATTTTGCTGCAGCCGAACTGCAGCAGTTGAGTAGTAAGTGTTTAGTACAGTGAATTTATTCAGTTGATGTTATAATGGTGGATACATGACAATATTGATTTTTCAAAACCAACAGAATAAAATAATACAATGCACAATTATATAATAATACCTAATAAGAGATTATATAATACAATACTAAACTCACTCTAATGTAAAGTTGTAAACTTTGGATTAATAGAAGTACATCCATCTTTGTTTATTTGTTTAGAGTTTTTGCATAGCATTCACAACTTCCCCAGATTTCAAGTGCCAGCCAAAAAAATAACAAAATACATTTGTATTTAGATATAACATATAAATATTTTATATTTATCAATATAAAATTTTGATAAATATTTATCATATAAAATATTGATAAATATTAAAAAAGAATTATAAAATTGATACACAAATATCAATATAATAATTACACTGTATTGTTATGCAAGATATTAATAATAAGAGCATGAGAGGCCAACATGGGAACATTTCAGGATCCCCATTTTAAGACCCAGTATGCATTTAGAAATTGCATTTGCAAGGCTATCTAGTTGTCTATTCAGTTTTGAAGAAGGTCAGCCAGATCCCTTAACGTTTACCTCCTGTCTCACAGGCAACTTAATGAGGGTTTCTACTGTCTGCTTAATCATAAAACTTAAAACTTCTACTTAAAAAACCCATTAATTAGAAATAATTTCACTTTTAGAAATTTAAAGGTAATAATCAAAATTAAAGAATACAAAGATTTTCTAAGGGAGATTGTTTAAATTATGAAAAGACCCATGTTAAGGCACTATTCAATTTAGCCATTAGAATCATTTTATGGTCAGTTATTAGGAATCCTGAAGCTGGCATATAGCTTTTGAAAGAAAGAGTTTCAGCAGATCCAAATAGTTTCGAAATGTGACTTTTACAAAGGTTTAACAGGGTTGTCCACATTGGACAATGATTGTCATCATTTTTCTTTATATATTTATGCAACCCAGGTGGGGTTTTTGCTGTTGTTGATTTTATTTTCTTTAAGCAAGTATATGCAGTTATACTTCAACTCAGAAAAAATGAAGCTGCCAGGCCTGGGGGCGCACACCTGTAGTCTCAGCTTCTAGAGAGGCTCAGGCAGGAGGATCTCATATTTGAGCCCAAATGGGCAATTTAGAGATACTCTGTCTCAAAATAAATGAAAAGAGGCCTGGTGTATAGCTCAGCAGTGGAGCACTTATTTGTTTAGCATGTTTTTGGGTTCAATTCCTAAAAAAAAAAACCATAACAATCCATAAACTTTATATAATTTTGTTGAGCTACCTTAAGAATGTCACAAGTACTATACCCAATGGTTGCACACCTGTAATCTCAGTGACTCAGGAGGCAAAAAAAAAAAAAAGGAGGATCACAAGTTCAAGGCCAGCCTCAAGTATTTGGTGAGACCCTATCTCAAAAATAAAAATGAGGATTAGGAATGTAGCTGACTGGCAATGCCACCTCTGTTCAACCCTCAGTATTTCAGCCCCCCCCAAAAGAACGTCACAGATGTTGTTCTATTTTTAGGCCTTATACCTAGTTGCAACAAATGGAACTCCAGAACTTTCAAATCCAGACAAACTTTCCCCGGTATTTCACGATTTCTTACATAAGTGTTTGGAAGTGGATGTGGAGAAAAGGGGTTAAACCAAGGTATTGTTAGAGTTAAATTTTGAAATAATGTGAGTTGCATAAAATATTGACTCTTTTTGAATAACCCACAGAAAGTTTCCACTTCACTATTCATTGATCACTACCAATAAGGCAGCTGCTATATTTTAGGACTTCATCTGCCAGGAGTAAAAGTTTAATTTCGTGAGAGTTTGTTTTGGTATATTATCAAATATCATATCCATTCAATGCTGGCATGAGTGTATTAATGGGCTGTTTAACTGTTGATTTTTAGAAATTAGAACAATTAAAAACAACTCTGTTTTCAAAAAAGTTTATGAAAGTTATGGTTGTGATTATGAGACATTTGGGCAGGTATTAAAATATGGGTTGTTTAAATCAATTGTATTCATAAGTAGTCTTCAGGCCTTAGTTGAAAGAACATGTTTTGCTTTTAAATTATGCACTTTTTGTTTTCTCTCTTTGGCAGCACCCATTCCTGAACTTGGCAAAAGTGCTAGCAAGTTTAACTCCACACATCCTGGCAGCCAATGTGGTTCTCCAGAATAGCTACTAACATGGCATCCTATTCTTTCATTTTCTGAAAGGAAAAATTTTTAAAACTATAATAAAGTGTTCATTATTGTAAAAGACTTGTAACATAAAATTTGCCATTTTAGCCATGGTAAGTGACCAACTCAAAAGCATTAATTACACTCACAATATTGTACAAGCTTCTGCTTCCAGAACAGTTTTGTCACTCCAAACAGAAGCTCTGCCACCATGTAAGTAAAATTCCCATTCCTCCTCCTCCACTCCTTGGCTGCCACCAGTCTTTTTTTTTTCTTTTATTTGTTCTAATTAGTTATACATTGATGAGGGCCACAACCAAGTTAAGATGGTGCCTGGCAATTTGCTAGGAGGAGTGGTTTCTGAGCCAATGCCAGGGAGCCATTAAGATTATAAGAATTCCTTAATGACTGACTGCTGTATCTAGTTTATGTTAATTAAATTAAGCTGTGTGTAATTAGTTGGTTATATGTACCTCTGCAGTCTGGCAGAGAGGTTGTGCCTGCTACCTAGGGTACCCGCTACTTTGAGTTCCCGCTCAGTTCCCACTGATTTCACTCGCAATAAAGTAGTTCCTGCTTCAATCTTCAAGTTGCTTGTCATCTCCCAGTTATTTCACCCAGTTGCACAATGGAAATACATGACAGTAGAATGCACTTTGACACATCATACACAAATGGTGTATAACTTCTCATTTTTCTGGTTGTACATGATGCAGAATCACATCAGTCATGTAGTCACACATGCATATAGGGTAATAATGTCCAATTCATTCTACTCTTCTTCCTACCCTCATACCTGGCTTCCCTCATTTCACTCCCCTCTGCCTAATACAAATAATTCTATTTTTCTACAGCCATGCTCCTTATTGTGAATTAGTGTCAATATATCAGAGAAAACATTTAGACTTTGGTTTTAGGAATTGGCTTATTTTGCTTAGTATGATATTCTCCACTTCCACCCATTTACTGGCAGATGCCACCACTGCGTTTTTCTTTAAAACTGTGTAATATTCCATTGTGCATAGAGACCACATTTTCTTCATCTGTTGAAGGACTCCTAGGTTTGTTCCATAGTTGAACTATTGTGAGTTGAGCTCCTTTATAACATTGATGTGGCCACGTCACTGTTGTATGCCGATTTTATGTTTGTTGGGAATAAAGAAGTGGGATAACTGGGTCAAATTGTGGTTTTATTCCAAGTTTTCTAAGGAATATCCATACTGCTTTCCATAATGGTTGCACCATTTTGGAGTCCCACCAGCAATCTATGAGTGTGTCTTTTCCCCCACAATTTCACCAACATTTCTTCTTACTTGTCTTCTTGATAATTGCCATTCTGACTGAAGTGAGATCAAATCTGATAGTTTTGATTTGTATTTCTTTAATTGCTAGAGATGTTGAACATTTTTTCACATATTGGTTGATGAACATATATCTTCTGGGAATTCTGTGTTCAGTTCCTTAGTCAATTTATTGATTGAGTTATTTAGTTTTGGGGTGTTAAGATTCTTGAGATCTTTATATATTTTGGAAATTAGTGCTCTATCTGATGTGCATGTAGTAAAAATAATCTGACACTCTGTGGGCTCTCTCTTTACATTATTGATCATTCCTATTTCTGAGAAAAAGTTTCTGAATTTAAATCTATCCCATTATTGGTAAGGAATATTGTTTTATAGCCCAGAATATGACCTGTTACTGAAAGTATTATGTGCCCTAAAGGGAACAGGAGTTCTGTAGTTGTTGGGTGTTGTATTCTATAAAGTCATTTAGGCTAAGGTATTTCATTCTATTTCTCAAAACTTCTATGTCTTTATTAATAGTTTTGCCAAATTAATGTATTTACTGAAAGACAGATATCAAAATCTCCCATGATGGTTGGTAACTGTATGTTTCTCCCTTTCATTCTGTTAATTTTTGCTTTATATATTTTAAATCTCAGTTAATGGGTACAGGAACATTAATTATTGTCATATCTGTCTTTAGAATTTCTATTTATGGTAATACTTTTCAAGTTTATTTTTTCTGATATTAATTCAGCATTTACAACTTTTTATTCTTTATTTTTTCATTATTATTTTCCTGATTCTTAATTTTCAATATATCTGTATCTTTACATTTAAAGCACATCACTTGTAGACATGATTAAATCTTGATTATTTAACCCATTCTGATAATATCTGCCTTTCAACTGGGGTTTTAATTCATTTTGTTCAGTGTAATATTGATATATTTGGATTTAAGCCTCATATTTTGCTCTTTGTTTCCTGTGTGTACCATCTAGCCTTTGCTCTAAATCTTAAATTTTTAGCATCAACTTAAGAGTTAATGTTTTTTTTTATTTAAAATGTAAGAGTGTATTGTAAGTCCATACTGTTATATGTAGAGTTAGTTTCACATAACTAAGCACACAGACTCTAAAACTAACATTACTTCTACCACAAGTCTCTTCTATTTGGGGCAGCTCTCTGAGGTCAAGGTAAATTTCCTTGCAGCTTACTAGCCCTTGGCTCAAGCCTCAAAATCTCTAGGAAGTGACAAAACACAGTGAAACATCACAGGTCCCCTTTGACTTATGAAAGCTTTCTACCGTAGACAGAATTCTCCATAGCAAAGGAGAAGAGTTACACCTATGATTGTTTACAGATTTGAAGATTTTCCTAACCAGGTGTGAGTTTATCCCTCCTTCACCCCGCTGCCCTACCTGTGGAACAGGGTTAGCAAATTTGCAGAAGCCAGGGAGCTCAAAAGCAATCTTATTTCCTTTAATTTGAAAATTTCACATATTAGTTCTCTGGTGGGCTGAGTTGACCGGGTCTGGGGTCAGCTGGCAGGAAAGTACTCCACGTAGATCCTTCCACCTCCCTAAAATATCCCATAGAGAGGCCAGGAGGAGCAGCATAAGCAGTCAGAAAACAAAAAAACTTAGTCTTCCCCAAGTGTGGACTCCCCCTAGTGGTTGACATGGAAGACTGAGATGAAGCATGGGGTCTGCTCAGGTGAGACCCTGAGGTTTTGTTCCTTGCCCTCTTTTCCAGCACCAAGCTCCTTCAGACTGGGAGAGCTGGAGAGATTCTTGGGCAAACACAATGAGAAGTCCTGAAAGAAACAAGACTGCCTGTAAACTTGCCTGTGGGAGTGGTGTACGGATTACTTAGAACACTACAAATAGTCATATTTGTCTAAAGCACATTTTAGTGTAGCAGGAGTCAAAGTCATTTTCAAAGTCAAAGAAATGTTATCAGTCTCTTCCTCATCTGCCAATCATATACCCAGACAAACCCAACTCAAAGACGTATGTTCAATGCTTAGCTGCCTTTCTCCCTCCTCTACCATCCCTCCATGCTTTGCCTTCCTCCCAGGTGGACAGGCAGTGGAAGTACTGACTGTGACCAGTGAAGGACAGGAAGGTGAGTCTGAAAGAAACTGGTGCTTTCTCTAGTAACTTGGCTTCTCCTTCAAAGAACCTTCTAAACTACCCCCACTGCATTCCTCCCACTCAATGAAGAACAGTAAAGTTCAAATTCTGCACAGAGAATCTTAGTGCATGAAAAAAAAATCTGGCCTCCCTTTTTCTTTAAGCAATCCAATAAAAGGATTATGCATTTGCTTTAGTTGGTTGGGTTTTGTATCAGGGCTCTGAGCTAGGAGAATTGGTGTGAGTGAAATCACATATATTTACATTTGGCTTGTATAAGCCAGTTTCATCTGGAAAAGTCAGTACTGCTACACTAAAATTTTTTTCCAACTCCAAAGGGGTGAAATATTTGTAGCTCAGTACCCAAGGATGTGAATTGTGCCTTCAATTTCATCATTTGATTGTTTCATTTGAGCATCTTTGTTACAATGTAAATATATGTATCTATTTTGACATAGAAGATAATCCATCCAACATTCTATCCCAGAGAACAGCAAAATTACATAATTTTACTCTTGACAACATCTCTATGGCACCAACTAGTAAGTTTTTATATTTATCCAGGGAAAAATATCAATTAAAAGTAAAATGTTCTTGAAAATTTACACACTTTTTTTGAAGCCAAATAGCAAAAGGCATACCAGAGTTCGTCCTGCTGCTAAAATTATGATTTTGTTTTAAGATCAGGCAAAGTATTCAGAAATAAATTTCAATACCCTTCTTGAAGTTTTGCTGAAGCAAGGCTTAGTGGCATAATTGCAGGAAGACAGTGCAAAGGCAGGTCCTTCTCTAACAACACTGCCTGCCTTCCAGCTATGGGGCTGCCCTGAGCAGCAGAGTGATAGAAACGGTCTCTTGTCACTGCCCAAATCTCTTCCCATGCCAGACTCCTACAAGCGGAACCCTCAGGCAGCATACATGGCTTGAATGTATCAAAAGCCTTTTAATGCCCTGATGCCCACATTGCTCTTCCCACTGTCTACCCAGGACCTTCCACTGTCCCTGATGTAGCATCTGTGTGAAGGTGAGTACTCCTCCTCCCTGTCCAATCATCAACTCATTCCTAGGCACCTGATCAGGACCAGGAACCTCACAGCATAAGTGAGCCAGAGGTGGGTACAAGACTATCCTCCCAGACTCTTAAGAGTGGCTCCCAGCCACACTTGCTCACTTACATCTGTTATGGCCTCTGTGTCAGTATGTGTTCTGAGAGGCTGGCGTTGCTTGCATAGATGATGACATGCAAAGGGCATCCCATCTGTGCTGAGCCTGGTGGAGTCAGGCAGAGAAAAGGCAGTGACTGTCCCATCCCCTGGCTTATTGGTACTAAATACCTGATCTGTAGGCCAGCTGCTCCCATCTTCTGGAGGTCTTTGCCTGTCTTGATCTGGGTGTCCCAGTTGGAGGGTTTGCTGGGTTCTGAATGCTCTCTCATGTGCACATCCTTCAGGGTTATCCAAGGGCAGAAGCATGGATGGGAAGGGTGTTCTTTACATCCTTAACCAGCATCTGAGTAAATAGAGGCCCAGAGTTATTGCATATCCTGCTCCAGGTAACACCAGGCAGGTCTAGTCTCTAAAGACCTCATTCATGACCAGTGAACTGATGAGCCATGGAGTCCTAACTGTGCTCTAACAATGGATATGCTAGGTTCTCCATGAGATGGGAGCCTGTGTGTAGGGCCAAGAGAAGGATGCCTAGAGGACAGCTTTGGGGGAGGCCTTATTATTTGGGGATGATGGAGACCAGGCTAGATATAATCTCAAAGCCTGCCACCTCTCCCATAAGAGTCTGAGCACCACTGTAGGTGGGTAAAGAACTGTGTGGAGCACTGTAATATCAAGCTGTTCTTGCTGCTTCTTGGTCCCCTTTGCCTGTACCTGGATGCCCAGCTGGTGACATGTGTCATCTTCCTTTTGTGTACTAGAGAGATGCTGTTCTCCTTTGACAAGGCCATGGTGGGTCCATGCAGTCGCCAGGGCCCACACTGGAAAGAGCAGGGTCGTGTGGGTGGAGGGGTGGAGAGCCAAGAGATGGGGTAATGGAGGGCAGGTCTAGGGCAAAGCCCCTTGGGAGAAACTGTCAAAGACATGTTCAAGTTTTGTGGGGTCAGGGAGCTAGGTGGGGTGGCTACATACACTGTGGAACAGAGATTCTAGCTGGGCCAGAGAGAGGGGTAATGAAGGTAAAACAGGGAGAGCAGGAGGACAACGCAGCGTGGTGGAGGGAAGTTTCCGTTGGGAGTACTGGTCTAACTGTCCAGTCCAATGAGGAAGAGTGGGTTGGCGGGGCTACCTGGGGGAGGGGTCACGGAGGGCGGAGTTGAGCCTAGGGGCGGGGCCAGTGAGCAACTGTCCCCAGGGTTGGCTTCTTAGCACGCGCACAGCTTCATAGTGGCTATACCTTCCACAGCTGCCTTACTGTAATTCATCTTGTGGTGTAGATCGAGACTCTAGAGGTGAGCACTGCCAGGCACCCTAGGAATAGATAAGTGGGGCTTGGGGCCTGTGTCAGGATACAGGACTGTGCAGAGTCAACTTGTACCTCTTCCTCCCGCCACTCTCTGTGCTTGCTCCAATGTCCTTGCCCCTGATGGTGCCTCATTAGTCCTTCCACACCCACCTCTTCAGATGCAGCTCAGATATCTCCTTCTCCTGGAGCTCGCTGGTCCTGCTCCCTCTTGGGTGCATTGCTTCCAGAGCCTACTGTGCACTAGGTGTTCTAGGCTGTGGGTTATTTGGGGCACGGGTACAGGAATGAGTAAGTACATCGTGCACTTGTGTTGATGAGCAACCTGCAAAGACAATGACACAGGAGACACCCAGGAACACTCTTAGCAGTATTGGTCCTGAGTGGTGCAGCCCAGTGAAAGGAACTGAGAGTGTGGAGAGATCACATTGTAGATTCGGGAGTGCCGCCTCTCCCGACATAGGTATGGACAGGAGGGCGTGACCTGTGTAGGGCACAGTAGTGGAAAAAGGCACAGGATTCCAAAAGTAGGATGTTTAAGGAATGATGAAGATATAGCTCTAGGATATGGCATGGGAAGTGAAGTTGACTCTCTGGGGCTCAGGATTAAAAGGATCCAGAAACTCAAGTGTAGAATTTAGTTTGGATATAGAAAAAAACCTGGCAGCCACATTAGAATTTTTTTTAAAAAGTTGCTTTTTGAGGATTCATTTACACACAGTAAAATTCGCCCTTTTTTATCTACAATTAAGGATTTTGAAAAGTGGATGCACTCTCCAACGTGATAAGGATAGACCAGAAAGTCCCTTCATCATCTTCTGTTATCAGCTTTGCTCCCTACATCCTTCTGGTTTTTCTTTTTTGAGAATCACATATAAATGGAGTCTTTGCCTTTTAAGTTTGGCTTCACTCATTTTGTACAATGCATTTGAGATCCATTCCTATGTTGCCCCTATCAGTATTTTATTTCCTTTTATTGTTGTGTCATATAGTATGGATGTCCTGCACATTATTTATACATTCACCCATTGAAGGATAATTCATTTATCAGTTTTTCCACAGTGTTTTTGTTTTGTATTATTTCGTTTGTACCAGAGATTGAACCCAGGGGAGCTTAACCACTGAGCTACATCCCTAGCTCCTCTGCCCCTTCATTTTTTCCCTTAATTTTTTTGTTGTTGTTGTTTTTGAGTCAGGGTCTTACTAAGGTGCTTAGGGCCTTGATAAGTTGTTGAGTCTTGCTTTGAACTTGCAATCTTACATTTTAAGCTTCTCAAGCTGCTAGTATTCAGACATGGGCCATTGTGCCCAACTAGTGTTTTAAACTTATAATAAAAACTTCTGCAAACATTGGAATATAGGCACATGGACATAAGCTTTTATTTCTGTTGAGTAAATTGTTAGGGGTAGCATTGCTGAGTCATAAAGTAACCATGTGTGGAACTTTACAGGAAATTTTCAAATTTGTCTTCCAAAACTACTGTACCCTTCTTATTTACTACCAGCCAAGTATGAGGATTCCAATTGCTCCACATCCTCACCAACTTTTCACATTGTCATTTGTTCTTTTGAATTGCCTTTTTATTGGAGCCTGTTTAATAAATGAGTAGTGGTATCTCATGAAGAATCCAGGTTGTGTATGATGCTGTGCATATTTGCATGTCTTCTTGGCCATCGGCATGTCTTTGTTAAAGTGTTCCCTCTGATATTTTGCCCATGGTGGGATTACTCCAGAGCTGTCTTTAGTGGTAATGCTAGTTCCTTTTAGTGGAGAACAGTGTTGAAGATCTAAGTCTTCATGTGTGGGTCATGGGAGAGTTAGGAGTGGACACAGTTGCTGCTGGGCCACTTCCCATTGTGACAAAATATGGCTAGCTAAAGCTTATGAAGTGGGTGAGATGCAGCCTGGTCTGGGGAGAAGAGAGTGGTGAAGCCAATGGATGAGGTTGTGGGAAGGAGGAAATGAAATATGGGAGAGAAGAAACCAGTCAGTGTCCAGGGTAGGACTTGATCTTTAGGCTTGACTTTTACTGCTTTGTTTACTTCAGCCCAGATGTTCTTGGGTCATGTTTTTTTGTTTTGTTGTTGTTGTTGTTGTTTTTTTTTCTGTTGTTGTTGGTTTGACTAGAAAATTATCATGGGGCATTGCTGCTGCCCCTACTCTCCCAGGTAGTGAAATTCAATGAAGGTGCAGGTTTAGGAAAATGTGAGAGGTGAGAAAGTGAGGTAGGAGTGGGGTGGTGACACTGTCTTTAGAGTAGTTATGCACCCCAAGGAAGAGCTGATAAAGTATCTGGAAGGAGGACAGATGTGACCAATGGAGACAGAGCAAGGATGCTGCACAGGGAGGCACAAGGAAATGAGGTGCCCTGGGAAGGTAGGAGAAGTGGTTGCCATGTCAGCCATGTCTGGGGAGAGCTGCCCATGAGTGTGTCAGGGAGGTCACTCTTCCTAAGAGCCCGTGAAGCTAGGATGCCCTGGGTCACTCATGGGCTTCCATGGCCTTGGAGTCATGCTTCAGGCCTGAGTTGAGTCCTGGCTTAGCTGGCCAACTTAGGGATGGTCACTGGAAAATTTCCTTACCTAGTGCTTTTGTTCTTGAGGTCCCCTTCCATTCCCCATGTCCCTCTAGGATCACTTTCTTCAGGACACAACCCCTTTGACCAGGGCTATGTCAGTAATTGCTATGTGAACCCCTGCATACCACTGGGATCCAAGTGAGTTGGTAAGCCAGAGGCTCAAGAGGTGGACCCTGGGACTGGAAGTGTGGGGGTGAAGCTGGTCATTTTCTATGCTTCTTTGCCCCTGCTTCCATGTCCTGACACTCAACTGTTCCTTTTTTGAGGTTTTTTTCAAGGGCCCTCCACGACCCTCTGGGAATTTCCTTTTTCTTCCCTGTCTTTGTTCTTGCCTCAAGAAATGATGTAAGGGAAACTACAGCCTGGCTGAGGCTCCTGGCTGAGAGCCCTTGGCACTGTGTCTTCTAGGCTGAGGGGTGAGGGTGGTCAGGGAGTCCAGGCCAAGGTGGGTATTGACCCCTTGGTTCTGACCTGTCACTCAGCAGGTCCATGTCAGAAGCTGTGTGGCTCCAGAGGGAGGAGGGGACTGAATTGAACCCAATGGATGTGATCGGTCATGCTCATACTCCCCAGCACACCATCATACAGACCTCCCTGGGCGCATCTTTCACAGAATGGATTTTGACTCCCATGGGCAGCGCTCCCCAGGGAGTGGGGAGGCTGCAATTATCTAGGAGACAAGGAGGCAGGTGTGCATTGGGAGAGGGCTGACTGTGGGTTATACAGTGACCTGGTGGGGGTCTCCTTGGGCTCAGGCTACAACTTACAGAGGTAATGTTTCTCAGAATTCATGGGGGATTGGTTCTAGTATTCCCAAAGATACCCAAATCTCTAGCTACTCAAGACCTTTACATAAAATGGTGAAATATTTAAATATAAACCACAAAAAACTTCACATACAGGTTAAATAAACTCTAGGTGATTTATAATACCTCATACAATATAAATGTTATATAAACAGTTGTACTGTGTTTTTAGGAATAATAATTAGGAAAAATTTATACATATGTATGATCCACAAAATTTTTTTTCTCAAAGGCATGTGATTCATATTTGATTAAAAGTATGGATACCAAACCTGCAGATATGGTCAAACAAGTTTACTTCAGGACTTCAACAACAGCCTGGACACCCCAGAGCATCCTGACTGAGAATGAAAGTTTTGGGGAAATAAAGGTCTATCTCTTGTCCCAGGGAGCTTGTGGACCAGCAGAGGAAACAGGCTGAGGGCTACATTGGAGAAGAGTCAGTGCTTGGTCTTCATGGGTCAGTCCGTTTGTGCATCTGTCCACATTTGTATTCCAAAGGCCAGCTGCCTGTCATGCCCTGGAAGATGGATGCAGGTGGCTGTGTCCTCAGGATCCCAGCCATAGCTCAGCATCCTCTATCCTATGGGTTGAGGTAGTAGGTTTAAGATCAGCTTAGGGCACTTTCATTGCAAGGACAGTCTTACAAGATCATCTTTTCAAATTTTTCATTTTTTCTTGTCTCAGATGAGGAGACCAAGTTTCGCACAAAGAGAAAGGCACACAATTCTGGTTCTAGATTCATTTTGGATGATCTTCAGCAATCCCTTTAGTCCTCCATGTCACCTGTATCTCCTAATAGGATCTGAGAAGGATTTTTCAAGACCTTGGAATGGCTCTTCTTAACAAGTCACATAAGCAAACTTGTGGCCTGTTCTGTTCTAAAGTCCCAGTAACAATGCCAGTAAGGCATGGATTTACCTAACCATATTAAAGTGATTGCCTTTCCTTACCACCAATGGGATGTTACCCTGAAGGAGAAACGGTTTTTTGATGTGTCTCTGTGATTGTTCTATGCTTCTGGGGATATAAGACCCTAGGCCTGCTTAAATAGAGAGGTTCAGAAACTTATTAGGTTCCCTGAGAAGCTGTGGGCCCTTCCCACTGCATGGTCACCCTGGCGCCATGTGTTTCTCTCCCAGAGGGCAATAGAGCCTTGGAGGCTCTATTGTCCTCTATACCCGCAAGGGCAACTGATGGCCTTGGCCAACCTCTTTGGGGCTTGCTGAGTAGACAAGGAAATGGTCTTCACCACTGAGGCCAGCAAGCTAGCCACCTTCTAGGAAGCTCAATTCTTCCTAAAGGCTGACAGGTGGTATGGGGGTGGCAGTGTGTGGGGTCACCAAACTCAGGTGTTCCTTATGGTATGACACCTGACCATTGACAGTCCTAAAAGAGAAAGAATCTGGACATTGAACATCCCCTTTCTGGGTCATTTGATGCATCCTCTTTCTCCAGGTCCTGCTTGGACCTTAGTTTCTGAAGAGCAGTAAGGTCCCTGGAAGCCTTTCCTAAAGCTCAAAGAAGCTAGGGCTTTGGGCAAAACCCACTTTCTCATCAGCTAGTTCAGAAGAATGGGTTTCTGTCTTTAGTTCCAGACAGGATTTATACCCTGGCAGGCCCAATGGACTTTGAATCTCTCCCACAGAAAACTGACTGCAAATGACCCCTTTCCTCTTGCTGCTTCACCCTCTGCCCTCTGCTGGCTGCCTGAGCACTCCGAGTCATTCCACACTTCACCTATCTTAGTGTGCTCAGTGCTATAACAAGATACCTCAGGCTGGGAATTTTTATTCACAGTTGCAGTGTCTGGAAGTACAAGATCAAAGTGTCAATAGGCTCACTGTCTGGTGAGCCCGTCTCTGACTTATAAATGGCACCTTCCAAGGATATCTTCATGTGCTTGCAGGGTGAATACACTCCCTTGGGCCTGCATTACATAGGCACAAATCTTCTCTTGTGGCCTAATTGCCTTCTAAGAACTCTACTTCTTTGTATCACAGCAATAGGAATTAGATTTCCACAAAGGAATTTTAGAGCAACATAAATAATCAAAACATCGCATCCTCTTGACATTAAATCAGAATCTAGGTGTATTCATCAACTTTCTGTCCCTGTAGTGAAATTCAGGAGCAATTAACCTATAAAGAGAACAAAGTCATTGTGGCTCCTGGTTTGGGAGGTTCTAGTACATGGTCAGGTGGCCCCATTATTCACTGCCTCTGGTGAGGGCACTGATGGTAATGACAGACTTCGCAAAATCTCATGAGCCCAGAAGCAAAAAATAAGACTGTAAGAGGAAGAGACTGGGGTTCTAATCCCCTTTTTGGGCAAATCCCCAAAAACCTAACACCTCCCACTAGTCCCTACCTCCTCTAGTTTCCATCACCTCTCAATAGTGCCAAACTGGGTACCAGTTCTTTTCCACATGGGCCTTTGAGGGACACTCCTTTAATTACAGCATCAGGCATTAATCTGATGTCCCAAAGACTTCCTTTGTAACTAACCTATTTTACTTGATTTACTTATATTGATTACTCTCAGGTACTTTGGAAGTACTGGGCTCTGTGTGCGAGTTACATCACAGAAGGAGGGAGGATTCAGGTTTTGGCTACAGGCTCTGTTTCCGTGTGACTGACACTCCTGCCAGTGAGAGGAGGGGGGCCGAGGGCAGCTTTCACTAGGCACTGTCAGGAGGTCCACACATTGCCTCATTGGTCAAAATGTGGACAGTTGCAACAGGAAACATGGGTCACAAAACGATGGTCAGTAGAAACAGCATGAAGCTGAGATGTGGGAAAATAGGATACAATGAGCTCTAGAAAACGGAGTTCACTCAGGAGGGTAAACCGAATTTGGTCAACTGGGGGAAATAAAACTGCAGCAGCCCTGTGGCCAGACCCTGTGCTGAATACACCACCTACATCACATGAAATCCTCAGAAACCCAATTTGCAGATGAAGAAAGAGCATCTCAGCCTTTATGTGTCTTGCCCACATCACAGAGCTCGAGCCAGGATTGCAACTCATGTGCATCTGGGTTCATCTGCATCATGTGTTTCTGAAAATCATGGCATGGGAAGGGGTTCTTGTTTCTGCCAGTCTTTTTTTTTAATCAAGAAAGATCAGGCCTTGAATCCAGCCTTCAAACACAGTGATGTTTGTTTAGCACTTACCAGGTATGACAAGCCATTATGTGTTTGTTGGTATTCTGGAAATGGTTGGCTATTCCAGCCAGTCTTCTCTGGTATACTTGTTGAAATTTCATCCCCTATTTGCCTTTCTCACATAATGTTCTGGAATTGAAGAGAACTGGAAGTCACATGATTAATGTAGGAAATCTGATCTTATAGAAGATTAGCAGCATGTCCTTGGAAAAGTCATTTTTCTGCCTAGACGGAAAGTACCCAGGCATCAAGGAGCATGCCCAAGGATGCACACAGCAGCTCTGAATGATAGCAGGAAAAACTGAAGACCACCCAGGATAACAGCAATGAACCACGGTGACCTGAGTGGTAGCCATCCTCCAAGTTGGTGCCTAGCCACCCTCACCTCTGGTATTGCCCCAGGTGGTAAACCAGGGCCAATCTAAATAATCAATAGCACATGGCAAAAGAAAAGGCAGATCACATTGTCAAGACAAGGGCTTCCATCTTGGGATATTTTTCTCCTCCTTTCTCTCTGATCACTTGCTCTGGGGAAGCTGCCTTATCATGAGCAGTACTGGAGAGAGCCCATGTGGACAGAGCAGAGTCCACCTGCCACCAGCTATGGGAATGAGCCACATGGGAGCCAAAGTTCTACACAAGCCTCACAGTGACTGGAGCCTCTTCAGAAGACTCCAGCCCCAGCCCACAGCTCAGCTGCAACATCACCAAAGGCCCTAATCCAGAACCACAGGGACAAGCTGCTTCAGGTTATGGGTTCAGAAATGGTGTGAGATAATACTTTTTTGTTGTTCTCAGCTGCTAACTTTTGAGGTGAAATTTGTTACACAGTAATAGATCACGGATATGCCACATGCTCTAGAGCATTATGTAAAAGTGAATACAGTGGGGGAGGTCTGGTGTGCTGATAGGGACAAATGTTTTGTTAAGAGAAAGTAATAATTGCAGAAAAGCACATATAGCCATTAGTCTTATGCCAAATAACATCACCACAGACTGTGCCTTGTATTTATTTATATATGCATGTATACCACTCATTAATAACTCATTATGATACCCAGACTATTAATATTAGGTTAACTGAGTAAGAAAGTTGAATGAGGAAAGTGCAGAAGGGGATTTTCATTTTTATTCCCTATGGGAAACACCAGCCCTGCCCCTCTCTTTGATCCCTTCCTTGCTGGAACCTTAATACCTGGCAGTGGACATGGGACTTGCATCAACCTAGCCCTGAGGGATCCCATCCATTCCTCCCCTACTCTCTTGCCATGCATGCTGTCTCTACACCAATACAGCTGTCCCTAACCCTGAGCCATTGCACTCCAGTCCCCGGTCCTGGCCTCTTGCCTGAGCCCCTGACTACTTTCCTCATGTTGAGTGGCATAGTGTGGCATTGCTGTGTGTCTGGTCTGACCTAAGGGCCCCTTGCTTGGGTCCCCAGGCATGCTTTCCTCGATGACCTTTGCACCTTCCTCTGTCTCCTGCTCCTCATGCAGCCCCTTTCACCCCTTCCAATTGACCTTTCTTCTAGCACTCACAAACCTCCTGCTCCTTGGTCCCATATCTCAGTTTGTCAGTATGTCCCTTGCCTGGACTCCTGACTTGGGTTCTGGCCCTCGCCCCTCTCTGAACCCACCGCGAACCCCGGCCATGCCCTCCTGTTGCCCTCCTCCTGGCCCCCTTTTCTTGCTAGGCCTCCTTTGCCTGATCCCTGGCCCTGGACTCTCACCTAGACCAGTTTGCCATGTGAGAAACAGAGCCCTGCTCTCTGCCTGCGCCCCGTGCTCTCCCTGGGCCCTTGGTCATGCACTGGGAACCCTGACACCTAGCAGTGGCCCTGGGCCTGGAGGCTGGCTCCCCCTGCCAGATCCCCTTCCTGCCCTCTCCAGGCTTGTCCACTTTCCTGAGCCCCCATGCTCAGCTATGACCCTTGGCTCTCCATTTTCTGGCCTAGCTCCTCACTTGAGCCTCTGGTGGACATACTTACTCCTTGAGTCCCTGGGCTTTGATTGCAGGCCCCTTGCTGGGGCTGCTTCCCTGCTCTCCTTGGCTTCCCTGGAGTGCAGAACATTAGTGCCAGGCCACATTCCGGGCCCCATCCTGGGCATGGGCCCTCCTCTAGTCCCTAACCTGGGCTCCTTGCTGGGTTCCTGGCTCCCACCCCTCCCACAGGGGCCTCTTGCCTTTCTGGCTGTGCCCTTCTTGGGCCCTTCTTTGTGTCCATGTCTCTGCTGGGCCCCTTTTCTGGAACCCCTTGCCAGGATGCTTACCTGGGCCAGAGCACTAGACCTGCGCTCTTGGCCCTGGGGGCTCCCTTTGAGAAAACATAACCCTGCCCTTTTCCTGGGCCGTTTGGTCTTCCTCACCCAAGCCCTGCTCCTGAACCCTGACACCCAACAGGGGACCTGTACTTTGAGTCTTCCTCCCTCTGCGACAAACCGTTCCCCCTTCTCCTCTCTCTCTCCCCTCTCTCCCCTCCCCAGCCCTGGTCCTTTTCATGCACTTTGGCCCAGACCCTCATACTTGGCTCTCCATTCCTGGCCATGGCTCCTTGCTTGAGCCTCCAGCTGCCCTTCTCCAGGATTCCATCCCTATACCTTGATTTCAGGCCCATATTTCCGGCCCCTCCTCTGCCTTCCTTCTGTTCCCCGTGTACTGTGGTATCCTGGCAGTACCTGGACCCTCCACTACACCTGCCTTTTCTTACCCTGGGCTCCTCCAGTGGATTCTGGCTCCCCACCAACCTGCCCTGCCCCCACTGCAAGCCACGTAGCCCCTTAAAGTGCCCTCTTTTGGCCCTCCTTTGGTACAGGCTCTTTTCTAGGACCTGCTCGCCTGAGGCAGAGGAGTGGAATTAGCTGGGCTTTGGCACTCAATGCTTCCTATGGGAAACACAGCCCTGCCCCTGACCTGGGTCCCTAGGCTGCTGGAACCTTGATGGCTGGCAGTGAAAGTGGGTCCTGGGTAGACCTAGCCCTGTGCGATCCCCTCCCTTCCATCCTGTGCCCTTTGGCCTTGCATTCTGCCCCTCTTTCAACCCAGCCTTTTCAAACCCTGACCCTACCAGCTCTAGACCCCAGGCTTCTCTGCTCACCTGAGTCCCAGACCGTGTTCCCCCTGTAGCGTGGCACAGATTGGGGTTCTTTGTATTGAGACTGACCTGGGGGCACCTTGCTAGGGTCCCCTAGGACAATCCTCTTTCTTACCTTTGTACCTCCTTCTTCCTCCTGGTCCTCATGCAGCCCCTTCCTCCCCTTCCTCTCGCACTTTCCCCTGTCACTGGCTAGTCTCCTGCTCCTTAGATCCTTATCCTAGGTAGGTCAGATGGGTCCCTTGGCTGGGTTTCTGGCTTGGATCCTGGCTCTCACCTCTCTCTGCACCCACCCCCACACCCTGCCGTGACATCCCATTGCCTTACTCTTGAGCCTCTTTTCTTGCCAGGCCTACTTTACCAGGTCCCTGATCCAAGATTCTCACCTGGGCTGGATGCCTTGGGAGAAACACAGCCCTTCCCTTCTACTGGGCCCCTTGCTCTCCCTGGGCCCTTGGTCCTGCACCAGGAACCCTGACACTTGGCAGTTGCTCTTGGCATGGAGGCTAGCTCCCCCGTGCTGGATCCCCTGCTTTCCCTCTCCAGCATGTCCACTTTGCTGAGCCCCCTGGAACAGCCCTGGCCCTCAGCTCTCCAGTCCCTGGCATGGCTCCACGTTTGAGCTTCTGGTAAGCATTTTTGCTCCTTAAGTCCCTGCAATTTGACTTTGGGCCCCTTGATGAGGCTACATCCCTGCTCCCCTTGGCTTCCCTGGAGTGCAGAACACTAGTGCCAGGCCTCCATCCTGGTCCCGCCCTTCCCTGCTTTCCCCAGGCATGGGCCCTCCTCTAGGTCCCTAACCTGGGCTCCTTGCTGGGTTCCTGGCCCCCATCCCACACACAGAGGCATCTGGCCCTTCAGGCTGTGCCCTGCTTGGGCCCTCCTGTGTGTCCCTGTGTCTGCCGGGCCCCTTTTCCCAAAACCTTGCCAGGAGGCTTTCCTGGGACAGGGTACTGGACCTGGGCTCTTGGTGCTGTGGGCTCCCTTTGAGAAAAAGGAGCCCTGCCCCTTGCCTGGGCCCTTTGGCCTCCCTCAGCCATGGCCCTGCTCCCGAACCCTGATACCCAGCACTGGACCTGGCCTTTGATTCTTCCTCTCTGCGGCATCCACTTCCCTTTCTCCACTCTCTCCCCTCCCCAGCCCTGGCCCTTTTTATGCACCTTGGCCCAGACCCTCATGCTTGGCTCTCCATTCCTGGGCATGGCTCCTTGCTTGAGCCCCCATCTGCCTTTATCAATGACCCTGTCCCTGTTCTTTGATTTCAGGCTCTTTTATCCTCCCCTCCTCTGCCTCCACTCTTTTCTCTTTGTGCTGTGCTATCCCTGCACTGCCTGGGCCCCCCACTACCCGTGCATCTCCTTAGCCTGGGCTACTACAATGGGTTCTGTCTCCCCACCAACCTCCCCCTCACCTCTCCATGCCAGGTAGCCCCTCACAGTGCTCTCTTTTGGCCCTCCTTTGGTCCAGATTCCTCTCTGAGGACTTGGTCCCCTGGTGCAAAGTAGTGGAATTGGCTGGCCTTTGCGCCCTCCATTCTCCCTAGGGAAACCCAGCCCTGTCCCTGGCCTGGGTCCCCTAGGCCACTAGAAACTTGAAGCCTACAAGTAGAGGTGGGACTTGTTCTGACCTAGCCCTGAGTGATCCCTTTCATTCCCTCCTCTGCCATCTGGCCTTGCATGCTGTCCCTCCTTCAACCCAGGCTTTCTAACCCTGACCATTTCAGGTCTAGTCCTAAGGCCTGGCCTTTTGCCTGAGGCCATGATCGCAATCCTAATATCATGTGGCAGAGCATGGGGTCACTTTGTCTTGGTCCTGACCTGGTTGCCCTTAGCTGAGGCCCTGTACCACTATCCCCCCAGTGACCTTTGCACCTCCTTCTTTCTCCCAGTCCTCATCGAGTCCCCTCCTCCCCTTCCTCTCGCACTTTCAACTGGCACTCGCCAGTTTCCTGCTCCTTGGGTCCTTCATCCTAGGTGGGTCACATGGATCCCTTGCCTGGGTTACTGGCTTGGGTCCTGGCTCTCGCCTCTCTGCACCCACCCTGACCGCTTGCCGTGCCCTCCTGATGCCCTACTCCTGAACCCCTTTATCTTGCCAGTACTCATTTATGGGTCCCTGGCCCTGGATTATCACCTGCGCCAGGTTGCCCTGTGAGAAATAGAGCCCTGCCCTTCACCTTGGCTTCTTGCCTTCCCTGGGCCTTGGCCCTGCACTGGGAACCCTGTCACCTGGCCGTGGCCCTGGGCCTGGAAGCTAGCTCTCCCCTGCTGGGTCCCCTACTTTCCTTCTCCAGCCTTGACCACATTTCTGAGCCCCCAGACCTAGCACTGGCCCTTGGCTCTCTATTTCCTGGCCTGGTTTCTCTCTTGAGCCTCTGGTGGCCTTTCTTGCTCCTTGAGTCCCTGGGCTTTGACTTCCAGCCCCTTATTGGGGCTGCTTCCCTGCTCCTCTTGGCTTAGCTAGAGTGGAGAACACTAGTGCCAGGCCACCTTCTGGGCCATGCCCTTTCCTGTACCCCACAGGCATGGGCCCTCCTCTAGGTTCCTAACCTGGGCTCCTTGCTGGGTTCCTGGCTCCCACCCAACTCACATGGGCCTCTGGCCCCTCAGGCTGTGCCCTGCTTGGGCACTCCTTTGTGTCCCTCTCTCTGCCATGCCCCTTTTCCAAAACCCCTTCCCAGAATTCTTAAATGGACCAGGGGACTAGACCTGGGATATTGGCCATGTGGGCTCTCTTTGAGAAAACGTATCCCTGCCCCTTGCCTGGGCTCTTAGGCCTCCCTCAGCCTGCTCCTGAACCCTGACACTTAGCACTGGACCTGGGATTTGAGTCTTCCTTTTTCTGATCCTCCCACTCTGCTTTCTCCCTTCCCTCCCCTTCCCAGCTCTTTCCCTTTTCATGCACCTTGGCCCAGGCCCTCACACTTGGCTCTCCATTTCTGGCCATGGCTTTTTGCTCTCCCTTCTCCAGGATGCTGTCCCTGTCCCTTGATTTCAGGCCCATATTTCCGTTCCCTCTGTTCCCCTTGCACTGTGGTATCCTGGCACTGTTTGGACCCTCTGCTACCTCTGCCTCTCCTTAGCCTGGGCTCTTCCAATGGGTTCTGGCTCCCCAGTGACCACACCCCCGCATGCAAAGGAGCCCCTCAAAGTGCACTCTTTTGGCCCTCCTTTCTGAGGACATGCTTACCTGGGGCAGAGGAATTGAATTGGCTGGCCTTTTCACCCTCAGTGTTCCCTATGGGAAACTCAGCCCTGCCCCTGGCCTGGTTCCCCTAGCCCGCTGGAACCTTGATGCCTGGCAGTGGAGGTGGGACCTGTGCAGACCTAGTCCTGTGCAATCTGCTCCCTTCCGTTCTCTGCCCTTTGGCCTTTCATGCTGCCCCTTCTTCAACCAAGCCCTTTCAAACCCTGACCTTTCCAGCTCTAGTCCCCAGGACTGGCCGCTCACGTGAGGCCCAGACTGCATTCCTCCTGTAGCGTGGCACAGCTTGGGGTCCTTTGTGTCGGGTTTGACCTGGGGGCCCCTTGCTTGGGTAACCTGAGGTTATCCTCTCATTGATCTTTGTGCCACCTTCTTTTTCCTGGCCCTCATGCAGCCCCTTCCTCCCCTTTCTCTCATGCTTTCACCTGGTGCTTGCCAGTCTCCTGCTCCTTGGGTCCCTCATCCTAGGTGGGTCAGATGGGTACTTTGCCTGAGCTCCATGGCTGGGGTCCTGGCTCTCGCCCCTATCTGCACCCACCCTAAACCCTTGCCATTCCCACCCTTTGCTCTACTCCTGACCCCTTTTTCTTGCCAGGCCTCTTTTGCCAGGTCCCTGGCCCTGGATTCTCACCTGGGCAAGGATGCCTTGGGATAAACAGAGCCCTGTCCTTTCCCTGGGTCCCTTGCTCTCCCTGGGCCCTTGATTTTGCACCAGGAACCCTGAATATTGGCAATGGCCTTGGACGTGGATGCTAGCTCCCACTACTGGATCCCCTGCCTTCCCTCTCTAGCCTTGTCCACTTTCCTGACGCCCCTGGCCCAGCCCTGGCCCTTGGCTCTCCATTCCCTGGCCTAGCTCCTCACTTGAACCTCTGGTGGCCATTTTTGCTCCTTGAGTCTCTGGGCTTTGATTGCAGGCCCCTTGCTGGGGCCGCTTCCCTGCTCCCCTTGGTTTATCTGGAGTGCAGAACACTAGTGCCAGGCCACTGCTACCTCGAGCTTGGACTGCAAGCCCCTAGCCTTAGTTACTTTTCCACTCCCCTTGGCTTCCCTGCACCTCAGAACCCTAGTGCCTCTCATGTACCGGCTCGCCCTTCCTTGCTCTCCCCTTTCCTGGGCCCTCCTCTAGGTTTCTAGCCTGGGCTCCTTTCTGGGGTCCTGGCCCACACCCCACCAACACTCTTCCTGGGCCCTTCATGCTGTGGCCTCTTTTGGCCCTCCTGTCATCCCTGTCCCTGCTGGGCCCCCTTTCCAGATACATTTGTCAGGATGCTCACAAGGGTCAAGGGACTAGACCTGAACATTTGGCCTTGCGGGCTTCCTTTGGAAAAAGGTAGCCCTGGCTCTTGCCTGGGCCCTTTGGCCTTCTTCAGCCCAGGTCCTGCACTCCAAACCTGATGCCCAGCAGTGAACCTGGGCCATGAGACCTCTCCCTGTACCAACCACTCTCCTTTCTCCATTCCCTTCTCTCTCCTGTTTAATTTATGGGACCCAGGAGTCCTGGCACTTGGCTCTCTATTCTTGGGCCTTGCTCCTTGCTGGAGCCCCAGGCTTTCTTTCTCAAGGACCCTGTCCCTGTCCCTTGATTTCAAGCCTCTTTTTCGCCCCCCCTTCCTACCCTCTGTTTCCCTTCTATTGTGATATCCTGGCACTGCCCAGACCCTCCTTTCCCCTTGCTTGTTTCTAGCCTGGGCTCCTAGATTGGGTCCTGGCTGCCCAATGACCCTTCCCAATCCAGGACCAAAAGTATCCCCTCACAGTGCCCTCCTTTGGTCCTTCTCTCTCTCTGAGGACCTACTCACTTGGGACAGAAGACTGGAATTTGCTGGCTCTGTACCCTGAACCCTTTCTAGAGGAAACACAACTATGCCCCTGGCCTGGACCCCCTTCACTGCCCAAACTCGACACCTGGCCGTGGACATGGGCCTAGCGTCACCTTGCCCTGGGCAATCCCCTTCCTTTCCTCCTCTGTATTCTAGTCTTGCATGCTGTCCTTACCGCAACTCAGCCCTCCTGAAACCTTACTCTTCGCCCTCCAGTCGTGGGGCCTGGCTGCCCACTGGATCCCCTGGTCCAGTTCCTTGTGACGTGTGGCTTCGCATGGTGTTTCTTTGTGTTGGGTCTTACCTGGGGGTCCCTTGCTTTGGCCCCCTAGGGTCCTCCTCTCGGAACCCTTTATGGTACCCTCTGTCTCCTTATCCTAGCTCTGCCCCTTTTTCCCCTTCCTTTAGCACTTTCCCTGTGGGAGTGGCCACTGGTGGGCCTCATGCACCTAGGGTCACTTGCCTTGGCTCCTTGCTTGGGTCCTGGCTCCCAGCCCTCTCCATACTCACCGTGACCCCGTTCCATGCCGTCTCATCCTCCTCCTCCTCCTGGTCCCTGTCCCTTGCCAGGCACCCTTTTCCAAGTCCCTTGCCAAGGATTTTCATCTGAACCAGGGTGCCTTATCGGAAATAGAGCTCTGCCCCTTGCCTGGGCCCCGTGCTCTTTCTGGGCCCTTGGTCCTTCACCCTGAACTCTGATACCTGGCAGTGGCACTGGGTCTCAAGTTTGCCTTTTTCTTGCTGGATCCCCTGCCTTCCCTCCCCAGCACTGTCCTCAGTCCTCAGTCCTCTTCCCTAGACACGCTCTTCTCTCTCCATTCCATGGCTGGGCTCCTATCTTGAGCCTCTGGTAGCCCTTGTTGCCCAGCATGTCCCTGTGTATTGAATGTGGTCCCCTTTCTTTGGCCATTTCTCTGCTCCCCTTGGTGTCCCTGCAGTGCAGTCCACTAGTGACACCAGTCTCCCTAGCCCTGCCCTTCCCTGATGTCCCTTGGCATGGTCTCTCCTCTAAGTCCCTAGCCTGGGCTCCTTGCTAGGGTCCTGGCCCCCACCCACCCAGCACCATTCCTCAGACCCTTCCCACTATGGGAAAAAGGTACACTCCTACACTGCTGATGAGACTGCAAGTTGGTGAAGCCAATATGTAAAGCAGTATGAAGATTTCTTGGAAAATTGGGAATGGCACCACCATTTGCCCCAGCTATCCCTCTCCTCTGTCTATACCCAAAGGACTTAAAAAGCAGCATACTGCAGGGACACAATCACATCAGTGTTCATAGCAGCACAATTTACAGGAAACCAACCTAGATGTCCTTCAATAGACGAATGGAAAAAACAAATGTGGCATATATACACAATGGAGTTTTACTCAGCAATAAAAGACAATAAAATCATGTCATTTGCAGGTAAATAGATGGAGTTGGAGAAGATAATGCTAAGTGAAGTTAGTCAATCCCCGCAAAAAAATGCTGAATGTTTACTTTGACATAAGAAGGCTGCTTCAGTGTGGGATAGGGAGCGGGAGCATGAGAGGAATAGACAAACTCTAGATAGGGAAGAGGGGTGGGAGGGGAAAGGAGGAGGCATGGGGTAATTAATGATGGTTGAATGTGATGATCAGTATTATTCAAAGTACATGTATGAAGACAGGTGTGAGTGTACTATGTATACAACCAGAGATATGAAAAATTGTGCTGTATATATGTAATAAGAATTATAATGCACTCTGCTGTTATATATAAATAACAAACAAACAACAACAGCAAAAAGAAAAATTAGAGCAAAAAGGCTGTAAGGGTACAGGCCAAAGACAGAAAGATGAGTTTCTCCAGAGAAGAGTCGAGAGAATATAATTGAGGGATCAATTAAAAGGACTTAACTTTTAATTGCAATGTCCTAATTTGATTAAATAGAGATAGAGCACTAGTGAGCACTGTGTGAGGAATGTATTGAAGATTCATGTGTCATTTAAAGTTAATTTAGAAATAGCCACATGTCCACATCAAGAGCTTGGTGGGATGGACACCTGCTGGCATTCTGAGGGCAGCATAGCTCAATACTAAATGGCTGTGCATCAGAATTCCAGAGCTTCAGGTGCCAGTCCTGCCTCCAGCAGGAACTCTCATGTGACTGGCGTTGTGGCCCTGAACTTGGTGCCTTTCTAAGGCTTTCTAGGTGATTTGAGCAAACAGCTAGGGCTGAGATTCATGCTGGGACTGAACAAAACAGAAGTGATAGTCAAAATGGAGGTTGCAGAATGTTGTGGTACCCTGGGCTGGATGCTGGAACACAATGAGTGGCTAACAGCCCATCCCTGCAGCAGCCTCTTGGTTTGAGAAGTGTGTGGTCAGGGAAGATGTGGCAAGGTTGTGGCAGCTGATGAACAACACAGGGACCTTTGACCTGTTGCCACAACTTTGTTGTAGATCTTGTTATTTCCAGATGAGATGCTTCAGAGCTTTACACAGTTGGGGTAATTTTCCAGGTTGTATATGAATTATCTTGAAACAGACTTTAGAAAGTCTTTTGTATTTTGAATTTTGTATTTTAAAATGTTGGGGTTGGATGGTGGTCTTTACTGGGTGACCTGGACAGCAGGAGCTAGAGCTCACCTGGGGCTAGGAGTGCTCGGTGGAGATGGATACTCTTCATGGTCACAAGCTGGCGATACGGTACAATGAGCTAAGTTCAGACTCTAAGAAAAGCATTCCCTTCAGGCTCAGGGGTGAGAACTGTCTGAGAAGCTTGCTGTTTGTTCTGGAACCAAAGAGTAAGAGAGAAGGGCCTGTCCCTGGGAAAAGTCACGGAATCTTGGAGCTGGGGAAATCAGTGCTCATAGGTCTGGTGCACTCATTTCACAGTTTGGCAGAAAAGAGGCCAGGGAGATGGGGAGGCCAGGTTCAGCTTCACACCCAGCTCTCTTGATCCCCAATTGTAAGACTCTTGCTTCTATTTTGCTTTATCCCTATCCTCGCCAAAGAGATGTCTGTGTTGAGAGAAATTAGCCTCTGGATTTCAGAGTGCCCAGAATTGAAATTATGGCTTCTTGAGTCTCTCTTTGTCTTTGCTGGAAATTTCTTATTTTCTGTTAGGTAAAAGCTCTGTGAGAGGGCTTGCTTCAGTTTTACAGCTGCTAACACTTAACAAAACAAAATCATTCTGTTGAATGTATGATTTCTTTAATGCCTTCCACCCCTGAGTGCTGGTGCTCAGTCCTACCTCACTTATTGCATGTTGGTGTCCATCTTCTGCTTCTTGGGAAGGAAAGTATTGGCCACTCTCACCTTACTGGGGTGTCCAGCTGAGATGAATGGGGTGTATTGCCATGAAACTTACCCAGAGTTGGTGTCACACCCCATTCTGATGCCAGACCCTGCAGGGGTCTAAGGATTGGCCTGTCCAACCATGTACATTTTGGGTTGGTCATAGGAAAAATGGCCTTCAGAAAAATGATCATGTATAAAATCCAATATGATGGTCCCTGATAAGAAGAGGAAACATGGACACATGGGCCTGTGTCCTCACAACCTAGGAAGAAGACAGCCCATCTCAAGCTGAGTAGAGGCCTCAGGTCCCTTGAACTCAGACTTTCACCCTTCATTTCTGCAAAAAAAAAAAAAGAAAAGAAATCCCCCTCATGTTTAACCCTGTCAATCTGATTATTTGTTAAGCTTCTGTGGTTTAATAAACCCCGCTGGTGGCACTTTGTTATGGCAACTAGAGCTGGGACACTTCCCCAGCTAGATGCTTTCTAAGGCCCTATTATTTGATATCCTGTGATTTTTTGTGTGTGTTTGTGTCCTCTCAGTTAATTATTAAAAATAGTTTCTGAAACTTAGGGAACTCTTAAAGGGTTGGCTGGGGCTGAAGTTGGGAGTCCACCTCCCCAAGGCTCAGGGCCTGGGAAGAATGGGGAAGTAGGTGCTTTTCCAGATGTGGTGTTTGGTTTGCCCCTTCATCTCAAAGCTGTCCTGATGAGCTGGCTCTGCAAGTTAAAAAGAAATGCTCCACATCCTAAAGCAGGCAGAGAGGGGATGCTGCCAGGTCACCCAGGCAGAACCTGCTTTCCACCCATGGATAAAGGGTCAGACCAGCCTCTGTGATTCTGTATTACCAGCCAGCTTCACTGTGTAGGTGTTTCTTCAAGTCCACTCAGCAGCACGCTGGGGGCATGGTGGGCCCTGTGCTGGCCATGTGCTGGCCATGAGTTTGCATAGAGGTCAGCCCCACCATCTTTCCCCATATCCCACCCAGTGCATTTGTTGTCAGTATCCTTGCAATTGCAAATCATAGAAAATCAATCTAGCATGTCCAGTGAGAAAGGGGTATATCAATTCTCATAACTAGTGAATTAATAACTAGCTGACTCCTATAACTAGAATGTCTAGAAGGGTGCAACTGGTTGAAGACTTGATTGGATTCAAGGGTCCAAAAGACACCATCAACAACACATTTATTTATCCTCATCTCCTCCTCACCTGCTTTCCCCTTGATTTTATCCTCCAGTAGACTTCCCCTGTCTTATGGGAAAGGGGCTACCAAATAAGCTCAATGAGATGATTTGGTGTAAACAGTTTGGCTCTGCTTGGATCATGTGCAAACTTATGAACATTAGTAATATTTGTAATATTTAGAAATAATTATACTATTACCAAAATGTCAGGGAGGGTACACTGGCTGGGCCAGAGTCCAGAGTTGCCATAAGCCTTATAGAAGGAAGGAAGGGGATAACCATATGGAATGGACTCCCACTTTCAAGGAAGGATTTCTGTTGAGACAAACAAAATAAACAAATGAATAAATTAAAAAAAATTATAGTGGTAGGAAGTCTTTGGTCCAATGAAACCTCATGCCTTTTGTCTTTTTAGTGTTAAGTTTTTTGAGTTCTTTACATATCCTGGAGATTATTGCTCTATCTGACATGTGTATGGTAAAAATTGGCTCCCAAATTGTAGGTTCCCTCTTCACCTCATTGATGTTTCTTTTGCTGAGAAGAAGCTTTTTAGTTTGAGACACTCCCATTTGTCATTCTTTGAATTTCTTTCTTTCACTTTAGGAGTTTTGTTAAGAAAGCCGAGGCCTAATTGGCATGATGGAGATTTGGGCCAAGTTTTTCTCTATTAGGTGCAGTGGCTCTGGTCTAATTCCTAGGTCCTTGATCCACTTTGAATTGAGTACTGTGCATGGTGAGAAAGAGGGGTTTATTTTCATTTTGTTGCATATGGATATCCAGTTCACCCAGCACCATTTGTTGAATAGGCAATCCTTTCTCCAAAGTATGTTTTTGGCACCTTTTTCTACTATGAGATTACTGTATTTATGTGGGTTTGTCTGTGTCTTCTGTTCTGTACCATTGGTCTACATGTCTATTTTGGTGCCAATACCATGCCATTTTTGTTCCTGTAGCTTTGTTGTATAGTTAAAGGTCTGGTATTGTGATACCTCCTGCTTCACTCTTGTTGCTAAGGATTGCTTTTGCTATTCTGAGTCTCTTATTTATCCAAATGAATTTCATTATTGCATTTTCTATTACTAAAATAAATAATGATGGAATTTTAATTTGATTTGCTTTGAATCTCTGTAGCACTTTAAGTAGTATCACCATTTTGACATTATTTATTTTGCCTATCCAAGAGCATGGGAGATCTGTCCATCTTCTAAAGTCTTATTCAATTTCTTTTTTTAGTGTTTCATAGTTTTTATTTTAGAGGTCTTTCATCTCTTTTATAAAGTTGATTCCCAAGTATTTTATTTTATTTGAAGCTATTGTGAATGGGGGAGTTTTACTAATTCTCTTTCAGAGGATTCATCATTGAGATGTAGAAATAAATTTGATTTTGATACATTCAAGCAACAAATATTGAAGAAATGTTAAACATCTGTTGTAATTAGATAAATACAAATCAAACATACTCTAAGATTTCATTACACGCCAGTCAGAATGGTAGTTATCAAGAATACAGACAATGTTGGTGAGGATATGGGGGGAAAGGCACACTCATTCATTACAGATGGGACTTCAAATTGGTGCAACCAATCTGGAAAGCAGTATGGAGAATTTTTAGAAAACTTGGAATGGAGCCACCCTTTGACGCAGCTATTTCATTGCTTGGTCTATACCCAAAGGATTTAAAAGTAGCATACTACAGGGACACAGCTACATCAATATTTGTAGCAGCTCAATTCACAATAACTAAACTGTGGAAACAGTCTGGATGTCCTTCATCATTAAAAGAGAATAAAATTATGACATATGCAGATAAATGGATGGAATTAGAGAATATTATGCTAAGTGAAGTAAGCCCATCCCCCAATACCAAAGGTCGAATGTTCTCTCTCTTATAATTGGACACTGATCCATAATGAGGGTGGGGGGCATAGGATAATTGGAGGCACTTTAGATGGGCAAAGTGGAGGCAGAGGTGGGGATAGGGCATATTGTTAGAAATGATGGTGCAATGAGATGGAAATCATTACCATAAAGAGATGTATGACTGCACATATGGTGCAATGCTATATCTTGTACAACCATAGAAATGTAAAGTTGTGCTACAATTGTGCATGATTAATTAAAATGCATTCTGCTGTCTTATATACCTAATTAAAAAGAAAACTAAGGCTTGCATGATGTGCCCCAAAGCTCAATAAAACTGGTTAGTATGATTCTAGTACCACTTCTGACCTTCTTCCATGACCCAATGCATATGATTCCTCCTTCCTGTACTATAACAGAAATCAACATAAAAATTGATGGTAGACTATGGCCTAAATATTACTGCATCTCAGTAGAAACCCAACTGGCCAACAGAAATTTGAAAAAGAGGCTCAACATTCCTAATCATTACAGAAATGAGAATTAAACCCAAAATGAGACACCATCGCATACCTATTAGAATGTATATTATTAAATGAACAAAAGAAGCAGGCTTGGTGGCACATGCCTTTAATCCCAGTAACTCAGGAGGCTGAGGCAAAAGGATTACAAATTCAAGGTAAACCTCAGCAACTTAGTGAGACCAGGTCTCGGAATAAAAAAATAAAAAGGGTTACAGATGTATCACAGGGGTAAAGTACCTCTGGGTTCAACTCCCAGTAAATATAAAAGAAAAAGAAAGAAAGACAAAAGAATATTGAGGTCTGGTCAGGATGTGGAGAAATTGGAATTCGTGTACAATGTTTGAGGGAATGTAAATTAACACAACCATTATGAAAATCAGTATGGGAAGTTTCTTTAAAAATTACAAATAGAGCTCAGATGTTAGAGTGCTTGCCTTGCATGCACAAGGCCCTGGATTTGATCCCTAGCACGAAAACAAAACAAAACAAAAAAACAAAAAACAAAACAAAACAAAAGAAACCCAACTACCCTATGGTGCAGCAATCTCTCTACTTGGTATATATCCAAAGAAATGGCATCAGTGTGTTAAAAGACATCTGTACTCCATGTTCATTTCAACACTATTCTCATAACCAAGATATGGAAAAAGCTGTGTTGGATGAATGGACACCGAAAATATGGTTTAGAAACATAAGGGAACACTACTCAGTCTTTAAACAAATAAGGAACTCCTGTCATTTGTGTTAAATGAATGAGCCCAAATAACATTTTACTAGGCGATATAAGGCAAGCACAGGGAAAATATCCCATGAACTCAGCTACATGTGGGATCTAGAAAAGTTGAACTCATAGAACTTAAAAAAAAAAAAAAAGGATACTACAGGGTCAAAGCAACATCAATGTTTACAACAGCACAATTCACAATAACTAAACTGTGGAACCAACCTAGATGCTCTTCAGAAAAGAATGGATAAAAAAATATGGCAAATATACCCAATTGAATATTACTCAGCAATAAAAGCGATTAAAATTATGGCATTTGCAGATAAATGTGTGTAATTGGAGAAGATAATGCTAAGTGAAACAATCCCCCCCCCAAAAAAAAACAAATGGTGAATGTTTTCTCTGATATAAGGAGGCTGACTCATAGTTGCATAGGGAGGGGGAGCATGGGAGGAAGAGACAAATTTTAGATAAGGCAGAGGGGTGGGACAGGAAGGGAGTGGCCAGAAGGTTAGCAATGATCGTGGAATGTGGTGGACATCATTATCTAATGTGTATATATGAAGTCATGATTTGGTGTGAACATAGTATATATAGAGCCAGAGGTATGAAAAATTGTGCTCTATATGTGTAATATGAATTATAATGCATTTTGCTATAAATTATTTTTAAAAAACAAAAAAGAAAGAAAAAATAGAGAGCAGAATAATGACTGGCAGGGGCCCAGGAGTGGCTGGCCTTGGACTGGGGAGATGCTGGTCACAGGAGATAAAATTATACTTAGATGGGAAGGAGATGATTAAGGGATCTACTTTGCAATATAATGAATAACGTTAATAACAACATACAAAAGAATGACTACAGTTGGCAATGTTATATACACTTGAAAATGACTCAGAGACTCAATTATAAGGGTTATCACCACAAATAATTATATGAAAGAATGTATCTGTTCAATAGCTTGTCTCAGCCATTCTTCAGTGAATATGTTTCAAGATATGGTGTATGCCATAATCATGTACCAGTTACCATCATCATCATCATCATCATCATCATCATCATCAGAGATTGAACCCAGGGTTGCTTAACCATTGAGTCACATCCCCAAAATATTTTATGTTTTATTTTCAGACAGAATTGTGTTATAAAGCCCACCCTGTTAATGAGGGAAACTGGGAAGTTATTTAGTTGTGTAGATTGCTACCTCCTTCCCCAAACTGGAACTCCGTTAAAAGAAAGAGAAAGAAACAGAGATAGCATGAGTAGTGAGCACTGGGCCTGAGAGTGAATAACCATCACCAAACTTCTCCCCATGCCATCTCTCCAAGAACCATTGCTCTATTTCTATGCTTTTCTGTCGGGAACTAGAAGGACATTCTCCTTCAAAGATTAGCCTGACAGCCCCCTGGGAGACATTCTGCCCTGAAGGCATCCTGCAGCTACCTATCTCCCTGGAACACCCTGCAGCTACCTATCTCCCTGGAACACCCTGCAGTTATCAAGATCATCAGACATCTTGCAGCTGGCAGTTTTACCCACCCACATCCAGCAATTGCGAAGAGCTTCCCCATCCCCAGCATATAAATACCCCTGTGTGAACAATAAAAGTTTGCTGCTTGATCAGAACTTTTGTCTTGCTGTCACCTTTCGTGTCTCTTGTCCCTTCATTCCTCCCCATCTAGGTTCGCTGCCCACATTGATGTGTCCTGCCGGACGGGACACTTTTCTGAATATAACTTGGTTTCAATGCCAAATCAGAGCATTATTACCATTAAATAATTTCTTAGAAAGTCTTTATGGGAGTATAATTGACATACCATAAACTGCACTTAAAGTACATGTCCTCATATATCTGAAACCATTATCACAAACATGGTAATGAAACGGTCCATTCCAAAAGTTTCCTCCTCCCTCTTTACAACCCCTCCTGCTAACACATCCCCTCCTCCATTCCTGTATACAGGCAGCCAGGGATCTGCTTTCTGTCAGTACAGATCAGTTTGCATTTTCTAGTATAAATGTAATTGTAAATATATGCCTTTCACCTCCTCTAGCTTCTTTCACTCAGCAATTATTTTGAGATTTATCATTATTGTTTGTATCAAAACACTAATTCCTTTTCTTTAAAAAATAGAAAACAGGGCTGAGTTGTGGCTCAGCAGTGGAACACTTACCTACTATGTGTGAGGCTCTGGGTTCAATCCTAAGCACCACATAAAAATAAATAAGTAAAATAAAAGTATTGTGTCCAACTACACCGAAAAAGTGAATATTAAAAAAAGGAAACAGCCCTTATTGAAATATTATTTACCTTCCATAAAATTCATCCAATTTAAGTGAATGATCCAATGGTTTTCAGTATATGTACAGAGCTATGTATACATCACTAATATTCTAATTTTAGAACATTTCCATCATTTGCAAAGACAACTGATACCTGTTTGAAATCATACATTTCCATCCTGATCCCTAGGCAACCACTTCTGTACTGTATGTACAGGTTTGCCTATTCTTAATTTTTAATATAGTTGAATGATACAAAATGTGTATGTACATAAAATATATAATACATATAACACAATACATTCAACACAATATAAAACATATTTCATGTAGTTGAATGATATACAATACAATATTTCTTGAATGCTTCATTTTTTTGGTGACTGAACAGTATTCCATTATGTGGGTATACCAAATTTATCCATTGATAAAAATTTTGGTTACTTTCACACTTGGGCTATTATAAATAAGGCCACTCTAGATATTTAAATACAAATTTTTGTATAGACATATTTTTTATTTCTCTCAGATATATACCTGGGAATAAAATTGCTGGGCCACAGTGTAACTCCTTGCTTGATATTCCAAGAAACAGCCAAACTATTTTTCAAAGTAGCAGAACCATTTTTTATTCCCTCCAGCAAAGTGTAGCACTCCAATTTCTCTGTCTTCTTGTTAGCACATGCTGTTGTCTGTCTTTTCTATTATAGCCATCCCAGTGAGTCTGCAGTTGTATCTCCTCATACTACTCTTTTAAATGTGTATTTTCCTAATGATCAATAATGAGTATCTTTTTGCTTATAGGCCATTTAAATATCTTTGAAAAAATGTCTGTTTAAATCCTTTGTTTCTTTTAAATTGGGCTATTTTGTTTTCCTATGATTGAGTTGTAAGAGAAACTGTGATAATAAGCATTTAGTGTTTTAAGCTACTAAGGATCAGGGAATTTATTACTGAAACTAATTATTTTTATTAATGAACTTACTATATTTATACATGTGGATAACAAATACATACACATATAGAGGGTGAAGGGTAGTTGGCAGCCGGGACCTGGCTCAGGGATGTGCCCTACCTTCATTCTCCAGATAAGACTCTGCAGGAAACCCCATGAGACTCCTCTTCTGGGCTATCATCCAGTTCAGTGGTCCCTTACTCCAGCAGCAAATAGTGAGAAGAGTAAAATGACTGTTTTCCTGAGAGGTCTGCAAGGGAGGCTTGGAGGGATGGAGGGAGCTGTGTCCTGTATCACTCCCTGCGGGAACCAGAGGGGCTGAGCCTCCAGGGTTCAATGGCCTCAGTGTCCCAGACATTGCAGGGGTTTTCAGGGACTACAGAGCTCCCTGCTGGGAGGCTTTGGTGGTGATCCTGGCCTGGCTCTGAGGCCTGGCTTAGCCTGGAACCCCCACAGCCCAGGTGGGCAGAATGAGAACTAAGAGGCCTGCAGGCAGCTGGCACCTTGAGCTGAGGTAATCACCTGGAGCTGGGGCTTCTGTCCCACTCTCCTGCTGGGCCCTGCAGGAAAGAGGGAGGGGTGGGGCTTCAGGTCAGGACACAAGAGGGTCTCAGACACTTGACTGAACCATGTAAGGGGTCATCTAGGCCACCCTGCCCCCACTCCAAGGTTTGCCTGAGCCTGGAGAAAAAAAGGATCCTCTGAGCTCCATCAAAACCCAGATCCCACCTCCCAGTGTCAGTGCTGCCTGTGACAGGGGAGAGAAAGAAGAAGACCCACGTTTGATACTAATGGAGACACTGGGTTCCCTCAGCTCCTAGTGCCTCAGGTGAGGATGAGGACAACTGGGGCACCCACAAGAACCTCAGTTTTTGTAGAACTGAATTTTCCTTCTCCTTAGAGGGAGATGCAAAACTTTACACCCTAACACAGTGTATACTTACAAGTTCATTTATGAAATGAAACCAACAGCTTCCTGGATGATATTTACCCTTAGTGTAATGGCCTCATCTGTCCTTCCCACCTCATCCCCATGTGTTCTGCTCTACTTTAGAGGCAAAGCAGGTGAAGCTCTGTGGGCATGTGTGAGGGGTCACCAGAGTTCTTCCAGGGTGAGTTCCAAACTGCAGCTGCTCTGCGTGTCTTCTTCTATGGCCCTGGGCTCTGGGTAGCAGAGACAATGCCTTATTCACTCTCTATCCTGGTGGCTCCTGGAAGACACTTGGAATTCTTAGAATCTGCAAACATTGGAAAAGATGCTGGGGGCAAAGCCTGGTTTATGGGGAGGAAGGTTCGGCTCACATGCATCCAGCCAGCTATGGTAATTGACCTGTGGGGACTTCTTAGTGCACAAATTGGGGTCAGGGGTTGTGGGTCCTGGCCCCTAGACTATGTTCCTTCCTTACTCTGACCCTTCCAGTCTCAGCTCCCAGGGCAGCCTTTTGCTCTAGTTTAAATCACTTGTACATTTAATTCATTCCTGGTTCATGGTCCTGGGCTCCGCAGACCTGAGTTTTTGGTATTAAGTCTTAGATTCTAAAGAGCTGGCACAGAGACACAACACAGAATCTCAGACTCAGGGTCTGGCCAGTCATGGGCATGAGTGTGAATGAACAGTGAAGAGGCCCACTGCCTACTCCCCATTGCCCACTGGTGGAATAAGGGGCTTTGGTGCCAGCCAGACCTGAGTGTGTTTCTGCCTTTGCCATCAAAAGCTGTGATTTGGGGTATGCTCCTTTGCCACTCTATACACTTTTCCTTATTTTTTTTTTTTAGTTGTAGATAGACACAATATCTTTATTTATTTATCTTTATGTGGTACTGAGGATCGAACTCAGGGCCTCACATGTGCTAGGCAAGTGCTCTACTACTGAGCCAAAATCCCAGTCCATGTTTTCTTATTTCTAAAGTGGGGCTAACACTGACTATTTTGTAGGGGTAGTGTGAGGAATAGGAAAAAATATACATCTAATATACAATTCTTTTGAATTGATGTGGACTCAAAAATGGCACATGCTATGATTACTGTTAATAGTAATCACAATGATTCTAACTGGTGGGTCTCAAAACAACTCTGGATAACTCTCTATGATAGCTTTGGAGGTTATTTGGCTGCCATTTTTTGCATCATCCCAAGCAAAAAGAAAACTTTCATAAAAACTTTGGGGAGGAAGCAGACTATGTTTGTGAACAGGTTGAATAATAAAAGGAGAGGAAAAACACACATGAAACCAAGCAGAGGACACAAGCCCATGCCAAACATTTCCTTTGGTTACAAGTGATAGCTGCATTCTTGGAAAATGAACAGAAAGACTCTGGTTCCAGCCAAAGCCCCCTGGTATGCTGGGAGGATATAATCCTGGCCTCTGAGCCACTCCCAGTCCATGCATCAGAATAAATACAGTATGTTGGGATAGAAGGATGAGAGGAATGGGAAAGGTGGGGGGAAAATTCATGTGAGTAATGGGAAGCCCTGTTCTTCCCCTCAGACGCAAACACAAAAAATAATTTAGGAAATCATTTGGTGGGGGGGCTTAGCATTTAAAACCTAACATTCATTTTTGTTTAAATAATTTAATATGTGAACATTTTCAGAATAAAAATGGAGTCTTTTTGTCAAGCCCTAACAATAAGAATATAACCATGCCAGGCAGTTATAAAGAAGGGGTCTCATACACGTGTGATGGTCACAAGAACTATTATTCAGAAAAGACTGTGCCAGAACCCAAACCTCACACAAAGGCCACCACAACCTTACACAGAAAATTGTGTAAACTCTGTTTACCTTGGACTGACACCACCCTTTCATTGATCCTTGTATCTAAATATTATTATTTCAAAATATCTTATTTATTTTAAATAACTAAAATAAATAAATAAATAAAAACCTTCCTCTTGCCTCAATCTCCTTGAATACACCCATAGTTTCCCCTGGATTAGGTCTGCTTTTCTTCAGTAAACTTTATTAATCTTTAGAGAATCTCTGATTGTTATTTAGGTTCACAAGTGAAATACCTTCATGAGCGAACATAACATAGGATTTCAATTATCTGAATCAGAAAGCACATATTTGGTGAATTACAGATTTTGAAAAGAAAATTATGACATTATTGCCAATTTTGCACTAAATTTGGCATTTCTCTTCATGTTCGCTAGATGGCAGAATGGGACCACAGCAGGTCCCCCAGAGCAGTGTCAGCTCTTCTCACACAGGTTTAAAATGAGGAAATTGGGTTCCATCCAGGATTTTTCTTTTCCTTCCAGAAAGAAAGGTCAAGAATTTATGCACAGTTTTCCAAGGACCCTCTATAACACACAGAGGTTTTCCATTTCCCTGTCTGAAGGTCTGAACCTAAAGCATTTCTTATCTTGGAGAAAGGAACAGTATGAGAGAAAATTGACACTAAGCCAGGTGCTATTCTGTGAACTTCATTTATTTATTCTGCACAGGGAACTCTAAAGTGTCACTTCTGTTTTGATTAAAAAGTGCCATCATTTTGTTGCCTGGACATTCTCTAGGCATATGTATTTCAGATGTAACTACCAGGCTCAAATGAATGATCAGCCTGGGAGAGTAAATCCAGTGACACTAGAAAGAGACCTCTTTGGAGGTGCTCAACTTTTCATTCCTGGCAGTGAGAACTAATGTGATAGAGTTCTATATTTCTTGAGCAAAAAGGCAGATAACATCTAGATAATTGACTTAACACACAGCCTTATCCAGAAACAAAGAGCCAGAGCTGTGGGAGCCAGTGATCACAAAAGCCATTGGCCAAGGCCTTTTTCCTTCCAATCTGTGATCTGGCTTCCAAGTAATACAGAAGCAGGAGGGCCACTGAATCAGCATCTGCCAGGTTCCTCACCTGGATGTAAGCCTCACTGACTCCTAACAGCCATGCTTTGATGCAGGGCACACAAGGCAATTGCACTGAGTCACTGAGGTTATTTATTCAGGCCTTATCTCTGCACCAACATTCTGTTAAGGGAAGTGGAGACTAATACAGAAATATAAACCTTAGTGCTTTGTCTCTATAAAGTTTGTGATTAAAAAAAAAAAAAAAAACTTCTTTGCTTAATTTACCCAAACTGGTTCCAGAGAAGAAAACTAGTTTTTTCAGCATGAGTATTCAGACTTTGCAGCCGGTTCCTGATCAGTCAGGATTAAATGGGATTCAAATGCCTTCCTGTTATGCATTGAATTCAATAGAGAAAAGTCTTCCCACATGTGGAGGGAATTAAATTCATTCTGGCTGAAAGCTATAAGGACAGTCTCTGAAAGTGCCACCTCCTTACTTCCCCCCCCCAACCCCCAGATTCCCACCCTGTGATTTAACCAAACCATGAATTAATTGAGCACACACAATGGGGATAAAATTGATTTTTGTATCAGAAGAGAATCTCCCTTAGGTTTTTCACTCATAAATTCATCCATTCAGGTTTAACTACTTCCTATTTTAAAACCAGGTTAAACTTGGACTTCATGATCCTCTACAGACTTTAAATCAAATCAGGGCATTTCTATGTTCAAACCCAAAACTTTTTAATGATTCACTATTTTGCTAAAGCCGAGTTCTCAAGAAAAAAAAAAAAAAACCTATAGAATCTTTTTTTTTTTTTTTTTTTTTTTTTTAGAGAGAGAAAGAATTTTTTTAATATTTATTTTTTAGTTTCCGGCAGACACAACATCTTTGTTTGTATGTGGTGCTGAGGATCAAACCTGGGCCACATGCATGCCAGGCGAGTGTACTACTGCTTGAACCATGTCCCCAGCCACTCTATAGAATCTTATACAGTCCCATTTCTCATTATTTATCTCTCTAATGTCATCTGATTTCTTCCTTTTCTTTTTTCTTTTTCCAAACATTGTTTCTGCCCTTTGCATCACCCAAATCACTCCCACTTTCTTTCTGTTTTTTTTTCCTATCATGTCTCAACAAATATAACTTTCAGATCAAATGCTGGTTTTGTATGGGTTCACAGCTGAAAATAGTATTTTCAATTTAAGTGGTAGAAAAATTCAGAACATGAATACTATTTTGTGACACATGAAAAGTAAATGAAATTTAAATTTCAGTGATCATAAACAAAGTTTTATGGAAACAGCCATGGACACTGTTTCCCTGTTGTCTATGACTGATTTTGTTCTACCAGGACACAGTTGAGTAATTGTGATGAGACCATGTGATGCATAAGCCTGAAGTATTTACCAGCCCTGCCTGGCAAGGTGGCACACACCTGTAATCCCAGCAGCTTGTAAGGCTGAGGCAGGAGGATTGCCAATTCAGAGCTAGCCTCAGCCACTTAATAAAGTTTTAAGCAACTCTGTGAGACCCTGTGTCTAGATAAAAAAAAAAGGGGGGGGGCTGGGGATGTGGCTTAGTAGTTAAGTGCCACTGAGTTTAATTGCTGGGCATGCACACACACACACACACACACACACACACACACACACACACACAAGAATGTATTCATGATCTGGCCCTTTACAAAAAAAATTTTCTGATCCCTGAGTAAGGTCAGTATCATATCACTGTCTTTCACATCTCTCCAATTCTACCCACCCTTGAAAATTCAGTTTCAATCATCCTCTTCCAAAAGTTACATTTTTAACAGATTCAGCCAAAATCAATACCACAGCCTTGATTTATTTCCTAAACTAGAATTACTATTAAATCAATTCACTGAATGCTTATTGCCTTTCTGCAATAAGCCCATGCATAATAATTGGTACTTAGGATAGAAGTACTATTGTGAATTGTGCTAGAAGTACTAGCACAATTCACAATAACTAAATTGTGGAACCAACCTAGATGCCCTTCAGTAGATGAATGGACAAAAAAATGTGGCTTATACACAATTGAATATTACTCAGCAATAAAAGAGAATAAAATCTTGGCATTTGAGGTAAATGAATGGAGTTGAAGAAGATAATACTAAGTAAGCCAATTCCCAAAAAAACAAATGCCAAATGTTTTCTTTAATATAAGGTGACTGACTCATAGTGGGGTGGGGGTGGGGGAGCATGGGAGGAATAGACAAACTCTAGATAAGGCAGAGTAGTGGGATGGGAAGAGAAAAGGCAGGGGGTTAGAATTGATGGTGGAATGTGATGGAAATCATTATCCAAAGTAAATGTATGAAGATATGAAATGGTTTGAACATACTTTCTATACAACCAGAGGTATAAAAATTGTGCTCTATATGTGTAATATAATTGTAATGTATTCTGCAGTAGTTTATTTTTTAAAAATCAGAAAAAAAGAAAGAAGTAGCAGAATAATGACTGCCAGGGGCCCAGGGGTGGTTGGCCATGGACTGGTAAGGTGCTGGTCACAGGAGACCAAATTACACTTAGATGAGAGGATTGATTTTAAAGGGTGTACTATCCAATATAATGACTACAGTTAACAACATACAACAGAATGACTACAGTTGGTAATGTTATATACACTTGAAAATAAATCAGAGAGTTGATTTTAAGGGTTCTCATCACAAATAAGTATTGAAAGAGTGTATATGTTCAATAGCTTGACTCAGCCATTTTTCAGTGAATATGTTTCAAGATATGTTGTATGCCATAATCATGTTCAAGTTATCATCATCATCATCATCGTCATCATCATCAGGGATTGATCCCAGGGTTGCTTAACCATTGAGTCACATCCCCAACATTTTATATTTTGATCAGAATTCTGTCATAAAGCCCACCCTGTTAATGAGGGAAGCTGGGAGATTATTTAGTTGTGTAGATTGCTACCTCCTTCCCCAAACTGGAACTCTGTTAACAGAAAGAGAAAGAAATAGAGATAGGATGAGCAACCAGCACTGCCTGGTTCAATTCGAACTGGGCCTGAGACTGGATAACCATCACCAAACATCTCCCCATGCCATCTCCCCAGGAACCATATTATATTGTCTCTGTATTAGCCTGATTTCTCTGACTCTAACAAATTACCCAAGAATAGGTACTTTATTAAGAGATGAGGTTTATTTAGCTCAGAGTCCAACATTTAGCAGCACCTGTGACTGAACTTCGGTGAGAGTGCTCACAAAATGGCGAATGGCATCATGGTTGGAGGACATGCAAGGGGTCAAGACTTCATGGCCAGAAACTGGGGAGGATGATTCTTGTTCTTTTTAGAACAAGCTTCTCTCACAGGAACTAATGGGGGCCATTAAGAATTTCATTACTCTCTTCCCAGGGCCTCATCCCCAGTGGCACAATTACTTCCCTCTAGGCCCCACCTCTTACAGGTGCTACCAGCTCAACACTGCCACACCCAGGACCAAGCCTCCAGCCTATGAACCTTTGAGGGACAAACCACATCCCATCCTCACCAGCTCCAACAAAGCCACCATTGCAAAAGTAGGATGTCCCAGTCTATAGGTGTATATGTGAGGGCAGGAGAGGGTTGCTCTCAGAGGGCACTGGAAGCAGCCAGAGCCCCCATTCTGGAACCTCTCTGATGTCACACTTGTAGTCATGGTACTCTGGGTGCCAAGCCAGGAGAAGGAGGGGTTGGCTCTTATTTGTTTGAGAGCAGGCTCAGCATGAGTATCTCAAATGGTTTCTGGTCCCCACCTGCACCTCCAGCCAGATCCTGGCTTTTCTTGAGCCTTTGGGCTTGTTTGACTATGGCAGCACTGGTCTCTCTAAGCCTAGTGTTCTTCATATTTTCGTGAGTCTCCATGCCAGCTGTTGGGTTTCTCACCAAGAGACAGATGGGAAATAGACAGTGAGAGTGCAGAGGCAGGAAAGTGGAGGGAGGCAAAGAGGGTAAAGAGGAT
Organism: Ictidomys tridecemlineatus; assembly: GCF_052094955.1. Classification (NCBI taxonomy): domain Eukaryota; kingdom Metazoa; phylum Chordata; class Mammalia; order Rodentia; family Sciuridae; genus Ictidomys; species Ictidomys tridecemlineatus. Next base: position 174,374,757 of record NC_135479.1, read on the forward strand.
ATTTAGTGAGAAGCACAGAGTTGTGGGGAGCCTATCAGGGAACTACGGGAGGCTGGTAATTGTGGTGACATTTGGTGGAGGGAATCGGGTCTGTCTCTAGCCTGGATATTAAGATCTGCCCTAAAGGTGGGTAAGTCTGATCTCAGGTGAGCCAGGCCTCATGGGGGCTCTGGGTTGCCCCAGAGTAAAAAAGAGTCTGGCCCTGATTTCAGATGCCGAGAACTGGCCCAAGATGGAGTGTGGGCTTTCCCATGGCCACGGGGCTTCTCTGCCTCCTCAATTTTTTTTAATTGGTTGTTCACAACATTACAAAGCTCTTGACATATCATATTTCATACATTAAATTGAAGTGGGTTATGAACTCCCAATTTTACCCCAAATGCAGATTGCAGAATCACGTCGGTTACACATCCACAATTTTACATATTGCCCAATTAGTAATTGTTGTATTCTGCTACCTTTCCTATCCCCTAATATCCCCCCTCCCCTTCCCTCCCATCTTCTCTCTCTACCCCATCTATTGTAATTCATTACTCTCCTTGTTTATTTTCCCATTCCCCTCACAACTTCTTATATGTAATTTTGTATAGCAATGAGGGTCTCCCTTCATTTCCATGCAATTTCTTTTTTCTCTCCCTTTCCCTCCCATCTCATGCCTCTGTTTAATGTTAGTCTTTTCTTCCTGCTCTTCCTCCCTGTTCTGTTCATAGTTGCTCTCATTATATCAAAGAAGACATTTGGTATTTGTTTTTTAGGGATTGACTAGCTTCACTAAGCATAATCTGCTCTAGTGCCATCCATTTCCCTGCAAATTCTATGAATTTGTCATTTTTTATTGCTGCATAGTACTCCATTGTGTATAGATGCCACATTTTTTTTATCCATTCATCTATTGAAGGGCATCTGGGTTGGTTCCACAGTCTAGCTATTGTGAATTGTGCTGCTATAAACATCGATATGGCAGCATCCCCGTAGCATGCTCTTTTAAGGTGTTCAGGGAATAGTCCGAGAAGGGCAATAGCAGGGTCAAATGGTGGTTCCATTCCCAGCTTTCCAAGGAATCTCCAAACTGCTTTCCAAATTGGCCGCACCAATTTGCAGTCCCACCAGCAATGTACAAGAGTACCCTTTTCTCCACATCCTCGCCAGCACTTGTTGTTGTTTGATTTCATAGTGGCTGCCAATCTTACTGGAGTGAGACGATATCTTAGGGTGGTTTTGATTTGCATTTCTCTGACTGCTAGAGATGGTGAGCATTTTTTCATGTACTTGTTGATTGATTGTATATCCTCCTCTGAGAAGTGTCTGTTCAGGTCCTTGGCCCATTTGTTGATTGGGTTATTTGTTATCTTATTGTCTAATTTTTTGAGTTCTTTGTATACTCTGGATATTAGGGCTCTATCTGAAGTGTGAGGAGTAAAAATTTGTTCCCAGGATGTAGGCTCCCTATTTACCTCTCTTATTGTTTCTCTTGCTGAGAAAAAACTTTTTATTTTAAGTAAGTACCATTTGTTGATTCTTGTTATTAACTCTTGTGCTATGGGTGTCCTATTAAGGAATTTGGAGCCCGACCCCACAATATGTAGATCAGAGCCAACTTTTTATTCTATCAGATGCAGAGTCTCTGATTTGATATCAAGCTCCTTGATCCATTTAGAGTTAACTTTAGTGCATGGCAAGAGGAAGGGATTCAGTTTCATTTCGTTGCATATGGCTTTCCAGTTTTCCCAACACCATTTGTTGAAGATGCTATCCTTCCTCCATTGCATGCTTTTAGCCCCTTTATCAAATACAAGATAGTTGTAACTTTGTGGATTAGTCTCTGTGTCCTCTATTCTATACCATTGGTCCACCCGCCTGTTTTGGTACCAGTACCATGCTGTTTTTGTCACGATTGCTCTGTAATATAGTTTGAAATCTGGTATCGCTATACCGACTGATTCACACTTTCTGCTTAGAATTGCTTTTGCTATTCTGGGTCTTTTATTTTTCCATATGAATTTCATGATTTCTTTATCTATTTCTACAAGAAATGCCATTGAGATTTTGATTGGCATTGCATTAAACCCATAGAGAACTTTTGGTAATATCGCCATTTTGATAATGTTAGTTCTGCCTATCCATGAAATGGATACGTTGTTAAGGGTGGTATTGCTGAGTCATAAGGTAAAAATATGTGAGACTTTTTGGGAAAAACAACTGTACCGTTTCTACTTTCTACAAGCAATGTACGAGAATTCCAGTTATTCCACAAGCTCACTAGCTTTTTTTTTTTTTTTTTTTGCCTTTTTTTTATTTAATTTTTTTTTATTGTTGGTCGTTCAAAACATTACACAGTTCTTAATACATCATCTTTCACAGTTTGATTCAAGTGGGTTATGAACTCCCAACTTTACCCCGTATACAGATTGCTGTTTCACATCGGTTACCCTTCCATTGATTGACATATTGCCTTTCTAGTGTCTGATGTATTCTGCTGTCTGTCCTATTCTCTACTATCCCCCCTCCCCTCCCCTCCCCTCCCCTCCCCTTTTCTCATCCCTGTTTAATGTAAATCTTCTTCTCAAGCTCTTCGTCCTTACCCTATCCTTGTTTACTCCCCTTATATCAAAGGGGTCATTTGGTATTTGTTTTTTAACGATTGACTAGCTTCACTTAGCATAATCTGCTCTAATGCCATCCATTTCCCTCCAAATTCTATGATTTTGTCGTTCCTTAATGCAGAGTAATACTCCATTGTGTATAAATGCCACATTTTTTTTATCCATTCATCTATTGAAGGGCATCTAGGCTGATTCCATAATCTTGCTATAGTGAATTGTGCTGCTATGAACATCGTTGTAGCAGTGTCTCTGTAACATGCTCTTATTAGGTCTTTAGGGAATAGACCGAGAAGGGGAATAGCTGGGTCAAATGGTGGTTCCATTCCCAGCTTTCCAAGAAATCTCCATACTGCTTTCCAAATTGGCTGCACCAATTTGCAGTCCCACCAGCAATGAAAAAGAGTGCCCTTTTCCCCGCATCCTCTCTAGCACTTATTGTTGTTTGACTTCCTAATGGCTGCCAATCTTACTGGAGTGAGGTGGTATCTTAGGGTAGTTTTGATTTGCATTTCTCTAACTGCTAGCGATGGTGAGCATTTTTTCATGTACTTATTGATTGATTGTATGTCCTCCTCTGAGAACTGTCTGTTCAGGTCCTTGGCCCATTTATTGATTGGGTTATTTGTTATCTTATTGTCTAATTTTTTGAGTTCTTTGTATATTCTGGTTATTAGGGTTCTATGTGAAGTGTGTGGATTAAAGATTTGTTCCCAGGATGTAGGCTCCCTGTTTATCTCTCTTATTGTTTCTTTTGCTGAGAAAAAACTTTTTAGTTTGAGTAAGTCCCATTTGTTGATTCTAGTTGTTAACTCTTGCGCTATGGGTGTCCTATTGAGGAATTTGGGGCCCGATCCCACAGTATGTAGATCATAACCAACTTTTTCTTCTATCAGATGCCATGTCTCTGATTTAATATCAAGCTCCTTAATCCATTTTGAGTTAACTTTTGTGCATGGTGAGAGATAGGGGTTCAGATTCATTTTGATGCAAATGGATTTCCAGTTTTCCCAGCACCATTTGTTGAAGATGCTATCCTTCCTCCATTGCATGCTTTTAGCCCCTTTATCAAATATAAGATAGTTGTAGTTTTGTGGATTGGTTTCTGTGTCCTCTATTCTGTACCATTGGTCCACCCGCCTGTTTTGGTACCAGTACCATGCTGTTTTTGTTACTATTGCTCTGTAGTATAGTTTGAAGTCTGGTATCGCTATACCGCCTGATTCACTCTTCCTGCTTAGCATTGTTTTTGCTATTCTGGGTCTTTTATTATTCCATATGAATTTCATGATTCTTTTATCTATTTCTACAAGAAATTCCATTGGGATTTTGATTGGCATTGCATTGAACTTATAGAGAACTTTTGGTAATATCACCATTTTGATGATGTTAGTTCTACCTATCCATGAGCAGGGTATATTTTTCCATCTTCTAAGGTCTTCTTCTATATCTTTCTTTAGGGTTCTATAATTTTCATTATATAAATCTTTCACCTCTTTTGTTAGGTTGATTCCCAAGTATTTTATTTTTTGGGGGGATATTGTGAATGGAGTAGTTGTCCTCATTTCCGTTTCAGAGGATTTGTCACTGATATACAGGAATGCCTTTGATTTATGCGTGTTGATCTTATATCCTACCACTTTGCTGAATTCATTTATTAGCTCTAATAGCTTCTTTGTAGACCCTTTTGGGTCTGCTAGGTATAGGATCATATCATCTGCAAATAGTGATAATTTAAGTTCTTCTTTTCCTATTTTTATGCCTTTAATTTCTTTTGTCTCTCTAATTGCTCTGGCCAGTGTTTCGAGGACTATGTTGAACAGAAGTGGTGAGAGAGGGCATCCCTGTCTTGTACCAGATCTTAGAGGGAATGCCTTCAATTTTTCTCCATTCAGAATGATGCTGGCCTGTGGCTTATCATAGATTGCTTTTACAATGTTGAGGTATGTTCCAGTTATCCCTAATTTTTCTAGAGTTTTGAACATAAAGGGATGCTGTACTTTGTCGAATGCTTTTTCTGCATCTATCGAGATGATCATATGGTTCTTATTTTTAAGTCTATTGATGTGGTGAATAACATTTATTGATTTCCGTATATTGAACCAGCCTTGCATCCCAGGGATGAATCCTACTTGATCATGATGTATAATTTTTTTGATATGTATTTGAATCCGATTCGCCAGAATTTTATTGAGGATTTTTGCGTCAAGATTCATTAGAGATATTGGTCTGTAGTTTTCTTTCTTTGAAGTGTCTTTGTCTGGTTTCTGAATCAGGGTGATGTTGGCCTCGTAGAATGGATTTGGAAGTTCTCCCTCTTTTTCTATTTCCTGAAATAGCTTGAAAAGTATTGGTGTTAGTTCCTCTTTAAAGGTTTTGTAAAACTCTGCTGTATACCCATCCGGTCCTGGGCTTTTCTTAGTTGGTAATCTTTTGATGGTTTCTTCTATTTCCTCTATTGTTATTGGTCTGTTTAGGTTGTCTATATCCTCCTGACTCAATCTGGGCAGGTCATAAGACTTAAGGAATTTATCTATGCCTTCACTATCTTCTATTTTATTGGAGTATAAGGATTCAAAATAATTTCTGATTATCTTCTGTATTTCTGAAGTGTCTGTTGTGATATTACCTTTTTCATCGCGTATGTTAGTAATTTGAGTTCTCTCTCTTCTTCTCTTCGTTAGCATGGCTAAGGGTCTGTCAATTTTATTTATTTTTTCAAAGAACCAACTTTTAGTCCTGTCAATTTTTTCAATTGTTTCTTTTGTTTCAATTTCATTTATTTCAGCTCTGATTTTAATTATTTCTTGCCTTCTACTTCTTTTGCTGTTGTTTTGCTCTTCTTTTTCTAGGATTTTGAGATGAAGTATGAGATCATTTATTTGTTGGTTTTTTCTTTTTTTGAGGAATGAACTCCAAGCAATGAATTTTCCTCTGAGAACTGCTTTCAATGTGTCCCATAGATTCCGATATGTTGTGTCTGTGTTTTCATTTAACTCTAGGAATTTTTTAATTTCCTCCTTGATGTCTTCTAAAACCCATTGATCATTCAGCAACCTATTGTTCATTCTCCAAGTGATGCTTGATTTTTCCTTCATTCTTTTATCGTTGATTTTCAGTTTTATTCCATTATGATCAGATAAGATGCATGGTATTATCTCTACCCCTTTATATTGTCTAAGAGTTGCCCTGTGACATAATATATGGTCTATTTTTGAGAAGGTTTCATGTGCTGCTGAGAAAAAAGTGTAACTACTTGATTTGGGGTGGTATAGTCTATATATGTCAATTAGGTCTAGGTTGTTAATTGTGTTATTGAGTTCTATAGTTTCTTTATTTAACTTTTGTTTGTAAGATCTGTCCAGTGGTGAGAGAGGTGTGTTGAAGTCTCCCATGATTATTGTATGGTGGTCTATTAGACTCTTGAACTTGAGGAGAGTTTGCTTGATAAACACAGCCGCACCATTATTTGGGGCATATATATTTATGATTGTTATGTCTTGTTGGTGTATGGTTCCCTTGAGCAGTATGAAGTGTCCTTCTTTATCCCTTTTGATTAACTTTGGTTTGAAATCTATTTTATTAGATATGAGTATGGACACTCCTGCTTGTTTCCGCAGTCCATGTGAGTGGTATGATTTTTCCCAACCTTTCACCTTCAGTCTATGAATATCTTTTTCTATCAGATGCGTCTCCTGTAGGCAGCATATTGTTGGGTCTTCTTTTGTGATCCATTCTACTAGCCTGTGTCTCTTAATTGGTGAATTTAAGCCATTAACATTTAGGGTTATTATTGAGATATGATTTGTTCTTCTAGCCATATTTGTTTATTGATGTTTCTAAACCTGATTTGTTATCCTCTTTGACTACTTTCCCCCCTTTACTGTCCTATCTCCCATTGTTGGTTTTCAGTGTTATTTTCCATTTCCTCTTCCTGTAATGTTTTGCCAAGGATTTTTTAAAGAGATGGTTTTCTAGCTGTGAATTCTTTTAACTTTTGTTTATCATGGAAGGTTTTAATTTCATCTTCTATCCTGAAGCTTAATTTCACCGGATACACAATTCTTGGTTGGAACCCATTTTCTTTCAGTGTTTGAAATATGTTATTCCAGGATCTTCTAGCTTTCAGGGTCTGTGTTGAGAGATCAGCTGTTATCCTGATTGGTTTGCCCCTAAATGTAATCTGCTTTCTTTCTCTTGCAGCTTTTAAAATTCTCTCCTTATTCTGTATGTTGGACATCTTCATTATAATGTGTCTAGGTGTGGATCTCTTATGATTTTGCACATTCGGCGTCCTGTAGGCTTCTAGGATTTGTGATTCTGTCTCATTCTTCAAGTCTGGGAAGTTTTCTTGTATAATCTCACTGAATAGTCTGTTTATTCCTTTAGTTTGGAGCTCTGTGCCTTCCTGTATCCCAATGACTCTTAAATTTGGTCTTTTGATATTGTCCCATAATTCTTGGATGTTCTGCTCATGGTTTCTTAGCAGACTTGCTGAGCTTTCTATGTTCTTTTCCAGTTGAAATACTTTGTCTTCATTGTCTGATGTTCTCTCTTCTAAGTGATCTAATCTGCTGTTAGTATTCTCAATTGAGTTTTTAAGTTGGTTTAATGATTCCTGCATTTCCAGGATTTCAATTTGTTTGTTTTTTATTACCTCTATCTCCCTGTGAAATTGATCTTTTACTTCCTGGATTTGTTTGTCAATGTGATCTTTCATTGTCTGATTTTGCTGTCTCATGTCTTCCTTGAGACTCCAGATCATCTGAAGCATATATATCCTGTACTCTTTATCTGACATTCCGTCTGTTGCAGCTATTACCTCTTCTAAAGTTGAGTTGACCTGCATTGCTTGAGGACCTTTCTTTCCTTGTCTTTTCATACTGCTCGCGTTTCTTCCTGCTTGGTGCAACTGTTGTGTTTTTGAAATTTACCTCCTATTTATTTATATTGCTCTTGTATAGTTGGGAAGTCTCCCTTGCAGGGCGGGTAGTGGCTGTGCTCCTCCCCTAATTAGGGTGGTCTGTCTACCACGCTAATTGGTCGCAGGTCTGCCCCCACTGCAGGCACTGGTGGCTGTTCTGCTCTGACCCCACTCCAATTGTGGTAACGTAACTACCACACCCTGGGGTCGTTGGTCCTGATCTGGATGTGGGTGGCGGCTCTGCTGTGCCCCCACTCCAATTGGTGTGACGTGTCTACCACGCTGGCAGACCTCTAGGCCGGTGGGTCGCAGTTCTGCACAGCCCCCACTCCCAATGGGGGTACCTGACTACCTCTCCAACGGGTCGCTGAGCCCCCTCCGGACCCGAGCGGCAACCCTGCTCCACCCCCACTCCAACCAGTGTGACGCGACTGCCTCAGTGTTACGTGTCCACCACGTTGGCAAGCTACCTGGCCTGTCTTGCCAGTGGGTCGCTGGTCCTATTCTAAGCGTGGGCGGCTTCTCTCTTCAGCACCAGCTGCATTTGGGGTTTCATGGTACCACGCCGGCGGGTCACTTGGCCTGCTCTGGGCGCAGGTGGAAGCTCCACTCTGCCCCCACAGCACCCAGCAGGACCCTGGCCGAGAAGCAGTCACCGCCGGTTCCCTAGCCTTGGGCCAAAGCAGCTTAGGTAGCAAGAACCCCGCCTTTCCGATCCGGATACACTCTCTCCGCTGGGAGCTGGCCCCAGCGAGTGACCCCCGGGGTTCCCCAGCCCCAGGCCAAAACTGTCTCGGGAGTCAGAACCCAGTCGCCCCAAGCTCAGCGCACGCTCCACTCGGAGCTCGCCTTCACAGGCAGTCTCCGCAGATTCCTCAGACCTGGGCCCGGTTAGCCCCGGGAACCCAAGTCCCGGGAACCCAAGTCCCGCTGCTCAGTGCCCGGCGCATGCCTTGCCAGGCACGAGCCTTCAAGAGTATTCTCCACAGGATCCCTAGTCCCGATCCTGAGCAAGAAATCTGTCTGCTAGATGAAGGCAAATACCAGCCTGAATTCACCTGTTCCGTAGCTGAATGAGCTGAGATCAGCAGAACAATGGGATGATTACATCATCTCTCCAAGATGGAGGCCGCCGTCCTCCGTGGTCAGACCGGTGACTGGAACCGCCGCTTCTCTCCTCTGTCTCAAGCCGGAACTCCACACCAAGCGCTGCCGATGTATCACTGGCAGGGGCCCCCCGAATCCGTATCGCTGTTCTCCCTCTCCTCGCTGTTCTCCCGCTCCAGCTCCCTGTCCATCCCCAGCGCGCGCCGCAGACAACCTGCCGCGGAGCAATCAGGCTATGCGATCCTCCGTGCGGAGAAATGGAGCTCCCACTGCCGAACCTCGCACGATGGAAACCTGTCTATTAGATTCTGTAGCGCCTCGATTTCACTGGAAATTCCCAACAAGATATCCTTCAGCCGTTTCCTATCTTCTTTCACTGGCTCAGTGATGCGGCGCACTGGGGTGATGCACTCCCTTCGCCGCCATCTTTCCTTTCGCTCACTAGCTTTTAACACTGTCATTTGTTACTATTCTTTCTTGTTTTCAAATTATAACCTGTCTAATAAATGAGTAATGGTACCTCACTAGGGCTACAGTCTGTATTTTCCTAATGACTAATGATGTTCAGCATATTTTCATGTCTTCTCAACCATGGGTATATTGCTGGTAAACTCTTTGCTCCAATCTTTTGCCCATTTTTTTTAAGTGTTATTTTCTTATTGGGTTTCAGGAGTTCTGTATACTGGATTCAGATCTATGTTTTGCAAATCTTTTCTTACAATTTATGGCTTGTCTTTTCATTTTCTTCATAGCATCTTCCAAAGAGCAGGAGTCCTTAGTGTTGCTGTTTTTCCAGCACTGGGGATTGAGACTGGGTGCTGGACCACTGTGATTCTTCCCCAGCATTCCTTGTTGTTCATTCTTAATAGAACCTCACGTCCTGTGTGAGAAACATTTTCATTGCTTTCTTTTCCATCTGTGTGTCTTTATTGCTTTTTCTTTGAGCTTTGACTAGGAATGATGAGTGGGCATCTCTGCCACGGGATTCCTTTAGTATGACAATCACTTGACTAAAGGCTCTTCCAGGAAGATTGGTGGGCAGCATCAGTGAGGGAGGGGAAGCTGAAGACCCCAAGACAGCTGAACAGACAGAGGAGCCTTTCTGCTCATCACCTCCCATCCTTTTAGTCACCAGCCCACCACTGCCATATGTGGTTCCCTCCCACCTGTGACTCCTGTGCTTGGCCCTTATTCCTCAGCCCTGTTGTCTGCCTGTCTTCTCCTCTCTCCAGCTTCTAATATCACCATTGAATTTTCCTGGCAGATTTTACCCTTCCCCCATCCTGTGTTTCTTTCAGCCCCAGGTTAGGCCATACGCCATTGCCCTTCCTCATCTGCTCAGAGTAAGGCCCGCCAAGTCCAAGGTCCCCAAGGCTCAAGGAACCTAAATGAGGTTTGCACTCTGGGATTCTTCAGACAGTGCTCCTTTCCATTACCTGCAGCACCCATTTAAGGCATTGATCCTATGCTCCAACTTTCACTCCCACCATACTCCATTTCTTGACTGCAACTCCTTCTGGAGTCACTTGTTTGGTGGTTGGTGGCAAAGATTCTGGCAAAGACCACATAAGTTCAAATCCTAGCTGTAAAACTGACCATCAGGGAGACCTTGGGATGCTACTTAGCCCCTAGTCACTCAATTTCCCTTGCTGTAAATCAGGGAATTGTGGATTAATTCATGAGCTGTGAGTTGCCTATATGGTTCCCATAATACCCTCTCTCTTTTCTACCCTGGCCACTCCCCATGGTGCTCAGGGCCTTGTGTTGCAGCTGCTCTCACCACTGAATGTAGGCTGACCATGCAGTTTGCAGGGTGCTTTCCATCCGCAGTGCAGTGACTAGGTTTTATTTTTTTGCTACTTGGTAATGAACCCTGGGGCACTTTACCACTGAGCTACATCCCCAGTCCCTGCTACTTTTTATTGTAAATCAGGGTCTTGCTAATTTGCTGAGACTGGTCTCAAACATGCCTCAGTGTCCCAAGTCACTGGTATTACAGGTGTGTGCCACAATGCCTGGTTGGACAGAAGCATTTCTGAGGCCCTGAAATATTTCTAATGGGGGTGCATCCTAGTGGTAGAGTGTGTGCTTAGCATGTGCAAGGCCGTGAATTCTTCAATCCCCAGCAAAGATTGAGAAGACCTCTGAATCAATGAGTAAAGCTACAAACATAAGAATCAACATTTGGGAATATAAGGAAAGAGAGAAAGGAACAGATAAAGGCCTGGTGCCCTGATCCCCCAGGATAAGGGGAAGAAGAAGAGGCAGCAGGAAGTTGGTAAGAAGATAGGGCAAGAAGATGATGCTGCTGGATTTCGGTCCTGTAGAGTGTGAGGGTGTTTGAGACACACAATTGGAGCAGGAGCCCCAGGAGTGGAGCCAGTGGGAGAGGCTGGTCTGGGTGCCTCAGTGCTGTTGGATTCCAGTTGTGTTTGATAGGGTTCTATGTAGGGAGAGGAAGGTATTCAAATTTACTGATCAATTCTTAGAAATTTATTAATTATAATTCCTTAAGCATTTTGGTCTTAGGACATTATGTTTAGGTTAGTTGCTATGATGATATGAAGGTTAGTATGTCTTGGCTACTTTGGAAGATTGCTCTACTGAAGGGGGATATTACCAGGCAGTTGGATCAGGGTGTTTGGTAATAGCTAGGTATTTAGGAGCCCTATAGACAGCCTCGAAACAATCACCTATTTGCATTTAGACAATTATAGGTAATTGAGATGAAAGTTGGGGGGAAAAGGAAGAAAGGTCCTCTTAAAAAGAAAGAGTGTGAGAGAGAGATAGATAGAATAGAGGAGAATGGAAAGAACAATAAAACTTGAAAAGGGAAAGAAAAAAAGGAAGAAATAGGGGAGAAAAAAACTAATAAAATATAAATTTTTTTTAAAAAAATGAAGTCTTAGAGATCCATTTTTTTCTCTTCCAGTAGGTGGAGCTGTGCCCTCTGAGCGGAGCTTCTGCCCTCTATGTGCCAGGAGCAATCCCTGTAAGGCGGCTCCTGGGATTCTCTCAATCCTGTTAGTACAGAGCCCTTTCTCTTCACCAGCCCCTCCCCCCATTCCTCCTGCCAGTCAGCCCAGCCCGCTCACCGGAGGTGCTCTCCAAGTATCTGGTTACACTTGCAACCCCACAGCAAGCCCTATTTCCTGAACAACTGAGCACTCTCTCTGTCATTCATCCAAGCCCCAGTGCTGTGGAGCTGTGATCTGGGAACCAACAGTTTAATTTTTCTGGATCCCTTTGGTGGGCACGGCGCCAGGAACTGGTGGCTAAAACCTTGGTTATTGCCGCTGGTGGTAAGGGAGTTGGGGATTGAGAATCCCCTCTGCTTCCCTCAGCCCCTACAGACACATTCATGCTGCTGGCGGTAAGGGGAGTTGGGTGTTGGGAGTCTCCTCTGCTTCCCTCTGCCCCTACAGTCACGCCCACCCCGCTGGTGGTAGGGGGAGTTGGGGATGGGGGTCTCCTCCCTTTCCCTCGGCCCCCACAGTCACGCCCACAGGGCTCTGGGTCGAGTTTCCCCCCTCCCCCCCCCCCCCCCCCCGCTGTATGTAGCTGGTGGGGGTGGGGGTGGGAGACACACACCTGCTAAAGCCGATTCTGCTGGAAAGGAATCCCATTGGCTGAATTCTGGTGGCATCACCTCTCTGCTATGGCGGGCCCCAGGCTCCTTGCTGGAGTGTCCAAAGGGAGGGGTGGGTCTGGCTTGTCTCTGGTCTGACCCAGTCTCGGTTGGTTTTGGTTCCAGGTTCGCTATTTCATGAAGGCTTGGTTAGAGACCTCTTCATAGGGTCCCTGCACCCCGCATGATGAACTGCCCTGGAGGCTGGTCCTGTGCAGCAGTGGTGGGTGGTCTGGACCTCCACACCGCACGAAGCAGAGATTCACTGTCTGGGGCAAACTTCACCTCCAATAATCCTACAAATTCACCAACAGGTCTCACTTCAGCGGAATTTTGCTAGAAGTTTCTTAGCAGGTAGAATCTGAACGTATTAATGCGACTCTCTGACCCTGTTATTGAGGAGGTACTGAAAGCACTGCCTCCCCGCCCGCTGCCATGTTGGGTGCCTTAAGCATTTTGTATACCTTATGTACAACCAATATTTTCTATGCATGATATATATCTAATCAAATATTCTTTCTCTAAATTCAAAAATTCTGCAACTTTTTAATACTCTGACATTAATTCATTTCTTCTGGTACTAGGGATTGAACCCAGGGGTGCTTTACCACCAAAGCTGCATCCCTAATCCTTAGTATATTTTGTTTTGAGATAGAGTGTCACTAAATTGTTGAGGGCCTTGCTAAGTTGTTGAGGCTGGCCTTGAACTTGCGATCCTTCAGCCTCAGAATCCCAAGTCTCTGGGATTCTGTTTGCACCACTGTACCTGGTGGTATATTCATTTCTTAAGTGCTGTGAACACCATAAAGGAGGCAGAAATTCATAGAGAACAATGATTTATATTGCTTATTGGACATATTCCAGAGCTGTTCTGATGTGAAATCATCTTTCCTTCAGTGGAGAAGAGTGTTGGTAGAGGTGCTGGATAGAGTTGGATAGAGGTGCTGCTGGGCCACCTGCCATTCTAACAGAGTATTTGCTACCTAAAGCTCAGGAAGTTGGATTAAAAATCCACCTTGTCTGGAAGGAGGAGGGGTCAAGGGTGATGAATGAAATCAGGGGAAAGAGAAAGTAGAATAAGGGAGAGAAGACAGTCAGTATCCAGGGAAGGACATGACCTTTGAGCTTGACCTTTCCTGCTTTGTGTACTGAAGGTCTTCAGCTCATATTTGCCTGGAAAATTTGACTTTTGATTAGGGAAATATGTCTGGGCATTTACTTCTGCTACTAGTCTCCCAGATAGTTAAATTAAATGAAGTAATTTTTTAGAAAAAATCGAGATAAAAGAGTAAATTGGGAGCAGGGTGGTGACACCATCTTTGGATCAGTTGAGCAAAAAAAGAAAGATCTTAAAAGGTACCTGGAAGGATGAAGTGAGAGGACAGATGTGGCCAATGGAGACAGAGCAAGGATCCTGCAAAGGGAAGCAAAAGGGGATGAGGAGTCCTGAGAAGACAGAAGAGGTGGGTGCTGAGTCACCACTGTCTGGGGAGAGCTGCTCACAAGTGGGTCGAAGGATGTCACTCTTCCTTGGAGCCTGGGAAGGCAGGAGGCCCTGGTCACTCTTGGAGCCTTGCCATGTTGTGCCCTGGCTTAACTGACCAACTTAGCAAGGGTCACTGGGAGATGGCCTTGCCCATTCTTGCTGATTCTGAGCTGCTCTTCCTTTCCTCATCTCTCTCCAGCATGATAACCCATATGATGCAGGCTGCAGAAGAAACTGTTTCATCATTCTCTTTGCATCCTTGGGACCCAAGTGAGTTGGTAAACCAAGGGCTCAAGTGGGCCTGGTGGTATGGTATGACACTGGGTCTATTTCCCTGATCCCTAAAGGGTAGATAGGTTACAGAGTCTATAGTAGTCATACTCAGGTGATAAAGGATACGTAGGTCAGAGAGGCTACTCAGAAGACATAGGACACTCAGTTCATAGATTTTAGTTTGGTCATAATGTCTCCCCCTTGCATAGCTCATAGAGGCACTCAGTTCCAAAAGAATATTCAAGTCATGGAAGCTACTCAGCCTGTAGAGGCTACACAGTCTATAGAGCGTACAAATGTCATAGAGGCTATAAAGATAATAGGAGCTGCTAAAATCATTTAGGTCACTAAGAACGTAGAGATTATGCAAGTCAATTAAGATAGTCAAGCCCAGCCAGACAGTGTTGGTTCCTGAGCTTCGGTCTCCAGAAAGCAAAGATCTTCCCTTCCAGAAGAGCTCTTTCCAGCCCCTCATAGTCTCCCCCTCTCCCACAGGAAACTAGACAGAGAGAAGTGATAAAAACCAACAAAAAATATATTTTATAAGGATTAGATAACTGTGGGGGCCATGGCAGCCCCAACAGGGGATTCAGTGAGGGCTCAGGCCCAAGAGACCTTGATGTAGAGCACACATCCTGGCATCACCGGGTGGGATGTTGCAGCACTGGCCTGATGGGAAGATAAGCACAGAGTCAGAACATGGGGGCTCTCCCTAACCTCCACCCCACTGCTCACAGTCAAGTCCCTCATCTTCTGAAGGCAAGAAAAAGGAGAGGGCTTGCACCATAAGTCATTGCAAGGGCCCTTGGGGGGCACTGGGTGTTACCCACCCAACTGCACTCCTAATACTCCACTCCATCTGATTCATATGGGACTGAGTAAAAATTTCCAATTAAAAGAAATTTACTTTAAAACATTAGAAACTGCTGGACTAATATCAGACCTCATTAGTGGCTGAGAAGGGTAAGGAACTGTCCCAGGACAACCAGCTAGTTAGCAGTGCAGTCTTTTCTCTTTGTCTGTCCAGGGAAAACTGGGTGTGCTCTGAAGCCCTGTGACCTGGACCCTATATCCTCCAGGTCCATAATCCCACTTCTTAGGCTCCAAGGGCTTCAGCTTAAGGGCCAGCCTGACATCGGGGGCTTCCCCCAAAATATGTGCAGCCACAGACTCCCATGTTTCAAAGCTCAACTGATACTCCTTACCTTCTGTAAGGGTGCAGACTTGCCACACCTTAGGAGGGTCTGAGTTGCAGACTTGGGCCCAAGAAAATCTTTTAAGATGTAATGTTGGCCCCCAGGTAGTGCCCTGCTCCACCTGAAGGCACAGAGCCTCTGACATGTACCGGGGAAGCAACAGGCCAAATGCAAGGAGTCACTACCCACCTTGGTCTGGTCTCGCTGACCACTCTCACCCCTCAGCTGGGAAAGCACAGAGCCCAGGGCTCTCATCCAGGAGCCTTATCCAGGCTGCCATTCCCCTCTACCACATTTCTTTGTGCAAGTATCTTAAACACCAAGGAAGAATGAAATTCCCAGAAACTCCCAGAGTTCCCTGGAGAAAAGCCCAAAGCAAAGGTACAGGAAGTGTTAAGACCTGGGAGCTGTGGACAGGCCTGAATAGACTTATGAATATTCTATGTCATTTTAAGACTTCATAGCTTGCTCCAGAACCTCAGAAGTTCTATGAGCTTTGTATCCTCTCCTGATTTATGGAGCCCCACTGGCCTACGTAGGCTCTGTTGTCTAAGTAATCTTTATGGCCAGGGTAATCTCATTGACAGACATAGCTTCTCTGATGGGTAAAGTCCTTATTGCCTGCATATTCTTCACAATCTGCATAGCCACAATGGCCAAAGTAACCTCTATGACCTATATAACATCTATGAAATATGTGTCTTCCATGGCCTGCATAGGTCCTATAACCTGTGTAACTTCTATGATATGTATACCTCTAGGACCTGCTTAGCCTCTTTGTCTTCTGTGGTCTGTATGGCCTTAGAGCTAGGCCATAGCTTCTATGGCCTGAAAAGACTACAGGACCTTACCTCTACGATCTACTTAGCCTATATGCCCTGAATAGTAGTTTGGGATCTGTCAAAGTTGTGTGCAGAATATTCATGCAAAAAAAATAAAGAAAAGAAAAGAAAGCAAGAAAGCAAGAAAGAAAGAAAGAAAGAAAGAAAGAATAGAAAGCCCTTTGAGATGAAGCAAGAATGCCAAACCAAGAATACATGAAAAGAGCTTAGGTTGAAATTTCAACCCAGGACACCAATACGAAGTATAAATACAAACATAAATGTCAATCCAAGGGACTAAACTTTTATACCTTGCGTTAAAAACTTTGGAAACTACTATCTCATGTGTTGACTCAAAACTAAGCTCATTCATTCTCTTCAATGACATGCATAGTTCCTATATGCTACAGGATATAATGTTTCTGATACAAATTGAAGTAATCCATCAATTTCCTTCTTAGTCAAATAGATGCTATAATTATACTACTTGTTGAATCCACTTTCTTCTCACACTTATATATTAGAAGACCTTAGCACAATCTAGCATAGGGAAATTTTTTGCTATGTATTAATTACAATTACTTAAAGTAATTGTTCTTTTATGCAACATTTTGACTCTAGGGACCTGAAACATTGAGCTCTGATTCACTTTTGTAATTTTAATTACTATACTCCTCTTACTTCACCTTTCTATTGTCCAATTCTCTGTGCTACCCATTGTATTGTGAGCCTTTCTTCAGTATGAAAGCTCTCACAGGCCCATGGTTAGTCAAAAAGATATTACTTTTAACCTACATTATGACCACAGCATGTTATTTTTGCTACTTCAGACACAAAATGAATTCATTCTCCAATGTGTACACTCAGGCTTACCTTAAGAAACATAATGGCAGACCACATTAAAAGGAGAAAAGCAGTCCTGGGATCCATTAGCTGGGTGCTACTCGTCTATGCTCAAATGTGTAGCAAGGAGCTAGCCCTTGTTGATCTCCTACTGAATAATTTCACAGAACATCAACTTCAGACAAGACCTTTTGTGTCAATAGTGAATCAAATGAATACAAGATCACTCTATAATCACTTGTGAACGCAGTCAAAATCCTGAGTATTTTCCTAACCACAAAAAATGACCAAATATTCCCTACTTTGGCTACTACCAATGATTGCTGCTGCTTCTTAAAAATTCTTTACCAGGACTGGGGTTGTGGCTCAGTGGCAGAGCACTTGCCTAGCATGTGTGAGACGCTGGGTTCAATTCTTGGCACTATATATATATAAATAAATGCTCGTTAACAACTAAAAATATATTTTAAAAAAATCCTTTGCCAGGTTTAGCCTATCCTTGTAATACCGCAAGTTACTAGTGACAAGTTCTGCTTCACCACATGTTGAAGTTTGAACAATAGAGAAGCACATCGTGTTGGGTGTGTAGGAGACTCCCTGCTGAAGTTAAGTCTCCAGAGAACATTATGGAATCCCTTACCACTTCCCCTCCTCTCTGAAGGATGCCAAGCTAAAGAGCATGCAATTCAAAGGTTTTTCTTGACCAATACCCACTGGACAGAGGGTCTGCTCTTTTTTTCTGAGTCACCCTGCCAATCAGCACCCACACATCACCTATGCAACCCTTCTTAAGCCAAAGCTTGAAAGCTCACACTCTGTCCTCTTTCTGGTCCTCTCAGCCCTCTTCCTCTTCTTTCTCTCTCTCTTCTACTCTCTTTCTGTCTGCTCTTATAATGCCAGATTAATGGGACCCCAATAGACTTCCAGAAGCCAAATCCAATGCAATCACACAAGATTCTTTATTACAAGCTTGAGCCTGGACTCACAACCATTTCTGAAGCAGCCGATTGGAGAAGTGAGCCCCTGTCCATTGTTTAGTGCAATTTTATAGGTTTTGAGGGAGATACTCTATGCATCACAACATATTATTCCATACTATGGGAATGAAGCCAGATTTAAAGTTAGGTAGTCAGTGTAGTTAGGTAAATCGGGTCTAATATTGAGTGAAATCTAAAATGGAAGCCATGCTGGGAATGACTCAGGAAAAATACAATTCATGGAATGTTAATAAAGTCCCAAAAAGGCCCTAGGCCAAAGTCCACCTGGAAGAAGTATTAATGAATAGCTCCCAACAGATTTGGAGATAGCCCATCCCAGAGAAGTGATAATCCCATTCCAAAAGGTGATAATTAGGTTCACCTGTGTTCCACCCCTCGGGCCCTCCAACCTACATTCCATTACCAAACTTATAAAAAGGGAAATACATTTGCCGGCCAACGGGATTCCACCTCTTGGGTCCCCTTCTTCCTCCGGGAGAAGTCTTTTCTGCTGTCCTTTAATAAACTTCTAATCTCTACTCTGACTTTGCCTCGGCGTGCTTCTTTGGTGTTATTCTTCAACATCGGGGAAGCAAGGACTCGTCACTGGTTGTCACCTGTCAACAGCAGTAACAGGAAAGTCAAAAACAACTCTTAACATTGAATAGCACATTCACTGCTAGGAACAAGTTGGGTAGGGGTGATTGGTTAGTACAAGTGTGGGGTTAATTTGAACTAATTGGTTTAATTTATGGGAGGTGTACATGCTAAACCACATGGTTTCCAAACACATTATCAACCAATGAGACTACTGTGGGGTCATCTGGCATCCCAGGTATTTTCCCTGTCTCATGCTGACTGGTGGTTGCTAGGGGGTTGCTATGGGTAGCATAACTGAGTCAGGGAAACCTGGCACCACAGATCTCTCCTGTTATTTGCAGACAAACAATTCAGCAGGACGAATATGTGCTTAGGATAATTCTGTGCATTTTTCCAAGGACAAGGGTCATGCCTCCTCACTCTGGACAGGCCTTGAGCTAGAAGCTCTTTTCAAATATGGAGTTGTTGTAGGTACAAAGGAGGCAAGGCACTGAAGATAGAAGGTAACAAGTTTTATTCGGCTGTACCCAGGTTCAGAGGGCACAGCTTTTGCTCTCATCCATTAATCCCCTGAGTTCAGGGAGTTTCAGAGTTTTATACCCAGCATGTAAGGGGAGGGGCTCAGAAATTCACAGCCTGTAGAAGTTCACATAAAAGCAGCTTTTCCTTTCACTGTTTTGAGCAAGTTAACTCTTCAAGGACAACACCTGAGAAGGAGAGAGCTTCTTTTCCCCTTTCTTCTCTCCCCCTGCCAGATGTTACCATTGAGCCCATTTGTAACTTGTTTTAAAAATGTAGACATCTCTGTGAAGCCCAGCTCAAGGCCAGAGGTCTTGTTTGCACATTTCTTCAAAGTACTATACTGGATACATTTGTGAAAAACTCGTAAGGGAGTGTCCAGCACCTGGAGTGCTGGTATCTTCTCAGCCAATAACCAAGTAAAACAGGGCAAGATGAATATAGGAAGTTTATCTCCATTGAACTCTTTTGCAGAGACTTTTTTGCTGACAGTCCTAATGTTAGTCTGGGTGAAGATTTCTGGAGAGGCCCAGTTAAGACGTTTCAGTGGAGAAAGGGGGTGCTACTTCAGAATCACATCAGTTTCTCACTATATTCCTCTGTTCTCTGCTCTCTTTCTCTCTGCCCTCCTCCTTTCCTCTATTCCCTGCCTCTTTTCTTCCCCTGTTGGCAGCCTCCCAATAAAATCTCATGGTTTAATCTCTGTCTTTGGTTAGTCACTTGCCTTTCACATCAAGGCAAGCATATAAAAAAGGGTTTATTTAAAAAGAGGTAACACAGATTTCTCCCTCAAGGGAGAAGAGGGCCATAGCTGGTATCCTGGTATCCAAAGAAGTGAAGTGTTCTGCCATTTTTGTATGTTCTAGGTTTCCTTTGTTCTCCTGCCTTTTTTAATATTTATTTTTGAGTTGTAGCTGGACACAATACCTTTACTTTATTTATTTATTTTTATGTGGTGCTGAGTATCAAACTCAGACCCCTGCACATGCTGGCCACTTACCCCAGCACTATTTTGCTTATCCCCACTTTTCTTTCTCCTTCTTGCTTATGTGACTAGGCCCAGCACTAGGCCTAGGAATGTTTGGTGGGATGGCCCAAAGGTGGGCTAAAGGGGGAAGGGCAGGATGGAGTAGCTAAGGACACATTAACCACCTTATAGCTCCCTGTAGGAAGGAGCAATTCCTGGGACAGGTTACCTTGGCAACAGGATGGAGCAGGGATAGATTCTTGATAAGGGTGGAAGAAGGGCTCTGAAGGAATTAACATTTTAGTCACTCAGGGGACAGTGTCCAACTTCCCAGACTCACTCAAAATTAGTCTCCATGGTTTGACCTAACTCAATTTACCTATATATACTGGCTGCCTGTCAAATTCTGGCTTCACTTGGCCTAGTCTTTCATGCTTCAAGAATACATTTCATTTTTACAGAAACCAAATCTTTCAATCTTCTCTAAACCAATCAAAAATGCATTCTCTTTTTTTCTTTCTTGCAGTGATGGGGTTGAACTCAGGTCCTCACCCATGTAAGTGCTCTTCCAATATGTTTGTTTCCCTGTCTCAAGATATTAGTTATAGAGTTACCCACAAATCCTCACAGCAGCCAATGCAGAGAAAATGGCCAAATCCAATTTTGATTACAAAAGCAGGACACTCATATTGAGAAAATGATATTGAGCCAATTCATCAAAGAAGGGCTGAAACAGGAACTAAGATCTTAAAGCTACAGTCAAGATCTCAGGACTTCTAAGCTGGGTTTGGCTCTACACTGGGAGCTGACTCAAGGAAGGTCTTAGATTCATACTTAAAAATCACAAAGTGGAGAGGAAATGGGGAAGAGGACAGTGGTAGTCAGTGTCCAGCTCCATTGGTGATCAGTAGACATCAGCTTAGGATTCTTCTCAATTGTCACCATGCCAACTGCTCTGCTCTTCAAAATACTGTGCCCAGTGCTGAAGGTCCAGGCATTTTGCCAGATGCTGGCAATGTGGCGGTGAAGGATATCACTGCCTTTTAGTTAGATCAGGGAGGCAGATGTGGAGACAAACTATGACATCAGAAATGACACCTGACCTATGATGTGCCCACTCCAAGAAAGTGAGCGGCAAATATGGCCACCTGGAATTCATCCACTTTAGTTAGTATTTCTATTCTTTTTGGAAATAAAATTAATTAGGAATATTATATGGGTTTAAGCAGATACAAATATAAATATTAATTTTGTGTAAAATGGAGACATTTCATATCAATAAGTGAAATAATATGGGGATTTGTAATTTTCATTTAGAGATGAAATTGTTAACATCTCTACCTTATACCCAAAAGTAATATAAGCCACAAATAAGGACCTAAATATAAAAATTTAAATTTCACTACAAGAAAACACAGAATGTCTATGATATTGCAATCATACAGAATTTATTTTTTCTTTCTTTCTTTTTTTTTTTCTTATTTTATACTGGAGAGTGAATCCAGGGACACTCAACCACTGAGCCACATCCCCTGCAATTTTTTGTATTTTATTTAGAGACAGGGTCTCACTAAGTTGAATAGGGCCTTGCTAAATTGCTGAGGCTAGCTTTGAACTTTCTATATTCATTTCTCAGCCTCCTGAGCTGCTGGGATTACAGGCGTACACCACCATGCCTAGCCAGTTAAAATGTCTTAAACAAATTTTGGAAATTAGATATTATAAAGAAGATGTCATTGGAAGAAATGATGAATTTAACCTTATTGAACTGTTGATCAAATACAAGAGATAATTTAAAACTGGCATTACTCTTGGAGAAAACATAGTAACAAAAGACAAATGTACAGGATATATAATAAAGCATATGTATATTTTTAAAGTTCTAAAGTTTGCAGATTTAAGAAAAAAGATTTTGACTTTGTTAAGTGTAACTTATTAAAGGTCACTAAAAGTTTTAACAAATATTTTAAGTCAAAAAAGAAAATATAAGCTGGGCACAGTGGTGCATGCCTATAATCCCAGCAGCTCAGGAGGCTGAGGCAGGAGCCCATGAGCTCAAAGCAAACCTCAAAAAATGAGGTGCTAAGCAATTCAGTGAGAATCTTGTGTCTAAATCAATTGCAAAATATTGCTAGGATGTGGTTCAGTAGTGGAATGCCCCTAAGTTCAATCCCTAGCATCAAAAATAAATAAATAAGAAATGAAAAACAATAACCTAGACACCAGATTTCTTACTCTGGGCCACCAGCCAAATCTCTTGCAACTTAACATTACCCATGAGGGTGCCATTGTAGTGGCCCTGGATAGGCACAAGGAGATCAAGTGGGCAAATCCAGAAGCAGAAAGAGAGAGAAAGGACAGCCTGAGGCACAGGGCAATTTCTCAGGTCTTACTAAGCTCTGAGTTTAAGCCCAAAGCCAACACAGTCCTCCTCCTTCCCCATCAGGTCTTTATAGTTCCTTATTTCTCTTTCCTCTCTCCCTAGCACTTCTTTGACAGCCATATCCATTGAAATTCCAATATACACTTCTGATACTCACCACTCCAGATAGGGATGTATCAAGATTTTGTGGAGGAAGACGCTCATATAATTAGAGGAAGGTTAGAGAAATCTATTTAAGGAAAACTGAAAAACATTAAGTATGCAAGTTACAAGAACACATGGCTAGGGGCTTTCTGAGAATCCTGATAAGAGAACTAACTAACTATTAGACTGATTAGTTTAATAGGAAACTTTCCTCCTACTGCATTCTCTGTTGAACTACCTGAATGTTCATTTTCCATCCATGGTCAGAGGCCTTCACGCTTGCATTGGGGGGATAAAGGAAATGATGGAGAGGAAGGAGACAACTACTTTAAGGTCCCTCAAAACTTTGTTTCAGTTGGAAACTGTCACGGGGCTGAGCAACAATAACCCCACTTAGAAAATCCGCATTCATGGTGAGCTTTTCACCTACTTCACACAGCCTCTGGCCTCCCGGTGCTTTGACGTTAGCTGTCCACTAGGTGGCATCAGAAGGTCGTACATCCCAGACTCCTTTTGGAGGGAAAGCACTAAGCATGCCTAAAAGAGTCCTTTCTCTTTTCCTTTAGCTACTGAAGGGCGCTGCTGAAGTCTCCTTGGGCCCCTGTGGAAAGAAAAACCCGTTGCACCAGGCATCAGAGTGGTCGACAGGTAAACCGAGGCAAAGGAAACTGGAGAACACAGTTTAAAGAGCTGCTCTTAGGAAGGAGGCAGGTAAAGCGGCAAAGCCTGTGCTGCTACCCAGGCTTACACCTAAGACCCAGGGCCCTGAGCTGTCAGCACAGGCGCACACTCTGAGCACAGTCCTTTCTTCTCCTGGGGCCCTGTATCCAAAAGGCAAAGGCGGGTTTCATCTTCTCTGGAATGGTACACCTGTCGCTGTGGTCTGTCTCCCCACTCACCAGAGGCCTTCTGCTCCTTTACTAGGGCCACCCACCTATAATCTAACACCACCTGTACTGCCAGCCATGTGTCCAGGAGGAGCCTCTCCCACCTGGTCACAGTAAGTAGGCCAGAAGGAGTGAAGGTTCGCAGATACCAACGCAGTCTTTCAGCTGAACCCACCTAGAACGCATGGAATCTGTGGGAGCCTTTGGATAAACCTGTTGAAACCAGCAGAGAGAAGGTGTCATCTAAAAAACAAGATGACAGCATCATCACCATTGGGGGCAAGAAGCAGATGCCAGGGTGCTTCTCTCTAGCATATGCAGGCATAAGGCAAAGCTGGAGTAACTGGTATATGAGCCAGTGGTAAATCTATATGATAACACAACCCTGTAGTAAGTGTTGGATTCGGACTGCTGTGCTAGCATTCAATTTTTCACTGAATCATAACTGAATGTGTACTTTCAATGATAGGTGTGGCATCAACTCACTTAAGGGATTCTGAAAGATAGGAATAGGATTGAAGCCAGGGCCCAAGCCAGAAGCTAGTTCTGGTAACAGATAAGTTCAGAATGGAAAGGCAAGAGTCAAGACTTAACCTAAAGGCAAATGGACAAAAAAAAGGTCTTATGTTTTCCCATTCGCTGACTGTTTTACTCTCCTATTTAACAACTAACTGAATAAACTCATGAAATGACTACTTATTTTTTCTTTATTTGAAATGAGGATAAAATGTCATCAAGAAATATTCCCTCGCAATCCATAAAGCCAATTAAGACAAATACCTTTATGTTACTATACCAAATAAGGTTGATTCAATTTGCAAAACTTCTTAAATGTCTAGAAAAGTAAAGGCACCAAAATAAAAGTGTCCCTGTGCCAAGGCATATTCCAGGCTCAATATCTAGGCACCACTTCACCCTGTGCCTTTCCAACCCAACTGAGGAAGGTGTGAATCTGCAGGCTCTTGTGTGAGGATGGCAGCATGGAACAGTGGATCAGAAACAGAAATGAGTTTCAGAGACCAAGAAAACAGGAGCATGCTATGGGAATGCCCCTGGGGGGCACATATTGCCTCCATCAGGTTCTTTTTTCTTTCTGTTCTTTTGCATCTACTAATCTACTGGGACAAGGACCTCATCTGCAGCAGCGTGGGGCTGCCAAGACCAGACAGGTGCTTAGACAGAAGTCTCCAATCCTATCTATGTGGAAGTCATTTTTGTGCCATTAAGAATTCTGCTCAGCAGCCCTAGTAAACTAGATTGGGTTCTGGTCTCCTCAAGGCTTTCCAAGCTGGGGAATTTCCCCCCAACCCTGGTCTCTTTCCAGGTGGAGCTCTAGAGTTGCAGAATTCTGTGCCTGCTAATATAGGAGAGAAAAAAATGGATTTTTTCATCTTTGCCTATGTAGTGCTTTTAAAATTGATTTATTTATTGGCACAAATTAAACTGTACATATTGAGGAGGAATTCATGTCATCTTTCCATATACACATATGGAGTCTATTTGTAACATCCATGCACTCTTCTTCCACTTTCTCTTCACACCTTCCCAAGCCCTAACAATCCCTATTCTACATTAAAGTAAATTTTTTTAAGTTTCCATATTTTAGAGGGAACATGCCATACTTATAGCTATTTTAATAATATGTGGCAAAAGGTAAGCACTCTGTATATGCTTAAGTTAGTACTAATGCAGAGTTTATGACATTGAGAGTAAAAGAATCATTAAACACAGTAGACTATGGTCCTGTAAGATGCTAAATATATGTACTTCTAACAATTTCAAAGTGAATCTGATAGCCAGGCAACAGTGAGTCATGCATGTAATCCCATCTGCTCAGGAGACTGAGGTGGAAGGATTTCAAGTTCTAGGACAACCTGAGAAATTTAGTAAGACCCTATCTAAAAAAGAAAATAAATATCAAGTGGATCTGGTACAAGAATGTGAAAAATCTCCTTACATTAGGGAGATGTTTAAAGGGCTTATGTTTTTAGCATAATAGTACCAACACATAAGAATAAATATAACTTTAAAAGGGTTGTTAGTTGTATTATGTCTCAGGAACTGTCACTTTCTTTACATTTCCTTTTACCTTCTTTAGTACTGAGAATTGAAGCTGGATCACTTTAGAACAGAGATACATCCCCAGCCTTTTTTATCATCCTGAGACAGGATCTCCTCCAGTTACTCAGCCAAGCCTCAAATTTTACTCTTTCTGCCTCAGCTACTCTAGTAGCTAGGATTACAGGTGTATGAGACAACTGTGCCTGAATGACCTATATGATTTCTTAATATCTGAAATCTACTTTTTGAAATTAACAATTTTGTTCTCCCTCACAGGTTAATCAATCACCACCACCTGTGGCTTAGAAAATTAAAATGTCACTTAAATCTATTATAAGTTGAGACAAGAATTTGATTCTGAGCCATATTTAGTTACTTGATATTTAAGTCTATAGCTTGCCCTCTCTTCCTTTCCTTCCTTCCCATCACCTCTCTCTTCCCCTTAGTCATTTTCATGTAGAAATTCATCTTTAAAGAAACAAAATAGGCAGTTGATAATTCCAGGGAAGACTGAAGAATTGATCTTCATCTTCTCTCAAACATTCCTCCTCAAGAGGTCCTAAATTTCATTCTCAGCTAGAGCATAGCCTGTGGTTCGATTTGGAATAGTGAATTAAGCCTTTGTAGAAGAAGAAGATACACGCCCTGAAGAAATACTATGTGACATAGGATATCAGTAAAGAAACAGAGAGACTAGCATTTCACAATAAGTAACACTTTGTAAAATATTTTAACCTTAATCTAATAACTGATACCATTTGATTTATTAATTTCATTCAAGATGATTGCTTTCCTTTCTTTTTGTTTTGCTTTTTTGATTTGTTCTTCTTAGATATTCAGAATACTCAAGTGAAGATGATTGTTTTTCCACTGAAGTTCATCAGACCCAGCCTTCTGAAGCAATTTGCCTCCAAGAGTACCATTATCACACAACATAATGAACTATACAGGAGGATTGTGCAAGAAGGACTGGGGTTGTGGCTCAGTGCTCACCTAGCATATGTGAGTCTCTGGGTTTGATCCTCAGCACCATGTAAAAATAAATTAATAAAAATTAGGTATTGTGTCCAACAACAACAAAAAAAGAATTTAAAAAAAAGATTCTGCAAGAGAGCCATATATAAGCATCTAAATGCTTAGCAGCCACTCAATCCTTTGCCACTTCTCTGAGCCCTAACACTGTTTCTCCTGATCTAGAGGCCAAAATCATGGACCATTTACTTCTGTGTGAAGCAGGTTCTGAATTCTGCAGAGATGACACTGAGATCCCAGTTGTTTTTGATACTGAGCTCAGAAGATGCTAGGCCATGGCTACTCCCCTACATTTCTACTGGGAACTGCTCTCTAGGCCATGGGGGCTCCTATCTTGGGCTTGTCCTTGACACAGTCAGTTGCCAACAGCACAGATACTAAGAAACATGCCTAGTTCCTCCTACCTGCCTGCCTGGAACCCTATGCCCATTGGACAGAAGAACTCAAATTCAGCCTCAGGAGAGTGCCATGCTTCAAAGCAACCATTAAGTCACCTGTCCTGGCAGATTCACTTGGTCACATCCATGTAGTCCTGGAAAGAGGCTTCCCAGAAACATGCTGATCTTTAATCCTTGGCCATGATCACTGAGTCCTACAAGTACTGAGTATTCAATCTGAGGGATTCTGTTTATTCTACCTTTCAGACAAATGTAAGATTTCTCTCTTACACATGTCTCTTTGTTTACTTACTAATAGGCAAGAGATATTGCTTTTATAGGCCCTCATAAATATTTGATTCTCTTGTTCAACAGTAGACAGAATGAAGAGAGAACAGAGATGGAGGAGTTCTGCATGGGGTGTGGGACAAAGCTCTGATTCTGAGCTGTGCTACAGACTTGATATCAGAGGCTTAGGAAAGGGATCCTCTTGCTTTGGTGGGCAGAGGTATGGAAGGTATCCAGGTGAACAATGCAAAAGAGCCGCAGCTGTTGGCCTCAAACAAATCTATCCAAGTATAGAAAAGAATGTGTGGCAGGAGTTCCTTAAGTGGGAAGTGTGTCTCCTTGGATAGTACTTTTGTTCTGCATCTACTTAAGGAAGGGCCTGGAAGTCTCCAGTTTCTAATGCCTTCACACAGCTGCCCCTGCCCAGAACAGCCTCTCTCAGACCCTAGCCCCATTTAGATTAATGTAACTCAGATATGGTTTAATACCCACCTAGGATAGAAAGTTTTAGAGAGCAAAACTCTGCTTCTGGTTTCTGGATCTCTGTGTTAATGCAGTTAATATATATAGAAAATATAAAAATGTCTGTTTAGAGAATTTATTTCTTGACTGAAAAGCTTATATGAAAGGAAAACTGTAAAAATTCATAAAATTTTGAAGGCATTATTTTTGTTGAAATAAAAATGTTAAACTAACTTGATAAGAACATCCTGAAAACAGAATATTTTAATGCTTTTTTATGGAAAAAATGTATATTTTGTGAATGAAACCTAAGTCCATTTTTTTGTGGTTCTTAAAAATAAAAGGGATTGCAACAGGCTAAAAGGCAGCAAGAGGAATGCTAAGGCACAGTTGTGTTCCTTTTGCCTTTAGGAACAGAAACTGAACACACTTAGTTTAAGCACTAGGGATGAGAATAACTCATAATATGATCAAAAAGCAAAGATAGATTTAAGACTGAACATCAAAGAATGTTTAAAAAACACACAGCAACAGGCTCATAAAAAGAGACTTTAAGAAATTAGGAAAAACTGGATCAGGAGGCCGTCAAGCCCAAAGCAAACCTCTTCAGAGCCACAAAGGCCCCAGCAAATGTCAGAATACTGGGTCACTTCAATTGTTTGTGAGAAATATGTGCATGCAGTACTGCACAAGACTATTGTTGAAAAGTAAATGCTGCATTCACCCTATAAAACAATCTAGTAATGCTCAGAAAAGTTTAGGTAATACTCTTTTGAGGAAAGAGTTATGTTTATGGGCACCTGCCTTAGGTAAATTCTCCCACAGGTGCATAGGGACAATTATGTGTGGTGATAGGGGTCAGCAGCAATACAAATGTCCACTGCAGGAAATTGGAGAGGTAGAGTGTGCTAAGGCACATCAGAGGCTACTGTGTCAGAGTTTAAAGCTGCAGGTGAAATGTACATAAAAAGATCTTAGTAACTTGTAAAGAAGGGCTTTGATTGTAGATTAGTGGTAGAGTTCTTGCCTGGCATGCATGAAGCCCTGGGTTCACTTCCCAATGCTACCATAAATAAATAAATGAATAAATAAATAAACAAACAAACAAATAAAAAATGTTAAAAATTCATTCTTAATAAAATTAGATATGTCTCCTGAAACTTTGTACATCAAGTGAAAATATAATCACCTATAGAATGAATCATTCCTCTTCCTATAACTTGTCCAAGGTGATCTGTGAAAATGGTTCACTATTGTCTTGATACACAAAACTCCACAAAATCTTACAAATAAAGAGGTTCAAATCTTTGTGTTCACTATTAAAACATAAAATAACTGCCAAGTCATCAAGGGTATGCATATCCAAAGGGCCACCAAGAGTCTGAAAGATGTCACTTTAAATATAAAATGTGGGTTGGCATAGTGGTTCATTCTGTATTCCCAGGAGCAATAGAGACTGAGACAGGAGATTCCAGAGTTCAAGGCCACCCTCAGCAACTTTGTGAGGGTTTATGCTACTTACTGAGACCCTGTCTTAAAACAGAAAATTTAAAAAGACCAGGAGATTAACTAAGAATTAAGTACCCCTGGGTTCACTCATCAGTAACCAAAAACCCAAAAGTAAACAAAAAATGTGTGCCTTTCCACTGTTAAAATGGTAGAGTTGATTGGTGTCTCTAAAGAGTAGAGCTGACATAGGGTCTATAGACCAAAAAAAGTACTCAATTTTGGCAGACATCTTTAAATGTGGAAGAGTAATGCTAAACTTGAGGATTTAGATATAAGTTTTTTGGTCATTTAATGTATCCAATGAGTAAAGAACCTAGATATACTGCCACATTTATAGAGCTCATGGCCAGATTAACACATACATGAATTCCCCTGCCCCATTGAGATGATCCTTACTGAAAAAGAATTGTTTCCTAAACCAGAAAAAGAAAATGCATACACATGCATGAAAAAAAACACATGCACAAAAAAGAAACACAAACAAACAAAAAAAAAAAAAAAAAAAAAAGGAAATGTCTCTAAATTGCTGAGACTGGCCTTGAACTTTAAATCCTCCTGCTGCAGGCTCCAGAGTCACTCAGATTACATCTTTGCTGCAGCAGAGCTGGCTAAATATACATTTAAATAAAATAGAAATGGGATGAATTGCTATAAAACAAAGGAAAGTAGATAAAGAGGAACAACTTAGGATAAAATACTCCTATTTACATTAGAAAAGGTTAGGATTCTGGGGGTGGGGTGCAAACTATGGATAATGTGAGATTAACTCTATTGATTTGTACTTTAGACAGGAAAATCATAGGAAATTTAGATGTACTTTAATGCAGAAAATCTAGGCATAGAATAGAAAATTTACAATTCTAGGGACTGGGGTTGGGTCTCAGTGGTAGAGCACTCACTAGCATGTGTGAGGCACTGGGTTTGATCCTCACCACTACATGAAAATAAAGAAATAAATAAAATGTGTCCATCTATAATTTTTTTTAAAAAAAGAAAAATTACAATTCAAAATAGCCATAGGACTCTCCTTTTCTCAACACAACCTGCTCCCCTTACTCATTTCCCTGCTTAGCATGAATGCTTTAAAACTTAGCTTCTCCATCCAGTTCCAGGATGAATTAGCTTATGGTCTTAAGACTATGATCCAGCACCACTGAGTCTGGTCTCTAAAACCAGGCAATCCCTGCACATATGGGGAGAATTAGCTGGGTTCAATAACCCATTCAGGAAATCCCAGCAAATAAAAAGACTGAGGGAAGAAAAACACATGTTTGAGGCCATACTAGGCAACATGGCCAGATCTTGTCTCAAAACAGAAAATAAAAGGGGCTAAGAAGAAGCTCAGTGGTTTAAAGCCTAACATTCAATCACCAGCATGACCGGAAAAAATAAAATGGGATGCAGGATTGGACACAGTCATTACTTTATGTGGTTGGTTTGTTTTTGTTTTGGATACCAGGAATTGAATTCAAGGGCACTTGAGAATGGGTCCAAATCACCAGCCCTATTCTTTCTTTCTTTTTTTCTTTCTTTCTTTCTTTTTTTTTTTTGGTATTTTATTAGAAACAGGGTCTCACTGAGTTCCTTAGCACTTCACCCTTACTGAGGCTGACTTTGAACTCAAGGTCCTCCTCCCTCAGTGTCCCAAGAGACTGAGATTACAGGGGTGCATCCCTATGCCTACCTAATTTGTCTATGTTTATCTGAAATAGGGAGAGAATTTTGATACTGATTTAAAACTGCCAAGGACTGGAGCCTGCCTTGCCACCCACACCCACCCACCTTTTCACTATCTAATTCAATCAAAACCAAGCAATTT
Source organism: Ictidomys tridecemlineatus (assembly GCF_052094955.1). Classification (NCBI taxonomy): domain Eukaryota; kingdom Metazoa; phylum Chordata; class Mammalia; order Rodentia; family Sciuridae; genus Ictidomys; species Ictidomys tridecemlineatus. Next base: position 174,405,660 of record NC_135479.1, read on the forward strand.
TAACAATGCCTTCAGGATTAGTCCATTGGCACCTTAATCCTACCAGGTTCTTCAATCAATTTGTGATGCAAATGAATGTCCCAGGAAAGTGATTGGATATGTCTTCTGAGGTCAGCTACAAGACAGACCACTATAAAAAGGTTCTGTCCATACCAGACTGAATCATTTGCTCTTTTTCCTTTTCCAGAAACACACCTTGGCCTGGTAGGGAAGCTGAAACTATGGGGGTCCCTCTGTCAACCTTAGGATCCCTGATTCCCAGGAGGGCATGTCCAGAGACCAACATGCCACCAGGCCTGAACCCAGAACAGGAGTGGGCCTGGGCAATGGATAATTTTCCTGCTCTGAGCCACCACTCCTGCCAGTGCCTCCAGAGCTGTGGAGATGTGAATTTTTTGGTAAGCTATTTCACTGGGCCTACACAGAACAGGAAGCTGTCTTTGGGGATCTGAGAGTAGTGTACTAATGGAATATGTTGTTACACAGGAGCAGAGAGTTGAGAGGGGCCAAAAATGAGGTCTAGACCTGAGCATCCAGGAGCCAATGACTGAATCCACTCAGGAGCTCCAATCACCTCAAGAAGAGGCAAGCCCTACCATCAGTGCAGCCCAATGGGCCCTGAACCTCCCAGGAGGTGCCAGTGACTAGACTATTGGACAGACACACATTCAGGCTGCCTCTTGGAGCCCAGGTCATCCCTCCAAGCTGCTGAAGACCAAGGCTTACATCCCAGAGGAACCCAGAATAGAAAGGAATCCCAGCCTGGAGGACAACTTGCAGTACAATACCCATCAGCCAATGCCCTGGAAGGAGCCTGAAGAAACTCCATTGGGGACCCTCATACTGACCTTGTGGACTCATGCACTGGGACTGTGCCCTGTATGCCTAGGAGCTTTGGCTGTGCTGATCTTTCTCTCCTGAATGAATTAAAGGTTCTTCAATAAGAAAAAAAATCTTTGTGTAATTAATTTGATAAGGAACTCTTCTTTTAGATGGACTGAGAATTCTAATAGTTTCTAATCTGATTAAATTTTTCATGATAATTAAACCCATTCCTTTATTCACTCATTGTCTATTGATTTTGAGGGAGTGAGTCAGGGTGGGGAGTTGTATAGGTGGGTCTGGGGCAAGAAGGAGACAATTACCCAGGTCAGAGTTGTGGGCTGAACCCAAGGGCATCTCTGAAGATATGAGGGTAGGGTTTTAACAGAGTGTGTAGTTGGGTGGCCACTTGCTGGTGTTTCTTCAAAACTGAATGTGACCTTCTTGAACTCTGGAGAGAACCAGTATCAATAAGTGTCCTTCAAATGGTCTCCAGTTACATTACTTAGGAAAGAAGACCAAATGAAATCTCTAGTCTTGGGCCTTCTGAGTTGACAGCCAAGGAATCCAAGACATCAGCTTGGCATGTCCAGGCAGTTACAGAATCCTGCCCTAGTAGGCTCTGTCCAATGGTGGGTGTAAGGATGGCCTAAGGCCTTAGCCTAAGCAACTCCATTTTAAAACTCCAGCTTGAAAACTGCACTATCACCAGGCATGTCTACCTACAGAGCCCTCTAGTATGGCTCTAAGACACAAATTAGTCACTTCTCCCTACCCTGTCAAGTTCAGAGTTGAGCCTCTCCTATATTGCACTCACTCTGATGAGAGCAAGAAGCAAAAAAATCAGGGTAGGGAAAAATAAACCACATGCTTTAACCCCAGAGCAAATGATGTCACCGAAAAATCTGGTGGCAGCTGATAGGAATTGAAAGGGTGATCAGAAGCCCCTAAATTTAGTATAAATGATGGAGCAAATGAACAGACATTCAGCCAGCTGACACTCATGCACACAAGCCTGAGAGACTGATGAGGACCTAGAATGACATCCCAACTCTTCTCATCTGCCTGATCCTTTGACTTGTTCTCATCTCTTTCAAATTCTACAGCAGCCTCTTCACTCTAGTGAAAAAAAGGACTTTTCCCTATGACCACCTCCTCAGCCAGCCATCAGTTCCACCCCAGGAGAAGCCTGCCTTAGTTTCTGACCTGATCACTGTGGTCAAAGTAAATGTTCATCTGCTGGACTTAGAGCCCAAGGCTTGAGACTTTTGATCTGAAACTTAAGCTTACCATGCAGAGGAAATTTCTATCATGAGCGTATCATCATTAAGTGTGATTTTAGTTCTTAGAATTAATCTAGAGTTGTTTGCTGTGAGTTGATTATGTTTATGAAGTGCTAACATTAAAAATTGTCAGTTCCTTGATTAAGAACCTATAGAGTAAAATTGTATTGAATGATTTGAGTGAATAAAGCATTGAAAATGGCAGAAGCACATGGACATTATTTATTTCTCCCCCTGGATTGCATAAGTTGCACCTTTTGCCCATCATGACAGTGGAGTCACATGGCAAACATCAGTTTGCTCAGGTTGCTTTAGCCAGCTATCATCAGCAGGGTGCCATGATGAGTACCAGCAGTCCAAGCTACACAGGAGTCTCAGACAGGAGCACTGCTTGAAGCCACCTTGAGCAACAGAGCAATATCCTGTCTCAAAAAATAAAAAGATAAATTACTATACAGTAGGCTGAGCTTCAAGGGATGTAAATGCCTTCATTACATGGACATGTACTTTTAAATTTTTCTGTTTCCTGAAATCCAGTAGGTTTTAGATGAAGGGATTTGGATTTAGAGGGGCTTAGGTGCTAAGTCTTCCTGAACAGTGGGATCAGACCTGTTTGTCTTTTTTCTCATCAGCTTAATTGAGTGTTAATTGTCCATGACAGGGAATGGGAGTAGAGGTCAAAGAGGAGGTGGAGTGTTTTTGTGGTTAGATATGGAGAGAACATTCCATGTGATCACCCTTACTTCTAAAGACTTAAAGTCTAAATCAGCTTTTCTTTCTCTCCTTCTCCTTGTTGATTTTTTTTTGAAACTTGAGGACAATGAGAGTATTAGGCTCCACAATAAATAAAGGCAGGAGGCTAGGTAAAGTGGCCCAGTCCTATAGTCCCAAGAACTTAGAGTTTGAGGGAGGAGGGAAACAAGTTCAAGACCAGGCACAGTAAATAAGGAAGTCCCTGTCTCAAAAAAAAATTAGAGATGGAGCTGAGAGAAAGAAGCCTTGTTGACCATATGTGAAGCCCTTGAATCAATCACCAGCACCACCAAGGGGAAGAAAAAAAAAAAAACACAATGAGACATGACCACATATGCCACTTTCCAACATTTCCAGACATTGGGAAATTTTATATTTTACAAAAGTAGTTGTACAAAAGGACATCTTTTCATTTTTGAGAAAGTTTTCATTGTTTTACACACACACACACACACACACACACAAACACACACTGCCTAGCCAAATAATTAGCATTGTCATAGTGTACTTTCTTTTGGTTAAATTGGCATAAAACAAAATTAGAACTATCTAGAAGTCTTTATACAAATTATGCTTTCAGTATTGAAAATCATGAAAAGAAACACATAGCATAGCACATGATAAAAAATAATGCTGGCAAAATAAAATAATATAAAGGAAAAGAAAAAATGACATTAAACTAAGTTTTTTTTCTTGGTACTTGGGTATGAACCTGGGGTCCTTAACACTGAGTTACATCCTTTTATCTTTTAAGGGACTCTCACTAAGTTGCTTGGGGTCTCATTAAATTACTGAGGCTAGACTGGAACTTGTGATTCTCTTGTCTCAACCTAATGAGTAGCTGGAATTATAGATATTTTAGGGATTGATAATGGTCAATTGCATAGAGGTAGTACACAAAGCTGGCTAACTTTCACAATCACTAACTGTATTTCAAAATCTTATGTTGAAAGGAATTATGCTTTTTTAAAAAATTAAAATTTATTTTTTAGTTGTAGTTTGACATACCCACCCATGGGGCAAAGTGCCTAAGGCCTTATAATTCTTTAGGGGCGTACAAAATTATTTTCATTTCTTATAAAACTAAAAGAAAACAATTAACTCTCATACCTAATATAACATCTAATATATAATATTAACATCTTGTCTTAAAATCATAGTGAAATAATTTTTAATTTAATTTAAATTTTTATTTTCATTTGTATAAAGAGAGAGAGGAGAGGGGGGAAGAGAGAATTTTTTAATATTTATTTTTCAGTTTTCAGTGGACACAACATCTTTATTTTATTTTATGTGGTGCTGAGGATCAAACCCAGCACCTCTCGCATGCCAGACAAGCGTGTTACCACTTGAGCCACATCCCCAGCCCCAATACCTTTATTTTTATTTATTTATTTTTATGTGCTGATGAGGATCTAACCCAGAGCCTCACATGTGCTAGGTGAGTGCTCTATCACTGAGTCACAACCCCAGCCTCCCACCCCCCCTTTTTTTAATTTTAGGGCAAGAATCTCCTTGGAGATAATGTTCACACTTATTTTCTCTATGGTATTGTTTTTCTGAAATACAAGCAAGAGTCTCATGATCTTGAATTGAAAATGATACATGAAGAAATATGATACATGAAGAAATCTCTGTTTGAGAGAAAGAAGCCAGTGTGGATTTTACTGTCACAATTTTTGTCACAAAGATCCAAGGAGAAGTTTTTATCCTTGGGAATCAGAGAACACACACAGAAGCATAGACTCCTTCACAAAGTTTCATCTTAACCATGCAGGACCAAGTGAATTCTGCTTTGAAGTGGGTTTATAATTTGGCCTCTCTAGAGACAGAGCCCCAGCTGCTGCTAACACAAATCCCTAGAATACTAGGCAGGACTCACCTACCCACTAGGCAAAGTGCCTAAGGCCTTATAATACTTTAGGGGTCTACAAAATTGTTTTTATTTCTTGTAAAACTAGAAGAAAACAATTAACTCACATTCCTAATATATCATCTGATATATAATCTTAACATCTTGTCTTAAAATCATAGTGAAAGGATTTTTAATTTACTGTATTGATAGCCTTTTCAATTCAGGAATGAATCTCTAAAGTTTCAAGTGTGCCTGGGGCCAAGATTCAGGGTGGGTCCCTGCAAGGGGCAGAGGGCTATAGGTTCTGTTCCAATTCCTCAGCTTGAGGAAGGCTTAGCTTTTGACAAGTAGCACAGAGAGAGGCCAAGTGCTTTAGTGTGAGTTAGGGAATGTACCAGGAAGAAAAGAAGGTATGTCCTGACTAGAACTCCATTTAATTGTACTATGACACTTTTACTTAACTAATCTTTAACTAACCTTAACTAATCTTTGTATGGTTTAAAAGTTTGTCTTTTAATAATCTTCAGTATCTTTTGCATCTATTTCATAATTTAATAAGCTTCTTAATTGAATTACTTTTGATATTATTTGCACCCATTTTGCAGACTGAAATCTCAATATTTTTGTAGTTTTTGTGATTCTACAAATATTTTGCTAAAAAAGCCCTTAATTAAATTTCATTTCAGTAGAATAATTTCCAGGAAGAAACAGAAAGAAATGAAAGTGAAAGATTAAAGATCCTACACAAATTCTGTAAAATTGGATAGCATCATTATTTTTGTTTAGGGATTTAAAATCTGCATGATTCCATATTAATGGGAAGCCATGTTTTTAATACTATAAATATGTACATAGATGTAGAAATCCCTAATACTCTCTTACTCTTGGATTCATAAGGACATTTAATATGTCTTAGAACCTCTATACAATCAATTCCGTTTTGATTTCTAAAGATTGCCTTGTTTCTAACTAAGAGGATCTTTTTTATCTTATACAATGAAAGAACACTATTTTTGTTGTTGTTGCTGTTCATAGAGTTAGTTTCTTGTTTTCTGGAAATAAATCTATGGAATAAATTTTTTAAAGTGGAATTCCTGTGTCAAACAGTATATTTAAAATTGATAGTATACATGGCTATGTTGCATATTCAACTATCCTACCAAACTCATTCAAACAACCAGTATTGAGAAATGTATTTTTGCCAACTTTTTAATGACATGGGTTATAATGACAATTCCTTCTTCTTTTTTATAATGCAGGAATCAAATCCAGGGACTCATGCATGCTAGGCAAGTGCTCCACCACTAACCTACAAATTCTTAACACTTTCTAATATGCCATTTAAATGTGTGTTTCTTTTACTTTTCTTGTGTCTAACATTAGTGAGGCTAGCCTTATGCTTCCTACTAAAAAAGCTTAGTAGTATTATATATTTATCTGAGGGAATTTGAAAAGAGTTCTGTAATTTTCAGCATTTTTCTAATTAATTTTGGGTGAATGTCATTGATTCTATCTAATTATTAATAATTATTATGTTCAAAAGCATTAAGTGTCCATTCTTATGTACTTTGTTTTGTCTTTGCCTCATTAACATCCATTTTTTCTTCACTATTACTCATCCCAATCTGTTGTTTTGCTGAATCTTCAATTATGATTTCAAATCTTTGACCTCATAACATCTCTTTATGGTTTCACGTAGCACCATAACAGTCAAGAACTCTGGATACCCAGTGGAATCTGAACTCTCCTTTCCAGATTCCAGGTTCACACTGCTCCCAAACATCATTACTTTGCTGCTCTAGGAGAAACGCTCATGTAGTTTTAGGAAAAACATATCAGCAGTCAGAATTGGGTGAAACCTTGGTGGAGGGATAACATCACTTAACAGAGCTCTAGAGTACCAGAAGAAAAGGTAGCAGAGGAAAAGATTCAGGAAGAAGAAAGTACCTTGAGTCCAGGAAGAAGTCAGTCTCTGGAACTGCATTGGCAATAGAAGTCACCATCGTAATCCTGGAGCTATCAAAGTTGTGTGCAGTGTCTGAAAAGAAGAAGGAAGGAAGGAAGGAAGGAAGGAAGGAAGGAAGGAAGAAAGAAAGAAAGAAAGAAAGAAAGAAAGAAAGAAAGAAAGAAAGAAAGAAAGAAAGAAAGAAAGAGGAATGAAGGAAGGGAGAAGGGGAGGGAGAGAGGGAGCCCTTTGAGATGAAATAAAAATGCCAAACTGTGACTATATGAAAAGAGCTCAGGGTGAAAATTCAACCCAGGAGACCAATACCAAGTGCAAAGATAAACATAAATGTCAGTCCAAGGAATTAGACTTTTATATCTGGACTTTAAAACCTACGAAATACCATCTCATGTGTTGATTTAAAACCAAGATGCTCTATTCTCTTATACACTACAGAGTGTAATGTTTATGATGCAAATTAAAGTCCTCACTTGCTTTGAGTCTTATCAAATAGATGCTATACTTATACAACTTATTGAGTCCACTTTCTTCCCAGAGTTAGATACTAAAGGCTTTGGTACATTTAGCATAGCAGAATCGTTTGCAATATATTCAATAAAATTACTTTACATGATTGTTCTTTTTCAGTTATTTCACTGGAGCAAAAATTTAGCTCCATTTTGATATTTTGTAAAATATTACTGAGAAACAGACAAACTGTATAAACTGATGCATCAATGAATAATAACTCAACAAGTAATGCTTAATCAAGGAGTCGATTTACTTTGGGAGGAAATAGACATATTGATAGATTCCTCTGCTTTGAACTGCTTGCAGAACTTGCCTGGACTATGTATCACTTGTATATATTGTGAACTATCTGTTGGTGCAGCAAATTGTGGTAATGCTGGAGTATCTTGGCTGATGTGTCACCATTGTACAATTTTTCAAAGGAGTCATTAATTGGCTTAGTGTCGTGGCATTTCTGTATTCTCCTCCCTTCTGCTAGTGATGGTCTAAAATTTGTGAGCCATCCGAGGTGAGGCAAAGAACCTCACCCCCCCACACTGGCTCCAAGGCCAAATTTGGGGGCCAACAGAGGTGAGGCAAAGAACCTCACCTCCCCACTGATGCAAAGGCCTATCCACAAGTATGGCTGTATGCTGGACCGGTATTCAGTGATGGGTATGATCCAATTGCAGTGGTACCAAACTAAGACAGGAGGCTGACACCTAGAGGTCATTTCATCCGATGACGGGTAAGGACCATATGTTGTATTGGACAACCTAACAGGCACTGTCCCTAAGCCACATTGCTTGTTGTTTAATTAAACAAAAGGCGGGAGATGCTGAAAGCCACAGCTGAGTCGGAATGGCCCCTGACATTTTGCCAATAATATTGATTGACCGGCAAGGCATTACTATCCGCCTTGGCCACTACTTTGCAGTTCTCACACTACTTTGGAGTTCTAGTGGGGATTCCCGAAGATTCCTGGAGAGTTCCCATTGGTTGGGGAATGCAGGAGGAGGGATTTCCAGCTGCTAGTTCCTAGAGGAGCTGCATGGCGTTCAGGAGCATGTGTGGAGTGTGCTGGTAGAGTTCAGAAATAAAGTTTATTCCTGCTTCAGTGGCTCATGGTTTGTGCCCAGCCAGACTGCAGCAGTATTAGTTACTTCTTTTTCTTTATTGATATCCTTCTGTCCTCCAGCACTAAAGCAAAAATATTTCTACTCCTTTCTTAGATCTCAAATTCCTGGAAGAGTGCACTCTCAAAGCATATATAAAGTTATGCCAGTCAATTTTTCACCAATGTGCCCAAAATACCTGATAAGAATATTTTGGGTGAGGAAAGTTTATTTGGGCTGATTTTGTGCTCATGGTTGCAGAGGTCTCAGTCCATGGTCAGATGACTCCATTGTCTCAAGTCTGAGATGAGGCAGAACAACATGATAGAAGGGCACTTTAGAGGGAATGTTCTCACCCTAAAGAAAGCCAGGAATGGAGAGCGAAGTGCCAGACCCCAGGCAGGGCTGGGGAGAGGAGAAAGGGGAAACAAGGGAGAAAGTCACACAGGGGGAAGAAGGCTCAAGGCCCAGGTCCACTACCAGGTGTCAGCTTTAAGGCAGCAAAGGAGGCTAGGGGTAGGGCTGTGTTTCCCATAGGGAGCTTTCAGGGGGCAGAAGCCAGCAAATTCCACGCCTCTGCCACAGGTGAGTAGATCCTCAGAGAGGGACCTGGACCCAAAGAGGGCCAAAGTATGGCACTGTGTGGGGAAACCCTATGTGCGGAAGCGGGGGCAGAAGTTGCTGGGTGAAAGGGGAGCCAGGTCCCATTGGAGGAGTCCAGGGAGAATCAGAGGGAACGGAGGGTCCCAGCAGTACCAGGTTACCACAGCACAAGGAGAAGAGAGGGGAAGCAGAGAAGTGGCACAACTGAGGGGCCTGGAATCAAGGGACAGGGACATGGACAGAGTCCTGGAGAAGGGCAGCCAGGGCTCAAGCAAGGAGCCAGGTCCAGGAATGGAGAGCCAAGTGCCATGGCCCTGGAAGACCTAGGGAGTCAGGGAGAGGAGAGAGGGGAGCGAGTCGCTCAGGGAGAGGCAGGCTCAAGGTCCAGATCCACTGAAGGGTATCCAGGGTGAAGGGGGGAGGGCCCAGGCTGAGGGAGGCCTAAGAGCCCAGGCAAGGGACAGGGCTACATTTTCCCCGAGGGAGCCAGAAGGGCCAAGAGGCCAGGTCCACTCCCCTGGCTTGGGTGAGTATCCTGGGAAAGGTATTAGGAAAGGGGGCCTGAAAGGGACAGGGACAATAGAAGGGCCAAAGGAGGGCACAGCAGGAAGGGCCGGAGGATGGGTGCTAGTGGGGTGAAGGCCAAGACCCCAATAAAGAGCCCAGGCGAGGGACCTAGAAGAGGGCCCATGCCATGAGAGAGCAGAAGAGGCTGGGGCCAGGCAGGGGGGCAGCACTAGTGGTCTGCAGTGCAGTGAAATCAAGGGGAACAGGGAAGCGGCCCAAGCAAGGGACCAGCAGTCAATGCCCAGGGACGCCCTGGGCAACAAGGATCACCAGAGGCTCAAATGAGGAAACAGGCCAAGGAATGGAGAACCAAGGGCTGGTGCTGGGGCAAGGGGCTCAGGGCAGTGGACGCATGTAGGGCATGATGTAACATGTGGGACATGTTGCGTCAGATAAGAGGAAACCTAACTTGCTGGCTGCTACCCACTTCCCAGTCTTGGGGCCACACATGGCTAGGATGGCGCCTGGCGATCAGCCAGAATGCATTACCGAAGGTTGTGATGAAAAATCGGACCACCTCTAGGATAGGCTCAGAACCCTTCTGTCCTCGTGGACAGCTCGTGTAACTCATTACTGCTTGTAGGATGAGTCTACATGTGAACTCTCCCCACCCTGCTGACCTTTATCCTGATTGGCTCCTATATGTTATATTAGCTTTGTGTGTGTTTTCTCAATAAAGGAGCTTCTGCTTTGATTTGTCTCACTGATGCGTCTGATTGTCCTCCAGCGAGGGAGGGCTGGATGCAGGCGGTCAGTCGACCCTGCCCTTTCTTTGCTTGTCCTGATTGGGGCGTTCTCTCCCCATCTCTCCCGCAGGTCAGGAGGGAACGAGGGCTAAAACCATGGAGGGAATCTGGGGATCTGGTAGGGGAGAAGCAGGATCCAGGACCAAGGTCGCTGCCAGGTGTCAGGGTTCCGGGTGCAGTACCAAGGACCCAGAGAGAACAAGGGGCTAAGGCAGGGCTCTATTTCCCATAAGGCACCCTTTCCCCAATGAGAATCCAGAACCAATAACCACGCAAATGGGACCTGGAAAGAGAAGGGGGGCCAGGAAGAGGGTGAAAGGAGGGCCAAGATGGGTTAGGGTTGGGATCAGGGATCCAGCAGGAGGGAGGCAGATTCAAGTGCCAGTGCCACTGCCAGGTGTCAGGGTTCTGGGTGCAGGACTAAGGGCCCAGGGAGAGCAAAGTGCCCGGGTGAAGGAGTAGGGCTGTGTTTCCCATATGGTACCCTGGCTGAAATGAAAATCAACTGCCAGGGGCAGTGCCAAGCAGACCTGCCAAGGTTTAAGTGCCAGGAGGACAGCGATGGGAGGTCATGGCTCGGGAGTTTGAAGGGTGCAGAGAGGGACAAGAACCAGGATTGAAGTACTAGTCCAGGCAAGGGACCCACTCGACAAAATGAGGATTAGGAACCCAAAGAGCAGGAGGCCTGAGCTCCAGGGAAAAGTGCTAGGGGAAGGAGAGAAAGGGGAGTTGGTACTGCATCTGGAACCCTGCTACAATGAGCAGACAGATGTCAGCAAAATGGCGAGGAGGGGAGTGATCTAGGGGGCTCAAGCAAAGGGCTCCCTGGGCAGACCCGACTCCAACAGACACCATTCGAAGCCAGGCAACACCAGGAATGCGTTCAGGGGCTCAGGTGAGTGGCCAGGCCCAGAGATTGGAGCATGAAGAGTCAGAGTTAGGAGGGCTGGGTTGGGGGTAGGGGCAGCATGCAAGGCTAGAGGGCAGAGGAAGGAAGGGAGGGGGTCATTCAGGCCAAAGTCAGCACAAGGCCAACGTCCACTGCCAGATCTCAGGGCTTGGGCGAAGAAGGAGGCCCATGAGAGGGGCAGGGCTGTTTTCCCTAGGGAGCCTTCAGGGTGCAGAGGCCAGCCAATTCCACTCCTCTGCCCCAGGTGAGTAGAACCTCAAAGAGAGGCCGGGACCAAAGGAGGGCACTATGAGAGGATACCTTCAGGTCAGAATTAGGGGGGTGGTAGTTGGTGGGGAGCCAGAACTCATTTGAGAACCCCTTATTGGGGACCGCAAATCAACTCAAGATGGTGCCTGGCAGTTTGCCAGGAGGAGTGGTTTGTGAGGCAACGCAGCCGAACCATTTAGATAGTGGGGATTCCTTATTGGCTGATTGCTGTATCTAGATGATGCTAATTGAGTCAAGCTGTGTGTAATCAGTTAGGTATATATACCTCAGCTTTCCCGAAATAAAGTGTCTCCTGGTACCTTGGGTGCCAAGTACCTTGAGTTCCTGCTCAGTTCCCACTGCGTTCTTTTGCAATAAACCAGTTCCTGCTTCAACTTTCAAGTTACTTGTCACCTCCCGGTTATTTTGCCCAGCTATACTGCAGCAACCCCTGGCTAGGGAGAAGCAGGGGGAGGGGAGGGTCCAGGCAATACCAGGATATCACAGTACTTTTGTAGGGATAAATGAGGCAAGGCATAGAAGATAGCAAGAAACAGTTTTATTTGGCTGCAGCCAGGTTCAGAGGGCACAGCTTTTGCTGTAATCAATTAATCTCCTGAACCCCAAGTTCAGGGAGTTTCAGAGTTTTATATACAGCATGTAAGGGGAGGGGATCAGAAGCTCACAGTCTGCAAAAATTCCGTAAAAAACAGCTTTCTCTTTCCCTGTTTTGGGAAAGTTAACCCTTCAAGGACAATACCTGAGAAGGGGAGAGCTTCTTCTCCACTTTCATTCCTCCCCCTGCCAGTTGTTAGCATGGAGCCCAGTTAGTAACTTATCTTAAGAATTTAGACATCTCTGTGAATCCACAGCTCAAGGCCAGATCTTGTTTGCACATTTCTGCAAACTACTATGCTGAATATGTTTGTGAAAAACTATTAAGGGGGAGCCCAGCACCTGGAGTGATGGCATCTTTCTGGCCAGTGGCCAACTAAAACAGAGCAATATGAAAATAGGAAGTTTATCTACATTTAACTCTTTTGCAGTGACTCTTTTGCTGACACTACTAAAATCAGATTTTGTAAAGATTTCTGGAGAAGCCCAGTTAACACTTTTCTGTGGAGATAGTGGGTGCCACATCAATTCCCCCTTTAATGATGCTCCCCATAATTTAATCCTTTAAATTTAAGAGCATCATTACCATTACCTTAGCTTAAAGCCTTATACAGTGCCAAAACCTTAGTTGTTGTCATCCTTTCAATAGCAGCTTCTGTAGTGGACTCAGTAGTTTTTATGCACAGTGTAGCTAAATATAAGAGCAATAAACAGGTTAACAACAGAATACCCACTATACCAGTTAAGCTTTTAAATCTACCAAGGGTTGACAACCATCTCTCAAAAGCATGTTTGGGATCCAAACTTTAATGCCCTTCTAGGTATGAACTAGTACATGTACTACTTCTCATGTCTTGTTGGCTATATTCTGAACTGTTTGTCTATTGTCATCCATTTGGATGCAAGAAACTGAGCTGTTGAACTCTCCACATATTTATCTTTCCTCAGCCATTAGGTAATCTAATGCCAGGTGGTTTGGATAGTTAGCCACTGGCATCTGGTTTATTGTGTGGCTAGGAGGTCAAAGGCTCTGGCAGTCAGATTAATAATAGTTTCTAGTACAGATTGTTAGTGAATAATTCTGCTTAACATGTAAATAGGGGTTGTATAACTCCAACCGCCATTTTGTGCCCAGGTAGTGGAACAAGAAGTGACAATAATCCTCTGGGTTGGCCAGTTATCTTCACCCTAAGATTGGTGACCTCCTGAATCAAGTTTCTTTCCAGTGAACCTCTTTTGTCTTTCCAAACAGTCATCCATCTATAGCATTCCTCTGGCAGGACAGGACCTAAATATATGTTTTACCACCTCTTAGTTATAGTGCATTGTCCTGACATATGGTTCACATGATCTCCATGGTTGAAATAGGAGTAGGACAGAATTCCTTAAGGTTATCAAAGGAAACCAAACTAAATAATAGACTAAAATTTTAGTTAGGATAGGTTAAGCAGCATTAATTAACAAAGCCAAACTAGTAACACCAAACAAATCCTAGAAAATTTATCTAAGCAAGAAAAAAAAGGATAAATGAAATTTTTTATTTGTTATCCCACCAGTAGCAAAAACCAAACAAAGAATTAGGTATATATCTAAAAGAAAGGGGTTGCGATACATTATATTATAAGAAGTATCTTAGAGGTTGAAACAGTTCATTAGTCCGGTGGGAAGTTTATCTTTCACAGAGGATTGATCTGCAAGTCTCTCCAGTACAGCTGAAACAAGGCTGTAGTCTCCTCAAGCTTCGGCCATGCATAGACCAGTCAGCTTCTGGAGTGACTGGAGCAGGGCTGTTGTCCTTCTGATCCTCAAGCTTCTATGGTGCTCCTTTTTCTTCGGGATGATCTGCTTCAAGGACATAGCAGCATATAGAGTGCACTCCCAGTCCGCAACTGCAGGCTTCAGTCTGATGTAGTACATCCAGGGACCTATTTCTGCAAACTTTGCTGTAGTTGGGGTAGAGAAAATAATAGTGAAAGGGCCCTTACAAAAAGGTTTAGGTGTTTGAATATTCCATTGTTTGACCCAGACTCAATCTTCATACTTAAAGAAATGTGTGCCTGGGTCAACTTAGTGGCAATCTTTCTCTAACCCAATGGTTGAGAACCTGTAAAGTTTTCCCTAAGGCCTGAAGCTGTTGTCTAAGGGTTAATTCTCCTATCTCTCTTAAGTCTCCCAAAGATCCCCTATTAAGAGGTGGGCCTCAAGTATGTTAGACTATAAGGAGAGAATGCAGTCCTTCTAGAGGGAGTAGGTTTAATCCCCAAGAATGTAATAGGGAGAAGTTCATCACATATAAGTAAGTTTCTGAAACAGCTTATCCAATTAAGACATAAAGTCCTGCACATCCTTTAAACTATACCAGAATTCTGAAGGCTATAGGCAGTATGTAACTTCCATCTAATCTTTAAACTCTTGGTCAGTAATCATATCACCTCTGCACAAAAGCTAGCCCATTGTCTAAGCCAACACTAATTGGTAAGGGAAGGAAGGGGCGGTGCCCAGCAGGGACACCAAGATGAGCCCAGTAGGGGGCCAAAGCAAGGGGGCACCATGTCCAACACAACACAAAGCTACCACACCCAACCCTACAAGACAACACAACCAGAATGCTAAGGGGCCAAACCTAGGAGCAGGCCCCAGGCCTGGAGCTTAACGTTCTGGGGTTAAGGAGGGCTGGCTTGGGTAAGGGGCAACACAAGGCAAGAGAACAGGGGAGGGAACAAAGGGAATTGCAAAAGGCCAAGATCCCTTAAAAGCTCATGTCCACTGCAAGGTATCAGGCTTCAGGACGCCATGGGGGCCTAGATGAGGGGCAGGGCACTGTATCCAATAGGGAGTCTTAAGGGCACAGAGGCCAGCCAATTGCATGCCTCTGCAATCCAGAGAAGTAGACGCTCAAGAAAGGGACCAGACTGACACCCAAGCAGATACAAAGGAGGGCCTTGTGAGGGGAAAAGGGGCCAGCGCCAACATTAACCTGGGTGGCTGGGTGGGAGGGGTCCCGGGACCCATTGGAGAAGCCCAGTCTAGGGAGCTACACTACCTAGGAAAAGCAGCAGGGAGAGAGCTCAAGGGGAAAGAGGGAAGGGGAGGAAGGGGCGGCAGAGGAGGAGGAGAGAGTGGGGTGGGGGGGGCGGCGCAAGGGGGACCACGGGAAGCACGCGCGGTAGGGGGCCCAAGCAAGGGGCCCCCGTCAGACCCGACGACCTGGAGCGACGCCACCCAACGCCACGGCACTCCACAAGACACAACCACGAACACGCTCTGGGGGACCCAGTCCAGGAGCTTAAAGCACCAGGGAGAGGATGGGAGGGCTGGCTGGGCTTAGGGGCAGCATGCAAGGCGAGAGGGCAGGGGAGGGGATCGCGCAGGCCAAGGTCAGCTCAGCGCCCAGGTCCACTGCCAGGTGTCAGGGTTCCTGCAGCCAAGGGGGCCCAGGCGAGGGGCGGGGCTGTGTTTCCCCTAGGGAGCCTTCAGGGCACAGAGGCCAGCTGAAGGCACTCCTCTGCAATCCAGGGGAGTAGATCCTCAACAGAGGGACCTGGACCCTAGCAGGGACAAAGGAGGGCCCTGCGTGTGGAAAGGCTGCCAGCGGCCAGCATGAAGCTGGGTGGCTGGGTGGGAGGGGTCCCGGGACCCACTGGAGGATCCGAGGCTAGGGAGCCACGCGACCTAGGACAAGCAGCAGGGAGAGAGCTCAAGGGGAAAGAGGGAAGTGGAGGAAGGGGCAGCAGAGGAGGAGGAGAGAGTGGGGTGGGGTGGGGGGGGCGGCGCAAGGGGGACCGCGGGAAGCGCGCGCGGTAGGGGGCCCAAGCAAGGGGCCCCCGTCCGAACCGACGACCTGGAGCGACGCCACCCGACGCCACGGCACGCCACGCGACACGACCACGAACACGCGCTGGGGGACCCAGCCCAGGAGCTTAAAGCTCCAGGGAGAGGATAGGGAGGGCTGGCTGGGCTTAGGGGCAGCATGCAAGGCGAGAGGGCAGGGGAGGGAGGGGAGGGGATCGCGCAGGCCAAGGTCAGCTCAGCGCCCAGGTCCACTGCCAGGTGTCAGGGTTCCTGCAGCCAAGGGGGCCCAGGCGAGGGGCGGGGCTGTGTTTCCCCTAGGGAGCCTTCAGGGCACAGAGGCCAGCTGAAGTTACTCCTCTGCAATCCAGGGGAGTAGATCCTCAAGAGAGGGACCTGGACCCAAGCAGGGCCAAAGGAGGGCCCTGCCTGTGGAAAGGCTGCCAGCGGCCAGCATGAAGCTGGTAGGCTGGGTAGGAGGAGTCCCGGGAACCACTGGAGGAGCCCAGGCTAGGGAGCCAGGGGACCTAGGACAAGCAGCAGGGAGAGAGCTCAAGGGGAAAGAGGGAAGTGGAGGAAGGGGCGGCAGAGGAGGAGAGAGTGGGGTGGGGTGGGGGGGCGGCGCAAGGGGGACCGCGGGAAGGGCGCGCGGTAGGGGACACAAGCAAGGGGCCCGGTCCGACCCAACGACCTGGAACGATGTCACCTGACGCCACGGCACGCCACGCGACAGGACCACGATCACGCGCTGGGGGACCCAGCCCAGGAGCTTAAAGCTCCAGGGAGAGGATAGGGAGGGCTGGCTGGGCTTAGGGGCAGCATGCAAGGCGAGAGGGCAGGGGAGGGGATCGCGCAGGCCAAGGTCAGCTCAGCGCCCAGGTCCACTGCCAGGTGTCAGGGTTCCTGCAGCCAAGGGGGCCCAGGCGAGGGGCGGGGCTGTGTTTCCCCTAGGGAGCCTTCAGGGCACAGAGGCCAGCTGAAGTTACTCCTCTGCAATCCAGGGGAGTAGATCCTCAAGAGAGGGACCTGGACCCAAGCAGGGCCAAAGGAGGGCCCTGCCTGTGGAAAGGCTGCCAGCGGCCAGCATGAAGCTGGTAGGCTGGGTAGGAGGAGTCCCGGGAACCACTGGAGGAGCCCAGGCTAGGGAGCCACGCGACCTAGGACAAGCAGCAGGGAGAGAGCTCAAGGGGAAAGAGGGAAGTGGAGGAAGGGGCAGTAGAGGAGGAGAGAGTGGGGTGGGGTGGGGGGGGCGGCGCAAGGGGGACCGCGGGAAGCGCGCGCGGTAGGGGACACAAGCAAGGGGCCCCCGTCCGACCCGACGACCTGGAGCGAAGCCACCCGACGCCACGGCACGCCAAGCAACACGACCACGATCACTCGCTTGGGGACCCAGCCCAGGAGCTTAAAGCTCCAGGGAGAGGATAGGGAGGGCTGGCTGGGCTTAGGGGCAGCATGCAAGGCAAGAGGGCAGGGGAGGGGATCGCGCAGGCCAAGGTCAGCTCAGCGCCCAGGTCCACTGCCAGGTGTCAGGGTTCCTGCAGCCAAGGGGGCCCAGGCGAGGGGCGGGGCTGTGTTTCCCCTAGGGAGCCTTCAGGGCACAGAGGCCAGCTGAAGGCACTCCTCTGCAATCCAGGGGAGTAGATCCTCAAGAGAGGGACCTGGACCCAAGCAGGGCCAAAGGAGGGCCCTGCGTGTGGAAAGGCTGCAGGCGGCCAGCATGAAGCTGGGTGGCTGGGTGGGAGGGGTCCCGGGACCCACTGGAGGAGCCCAGGCTAGGGAGCCACGCGACCTAGGACAAGCAGCAGGGAGAGAGCTCAAGGGGAAAGTGGGAAGTGGAGGAAGGGGCGGCAGAGGAGGAGGAGAGAGTGTGGTGGGGTGGGGGGGTCTGCGCAAGGGGGACCTCGGGAAGCGCGCGCGGTAGGGGGCCCAAGCAAGGGGCCCCCGTCCGACCCGACGACCTGGAGCGACGCCACCCGACGCCACGGCACGCCACGCGACATGACCACGAACACGCGCTGGGGGACCCAGCCCAGGAGCTTAAAGCTCCAGGGAGAGGATAGGGAGGGCTGGCTGGGCTTAGGGGCAGCATGCAAGGCGAGAGGGCAGGGGAGGGAGGGGAGGGGATCGCGCAGGCCAAGGTCAACTCAGCGCCCAGGTCCACTGCCAGGTGTCAGGGTTCCTGCAGCCAAGGGGGCCCAGGCGAGGGGCGGGGCTGTGTTTCCCCTAGGGAGCCTTCAGGGCACAGAGGCCAGCTGAAGGCACTCCTCTGCAATCCAGGGGAGTAGATCCTCAAGAGAGGGACCTGGACCCAAGCAGGGCCAAAGGAGGGCCCTGCGTGTGGAAAGGCTGCCAGCGGCCAGCATGAAGCTGGGTGGCTGGGTGGGAGGGGTCCCGGGACCCACTGGAGGAGCCCAGGCTAGGGGGCCACGAAACCTAGGACAAGCAGCAGGGAGAGAGCTCAAGGGGAAAGAGGGAAGTGGAGGAAGGGGCGGCTGAGGAGGAGAGGGTGGGGTGGGGTGGGGGTGGCGGCAAAAGGGGGACCGCGGGAAGCGCCCGCGGTAGGGGGCCCAAGCAAGGGGCCCCCGTCCGACCCGACGACCTGGAGCGACGCCACCCGACGCCACGACTCGCCACGCGACACGACCACGAACACGCGCTGGGGGACCCAGCCCAGGAGCTTTAAGCTCCAGGGAGAGGATAGGGAGGGCTGGCTGGGCTTAGGGGCAGCATGCAAGGCGAGAGGGCAGGGGAGGGAGGGGAGGGGATCGCGCAGGCCAAGGTCAGCTCAGCGCCCAGGTCCACTGCCAGGTGTCAGGGTTCCTGCAGCCAAGGGGGCCCAGGCGAGGGGCGGGGCTGTGTTTCCCCTAGGGAGCCTTCAGGGTACAGAGGCCAGCTGAAGGCACTCCTCTGCAATCCAGGGGAGTAGATCCTGAAGAGAGGGACCTGGACCCAAGCAGGGCCAAAGGAGGGCCCTGCGTGTGGAAAGGCTGCCAGCGGCCAGCATGAAGCTGGGTGGCTGGGTGGGAGGGGTCCTGGGACCCACTGGAGGAGCCCAGGCTAGGGAGCCATGCAACCTAGGACAAGCAGCAGGGAGAGAACTCAAGGGGAAAGAGGGAAGTGGAGAAAGGGGCTCCTGAGGAGGAGGAGAGGGTGGGGTGGGGTGGGGGTGGCGGCACAAGGGGGACCGCGGGAAGCACGCGGTAGGGGGCCCAAGCAAAGGGCCCCCGTCCGACCCGACGACCTGGAGCGACCCCACCCGACGCCACGGCACGCCACGGGACACGACCATGAACACGCGCTGGGGGACCCAGCCCAGGAGCTTAAAGCTCCAGGGAGAGGATAGGGAGGGCTGGCTGGGCTTAGGGGCAGCATGCAAGGCTAAAGGGCAGGGGAGGGAGGGGAGGGGATCCCGCAGGCCAAGGTCAGCTCAGCGCCCAGGTCCACTGCCAGGTGTCAGGGTTCCTGCAGCCAAGGGGGCCCAGGCGAGTGGCTGGGCTGTGTTTCCCCTAGGGAGCCTTCAGGGCACAGAGGCCAGCTGAAGGCACTCCTCTGCAATCCAGGGGAGTAGATCCTCAAGAGAGGGACCTGGACCCAAGCAGGGCCAAAGGAGGGCCCTGCGTGTGGAAAGGCTGCCAGCGGCCAGCATGAAGCTGGGTGGCTGGGTGGGAGGGGTCCCGGGACCCACTGGAGGAGCCCAGGCTAGGGAGCCATGCGACCTAGGACAAGCAGCAGGGAGAGAACTCAAGGGGAAAGAGGGAAGTGGAGAAAGGGGCTGCTGAGGAGGAGGAGAGGGTGGGGTGGGGTGGGGGTGGCGGCACAAGGGGGACCGCGGGAAGCGCGCGGTAGGGGGCCCAAGCAAGGGGCCCCCGTCCGACCCGACGACCTGGAGCGACGCCACCCGACGCCATGGCACGCCACGGGACACGACCACGAACACGCGCTGGGGGACCCAGCCCAGGAGCTTAAAGCTCCAGGGAGAGGATAGGGAGGGCTGGCTGGGCTTAGGGGCAGCATGCAAGGCGAGAGGGCAGGGGAGGGAGGGGAGGGGATCGCGCAGGCCAAGGTCAGCTCAGCGCCCAGGTCCACTGCCAGGTGTCAGGGTTCCTGCAGCCAAGAGGGCCCAGGCGAGGGGCGGGGCTGTGTTTCCCCTAGGGAGCCTTCAGGGCACAGAGGCCAGCTGAAGGCACTCCTCTGCAATCCAGGGGAGTAGATCCTCAAGAGAGGGACCTGGACCCAAGCAGGGCCAAAGGAGGGCCCTGAGTGTGGAAAGGCTGGGGTGGGGTGGGGGTGGCGGCACAAGGGGGACCGCTTGAACCGCGCGTGGTAGGGGGCCCTAGCAAGGGGCCCCCGTCCGACCCGACGACCTGGAGCGACGCCACCCGACGCCACGGCACGCCACGGGACACGACCAGGAACACGCGCTGGGGAACCCAGCCCAGGAGCTTAAAGCTCCAGGGAGAGGATAGGGAGGGCT
Source organism: Ictidomys tridecemlineatus (assembly GCF_052094955.1). Classification (NCBI taxonomy): domain Eukaryota; kingdom Metazoa; phylum Chordata; class Mammalia; order Rodentia; family Sciuridae; genus Ictidomys; species Ictidomys tridecemlineatus. The sequence goes on from NC_135479.1 coordinate 174,425,896, forward strand.
GGCTGGGCTTAGGGGCAGCATGCAAGGCGAGAGGGCAGGGGAGGGAGGGGAGGGGATCGCGCAGGCGAAGGTCAGCTCAGTGCCCAGGTCCACTGCCAGGTGTCAGGGTTCCTGCAGCCAAGGGGGCCCAGGCGAGGGGCGGGGCTGTTTTTCCCCTAGGGAGCCTTCAGGGTGCAGAGGCCAGCTGATGGCACTCCTCTGCAATCCAGGGGAGTAGATCCTCAAGATAGGGACCTGGATCCAAGCAGGGGCAAAGGAGGGCCCTTCGTGTGGAAAGGCTGCCAGAGGCCAGCATGAAGCTGGGTGGCTGGGTGGGAGGGGTCCCGGGACCCATTGGAGGAGTACAGGCTAGGGAGCCACGTGACCTAGGACAAGCAGCAGGGAGAGAGCTCAAGGGGAAAGAGGGAAGGGGAGGAAGGGGTAGCAAGAGGAGGACGAGGAGGAGAGAGTGGGGTGGGGTGGGGGGGGCGGCGCAAGGGGGACCGCGGGGAGCGCGCGCGGTAGGGGGCCCAACAAGGAGCCCAGTCCGAAGGACGACCTGGAGTGAGGCCACCAACGCCAAGGCAAGCCGTGGGACATGAGGAAGAACATGTGCTGGGCGGCCTAGCCCAGGAGCTTAAAGCTCCAGGGAGAGGATGGGCAGGGCTGGCTGGGCTTAGGGGCAGCATGTAAGGCGAGAGGGCAGGGGAGGGAGGGGAGGGGAGGGGTGGGGATCATGCAGGCCAAGGTCAGTGCAGCGCCCAGGGCCACTGCCAGGTGTCAGGGTTCCTGCAGCCAAGGGGGCCCAGGCGAGGGACCGAGCTGGGTGAGAGGGGTCCCATTAGTGGAGCCCAGGCTATGGAGTTTCAGGGGGAGCTGAGTGTGTGGTCAGTCCTTGGATACCTCAGCAACAGTGCAACAGATGGGAGGCCCAAGAGGATGTCTTAGCAAGGGTTCTGAAATCCTGAGAAGGGGACAGTGCCAGGGATCTGGTCATTAGTGGTCTGGGGCTCCAGCAAGGAGCCAATCCAGGCCTGGAGATTCATGTTCCAGGGCCCTAATCATGCCTGAGGAGGGTTTGGAGAGATTGGAGAGAGGGCACAGTGAGGATAGATTGGATAGAGAGTGGAGAGAGAGGGCAGTGAGTTTTGGCAGTAGGGGGGAGGGAGGGGAGACAGAGGAGAGAGAGAGGGGAGAGAGAGGGGAGAGTGAGAGCACAAGGTGGATAGTGTGGTCCAGGGGGAGGCAGGCTCAAGGCCCAGTTTCATTGTTTGCTTTCTGGGGTGGGAGAGCATGGCAACAGCTGAGGGAGGCTAAAGGGCCCAGGCAAGGGGCCTGCAGCCCAAGCCCAGGGCTTGCTGGCAACAAAGGCCACCAGAATCTCAGGGGAGGTTCCTGGGTCCTGGAGAAGAGAGGAAAGCAAGCAAGGAGGCCCACATCTGAGGTTTTGAAAACAAGGCCAAGGGGCCTATGCAAGGGGGAGTGCAAATATTCCCAGACAGTGTCCTCATTTAAGGAGATTCTATTGTTCCTCCAGCATGCCAGCTTGGCAGGCTGAGACAGCTGCCTCAGAAATTCTCTTGTCAGGTCCTTGGGGTAGGCTAAGGAATTGGGAGAGCATTGGGGTGCCATGTAATGTCCTGGGATATAGAATGAATGTGTAAATTTTGAAAGCAAGTAGCCCAAGCAAGAAGCCTATGCAATGGAAACACATGGGAATATTCCGCCATGTGCTGAAGCCACAAAACCAAGGCAGAGCCTGGCCAGGTAATGTGCCATGGGAGTAGAGGACAAAACAGGTATAGGATGTCTCCTATAAGTTTCCATGCAAGTGGCTCAATGGAGGATCCCAATCCTGATGCCCATGTAATGTCTCAGGCTAGATGTGTAGGCCCAAGGGAATCCTGGCACCATGGGTCCGAGCAAGAAAACTGCTCATGTAAATAACCCAGTTAATGGACTTGTATTTAGGACACAATTGGGTCTGGTGGATCCACAGAATCAGTGTCTCCATAAGTTCCCATCTGGGATTGTTTCAGTGCTCTGGCCAGGGTAGCACATTAGGTTCCTTGGCAAGGGAATGTCTAACCATTAAGCATTGGGTACTAAAGTTGTGTTTGAAGACTCCAGTTTGTCCTCTTGTCATGGCACTCAATCAGGAGCCTATATAAAGGCATTGCCATATCCTGGTAGAAAGGGAAGGATGTGACTCCGGGAAAATGGATGATTCAAGAATCATGAGCAGGGATTAGGAGTGGGGTTGTTCCAGATAAAGTTCCAGTGCAAGGTTCATGGATGTGGGTCTTGGTGAGCTAAGGTAGAATGCAAGTGACATGGACACATGGTCATGGAATTCTGGAAACACAGGGAAATCCTTTTCAAAATAACCATTTGTTAAGAACATGAAGGTAAAGGTAGGGACTGGTCTGGTCACAGGTCTGGGAAAGAGGATGTGGTAATGGTCTCAAGTTAGAGGCCCAGGCACTAGCCCAGGACATTGGGGCTTGTTTTGTCAGTCACATTCACTTGACTGGGCAACAGAGATAAGAGTCCCTTACAAGGGTCAGGACTGTATCTTGGACAAGTATATAGAATAACTAGCCCATGCAAGCATTGGGGAAATGTACCTAAGGAAAGGGTCTTGTCATTTAGAGTAAGGATGGGAATCTGTGGCCGTGAAAGTTGTACACAATGGCCTGGTAATTTTGTGAGGCCAAATTGTTAAGACCAGGAAGTAAACGTGGCAATGGAATAAGGGCACAGGACTGGTGCAGAGAATGTGGCAGAGGAATGTAGCAAGGGTCCAAAGCAAAAAATCTAGGCAACAAGTGTAAGGAGCCTGTAACACACAAAAGGAAGGGAGGCTGATGCACGGGGGGTGGGGCTTATGGAGTATCTATCTGCAGCTTCTTCCTAAATGGCCACAACTCTTGCACTTCCAGCCACATCTCCATTTTCAATGCCCACACTTGCACTATCCAGCTGGTTCTTATTTCCTGCACTCATACCTACTGTGCACCTGTGGCCTTTCCTCATAATCCTACTTCTCACACTTGAATGGTAGAGCTGAAAGTCTGGATTGCCTGTGATGTTTCCAGCTCTGCTGCTGTGTCTCAATGTTCAGCCCCAAGTGTGACAGAAACCTAGCAGTCCCATGACAATCCAGTCCCAGGAAAACCAAAGTCCTAGTCAATCCTGTATCCACATCCCACCCCACCCCACCACTATATGAGGGAAGGAGACTTACCATCTGAAGCAGGAACATCTCGGCTTGGCCACCAATATAGCTCCTCCTTCTGGAAAGGGCTTCTTCCCCTTCATTTCAGTCACATGATTTTCACACATCAGGTACCCAGAGAGCTTACTGGCTAGGAATGGGTCAAACTGGCTTTTCCTGGAAGTCTGATATGGGAGACTTCCAGAAGCCAATCTTTCTCCTCAAACCTCAGTTTATTCATGTGAGAATGATACAAACCCATAAAAAATGCTGAGCTGTTGACAAAAGTTTTACCTTTGTGGTCCCAGTTACAGTCATATATGACATAACATTTCAGTCAATGAAGATCAGTTTGTAAGTTGTTGATCCCATCAGACTAGATCACCTAGTGATGTAGCCATCTTACTTTATTAGGTCCATACTCTGATGTTTGCATATGGACAAAATTATCTCAGGATGCATTTGTCAGAAAACATTCCATCATAGAGCAATACCATAAATGTATGCCTGTGAGCAAGCATCATTTTGTTCCAGGAAAATCCTTTATATAAATTATTGTTACTTAGATGATTTAAAATTAAAATTGTCTATTTTGTTCCAAAAAGAAAAGCTGCCTAAAATTTTATAGCCTGCCGCCTAAAGCTAGGAGTCTCAATCAGTGATTCCTTGCCTAGCATGCACCAGGCCATAGTTTTAATCACCAGAATGGCAAGAACAAAACAAAACCTAGAGCCTTAGTCTGCTAATTCCACCAACAACATGGGGCCACCAAACCAGAACAAATTCAAGTGAACTTGCTCTTTCTCATCTCACATATGTACTGCTCTATGGTGAACATGTCAATACTGTGTTAACTTCATAGGATCAATAACCCTTCCCCTAAGAACCTCCCTCATGCCCTGCCCTTTATGAGACTCTCTTGATACTCTAGACATTTAGACAATACAAAGTCATAAAACAAATTACATCATGAAACTCAGTTATAACTACTAAATTATCCTAAAATAGAACCAATAATAGAATCTGTTACTTTTTTTTTTTTTTTTAAATCTGGGCAGCCCATGATTAAGGCAATGCCACCATGTTCAGAGGTGAAAGTTCACGAAGTTTCTGACTTTACCAGTGGGTTAATCTAATAGCTGGCTTAATAATTTGAACAGACCACAGGGAGTTGGTGAAGAGTATAGGCATATGGGGCCTGAATGGAGGAAGTAGTTCATTATGGGTTTGCCCTTGAGAACAATTATTTGTCCTTGTCCCCTTCCTCCTCTATCCTGCTTCCCTGCTGCCAAGAGCTGAGCAGCTTTCCCTGACCATATTCTCCTGCCATGATATTCTGCCTCATTTGGGTCCTAGATCAATGGTGCTAACTGACATGGACTGAGTCCTCCGAAACCATGAACCAAAATAAACTCTTTTCTCCAAGTTGCTCTTGTTCAGGTATTTGGATCACAGCCATGAAATGCTAACATAGTATCTTTATATTTTTTTTCATGTGAGGTTATTTTTTTTTATTTTAGTTTTCATTGTCAATGGACCTTTATTGTATTTATTGATAAGTGGTGCTGAGAATCGAACCCAGTGCCTCACACATGATAGGCAAGTGCTCTGCCACTGAGCCACAACACCAGTCCTGAACTTATTCTTAAAAAAATATTTAGCAAATATATAAAAACCTCAATCACATAACCACAAATATTGACTTAATAAAATTATTAGTTACACCACCAGAAATATACTATTTGCCTGAGTCTCTGATCCTCACAATTAATATCCTGGAGGCTTTAACCTATACGAACTTGATGACAAGTACCAATACAAAAGTATTTTAATTCTTTAAATACATAACTGAAATTATTATTAATTTTAAGATAAAGGCACTTGGCTTATTTTTCTGTGAAATCTTTATACTGAAAATATAAATGAGCTTCCCAGTAAGGAAATGTCCATCAAGTGGCAAAATTCATTAACATGAACCAATAACAAATGTATTCCTTAAGTACATCTTATATTCATTTTTCTTAGAAAACCTGTATTCAACCATTTGAGTTAACAGTAAATGGAAATTAAAGTTAATTGTTCCATTCCATCTTATAGAAGAGAAAACTCAACTATTACTAACAATTAAGCATAAAAACCAAAGTTCCTAAGCACTATAACTATATAGTTAGGAATACAACTATTTTACTTCATTTGGCAAATGTTGTTGGTACTTAACCATGTGCCAGACATTACAAATAACTTCTACTGAATTTCCATTACAATCCTGATGTGGGTCCATTATTTCTATGATTTTGAAAACACAATTGACCAAAATTTTTATAACTCTCATGTCAATATCATGTGGTCAATGCCCACAGGTCAAGGTCAAACTCCAAAGCAAGACAGCCAAGAAACCCATCAAGGGATCTGACACAAGAAAGAGGGTCTACCTTGTTACATCTGTGTGGGCCAGGCCACCTAATACCACTTCCCTTCCAATTCCCTCTTGCAGAAGCTCCTCACCCCCAACGACATACCCTGTGTGCATTTTCATCTGCACTCACCCTAGGACTTTGTCCAGTGGGTTCTTCCCCTGAGTACTCACAGTTTGTAGAGACCAAGAAGGGCACTGGCTTTAGCTGGGGAGGTGAAGGAAGGAGGTGTGAAAATAGTCCAATTTCACTCGAAGGGTCAAAGCTGAAGAACAAATGGAAGAGCTCATGGATGCCAGGCCTGGGAAGAACCTCAGTGTCCAGTGTACTATCCCGCTGCTTCCTCACAACCCTCTGCTCAACCACTTTGCAATTTACTGCACTATCTACTAATTTATTTCCTATTGCCCATCTCTCCCCTACCAGAGAATATACCCAGGTAAGGGCAGCATTTTTCTTGGTAAGGAAACTACTAAAGTAAGGGCCCTGAAGCCTAGGCAGAAAGAATCATGTTATGATTTGGACATGAAGTGTCCTGAAAAGTTGTGAATGCACAATTATTCAAGGTGAAATGATTAGACTTAGAGCTGTGACCTAAATGGGTTCACCTTATTTTGATTAGAGTAATCACAGTGTGGGGGAATCATAAGCAGGTGGGGTATGATTGAAGGAAGTGGGTCACTGGATACCTTTCCCTGTGGTCTCTTCCCCTTTCCCTGTCTCCTGGCCAAAATCAATGGGGTAGCACTCCTCCATCATGCCCTTCCACCATGACATTCTGCCTCATTTTTGGGCCCAGAGCAATGCAGAAAGTCTACCATGGATTGAACCTCTAAAACTATGAGCCAAAATAAAATTTTAGTTCTTTACGTTGTTCTTGTCATGTACTTTGTTGTTAGTGACAAAAAACCTGACTAACACAGGCCACAAGCCTTGTCTAAAGAAGGTGAAGGATACAGGAATACACAGACTAGAAAATGCCTCCTTGGAGAGCCAACCAGTAAATAATTCTGCCTCGTGAATCATCCAGTCTGCACCACTATTCAACTGTGCTCCTGTGCCAAAAAAGCAGTCATGACTGTTCCAATAAAACCTTACTTAGAAAAACATGTGGCAGGCCAAATTTGACTCACAGGTAGTCATTTCCTAAATGAAGTTCAAGGACAGAGAAAAATGCCATGATAGAGTTTCACGGATCTGTCAAACAGCAACAACAACAATGGCAGAGGTTTTACAAAGCCTAATAGTGACACAAAATCCTGAAAATAATGCCCCAGGCTGGGTATGGTGGCTCTTACCTGTAATTCCAGCAGCTCAGGATGTTGAAGCAGGAGGATTATGAGTTCAATGCTACCCTCAGCAACTTATAGAGGACATAAGCAATTTAATGAGACCCCCATCTCTAAGTAAAATATTAAAAATGTTGGGTAGGTGATTCTGTAGTTAAGCAGTTAAGCATCACTGGGTTCAAATCCTTGGTACCTAAAAAAAAAAAAAATAAATGACACCACATATCCAGCTAGAGACAAGATCATAAATGTAAACAATAGGAACCTGAATCTAACCTCACAGCCTCAGGAACATATTTTATAAGGTCAACACCCACTTGACCTGAATAACAGTTTAACACATGTGCAACTGAATTCTATAACCAGCTTCATGGCGGTGAGCTAAAAGTCAAAAGCACTCAGGGACCAGACAGGAGTGCTGAAGAACATTTCTACTACCTGATGATACCTGCACCAATTTAGCAAAAGGAAAAAAAAGGAAGTAAATGAAAATTTATGATTCCTCATTCTCATGAAAATCATTAGAAAAGTCATTGAATCAGCAATAACCTTGTATAAAAGTACCTTTCAGAGCTGGGGATATTGCTCAGTTAATAGAGTGCTTGCCATGCCTGCAAACCACCCTGGGTTCAATCCCCAGCATCTCACACACACACACACACACACACACACACACACACACACACACACACACACACAAAAGTCCCTTTCACAACATACAAAAAAAATTCAAGTCCTCAAGAACAAACAACATAAAAACATACAGACCCACACTTCAATAAGGGGCACATGTGGTGACTGGAGTGAACACATGCTTTGCATGGGTCAAAAAAAATTAATTTTGAGAACAAGATGTCACAATGAATGTAATTTTAATCAATATCATAATGTTTGGGGGTAAGATACAGTTGTTGGAAAAGATTTTTGAAGAGGCGTGGAGAAGGAGGTGAAACTTATAAAAGAGTAGCTATGACCAGTGGGAACCCAGTGGGAATGCTCTGTCTATTTCTGGACCCCACAGCCATGCTGGCAAGAGCAAACAGGCTTTTTCTGGGTGGAGGGGAGTGGTGAGGGCAATGCTGGGGATGGAACTCAGGGTCACTCTATCATGGAGCAACTCCCATGGCCATTTTGTAAGTTGTAACAGCATTTTGTAAGTTGCTGAGGCTGGTTTCCAACTTGCAACCCTGTTGCTTAAGCCTTTCAAGTCACTAGAATTACAGGCATGGTCCACCAGGCTAGTCGGGTTCTTCATCTAAGAACTCATTCTCTCTACCCACTTTTCCCTTATAGCTCATGAGTAGCTTTTTCAGACTCCAGAATGTACAAAGGCTTGGAATTATGGCACCTATGTCTACCTGTTCATGGGTTGATCCTGGAACCAGGGCAGAGGGTGGCTTGGTTTTGATGCTGGGCTGTGTGTTATGTAACTATGAAATGATTCTAAATACTTCTAAAGTTTGATGTTTTTGGAGCATGTTTCCTCCTTGCTAGAACATGGTGTGTTACCAGACCTCCTATATCCCATCAGACTCCCCACGTGTCAGCTACTGATCTAAACTACTGAGCTTCAGAAAAGATCCCAGCTTAAGAGTTTGACAGACAGCTTGAGAGTTTAGGTTAAGGAAGAGCCACACTCTCTCATGGGAAAGCCCATGACACTTCTCTGAAAGCCTAGAGCCAAGCAGTGACAAGGCAAGTCCTCATCAGCTGTGAATAAATTTTAGAAGCCTTAGCCACCAATACCACCTGCTACCAACTAGCAATAAGAGACCTTACCTGTTATGGTGACTGTCCATCAAGGTGATCAATCTGACTTTCTCCAAGAACTGTTTCTATACAGAAAAACCTCAGCTTCAATGAGACTTTATTTTTCACAAGGCCTGTTTCCATATTAATTGAACAAGTGGGCTTTAAAAATTTTGGAAACCCTATTATGTGGTTAAAGTACTTCCTCTACATGGTGTATTCTATGAGGATATTTTCACATTATTCTTTCTCCTCTGAGCATTGCAAACCTACACAACTATTTTCATTCTTTTTCAATAAACTCTGGTCTGGGGATGTGGCTCAAGCGGTAAGCACACTCACCTGGCATGCGTGGGGTGCTGGGTTCCATCCTCAGCACCACATAAAAATAAAATAACGATGTTGTGTTCACAAAAAAACTAAAAAATAAATATTAAAAAATTCTCTCTCTGGGGCTGGGGATGTGGCTCAAGTGGTAGCGCGCTCGCCTGGCATGCGTGCGGCCCGGGTTCGATCCTCAGCACCACATACCAACAAAGATGTTGTGTCCGCCACTAACTAACTAACTAAATAAATAAATATTAAAAAAAATATTCTCTCTCTCTCTCTCTCAAAAAAAATCCTACTGCCACTGTCTCTATTGAATGCTTTAATACCTTGCTTAAATAAAAGCTTCAGTTGCTTACTAAACCCTTAAAACAGAGACAAAGACCAAAGTTCTATAGCAGGCTATAAAATCATTAAAAAAATAGAGAGCCAGCAGAGCCTTGTAATCCCAGCAACATGGAAAGCTAAGGCAGGAGATATGCAAGTTCAAACCTAGCCTCAGCAACTTAGTGAGACACTGTCTTAAAATAGAAAGTAACTCACCAAGGCCCTGTCTCTAAATAAAATATAAAAAAAAAAACTGGCTGGGGATGTGATACAGTGGTTAGGTGCCTATGGGTTCAATCCCCAGTATCAAAAACAAAGAAATAAAGATATAGATACAATAGTGATACTCCTATGAAAACATTACTACCAGTAAGATCACCAATACATCTTATTATAGATAAGTTACCACTGATTATCATAAACACTTGAAAAGCCTTAATTGAAAAACATGAGAAGGCTGGGGTTGTGGCTCAGTTGTAGTGAGCTTGCCTGGTAGGTGTGAGGCACTGGGTTGGATTCTCAGCATCACGTATAAATAAAAAAATAAAATAAAGGTCCAATGACAATAAAAAATATTTAAAAAACATGAAAGCCTTGCCCAGTGGTAACCATATGTAATTCCCTCTCAATCACTGGGGGAATAAGGAGGGAAGAAAGAAAGTTAGTGAACAACAGCCTGGGCAATTTAGGCCTTGTGCCAAAATAAGCAATAAAATCTGCCCTGGCCAAGCCAGGAGAGGTAGTGGAAACCTATAGTCTCAGTGGCTTTTGAAGCTGGGGCGAGAGGATTGATAGTTCAAAGCCAGTTTCACCAATTTAATGAGTCAGCAAGCAAACCAGTGAGACCCTGTCTGTAAAAAAATATTTAAAAAGGGCTGGGGATATGGTTCAGTGCTTAAGCGCCTGGGGGTTCAATCCCCAGTACAAAACAATACAAACTCAAAGGCTATAGCTCAGTGGTAAAACTCCCCTGCATTTAATCCCCAGTATCAAACACACACACACACACACACACACACACACACACACACACACACACGAATGAATGTCCAACTTGTTAATGAGGTACACACCTTTTTAGCAACTCTGCAAACTGAGGAAGGAGGAACCAAAGTTTTAAGCCAGTCTCAGCAACTGAGGGAGACACTGTCTTAAAATAGAAAGCAAAAAGGACTTGAATGTAGCTCAGTGACAGAGAATATCTGGATTCAACCCCGAAATGACTACCAGGGGAGAAAAAAACAAAACAAAACAAAACAAAAAACAGAATATTGGCCCATGAGTGAAGCTCTGAATTTAATCTCCAGTTCTGCCAAAAATAGAAGACATATATTATCATTCATTAAATTGTTAAAGTGGGCTGGGGTTGTAACTCAGTGGTAATGTACTTTCCTAGCATGCTTGAGGCACTGGGTTCAATCCTCAGCATCACATAAAACAATACACAAACAAAATAAAGGTACTGTGTCATCTATAATTTAAAAGAAAACATTAAAAGACATTCTTTAAGTTATAAGAATACTACAAAACAAATATCTTTATAAACAAGAATAACAACTTAGAACTCAATGGGGAAACACTCATTAGGAATAGGGGAGGGGGTTAGGGGTTGGGGGATGCTTGGCATGGCATTGCATGTAAACTCTAGACATTAAACCCAGGGCCTCCACACATGCTCAACATTGACCTTTTACCCTCAGCACAGAAAACAGCAATTGTTAAAAATATATGACACCTAGGAATAAACTCTCATGCAATCTCTACAGTTATAAAAATGCAAAACTTTCGGGCTGGGATTGTGGGTCGCCTAGCACGTGGGAAGCCCCAGGTTTGATCTTCAGCACCACATAAAAATAACTAAAGATATTGTGTCAAACTACAACTAAAAAAAACAAACTGCAAAACTTTCCTGATACCTTTTTAAATGATGCAAAACTTCACCCAACTAGAGTCAAACCTCTATTTGGATGAAAATTATAAAGAAAATATTAAAAGACAAAAGCCTAAACCTAGACACAGAAGGTACCAACCTGTAGTCCGAGATGCTCAGAAAACTGAGACAGGAAGACAACTTGAGCCCCAAACTTTAAAGCTAGCCTGGACAACATAGGAAGACCCTCTTCCAGAAAAAGAAAGAAAGAATGAAAACAAACAACAACAAATATGAAATAACTCTACTCAGCAGGTGAGGCAGAAGGATAAAAAGTTGCAGGCTAGCCTGCTTCTAAATAAAAAATCAAAAGGGCCAGGGATGAAGTTCAGTGAGTAGTAGTTCACTCCTGGGTCCAATCCCTAGTTTCAGCAAAAAAAAAAAAAACAAAACAAAACAAAAAAACAACCATAAAGCAATTCACAAAGTACGGGGCAGGCTGGCATAGTGACAGCATGTGTAATCCCAGCAGAACTTGGGAGGCTGAGGCAGGAAGAGCACAAATTCAAAATCAGCATCAGAAATTTAGTGAAGCCTTAAGCAACTCAGACAGACCCTGTCTCTAAATAAAAATAAAAAACTGGATGAGGATGTGGATCAGTGATAAAACTCCTCTGGGTTCAATCAGCAGTATCAAATGCACACAAAACACAACACAATGAATGTCCAGCTGGTTAAAGAGGTACACTCCTTTAATCCCAGCAACTCAGCAAAATAAGAAAGGAGGAACGGAAGTTTGAAGCCAGCCTTGGCAACTGAGGGAGACACCATCTTAAAATAAAAAGTAAAAAGGGCTTGGCATTTAGCACAGTGGCAGAGAATCTCTGGGTTCAACCCCTAAATCCCAACCAGAAAGAAATAAGGTGGCCTATGAGAGCAACTCTGAGTTTAATCCCCAGTTCCGCCAAACATAGAGCATGTAATATTATGATTAGTTAAATTAAGTCATAAGAATGCAACAAAATAAATATCTTTATAAACAAGAATAACCAGTTAGAACACAATGAGAAGAAACTCATTAGGAATAGAGGAGGGGGTGAGGAGTTGGGGGGGGAGAGTTGGTGTCTCACTGTATGTGAACTCTAGACATTAAACCCAGGGCCTCCACACGTGTTCAATATTCACCCTATACCCTCAGCACAGAGAACAGCAATTATTAAAAATATATGACACCTAGGAATAAACTCTCATGCAAGCTCTACAGTTATGATACTGCAAAACATTCCCCAAATGATAAAAAACTTCACCCTATTGAAGTCAAACCTCTTTTTGAATGAAAATCCCAAGAAAAACAAAATACAAGTGTCTAAACCTGGACGCAGAAGGTACCAGCCTATAGTCCCAGCTGCTCAGAAAGCTGAGACAGGAGGACAACTTGAACCCAAAACTTTTAAGACTAGCCTGTACAACATAAGAAGACCTTCCAGCAAAAGAAAACAAACAACAACAACAAATATGAAATAACCTCTCCAGAGGTAAGGGAGTACAATGAAAAGTTCCAGGCTAGCCTACCTCTAAACGAAAAATAAAAAAAGGCCAGGGATAAAGCTCAGTGGGTCCAATTTCTAGTTCCAGAAAATAATAATAATAATAATAAAAGAACTTTAAAGCAGTTCACAAACAACAGGATAGGCCCCCAAACAAACAAACAAACAAAAGATATATGTACAATAGAAACACTCCTGTGGAAACATTACTACCAGCACCAACCACCAATACAACTTCCTATACAGAAGATTACCATTGATTATCATAAACACTTTAAGGGAAAAGTCTTCATTAAAAAAACGTGAGAGGGCTGGGGATGTGGCTCAAGCGGTAGCTCGCTCGCCTGGTATGCGTGGGACCCGGGTTCGATCCTCAGCACCACATACCAACAAAGATGTTGTGTCCTCCGAGAACTGAAAAATAAACATTAAAAATTCTCTCTCTCTCTCTCTCTCTCTCTCTCTCTCTCTCTCACTCTCTCTTTAAAAAAAAAAAAAACAAAAACAAAAAAAACGTGAGAGCCAGACACAGTGATGACCATGTGTAATCCCCTCTCAGCAACTGAGAAGGAACTAAGCCACTAAGGCAGGAGGAATGAAATTTAGAAAGCAGCCTGGGAATTCAGACCTTCTGCCAAAATAAGCAATGAAAATTGTCATGGCTGATCCAGGCAAGGTGGTGCACACCTGTAATCCCAGTGGCTCAGAGGGTAAGGCAGGAGGATTGTGAGTTCAAAGCCAGCCTCAGCAACTTAGTAAGTCACTAAGCAACTCAGTGAGACCCTGTCTCTAAATAAAATGTTGTAAAAGGGCTGGGGATGTGGCTCAGTGCTTAAGCGGCCTGGATTCAATCCCTCCTAAAAAAAACAACCGACCAACCAACCAAACAAACAAACAAACAAAAAACCACATAGCTATAGCTTAATGGTGAACCTCCCCTGGGTTGAATCCCCAGTATCAAACACACACACACACACACACACACACACACACACACACACACACACACACGAGAGTACGCACATGCGTGTGCATTTTGGGAGGCACACACACAAAGGAATGAATGTCCAGCTGGTTACAGAGGTACACTCCTTTAATCCCAACAACTTGGCAAATTGAGGAAGGAGGGATCCCAGTTTGAGACCAGCTTCAGCAATTTAGGGAGACACTGTCTTAAAAAGTAAAAAGGGGGGATGGGTGGTGGCTCAGTGGTAGAGCGATTACCTAGCACTTGCAAGGCCCTGAGTTCCACCCTTGGAACCACTTAAAAACAAAGCAGAGGATCCAACTACAACTAAAAAAAAAAAAAAAGAAAAGAAAAGAAAAGAAAAGAAAAGAAAAATATCTGGGTTCAACCGCCAAATCCTCACCCCCCCAAAAAAAAGCAAGCCCTTGAGTTCAGCTCTGAATTTAATCCTCAGTTCCACCAAAAATAGAGAACGTATATTATCATTCATTAAATTGTTTAGGTCACAAGAATGCTAGAAAACAAATATATTTATAAACAAGAATAACCAGTTAGAACACAATGGGAAAAAACTCATTAGAAATAAATGAGAGGGGCTGGAGATGCGGCTCAAGTGGTAGCGAGCTCGCCTGGCATGCGTGCAGCCCGGGTTAGATCCTCAGCACCACATACAAACAAAGATGTTGTGTTCCCTGAAAACTAAAAAATAAACATTGAAAGATTCTCTCTCTCTCTCTCATAAATGAGGGGTTGGAGGGTTGTGGGGGTGGTTGGCGTAGTGCCACACCTGAACTCTAGACATTAAACCCAGGACCACCCCACATGCTTAACATTCACCCCATACCCTCAGCATAGAAAACAGCAATTGTTAAAAATATATGACACCTAGGAATAAACTCTCATGCAAGCTCTACAGTTGTAAAACTGCAAAATGTTTCTGAAATGATGAAAAACTTCACCCAACTGGAGTCAAACTTTATTTGGATGAAAATCTTAAGAAAAACAAAATACAAACACCTAAACCTGCTCACAGAAAGTACCAGCCTGTAGTCCCAGCTGCTCAGAAAGCTCAGACAAGAGGACAACTTGAGCCCTGAACTTTAATGCTAGCCTGGACCCCTTCCATAAAAAGAAAACAAAAAGCAACAACAAATATGAAATAACTCTACTCCAGAGGTGAGGCAGTAGGATGAAAAGTTCCAAGCTAGCCTGCCTCTAAAGAAAAAATTTTAAAAAGGCCAAGGATAAAGCTCAATGGTAGAACACATCTAGGTGTAATTCCTAGTATGGGAGGGGGGGAAAACCATAAAACAATTAACAAAGAAAGGAAAGGCTGGGCAAGGTGGCACATACTCTGGTATTCTCAGTAGAGCTTAGGAGGTTGAGACAGGAGTGCAAATTCAAAGCCAGTCTCAGCCATTTAGCAAGGCCCTCAGCAACTTAGCTAGATCCTGTCTTTAAATAAAATATAAAAAACTGGCTGGGAAAGTGGTTCAGTGGTTAATCTCCCTGGGGTTCAACCCCTGGGGCCCCCCAAGAAATATAAAATAGAAAGACAGAATGTTCTATCACTCAGGGGCTGAACAAAATGCAAAGGAAGTCTACCTACTGAACCGGCAGAGATGTAAGGACTGACAACCCTGTTTCTGGACCTTGGGTACTGACCCAGTGATTTCACTTCCACAAACTCATTTTGAAGACTTAGGGCCAATTCAACAAATATATTCCAAAAACTCTCTTAAATAAGGACAAATAAAGTAGGCAAAGTGACTCATGACTATGATCCCAGGTACTCAGGAGCATGAAACTTCGGGATACCTATTTTAGGACAATCTCAAGCAAGGTAGTGAGACCCTGTTGATTCAGAATAAAAAGTAAAATAAATAATAAAAATGGGCTGAGGGGGCTGGAGTTGTGGCTCAGTGGTAGAGCTCTTGCCTACCATGTGTGAGACAAGAAGTTCAATTCTCAACACCTCATATAAACAAACAAAATAAGGATCATTGACTACTAAAAATATATTTTTTTAAAAAAATGGGCTGGAGATGTAGCTCAGTGATAAAGTAGTCCTAGGCTCAATCCCCATTAGCAAAAATAGTTTAAACAAAAAACCGGCAGATCACTATAAGAAAATATCTGTGCATTGGCTCATTCAGGCTTCTAAAACAAAACCCCAATGCACCTCTGACTTACAAACAACCATTTATTTCTTACCGTTTTGCTGGGGTAGAAGTTGGAGATTGAAGACTGCTTCCAAATTGCTTAGACACCTTCCTGTAGGCTCCTTACAAAAGGGAGAATCAATCTGGGACTCCTTTGTATGGGCGCATCCATATCCTGGGGTGGGGACTTCACCCTCATGGTTAAAGGCTCCTCCCCTTAAGAGATAAGTTTCAGCACTGCTAATGGTACATTTCTGGCATCACCACTCCCTCAATAGGGCGGAATAAATTAGAGTGCATCCAAACAAAATATCACTCAACCTTTGAGAAGTTATTTAGACCATGAGGCAAACAAACTTTTCATGTTTTGAGAAAACTAAGAAAATCCAAACACCACCAGTGTGACAATAATAATGAATTACCGTTGATAGTCTTCAGTATTTATGAAAACTTAGCTTTGAGAGATACAAAATAGAACATTTAATGCAATGGTTTTTCTGGCCATGCATGAAGAACTATTGAAGAGGGGCAAAAGTGGAAAAAGCACAATCTCTCAACTTTTGCAAATATCAAAAATGCTCCAGGGGAGCTGGGATTGTAGCTCAGCGGTAGAGCGCTCGCATAGCACAGGCGGGACCTGGGTTCAATCCTCAGCACCACATAAAAATAAAGGCATTGTGTTGTGTCCATCTACACCTAAAAATATAAATATTAAAAAAATGCTCCAGGCCTGGGATTGTGGCTTGGTGGAAGAACACTCATGTCGCACGCATCGGGCACGGGGTTCCATCCTCAGCACCACATAGAAATGAATAAATAAAATAAAGGTACTGTGGTCATCAAAACAAAAAAATAAATAAATAAAAGAAAGAAAGAAAATGTTCCACAAATGTTTTTAAGTTATTTGTGTTTCCATTTACTGACATGACAAAACCTTAAGATAAACTGTCACATACAGTAGCAGGGAAAGAGCCAGGTGCGATGGTGCACGCATGTAATCCCATCGGCTCTGGAGGCTGAGGCTGGAGGAGTGCAAATTCAAAGCTAGCCTCAGCAACATAGTGAGGCCCTAAGCAACTTTGCAAGACCCTTCTGCAAGAAAGAGCAGGTGGCATCCAAAGGTGCCACCCAGTCATACAGGAGGTGAAGCACAGGTCACAATTCAGGGGGAGAGGAGATGTTCCCAAAACAGGCAGAACACCCACAAGTCTTCTAATTAGACAGAAGCTCAGTCCCTGAGGCAAGAATAGTTTGCATCCTTGAGCTTTCAATCCTCCTGCCATAGCCTCTGAAGGCAAAATATCCAGGACCTAAGGAGAATGCTTAGCATAGAATACTATGCAAATAATGTAGATTTCCAAAGGCGCCACCCAGTCATACAGGAGTTGAAGGACAGGTCACAATCTAGGGGGAGAGAGGATGTTCCCAGAACAGCCAGAACAGGTTTTCTAATAAGACCTAAAGCTCAGACCCTGAAGTGTAAGAATAGTTTTCATCTCTTTGCACCCACGAAAAACTCAATCTGATGCTAAAAATTTTAAATTATAATCCCTCCACTCTACTGAAGAAGTGCATGATGCAGGTACCACCACCCTTGTGTTCACAAAGAAATGAAAAGCCAGGAGTTTGTGCTACATTCAGCATCACTCCCCACACTGGACTTTAAAACCCTTCTTAGAAGGTCACTCACAGGTCAAGAGTAGAGGCTCATGTTTGGAAGTCAACCACTAGGGGAGCTGAGGCAGGAGGATTGAGAATTCAATGCCAGTCTCAGCAAATTATAAGGCCCTTAGCAACTTGGCAAAACACTGTCTCTAATAAAAAAATAAAAAATGGGCTGGTGATATGGCTCAAGGATTAAGTGCCGTGGGTTCAGTTCCTGGTGCTATTAAATAAATAAATAAGAATAAAAAATTTTAAATACCAGGGAACAAAATATGAGTTCATTCAGGTAAATTTACGTATTATATGTGCATGTAAAACACAAATAGGGTGATATTCTCAAATTAGTTATGAAAATATTAATACTGAAGTCACATTGTATTATGATTTCCATGACTACTTCCTTATGAAATATTTCTACATCACTTGAATTTTAAAATAAACCCTTTATTTTCACAATTTAGTAAAATAAAATTATTTCATTTTCTAAATGATACAGAGGCGCAAATCTTCTTAAGAAGATCTACTAAAGTGCTAGGGGCATAGCTCAGTGGTAGAGTGCTTTCCTAGGATTATGAGGCATATTTGAACCCCAATACCAAAAAGCAAATAAAAACTATAAGGGGCAAACAAGAAGGAGATTAAAGCTGCAGTCCTAAGGTCAGTTGAGGGTCATCCACAGAAAAATCCAGAAACAGCAAGGGGCAATAGAAGCAGATATCTTACACAGACAGTGGGCAGAGCAAGATAGTTCTGAGAACCACAGACCAATCAGAGTCAGGAGAGGTAGGGAGGGGTTGAGTGGTCAACCAATAAATTCTGATTCTCCTTCACAAGACAAAGAAGACAAAGGAAAGAAAGAGCAGGCTGCATTTAAATTTAGCAACAAGACCTGGAGGACCTAAAGAGAATGTTTAGCATAGTATACTATGCAAAAAAAGTAAATCTCCAAAGGCGCCACCCAGTCATACAGGAGGTGAAGCATAGGTCACAATCCAGGGAGCAAGGAGATGTTCCCAGAGCAGCCAGAACACCCAGAGGTTTTCTAACTAGAGAGACAGCTCAGACCCTGAGGCCTAAGGATAGTTTGCATCCTTGAGCTTGCAATCCTCCTGCCTCAGTCTCTGGAGTGGCTGGAATTACAATAATTCTAAACACTGAAGATGAATGAAGGCAGACTAGTATCTGCCTTCATGTCAAAATGATTCTCTCCACACTAATAATTACTTACCCCTTTCCACCACTCCCTGAAATGAGTTGGTTATTGCACCACCAAAGGGAGTCACTTTTCCATCTGTTAAAGTTAAAATTGCCTGAAGAAATCATTACATTAAGGTACCCTCCAGAAAGTCTGGAAGAGCTCCACTAACCCATGTCTACAAACCAAAAAGCTCAAAGCTCTGTGGATTCCACCTGGGTCTTTTGAATGCTAGGCAAGTATTCTATCACTGAGCTACACCTACCCAGCCCATCTTTTCGTATATCAAGCCAGGGTCTTGCCAAGTTGCCCAGGATGGCCTTGAAGTTCCTGATCCCACTGTCTCAGCCTCTAGAGTAACTAGGATTATAGACAATAGGGCCCAGCCAGATTCTGCTTTAATTTTAGGTGTTGATGCTGTTACTGACAGTCAGCCAGATAACCCGCCTGGCCAGCAACCCTGCAGGCAAAACTCAGTTGTCCCAATGCATAAGAAATAAGGAAGCAAGGAAATACAAATTTTATGCCTGTTGATCAAACTTGGATTGTTTCTCTCCAGGCCCTAAAGAAATTGATCACAATTTATAGAAATAAAAGACAAGAGGTATATATGTACAGATGTAGCTTGGCTATGTAGCCGGAGAATGTGTGAATTTCAGCTTTCTTGACAGGAGCTTGGTCAGAACTTGCTGGTAATTTCAAAGGGGATCTCTTTCAGTGCTGTCTATGCATTTGAATTTAACATAGACTCATTCTGATAAACTTTAACCATGTTCCTATGTGCACTTTTCTCAACTAAGCCTCAATTTCCATAGCCTAGTTTAGACAGAATCTCCCTACCCTGGATTTTTATCACTCTTAATATTTAATCAAATTCTTCACTCTCCCCACCCTTGATGTCTCATCACCCTAGCCTGCCTTCAGCAAGTATCCTGCTCAGTAATTCTAGTAAGAATCCCCCCTACTCTTGATGTGTTGTACTCATTTTCTATCCACCATTACCACCAGCCTGTTCCTTGACTACACTTGTGCTCAATGTCAAAAACAAAAACAAAAAATTCTTCCATACTGCAAAAGTCTAAATGCTTTGACCTATCACAATAGTCCTCAATAATGTCTTCTTTATTCTGGGTCAGATAAATTTTTATTAAAAAAAAAGCCCTGCCTATTCTAGACAGCACTGACATGGATTTCCAAGAACTAAGAGACACTTATCAGGATCTTATTGCCTGGTAACCTGAGGTGAGAGGGGGTACAGGAACCAAATCAAAGGATACCACTTTCTCCCAGTATTTTTTCCATTTCTTAAGATTGAGAGAGAGAGAGAGAGAGGGAGAGAGAGATTATTGGATTATATTGTATTTTGTAGCTTGAACTATTGCATTTTGTATATCATAACATATAAAGTTGTGATATACAAAAACACATAAAATAAGTATTTAAAATAACAATAATATTCCAGTAATCTTTCCATTTACACAATAAAATTAAATGTGGATTATTAATTAATTTCATATTAATATCCTTTCATATTAACATGGAGCCATACTTTTTAGATAAATGGCTTTGAGTGGGGGTTGGACACAATACCCTGGCTATCTAGTTGTGTCACATTATATCCCAAACCCCTCTTACCACAGCCTGAGCTCCTCCAGGGCAGGAGCTCTGGTTAGGAGTCAGAGTGGGAAGCTGCTCATCACAGATGAGCACAGGCCTTTAATTCCATTATCACTTGAAGAGTACCAGGTACAGGACTAATTTTGTGGCTCAGTAGTAGAGTGCTGTCTAGCACTTGTGAGGCATTGGGTTCAATCCTCAGCACAACATAAAATTAAATAAATAAATAAAGATATTTTGTCCATCTAAAAATAAAAATTAAAAAAAAAACTATCAGGTACAAAATGTGGAACATGAGAATCTTTGGACAATATTTTGATTTCTTAGATGTCCAATAATGTAAATAAGTTACTAAATTTGTGCCTGAAACTTCTGAAGGTATAAACTCTATTTTTTAATTTAATTTGTTATACTGGGGATCAAAATCAGTGTCTCCCACTTGCTGGCCAAGCAGTCTATCACTGAGATACATTTCAGTCCTTTTTTATTTTGAAATTACAGGTGGGTACCACTATAATGCACACAAATTTAATTCTTAAATAAATAAATAAATCATAGTTGGACACAATACCTTTATTTTATTTGTTTATTTGCATGTGGTGCTGAGGATCGAACATAGCACCTCAAACATGCTAGGTGAGCATCTACCACTGAGCCACAACCCCTGCCCCAGAAATTGAATTCTTTATTGTCCCTCTGGTCAAATTATGTCTGATGCTATTTCTTTATAATATTATTTTATCTCAGTTTTTTTTAAAAAAAAGAGATTCAAGAAAACTTAAGTCCCTGTCAGAGTAGTAATCACATTTCCCCAGTGGCAATCAACACGGACTGAATATTATTATATAGGATTTAAGATTTTTTTAGGGGCTGGGGATGTGGCTCAAGTGGTAGCGCGCTCGCTTGGCATGCTGTGCAGCCCGGGTTCGATGCTCAGCACCACATACAAAGAAAGATGTCAAAGAAAGATATTGTGTCCACCGAAAACTAAAAAATAAATATTAAAATTCTCTCTCTCTCTCTCTCTGTCTCTCAAAAAAAAAGATTTTTAAAAAATATTTTTTAGTGTTGATGGACCTTTATTTTATTCACTTATTTATATGCAGTGCTGAGAATTGAACCCAGTGCTTCACACATGTGAGACAAGCACTCTACAACTCAGCCACAACCCCACCCCCAGGCTTTAAGATATTTTTCCAAGGATGTGTATGAATCTATGTGTCCATTTATAATGGATACAAATGAAAACTGTTCTGCTTCTGTTGAGGTATAAATGACAGATAATTATGGCTTATATTTCTATATTTTTTGTTATTTCAGAATGGCTTATAAAGTCCTTTGTACTTGGTCATTCTATTTACATGAGAGCAAGTAGAAATTCTTTTACTCTTTTTTTTTTATTAGTTGGTATTGAGGATTAAACCCAGGGACACTTAACCACAGAACCACATTCCCAGGCCCCCCCTTTTTAAAAATTTTTATGTTTTAGTTGTAGATGGACACAATATCTTTATTTATTTTTATGTGGTGCTGAGGATGGAACCCAATGCCTTGCATGTATGAGGCAAACTCTCTACTGCTGAGCTATAGCCCCAACCTGTTCAGCCCCCCCTTTTTTTATTTTTAAATTTTGAGAAAGTGTCTTGATAAGTTGTTCAGGTTCTGGCTAAATTGCTGGGGGATGGTGTTAAACTTGTGTCCTCCTGTCTCAACCTCTCAAGTCACTGGGATTGCAGGCATGTGCCACTGGGCCTGGCACAAGTAGGAATTATTAATTGAACGATTTTTATAGCAAATGTATATGAAGAGAAAGTAGGTGGGCCCAGTGTGGCATACCTGTAATCCCAGTGACTTGCGAAGCTGAGACAGGAGGATTACAAAATCGAGATCAGCCTCAGCAACTTAGCAAAGCCTTAAGCAACCTAATGTTGCTGTCTTAGAATAAATGTAGTTCAGTGGTAAAGATGCCTGGGTTAAATCCTCAGTTCGAACAAACAAACAAGATAAAGAATGAGACCTAATTTTTCTTACAGTTTTTAAAAAATGTTTTTAGTTGTAGATGGACACAATATCTTTATTTTATTTATTTATTTTTTTAATGTGGTGCTGAGGATTGAACCCAGTTCCTCACACATGCTAGGCAAGTGCTCTACTACTGAGCTATAACCCTATCCCCTCTTATAGTTTTTGACCTAAAAATCTTTTTAACCTTTCTAGAATGATTCCATATGTACTTTTTCATTTGCAAGTCAAAATTTTTACTTAAAATATAATTTAGTTTACATGAGTGATGTACACATTTTATGAAAACATTTGTTGTGTAAACAAAACTTTAATAATCAATTAATATGTACATATTAATGCCTGTTTATCACCCTCTGTTTATGGTTCAAGATGATGGTGGTGATGATGATGATGATGATGATGATGATGATGACGACGATGATGACAAGGATGATGATGAAGCCTGATTTAGTTAAGAGCATGCTCTGTGGCCAGGCATAGAGGTTGGTGCTTTCCTATGGTCCCAACTACTATGGAGGCTGAGTTTGAGACCAGACTGGGCAATTTAGAGAGTCTCTGTTTCAAAGTTTAAAAACTCTGGGGGTGTAGCTCAATGGTACTGTGTTCCTTCATTCAATCCCCAGTGTCAGGAAGGGTGTGAGGAAAGAAGAGTTGGTGGAAGTGGATTGTTTGAATTTGAATTCCTGGCTCTTACTCTTACTGACTGTGTTGTCTCAAGGAAGTTACTTAATCTCTGGACTTTAATTTCCTTATCTATGAGAGGTGATGATGATGATGATCATGATAATAATAATGCCTATCCAAATGGCCAGTTATGAGGATCAAATGAATTAATATCTGTACCAGTTTAAAATAGTGTCTAGCATGCAAATTCTTGGTGAATTAGAATAGTGCCTAGCATAGAGAATGCACAAAGTAACTGAAGTGGCAACCCCTTTCTCCATTGAAAAGTCTTAATTCAGCCTCTCCAGAAATCTTCACCATGGCTGATTTTAGGACTGTCAGCAAAAGAGTCTCTGCAGAAGAGTTCAATGTAGATAAACTTCCTATTTTCATATTGCTCTGTTTTAGTTGGCCACTGGCCAAGAAGATACCATCACTCCAGGCGCTGGGCACCCCCTTACTAGTTTTTCACAAACATATCCAGCATAGTAGTTTGTAGAAATGTGAAAACAAGATCTGGCTTTGAGCTGGGGATTCACAGAGATGTCTACATTTTTAAGATAAGTTACCAACTGGACTCCATGATAACAACTGGCAGGGGGAGGAAAGAAAGGGGAGAAGAAGCTTTCTCCTTCTCAGGTGTTGTCCTTGAAGGGTTAACTTTCCCAAACAGGGAAAGAAAAGGCTGCTTTTATGTAAATTTTTGAAGACTGTGACTTCTGAGTCCCTTCCCTTAAATGCTGGGTATAAAACTCTGAAACTACCTGAACTCGAGGTTCAGGGGGATTAATTGATTATAGCAAAAGCTGTGCTTTCTGAACCTGGATGCAGCCAAATAAAACTGTTTCCTGCTATCTTAGGTGCCTTGTCTTGTTTGTCCCTACAACAAGGCAAGTGCTCTACCAATGAACTACACCCCTAGCTCAGCTTTAAATAATTTTCATTTCCTCTCTTATATTTGTAAATATTTTATTGATTTATTTCATTTAATGCCTTTATTTATCTTTATGTGGTGCTGAGGATCAGCCCCAGGGCCTCATACATGCCAGGTGAGCGTTCTATCACTGAACCACAACACCAGCCCTGAAAATATTTGTAATTGTTGTAAGAGATGTTTTAATAAATATTGCAGGATGCAAGAAATCTCCTACAGAGTCAAGGTGCTTTACCTTAGGTGCTTAACCAAGTCAAGTTAATTTACCAACTCTCTCCCAATTAGAGGTGTTGGATATGCCCTTACTCCTGCTCCACTGGGACCCAGTCCAGACCCATCAGTCATTTTCCCCACTTGGGATTCATGGTGTCTGTAGTATTGTGTGCACTGGGTATTCTAAGGATGGCCTTAGGCCTTAGCCTTAGCAACCCCATTTTAAAACTCTACTTTGAAACCTGCAGCCCCACCAGGCACAACTATGGATCCCTCTAATATGATAATCAGGCATAGTCCTGACATAAACACTTCACTTCTCCCCAACCTGACAAACTCAGAGTGAGGTCTGTGTCATGTTGCCCTTGCCCCAAAATGGGGAGAGGCAAGAATATCAGGTTTGGGACCACCTGATGCTTTAACCATCAGATGATTTAATTTCAGGGCAAATGATATCACTGAGAAATCTGGTAGTAGCTGAGAAGGATTAAAAGGGTGGTCAGAAGCCCCCAAATTTAGTATAAATGATGGAGCAAATGAACAGACATTTAGCCAGCCGACACTGATTCCCTCATGCTAGAGAGCCTGATGAGGACCAGGATTGACATCCCAATGTGCAATTTGCCTGATCCTCTGCTTCTTCCTCACCATTTTCAAACTCTCCAGCCATATCTTGACCCTGGTGAGAAATGCAACTTCTTCCTATGACCCTCTCCTAAACTGGCCATCAGCACCACCACAGGAGAAGCCTACATTAGTCCCTGACCTGATCACTTCAGCCTGAGTGAGTGTGCATCTGTTTAACTTAGAGCCTAAGGCTTGAGGCTTTAGGTCTAACACTTGAGCTTAGCATGTAGAGGGAATGTGTGTCATGAGCCTGTCATGATTAAGAGTGTTTACAGTGTTTAGGGTTAATCTAGAATTGTTTGCTGTGGATTGATTATGTCTATTGCAGTGCCTAGTATTAAGGATTGACATTTTCTTGATTTAGAACCTATAGAGTGATGGGGCTGGGGTTGTGGCTCAGTGGTAGAACACTTACCTTGAATATGTGAGGCACTGGGTTCAATTCTCAGCACCAGATATAAATAAAAAATGAAGGTCCTTCAACAACTAAAATGAATAAAATAAATAAATAAAAGAACCTATAGAGTAAAATTATATTGAGTGATTTGAGTAAATAAAGCATTGAAAGGGCAGAAGCCCGTGGACATTCTTTATTTCTCCCCCTTGACTGCATAAGTTGCACCTTTGCCTATCACAGCAGGTATTGAAGTGGGAGATGGTGTTGGCTGCAAGTCCTCCTAGCCCTAGTAGGGTAGATGATGGAGGAATGATATCCTCATGGACCCCAAGGGAAGGCAGTTATCACTGTCCCCTGGTGCAGGTATTGGAGACTTTTTCTTGAATGAAAGCAATACAACTGCAGGTGGTGGCTCAGTTTCCAAGAAGCTCCTGAGTGCAAGACCAATAATCCTGATAGAGGTGTTTTCTCCATTTTAAGAAGCATCTGCCATGGAATTGTTGGGACATGCTGGGACTAATTAGGTTGCTGACCATAAGGAGCAGTAGCCATAGGCATGCTTTGTCATGTCTGGTTGCAATTGATAAGAAGCTGTAAGGAGCATTAGCAATAGGCACACTTAACAATGACTGATTACAATTGATAAAGAGCACAGCTTCATGGACTTGCACAAAGAACGTATTCTGTTGCAAATATACATTATGTCGATGGACATAATCAGTGGACTTTGACTTTCAATGGGTGAAATCAATTACCAACGTCCACCACCAACTTGGAACTTTATTTAAATCACTTGTCCTGCCACATCAAGGAGGTTGTTCTGAGGACATCAGAGAGACATGCCAACAGGTTGCCCATCCCCAGATCAACTCCACCATTTCCTGACATTCAGTTGTTGGCTGGAGAGAACCACCAGACAAGGACATCTCTACTCTTTGTCTGAGAGAAGTAACCTGGCAGTGGAGTTGATTTGGAGCTCAAGGTTGCCCTTAGGATTGTGTCATTAGCTTATAATTTTTAATTAGTTTTCATTGAATGCCATTTGGGGTGCTCCAGCACACTCAACACTTTTGCATTAATTGTTTATATTTGATGATTGGTGTGATTGAATATATGCTTGCATTTAAAGACAATCCATCCCCGAGTAATTATTAATAGCACCATTGGCCACATCCATCTACCCAGATAATCCTGGGCGATGTTCTCCCACTCTCTTTATAGTGGTTGTGCTGAGTATTGAAGCCAGGAATGCTTTACCCCTTAGCTACATCGCTACATCACCAGTCCTTTTTATATTTAATTTTGAGACAGGGTTTTGCTAAGTTGCTTAGGCTCTTATTATAAGGTCCTTGCTTACCATCTGGATGTCCATCTTATGTGACAGCCTCCATTTTAAGGAAAAAGTTTTCTTCCTGCCCAAAGGCATTTCTGAAAAGGTTCACCACTCCCTCATACCAACCCCACCCTTAACTGCCCACATTAGGACCCCCTGGCTCTGATTCCTGAGTCTGCCCTGTAAAAGTTTCAGAACCCAAGCCTGTTTTGCCTCTCTCTCCTATAGAGAGATGGCCTTTATTTTTCAGCTCTGACAAACAAACTGTCAGGTGTATCTCTGCCTGGTCTCCGTCTTTCATTTCTCGCTTACTTGTTTCTCATTCCTTGCTTTCCCTTCACTCACTAAATTGCTGAGCCTGCTTTCCAACTTGCCACCCTCCTTTCTCAGCCTCCAGAATAACTGGGATTGATTACTGGTTTGAACCATGGCTTACAACTTCTCCTTTTCTTCTCCTTAACCCTCTCTTTCTTTATCTTCTTGGTGGTACAGGTAGTTGAACCCATGGACATTCCACCATGGAGATATATACCCAACCCTTTTTATTATTATTAATTTTTAAAATTTATGAGATAAGATCTTGCTAATTTTCCAAGGCTGATCTTAAATTTGTGATCCTTCTGTTTTAGTCTCCAGAGTAGCTGAAATTACAGATACACACCACGGAGCTCTAAAGTCTTAAGAAACTTTTCCATACCCCCAGCCCACTCACACATTCCTCTTTCTCTTTCCTTCATCTTCATGTATCCTGTTGGTCTTAGGGAACAACTTTGCTTTTTTTTTTTCCCCTAGACTTCCCTAAAGTTCTTTTTTTTCTTTTCAAACTTAGTCTTTGTTCCTTCATGATAGACTGAAGTTCATTGAACTAAGAACCCATTCCTTTCCCTGTCTTTAAAAATAGGGAGAAATTGACTGCCAGTCCCTTTCAAGATAGGGAAAAATCATTCTGTATTAATTATTCTTATTATCACATTTATAATAATATAATATAAAATTATTTTATAGCACTTTATGTTAACATATTTTGATATTGTTAAATTATAAAGACTTTATTTTCTTATAACAATATTGTTGTATATTTATATATAATAAATAATATAAAATTTATATTTTAATGTATAATATTCTTATGTTATTTTAATGGTATATGTTTTAAAACCTAAATTTAATAAAAATTAAATATAATATATTACATTAATGTATTGTTACATCATTGTTCTATGAAACTGGTGTAAACATTCTTATGTTTCCATACAACCTACTGTGAACATAACTGTCTGAACATGGGATAGTTTTGGGAAAGGTGCTGCATGATTATTTCCCTAATGAGACAACATCCATCATAGTTGCCTGTATTAATTATCTAAAAGAGAAGTTAAGCCAGGGTTTTTATTTATTTTTATTTTTTTAGTTGTAACTGGACAGAATATCTTTATGTATTTATTTATTTACTTATTTATTTATTTTTATGTGGTGCTCAGGATCAAACCCAGGGCCTTGCACATGCTAGATGAGTGCTCTACCACTGAGCTACAACCTCAGCTCCTAAACCATGGCTTTTTAAAAACACTTAACACTTAGTAGAATCAATGAATCTATCTGTTGCCATAATTCCCTTACTCTATTTTCTCTAATTAATATCAGCACTCTTACCCTTTAAGTATAACTCCCATTGCATTTAAAATTTTTTTGTTTTAATTAGTTATACATGACAGTAGAATGCATTTATGCACTTTGATATATCATACATACGGTACAAATAATTTCTCATTTTTCTGAATGTATATGTTGCAGAATCATATTGGTCATATAGTCCTAT
Organism: Ictidomys tridecemlineatus; assembly: GCF_052094955.1. NCBI lineage: Eukaryota > Metazoa > Chordata > Mammalia > Rodentia > Sciuridae > Ictidomys > Ictidomys tridecemlineatus. Next base: position 174,454,232 of record NC_135479.1, read on the forward strand.
ATACACATACAGGAATAATGTCTGTTTCATTCTACTATCTTTTCTATCTCCACATCCCCTCTCCTTTTCTCCCATCACTTCCCTCTACTTAATCTAAGGTAATGCTATTCTTTCCTAGTGCCCTCCACCTTATTTTGAACTAGCATCCACATATTAGAGAAAAAATTTCATCTTTGTTTTGTGGGATTGGCTTATTTCATTTAGCATGATATTCTCCAACTCCAACCAATTACTGGCAAATGCCATAATTTCACTCTTCTTTAAAGCTGAGTAATAGTCTATTGAGTATATATACCACATTTTCTTTACCCATTCACCTATTGAGGGACACCTATGTTGGCTCCATAGTCTAGCTATTGTGAATTGAGCTGCTATAAACATTGATGTAGCTGTATCACTATAGTATGCTGATTTTAAGTCCTTTGGGTATAAACCAAGGAGTGGGAGAGCTGGGTCAAATGGTGGTTCCATTTCCAATTTTCTGAGGAATCTCTATACTGCTTTCCATAGTGGTTGCACCAATTTGCCATCCTACCAGCAAGTATAAGTGTATCTTTTTCCCCACATCCCCACCAACATTTATTGTTGCCTGTATTGTTAATGATTGCCATTCTGACAGGAGTGAGATGAAATCTTAGAGTAGTTTTGATTTGCATTTCTCTAATTGCTAGAAATGATGAACATTTTTTTTATAAATTTGATGATCCATTATATTTCTCCTGTGAAGTGTCTGTTCAGTTCCTTAGCCCATTTATTGATTGGGTTATTTGTTGTTGCTGGTTTTTTTTTGGGGGGGGGGTGTTAAGTTTTTTGAGTTCTTTATATATCCTAGAGGTTAATGCTTTATCAGAGGTGCATGTGGTAAAGATTTTTTCCCAATCTGTAGGCTCTTTCCTCACATTATTAATTGTTTCTTTGCTGAGAAGAAGTTTTTAATTTGAATCCATCCCACTTATTGATTCTTGATTTTACTTCTTGAACTTAGGAGTCTTATTAAGGAAGTCAGATCCTAGGCTAAAGTGGTGAAGATTTGGATCTATTTTTTTCTTCTATTAGGTGCAGGGTCTCTATTCTAGTGCCTAAGTCTTTGATCCACTTTGAGTTGATTTTGTGCAGGGTGAGAGATAGAAGTTTAATTTCAATTTGCTGCATATGAATTTCCAGTTTTACCAGCACTATTTGTTGAATAGGCTACATTTTTTCCAGTGAATGTTTTTGGCACCCTTGTCTAGTATGCAATAACTGTATTTTTGTGGGTTTGTCTCTGTGTCTTCTATTCTGTACCACTGATCTACAAGTTTATTTTGGTGTCAATTCCATGGCATTTTAAGTATTATAGCTCTGTAGTATAGTTTAAGGTCTGGTATTGTGATGTATCCTGCTTCACTTTTCTTGCTAAGGATTGCTTTATCTATTCTGTGTCTCTTATTTTTCCAAATAAATTTTATGATTGCTTTTTCTATTTCTATGAAGAATGTCATTGGGATTTTAATAGGAATTGCATTAAAGCTGTATAACACTTTTTGGTATTATGACCATTTTGACAATATTAATTCTGCCTATGCAGGAGCATGGGAGATCTTTCCATCTCCTGAGATTTTCTTTAATTTCTTTCTTTAATGTTCTGTAGTTTTCATTGTAGAGGTCTTCAACCTCTTTTGTTAGATTGATTCCCAGGTATTTTATTTTATTTTTTGAGGCTCCTGTGAATGGCATAGTTTTTTTTTTTTTTAGTTTCTCCTTCAGTGAACTCAATGCTGATGTATAAGAATGGATTTAATATTTTTTATTTTTTTTTAGTTGTAGTTGGACACAATACCTTTGTTTTATTTATTTATTTTTATGTGGTACTGAGGATCAAACCCAGGGCCTCACACATGCAAGGCAAGTGCTTTACCACTGAGCCACAACCCCAGCCCCAAGAATGGATTTATTTATGGGTGTTGATTTTATATCCTGCTACTTTGCTGAATTCATTTATTAGTTCTAGAAGTTGTCTAGAAGTTGTTAGAATTTTTTGGATCTTCTAGATATAGAATCATGTTCTCAGCAAATACTGATATTCAGATATTTAGATATTTTTCTCTACTTTCTAAAACAACTTTTCATAAAAATAGAATACTAATTAGCAACAATGAGACATCAAGAGTCTTTGTCTTTTCACATCTAATGGGAGAAAAAGAGTAGAGTCCATTTATCCAAATGCATTCAATTGAGAATCAAAATTAATTCCCCTCCTTTTTTGTGATTAAAAGGAAAAGAAGGTTTATTGCCTTGCTAGCAAAGGAGAAACACAGGGGACTCCTTTCCTAAAGGCTGTGATCCTGCCCATCAGCAGGAACAGGGGGCTTTTACAGAGGTGATTCAGAGAAAATGGGATTAGGAAGGAGAAGGTTAGGGAAAAGATTAGGGAGAAGATCAGGGAGAAGAAGGTTGGGAAAAGAAAAAAAAAACGTGTAAATTTCAAAACCCCAAGGGATATAGTCAAAGTTTTAAATGAACCCCTGTTACATTTCCCCACTGTCAATTTCTTGCTTCCATTTCTATGGAAAGTGGGCAATGACATCTCCAAGCTACTTTCTGCTGAAAGGGGGAAATAACCCAAAGTCCTTGTTCTCTATTTGGTGGGGTGTGGACAGTTAAGGGAATTCAGCATCAGAACAGTCCAGAGCTCCACTGTGGCAAATGGCAGGTGACAGGACATGGCATATGTAGAACAGGGATGCAGCCACCTTGTATCCTCAGCATGGAAATAAATTTCTTCATTCTTGAGAGGGGCTCTTTTGTCATGTTCCACCCTCTACCTTTCATAATGGCCCTCTAGTTTTTTCACTCTAAATAAAACAACATAAGGGGCTGGGGATGTGGCTCAAGTGGTAGCGTGCTCACCTGGCATGCGTGCAACCCGGGTTCGATCCTCAGCACCACATACAAAGATGTTGTGTCTGCCGATAACTAAAAAAATAAATAAATTAAAAAAAAACAACATAAATGGGGAAATCTCAATATTCCTTAACAAATTATGTACTTGCAATGACAGGTGTGGCATGAACTCACTTAAGGTATTCTGAAAGATAGGGATAGGATTGAAGCCAGGGCCCAAGGCAGAAGCTAGTGCTGGTAACAGATAAGTTGAGAATGAGAAGGCAAAAGTCAGGGCTTAACCAAAAGGCAAATGGACAAAAAAGGGGCTTATGTTTTCCCATTCACTGTTTTGCTCTCCTACTTAACAACTAACTGAATAAATTCATGAAATGACTACTTATTTTTTTGTTTATTTGAAGCAGGGATAAAATTTCATTGAGAAATATTCTCTCACAATTCATAAAACCAATGAAGACAAATATCATTTTGTTATCATAAACCAAATAAGGTTGATTTAATTTGCAAAACTTCTTAAATGTCTAGAAAAGGAAAGGCACAGAAAGGAAAGTGTTCCTGTAACAAGGCATATTCCAGGCTCAAGATCGGGGCACCACTCCACCCTGTGCCTTTCCAACCCAACTGAGGAAGGTGTGAATCTGCAGGGCTCCTGTGCGGGGATGACAGCATAGGACAGTGGATCAGAAACAGAAATGAGTTTCAGAGACCAAGAAAGCAGGAAAAGGCTGTGGGAATGCCCCTAGGGGACACATATGGCCTCCAATAGGTTCTTCTTTCTTTCTGTTCTTTTGCATCTACTAATCTACTGGGACAAGGACCTCATCTGCAGCAGCATGGGGCTGCCAAGACCAGACAGGTGCTTAGACAGAATCTCCAATTCTATCTATGTGGAAGTCATTTCTGTGCCTTTAAGAATTCTGCTCAGCAGCCCTAGTAAACTAGATTGGGTTCTGGTCTCTTCAAGGCTTTCCAAGTTTTGGAATTTCCCCCCAACCCTGTTCTCTTTCCAGATGGAGCTTTAGAGTTGCAGAATTCTGTGCCTGCTCCTACAGGAGAGAAAAAAATGAATTTTATTCATTTTTGCATATGTAGTGCTTTTAAAATTGATTTATTTATTGGCACATATTAAACTGTACATATTGGGAAGGGATTCATGTTATCACATCCATCCACTCTTCTTCCATCTTCTCTTCACCCCTTCCCAGTCCCTAATAATCCCTATTCTATGTTAAAGTATTTTATTTTAAATTCCACATTTGAGAGGGAACATGCCATACTTATAGCTATTTTCACAACGTGTGGCAAAAGGTAAGCACTCTATATATGCTTAAGTTAGTACTAATGCAGAGCTTATGACGTTGAAAGTAAAAGGATCATTAAACACAGTAGACTGTGGTCCTGTAAGATGCTAAATATATGTACTTCTGACAATTTTAAAGTGAATCTGATAGCCAGGCAATAGTGAGTCATGCATGTAATCCCATCTACTCACGAGATTGTGGTAGAAGTTCTAGGACAACCTGAGAAATTTAGTAAGACCCTGTCTCAAAAAGAAAATAAATATAAAGTGGATCTGGTACAAAAATGTGAAAAATCCCCTTACATTAGGGAGATGTTTAAATGGCCTTATTTATGCATTTGTCCTTGATTGGTGTTATGTTTTTAGCATAATAGTACCAATCATGTAAGAATAAATATAACTTTAAAAGAGTTATTAGTTGTATTATGTTTCAGGAACTGTCACTTTATTTTCATTTCCTTTTACCTTCTTCAGTACTGAGCATTGAAGCTGGATCACTTTAGAACAGAGATACATCCCCAGCCTTTTTTATCATTCTGAGACAGTTACTCAGCCAGGCCTCAAATTTTCACTCTTTCTGCCTCAGCTTCTCTAGTAGCTAGGATTACAGGTGTATGAGAAAACTGTGCCTGAATAACATATATGATTTCTTAATATCTAAAATCTATTTTTTGAAATCAACAATTTTGTTCTCATTCACAGGTTAATCAATCACCACTACTGTGACTTAGAAAATTTAAATGTCACTTGAATCTATTATAAGTTGAGATAAGAATTTGAAACTGAACCCCGTATTTAGTTATTTGGTATTTAAGTCTATAGCTTGCCCTCCCTCCCTTTCCTTCCCTCCCATCACCTCTCTCTTCTCCTTAATCCTTTTAATGTAGAAATTTATCTGTACAGAAACAAAACAGGAAGCTGAGAATTCCAATGAAGACTGAAGAATTGAAGATGGACCTTCTCTCAAACAGTCTTCCCCAAGAGGTCCTAAATTTCATTCTCAACTATAGCATAGCCTGTGCTTTGATTTGGAATAGTGAATTAAGCATTTGTAGAAGAAGAAGGTACATGCCCTAAAGAAATGCTATGTGACATAGGATATCACATATGTAAAGGAAACAGAGAAATTGGCATTTCATAATAAGTAACCCTTTGTAAAATATTTTAACCTTAATCTAATTAATAACTGATACCATTTTGATTTATTATAATGGCATTCAAGATGATTGCTTTTCTTTTTGTTTTGCTTTTTTGATTTATTCTTCTTAGATATACAGCATAGTTAAGTGAAGACGATTGCTTTTCCACTGAAGTTCATCAGACCCAGCCTTCTGAAGCAATTTGCCTCTAAGAGTACCATCACTACCCAAAAAATGAACTCTACATTAAGACTGTGCAAGAGAGCCATATATAAGCATCTGAATGTTTAGCAGCCACTCAATCCTTTGCCACTTTTCTCAGCCCTAACACTGTTTCTCCTGATCTAGAGGCCAAAATTATGGACCATTTATTCCTGTGTGAAGCAGGCTATGGATTCTGCAGAGATGACACTGAGATCCCAGTTGCTTTTGACACTGAGCTCAGAAGATTCTAGGCCATGGCTACTCCCCTACATTTCTACAGGAAACTGCTCCGTAAGCCATAGGGGCTGCTATATTTGGCCTTCCCTTGACTCCATCAGTTGCCTACAGCCCAGATACTAAGAAACATGCCTAGTTCCTCCTACCTGCCTCCCTGGAACTCTATGCCCATGACAAAGAAGAACTCAAATTCAGCCTCAGGAGAGTGCCCTGCTACAAAGCAGCCATGAAGTCACTTGCCCTGACAGATTCTCTTGGTCACATTCATGTAGTCCTGGAGAGAGGCTTCCCAGAAACATGTTGATCTTTAAACCTGGGCCATGATCATTGAGTCCTACAAGTACTGAGTGTTTAATTTGAGGGATTATACCTTTCAGACAAATGTAAGATTTTTCTCTTACTCATGTCTCTTTCTTTACCTACTAATAGGCAAGAGATATTTGATTTTCTTGCTTAACATTAGACAGAAAGAAGAGAGAACAGAGATGGAGGAGTGCTGCATGTGTGGATGCAGTACTGCACAACACTTGTTGGAAAGTAAATGCTGCATTCACCCTAAAAAACAATCTGGCAATGCTCAGGAAAGTTCAGGTAATACTCTTTTGAGGAAACAGTTATGTTTATGGGCACCTGCCCTAGATAAATTCTCCCACAGGTGCATAGGGACAATTATGTGTGGTGATAGGGGACAGCAGCAATACAAATGTCCACTGCAGGACAATGGAGAGGTAGGGTGTGCTGAGGCACATCAGAGGCTACTATGTCAGAGATAAAAGCTGCAGATGAAATGTACATAAAAAGATCTTAGTAACTTGTAAAGAAGAGCTTTGATTGCAGATTAGTGGTAGAGTTCTTGCCTGGCATGCATGAAGCCCTGAGTTCACTTCCCAATGCTACCACAAATAAAAAAAAAAAATAAATAAATAAATCAACAAACAAACAAACAACAAATGTTAAAAATTCATTCTTAATAAAATTAGATATGTCTCCTAAAACTTTGTACATCAAGTGAAAATATAATCACCTATAGAATGAATCACTCCTCTTCCTATAACTTGTCCATGGTGATCTGTGAAAATGGTTCACTATTGACTTGACACACAAAACTCCACAAAATCTTACAAATAATGAGGTTCAAATCTTTGTGTTCACTTTTAAAACACAAAGAAACTGCCAAGCCATCAAGGGTATGCATATCCAAAGGGCCACCAAGTGTCTGAAACCCACCAATGTGGGTTGGCATAGTGGTTCATGCCTGTAATCCCAGCAGCTCTAGAGACTGAGAAAGGAGATTCCAGAGTTCAAGGCCACCCTAAGCAACTTTGTGAGGGATTATGCAATTTAGTGAGATCCTGTCTTAAAACATAAAATTTAAAAAGGCTAGGGGATTAACTAAGAATTAATTAATTACCCCTGGGTTTAGTCATTAGTAACCAAAAAACCCAAAAGAAACTAACAAAAAATGTGTGTCATTCCACTGTTAAAATGGTGGTGTTGATTGGTGTGTCTAGACCAAAGAGTAGGGCTAACATAGGGTCCATAGACCAAAAAAGTGCTCAATTTTGGCAGACATCCTTAAATATGGAAGAGTAATGCTGAACTTGAGGATTTAGATATGAGTTTTTTGGACATTTAATGTATCCAATGAGTAAAGAACCTAGATGTACTGCCACAACTACCGAGCTCATGGCCAGATTAACCCATACTTGAACTCCCCCTGCCCCATTAAGATGATTCTTACTGAAAAAGAATTGTTTCCTAAACCAGAAGAAAATGCACACACCCATGAACACAAACACATGCACAAAAAAGAAAAACAAACAAACAAACAACAACAACAAAAAGAAAAAGAAAAAGAAAGATGTCTCTAATTTACTGAGACTGGCCTTGAACTTTAAAACCTCCTGCTGCAGGTTCCAGAGTCACTCAGATTACACCTGTGCTATAGCAGAGCTAGGTAAATACACATTTAAATAAAATAGAAATGCAATGAATTGCCATAAAAAAAGGAAAGTAGATAAAGGGGAACAACTTAGGATAAAATACTCCTATTTACCTTAGAAAAGGTTAGGATTCTGGAAAAAAAAAAAAACTATGGATAATGTGATATTAACTCCATTGATTTGCCCTTTAGACAGGAAAATCATAGAAAATTTAGATACACTTTAATGCAGAAAATCTAGGCATAGATTAGAAAATTTACAATTCTAGGGGCTGGGGTTGGGTCTCAGTGGTAGAGCACTCACTAGCATGTGTGAGGCACTAGGTTTGATACTCACCACTACATAAAAATAAAGAAATAAAATAAAGAAATTGTGTCCATCTACAATAAAAAAAAGAAAAGAAAAATTACAATTCAAAATAGCCATAGGACTCTCCTTTTCTCAACACAACCTGCTACTCTTACTCATTTCCCTACTTAGCCATGAATGTTTTAAAACTTAGCTACTCCATCCAGTTCTAGGATGAATTAGCTTATGGTCTTAAAACTATGATCCAGCACCACTGATCTGGTCTCTAAAACCAGGCAATCCCTGCACATATGGGGAGAATTAGCTGGGTTCAGTGACCCATTCAGGTAATCCCAGTGAATGAAAAGACTGAGGGAAGAAAAACACATGTTTGAGGCCATACTAGGCAACATGGCCAGATCTTGTCTCAAAACAGAAAATAAAAAGGGCTAAGAAGAAGCTCAGTGGTAAAGCCTAAGATTCAATCACCAGCATGACCGGAAAAAAATAAAATGGGATGCAGAATTGGACACAGTCATTACTTTATGTGGTTGGTTTGTTTGTGTTTTGGATACCAGGAATTAAACTCAGGGGCACTTGAGAATGGATCCACATCCTCAGCTGTATTATTATTATTATTATTATTATTATTGGTATTTTATTAGAGATGGTCTCACTGAGTTGCTTAGCATTTCATCCTTACTGAGGCTGACTTTGAACTCAAGATCCTCCTCCCTCAGGTCCCAGGACACTAGAATTACAGGGGTGCATCACTATGTCCAGCTAATTTGTCTATGTTTATCTGGAATAGGGAAAGAATTTTTACAATGATTTGAAACTGCCAGCCTATCTTGCCACTCACACCCATCCACCTTTTCATTATCTAACTCAATCAAAACCAAGGAATTTCAACAATGCCTTCAGGATTAGTCCATTTGCACCTTAATCCTATCAGGTTCTTCATTCAATTTGTGATACAAATGAATGTTCCTCACATATGATTGGATATGGCTTCTGAGGTCAGGTATAAGACAGACCACTATAAAAAGGTTCTGTCCATACCAGACTGAATCATTTGCTCCTTTTCCTAGACCAGGTACACACCTTGGCCTGGTAGGGAAGCTGAAGCTATGGCAGTCTGTCTGTCAATCTCAGGATCCCTGACTCCCAGGAGGGCATGTCCAGAGACCAACATGCCACCAGGCCTGAACCCAGAAGAGGAGTGGGCCTGGGCAATGGATAACTTTCCTGCTCTGAGCCACCACTCCTGCCAGTGCCTCCAGAGCTGAGGAAATGTGAATTTTCTTGTAAGCCAACTGCCTCACTGGGCTTACACAGAGCAGGGGATCTGAGAGTAGTGTATTAACAGAATATGTTGTTACACAGGAGCAGAGAGTTGAGAGGGGCCAAAAACAAGGTCTAGACCTGAGCATCCAGGAGCCAATGGCTGAATCTGCTCAAGAGCTCCAATCACCTCAAGAAGAGGCAAGCCCTACCATCAGTGTGGCTCAATGGGCCCTGAACCTCCCAGGAAGTGCCAGTGCCTGGGCTCCTGGACAGACACACATTCAGGCTGCCTCTTGGAGACCAGCTCATCCCTCGAAGCTGCTGAAAACCAAGCCCTACATTCCAGAGGTACCCAGAATAGAAAGGAACCCCAGCCTGAAGGATGCCTTGCAGTACAATGCCCATCAGTCAATGCCCTGGAAGGAAACTGAAGGACTCCAGTGGGGACCCTCATACTGTCCCTGTGGACTCATGCACTGGGACTGTGCCCTGCATGCCTAGGAGTCTTGAAGTTTTGGCTGTGCTGATCATTCTTATTTTGTTCTTTCTCTCCTGAATGAATTAAAGGCTCTTCAATAAGAAAAAAAAATCTTTTTGTAATTAATTTTATAAGGAACTCTTCTTTTAGTTGGACTGAGAATTCTCATAGTTTCTAAACTCAATTTTTCATGATGATTAAACCCATTCTTTTATTCACTGCTTGTCTATTGATTTTGAGGGGGTGACTCAGGGTGGGGAACTGTATAGGTGGGTCTGGGGCAAGAAGGAGACAATTATCCAGGTCAGAGCTGTGGGCTGAACCCAAGGGCATCTCTGAAAATATGAGGGTAGGGTGCTAACAGAGTGTGTAGTTGAGTGGCCACTTGCTGGTGTTTCTTCAAAACTGAATGTGACCTTCTTGAACTCTGGAGAGAACCAGCATCCATAAGTTTTCTTTAAATGATCTCCAGTTACATTAACTAGGAAAGAAGACCAAATAAAATCTCTTGTCTTGGGCCTTTCTGAGATGACAACTAGGGAATCCAAGACATCAGCTGTAGGTCAGACATTTCCAGGCAGTTACAGAATCCTGCCCTGGTGGGCTCTGTCCAGTGGTGGGTGTAAGGAAGGCCTTAGGCCTTAGCCTAAACAACTCCATTTTAAAACTCCAGTTTGAAACCTGCAGTCTCACCAGGCATGCCAACCTACAGAGCCCTGTAGTATGGCCTTCAGGCACAAACTAGTCACTTCTCTATACCCTGACAAGCTCAGAGTGAAATCTCTCCCATGTTTCCCTCACCATGATGAGAGCAAGAAGCAAGAAAATCAGGGTGAGGACAACCAGACCAGATGCTTTAACCCCAGAGCAAATGATGTCACTGAGAAATCTGATGGCAGCTGATAGAGATTGAAAGGGTGGTCAGAAGCCCCCAAATTTAATATAAATGATGGAGCAAACGAACAGACATTTAGTCAGTTGACACTGATGCACACAGGCCTGAGAGCCTGATGAGGACCCCATTGGAGGAGCCCCAGCTAGGGAGAAGTAAGGGGAAGGGAGGATCCAGGCAGTGCCAGGATCCCACAGCACAAGGGGAACAGAGGGGAGGCCTGGGAGAGGCCGGAAAAAGGGGTCTGAAATCAAGGGACAGAGTTAAGGTCCTTGAGAAGGGCGGACAGGGCCTCAAGCAAGGAGCCAGGCCCAGGGATGGTAAGCCAAGTTTTAGGGTCAGGGCAAGGGTGCATGAAAACGCACAGGGCTGGAGAGGGGAGGGAGGGGAGAAAGGAAAGCCAGTAGTGCAGGGGGAGGGTGGCTCAAGGCCCAGGTTCACTGCCTGGTGTCAGGGTTCTGGAGCAAGGCCCTGGCTGAAGGAGGCCAAAGAGCCCAGGCAAGGGGCAAGGTTACATTTTCCCAAATGAAACCTGTAGCACCAAGAGGCCAGGTCCAGTCCCCTGGCCTAGGTGAGAATCCTGGGAAAGGGATCTGGAAAAGGGGCCCAGAAGGGACAGGGATGACAGGAGAGCTGAAGGAGGGCACAGCATGAAGGGCCAAAAGATGGGGTTGGTGGGGTGGGGGTCAGGACCCCAGCAAGGAGACCAGGCCTGGGACCTAGGGGAGGGCCCATACCAGGGGAAAGCAGGGAATAGCAGGGTTAGGAAGGCAGGCCAGCTCTAGACTACTGTAGTACAGGTAAACCAAGGGGAGCAGAGAAGCTGCCTCAGCAAGGGGGAAGTCCAAACAGTTTGGAGCCTGCAGTCCAAACCCAGGGACACACACAGCAAAAAGGGCCACCAGAGTCTCAAGTGAGGAGCCAGGTCCAGGAATGGAGAACCATGGGCAAGGGATAGGGCAGGGGGCTCAGGACAGTGCACAAGTCTTGAGAGGGAAGGCAGGGGATCTGGCAGAGGGGAGGCAGGCTCCTGGCCCAGGGCCACTGCCAGGTGTCAGGGTTCTAAGTGTAGGAACGTGGGCCCAAGGAGAGCTAGGGGTCCAGGCAAGGGGCAAGGCTCTGTTTCCCTTAAGGGGCTCTTGCCCAGATGAGAATCATGGGCCAGGCACCCAGCCAAGGAGGTCTGGCAAGGGACAGGGGCAAGGAAAAGGGCACATTGGGTGTCACAGTGGGTGCAGAGAAAGGCAAGAGCCAGGCCCCAAGCCAGGAGCCCAGGCAAGGGACCCATCCGACAGACCAAGGTTGAGGGAACCAAGGAGAAGGAGACCCAAGTGCTAGGGGAATGCACAAGGGGAAGGGGAAGAAGGGGCTGCACCAATACCAGGAGACAGAGGGCTGCCCAAGGTGCACAAATGGGAGCATGCTAGGAAGGCCAAGCAAGTTGTCCCCAGGTTAGACTCGACCAGGAGCTATGCCACCTTACCTCATGGGTCAGTAGGAATTTGGTCAGGGGCTTAGGTGAGTGGCCAGGCCCAGGACTATATCATGTGAGGTCAGAGTTAGAGAGGGCTGGGTTAGGGTAGGGGCAGCATGCAAAGCGAGAGGTCAGGGGAGAAAATGGGAGGGAATGCTCAGGGCAAGGTTGGCGCAGGACCCCAAAGTCCACTGCCAGGTGTTAAGCTTCGAGTGACAAAGGGGGCCCAGGCAAAAGGCAGGGCTGTGTCTCCCATAGGGAGAATTCAGGGCCCAGAGGCTAGCCAATTTCATTCCTCTGCCACAGGTGATTAGATCCCCAGAGAGAGACTAGGACCAAAGGAGGGCCCTGTGAAGGGATACCAGGACCTATTTGAGGAGCTCTGGCTAGGGAGAAGTAGGGGGAGGAAAGGGTCCCGGCAGTGTCAAGATACCACAGCATAAGAGGAACAGAGGGAAGGCATAGGAGGGGGCTAGAAAAAGGGGTCTGAAATCAAGGGACAGGGATTGGGTCCTTGAGAAGGGCAAGGAGCCAGACCCAGAAATGGAGAGCCAATTGTCAGGGCCAGGGCAAGGGTGCATAAAAAATCATAGGACTGGAGAGGGGAGGGAGGGGAGAAAGGGGAGTAGGTGGTTCAGGGGGAAGGAGGCTCAAGGCCCAGGTCTACTGCCTGGTGTCAGGGTTCTGGAGCAGGGTCCCGGGCTGAGGGAAGCCAAAGGGCCCAGGCAAGGGGAAGGGCTACATTTTTTATAAGGGAGCCAGCAGGGCCAAGAGACCAGGTGCAGTCTCCTGGCCCAAGTGAGCATCCTGCGGAAGGGATCTGGAAAAGGGACCCAGCAGGGACAGAGATAACAGGAGGGCAGAAGGAGGGCACAGAATGAAGGGCTGGAGGATGGGTTTTTTTTTTGGGTGGGGACAGGACCCCAGTAAGGAGCCCAGGCCTGGACCTAGGAGAGAGCCCATGCCAGGGGAGAACAGGGAAGGGCGGGGCTGGGAAGGCAGGGTGGCACTAGGGTACGGTGGTACAGGGAAGCCAAGGGGAACAGGGAAGCAGCACCAGGAAGGAGTCTGCAGTCAAAACCGAGGGACACGCACAGCAAAGAGGGCCACCAGAGTCTCAAGCTAGGAGCCAAGTCTGGGAATGGAGAGCCAAGGGTCAGGGCTGGGGCATGGGGCTAAGGAAAGTGGATAAGGCTGGGGAGGGAAGGCAGGGGATCTGGCAGGGAGGAGGCAGGCTCCAGGCCCAGGGCTCCTGCCAGGTATCAGGGTTCTGGGTGCAGGACCATGGGCCCTGGGAGAGCAAGGGGCCCAAGCGAGAGGCAGGGCTCTGTTTCCCATAAGGCACTCTGGCCCAGATGAGAATCTAGGGCCAGGGACCTTGAAAAAGGGTCTGGCAAAGGCCAGGAGCCAGGGAAAGGGCAATGGGAGGGCACAGCGGGGTGTCTCAGTGGGTGCAGAGAAGGACAAGTGCCGGGACGCAAGCAAGGAGCACAAGCAAGGAATCCATCCAACAGAACAAGGATTAGGAAACCAAGGAGAAGAAGACCCATGTGCTCCAGGAAAAAGTGCAAGGAAAACGGGAGGAAGGGGCTGCACCAGGACACAGAGATAGCAGGTGGCCCAAGGGGCACACAGGGGAACACACTAGGAAGGACAAGCAAGGGGTCCCCAGGTCAGACCCAACTGGAAGCAACACCATGCCACCTCACACTAAAAATGAGGTCAGGGTCTCAGGTTAGCAGCAGGTCCAGGACTGCAGCATGCAGGGTCATGATTAGGGAGGACTGGGTTGGGGCAGGGGCAGCATGCAAGGCAAGAAGTCAGAGGAGAAAATAGAAGGGAATGCTCAGGGGCAAGGTTGGCACAAGTCCCAAGTCCACTGCTAGGAGTCAAGGGTCAGGCAATGAAGGGGGCCCAGATGAGGAGCAGGGCTGTGTTTCCCATAGGGAGCATTCAGGGCTCAGAGGTCAGCCAATTCCACGTCTCTGCCCCAGGTGAGTAGATCCTCAGAGAAGGACCCTGACCAAAGAAGGACAAAATGAGGGCACTGTGATCGGATGCCTGGCGTTTGGGGGGGTGGTGGTAATCCAGGACCCATTGGATTAGCCCTAACTATGGAGAAGCAGAGGGAGGGGAGCTTCCAGGTAGTGCCAGGATACCACAGCACAAGGGGAACAGAGTGTAGGCACAGGAGGGGGCTGGAAAAAGGGGTCTGAAATCAAGGGACAGGGATAGGTTCTTGAGAAAGGCAGATAGGGCTTCACTCATGGAGCCAGGCCCAGGAATGAAGAGCCAAGTGCCAGGGTCAGGGCAGGTGTGCATGAAAATGCACAGGGCTGGGGATGGGTGGCACACGGGGAGGGAGGCTCAAGGTCCAGGTCCACTGTCTGGTGTCAGAGTTCAGAAGCAGGGCCCAGGCTGAGGGAGGTAAAAGGGCCCAGGCAAGGGGCAGGGCTACATTTTCCCAAAGGGAGCCTGCAAGGCCAAGAGGCCAGGTTCAGTACCCTGTCCAGGGTGAGCATCCTGGGAAATGGGTCATGAAAGGGGCCCAGAAGGGAAAGGGACTATAGGAAGGCTGAAGGATGGCACAGAGAGACAGAGAAAGGCTGGAGGACGGGGATTTGCTGAGAGCCACAGCCGAGTCTGTAGGGCTCCTGGGCATTTTGCCAACAGTACTGATTGACAGGCGAGGCATTATCCGCCTCTGCCGCTACTACTTCTTGCGCTATTTTGAGTTCTCATGGGGATTCCCCTGGCGTTCCAATTGGTTGGCGAAGTGCAGGAGGAGGGATTTTCCGGGGAGCTATTTCTGGCTGGGGGTTCCTGCAGGAGCCCCGTGGCTTTTCGGGAGGATTCCCCAGGAGCGTGTGTGAGGTTTTTTCCTGCAGTTAAAAAATAAAGTTTGTTCTTGCTTCAGTGGCTCGTGATTTGTGCCCAGCCAGACTGCGGCAGGGATTGGTGGTGTGGGGGCAAGAACTACAGCAAGGACCCCAGGCCTGGGATTTAGAGGAGTGCCCATGCCAGGGGAGAGCAGGGAAGGGCAGGATCAGGAAGGTGGGCAGCACTAGGGTACTGTGGTACAGTGAAGTCAAGGGGAGCATGGAAGTAGCCCCACCAAGGGGCCTGCAGTCCAAACCCAGGGATGCACACAGCATAAAAGGCCACCAGAGTCTCAAGCGAGGAGCCAGGTCTTGGAATGGAGAGCCAAAGGCCAGGGCTGGGGCAGGGTGTTCATGACAGAGGACAAGGCTGGGGAGGGAAGGCAGGGAATCTGGCAGGGAGGAGGCAGACTAGTATCTGCCTTCATGTCAAAATGATCCTCTCCACACTAATAATTACTTACCCCTTTCCACCACTCCCTGAAATAAGTTGGTTATTGCACCTCCAAACGGAGTCACTTTTCCATCTGTTAAAGTTAAAACTGCCTGAAGAAATCATTACATTAAGGTACCTTCCAGAAGGTCTGGAAGAGCTCCACTAACCCATGTCTACAAACCAAAAAGCTCAAAGCTCTTTGGAAGTCAAAACTCCGGAGATTGCTTAAGCATGATAATCCCTGCCCTCTACTCAAGCTGCATCTGTGTTGGGGAAGAGGAAGAGGGTACATTCAGGATATCCCAAAACTACGTAGAAAAGATTCTTAGTAATCCAGAGCCATCTCCTCTCTTAGGTCAATTCTTTGGAGAATATAAAGGCACTTTTTTGGAGGGGAGGGGGGATGCCAAAGTCAGCAGGGTAGAGGTAGAAATAGCTCTGGAAACTTCCTTTCCAGGGTTTCCTTAGTTAGATTTCAGATTAGTTTCTTGTTTATTCACCCTTTCAGAACTGCCTGCAATGTCTTCAGAAATCCATGTACTCAGGGGGAAAGTCAAACCCATTAAATAAGAAGTTGAAAAGTTTAGGAGAGTAATGTACATGTTCATAGTCCTAGAGGTCAGGAGGATAAATAGTTGTGGCAGATTATGGACATGGGGCCTGGTGCATCTTGATGGTACAGAACAAACAGGAGACTCACAAGGAGTTCAACAATGAGGAGCTGCTGAGACCCCAAGACTCAAGGACAGTTCAGTGGACCATGATGCTGGTGAAAACTAGGGCTGGGGTTGTAATTCAGTGGTAGAGTGCCTGCCTAGCATGGGCGATGCCCTGAGTTCTACCCAAGCATGGGGGTGGCTGGTGACATACCAGCTGAAGACTTTTGGGAAAGGGAGTGCATTTGCACTTACAAATTATGATAATTGCCTTCCCTTCTCCAAGACAGAAAAGAATTCAATTCAAACTGATGCCCTAAGTGAGCCAGATTCTGTTTTCTCTATTTGTTTTTGTTCAGTAGTACTGTGGATTCCACCTGGGCCTTGTGAATGCTAGGCAAATGTTCCATCACTGAGCTATACCTACCCAGCCCATCTTTTCTTATATCAACCCAGGGTCTTGCCAAGTTGCCCAGAATAGTCTTGAAGTTCCTGATCCCACTGTCTCAGCCTCTAGAGTAACTAGGATTATAGACAACAGGGCCCAGCCAGATTCTGCTTTAATTTTAGGTGTTGGTGCTGTTACTGACAGTCAGCTAGATAACCCGCCTGGCCAGCAACCCTGCAGGCAAGACTCAGCTGTCCCAATGCATAAGAAATAAGGAAGCAAGGAAATACAAATTTTATGCCTGTTGATCAAACTTGGATTGTTTCTCTCCAGGCCCTAAAGAAACTGGTTACAATTTATAGAATAAAAGACAGGAGTTATATTGAATTGACACCCCCTTTCTCCACAGAAAAGCCCTCTTCACCATTACATTACATTACATTACTCTCCTAAACCTTTAACTTCTTATTAGGATTGTCAGTAAAAGAGTCCCTGAAAAAGAGTCCATTTTAGATAAACTTCCTATTTTAATGTCACCCTGTTTACTTGGCCACTTGCCGAGAAGATACCTGCACTCCAGGTGCTAAATACCTCCTTACTAGTTTTTCCACAAACGTATCCAGTATAGTACTTTGAAGAAATGTGCAAACAAGGCCTCTGGCCTTGAGCTGGGCTTCACAGAGATGTCTACATTTTTAAAACAAGTTACAAATGGGATTCATGGTAACAACTGGCAAGACGAAGAAAGAAAGGGGAGAAGAAGCTCTCCCCTTCTCAGGTGTTGTCCTTGAAGGGTTAACTTGCCCAGAACAGTGAAAGAAAAAGCTGCTTTTATGTGAACTTCTGCAGACTGTGAACTTCTGAGCCCCTCCCCTTACATGCTGGGTATAAAACTCTGAAACTCTCTAAACTCGGGGTTCAGGGGATTTATTAATTACAGCAAAGGCTGTACCCTCTGAACCTGGCTGCAGCCAAATAAAACTTTTTCCTGCTATCTTTGGTGCCTTATCTTAGGTGTTTGTCCCTACAACAATGTATTTACAGATGTAGCTTGGTTATGTAGCCAGAGAATGTGTGAATTTCAGCTTCCTTGGTAGGAGCTTGGTCAGGACTTGCTCATAATTTCAAAGGGGATCTGTTTCAATGCTTTCTATACATTTGAATTTAACAGAGACTCATTCTGATCAACTTTAACCATGTCCCTATGAGCACTTTTCTCAACTAAGCCTTAATTTCCATAACGTAGTTTAGACATAATCTCCCTACCGTGGATTTTTTATCACTCTTAATATTTAATCACATTCTTCACTCTCCGTACCCTTGATGTCTCATCACCCTAGCCTGCCTTCAGCAAGTATCCTACCCAGTAATTCTAATAAGAATCCCCCATACCTTTGATGTTTTGTACTCATTTTCCATCCACTATTACCACCAGCCTGTTCCTTGACTACACTTGTGCTCAATGTCAAAAACAAAAACAAACAAAAAATCTTCCATACTGCAAAAGTCTTAACACTTTGACCTATCACAATAGTCCTCAATAAAGTTTTCTTTACTCTGTAAACTAGGGTCAGATAAATTTTTATTAAATAAAAAAAGCCCTGCCTATTCTAGACAGCACTGACATGCATCTCCAAGAACTAGGAGACACTTATCAAGATATTTTGGTAATCTGAGGTGGGAATGGGTACAGGACCAAATCAAAGGATACCACTTTCTCCCAGTATTTTTTCCATTTCTTAGATGAGGGAGAGTGAGAAAGAGTAAAAGAGAGAGAGAGAAGAAATCACAGCCTTAAATGCAATAAAGTTTCCATATGGAAAAACACCAAAGTATTTAAAATAACAACAATATCCCAGCATCATTCCATGTACACAATAAAATTAATTGTGGGTTATTAATTAATTTCATATTAATATCCTTTCAAAATGTCTTAACATAGAGTCATACTCTTTAGATAAATGGCCTTGAGAGAGGGTTGGACACAATACCCTGGCCACATAGTTGTTTCACACTATATCCCAACCTCCTCTTATCACAGCCTGAGTTTCTCCAGGGCAGGAGCTGTGGTTAGGAGTCAGAGTGAGAGGCTGCTCATGACAGCTGAGCACAAGCCTCTAATTCCATTATCACTTGAAGAGTACCAGGTACAGGACTATTGTTGTGGCTCAGTGGTAGAGTGCTTGCCTGGCACTTGTGAGGCATTAGGTTCAATCCTCAGCATGACATAAAATAGATAAATAAAATAAAGACATTTTGTCTACCTAAAAATAAAAAATTAAGGAAAAAAAGACTATCAGGTTCTTATTTTTTATTTATTTTGTTGTACTGGGAATCAAAATCAGTGCCTTCCACTGGCTAGCCAAGCACTCTATCACTGAGCTACATTCCAGTCCTTTTTATTTTGAAATTATAGGTGGGAACCACTATAAATTTTTTTTAACAAATTTAATTCTATAAAAATAAATAAATCATAGTTGGATACAACACCTTTATTTTATTTGTTTATTTACATGTGGTGTGGAGGATCCAACCCAGCATCTCACACATACTAGGTGGGCACTCTACCACTGAGTCAAAACCCCTGCCCCAGAAATTGAATTCTTTATTGGCCCTCTGGTCAAATTAAGTCTGGTGCTATTTCTTTATATCATTATTTGATCTCAGTTTTTTTAAAAAAAGAGATTCAAGAAAATTTAAATCTGTGTCAGAGTGGTAATCACATTTCCCCAGTGGCAATCAACATGGAAACATGGACTGGATATTATTATATAGAATTTAAGATTTTTTAAATATATTTTTTAGTGTTGACGGACCTTTATTTTATTCACTTATTTCTATGCAATGCTGAGAATTGAACCCAGTGCCTCACACATATGAGGCAAGCACTCTACCACTGAGCCACAACCATATCCTAGTCTTTAAAATATTTTTCCAAGGATGTGTATGCATCTATGTGTCCTTTTATAATGGATACAAATGAAGACTGCTCTGCTTCTATTGAGGTATAAATGGCAGATAATTGTAGCTTATATATCTATAGTTGTTTTTGTTATTTCAGAATGGCTTATAAAGTGCTTTGTACTTGGTCATTCTATTAACTTGAGAACAAGTAGAAATTTTTTTACTCTTTTTTTTTAATTAGTTGATACTGGGGATTAAACCTAGGGACACTTAACCACAGAGCCACATCCCCAGGTTCCCTCCCCCCTTTTAAATTTTTATTTTTTTGGTTGTAGATGGACACAATATCTTTATTTATTTTTATGTGGTGCTGAGGATGGAACCTAGTGCCTTGCATGTATGAGGCAAACTCTCTACTGCTGAGCTATAGCCCCAGCCTGTCCAGCCCTTTTTGTCTTGATAAATTGCTCAGGTCCTGGCTAAATTGCTGGGGGTGGTCTCAAGCTTGTGATACTCCTGTCTCAGCCTCTCAAGTCACTGGGATTACAGGCATGTGTCACTGGGCCTAGCTCAAGTAGGAATTATGAATTGAATGTTTTTATAGCAAACTTATAATAAGAGAAAGTAGATGGGCCCAGTGGTGCATACCTGTAATCCCAGTGACCTGGGAAGCTGAGACAGGAGGATTACAAAATGAAGACCAGCCTCAGCAATTTACCAAAGCCTTAAGCAACCTAATGTTGCTGTCTCAGAATAAATGTAGTTCAGTGGTAAAGACCCTGGGTTAAATCCTCAGTGCGAATAAACAAGTAAACAAGATAAAGAATGAGACCTAAGTTTTTTACAGTTTTTAAAAAATGTTTTTTAGTTGTAGATGGCCACAATACCTTTAATTAATTAATTAATTAATTAATTAATTAATTAATTAATGTATTTATTTATTAATGTAGTGCTGAGGATTGAACCCAGTTCCTCACACATGCTAGGCAAGTGCTCTACCACTGAGCTACAGCCCCATCCCTTCTTATAGTTTTTGACCTAACAATGTTTTTAACCTTTCTAGAATGATTCCATATGTGCTTTTTCATTTGCAGTCAAAATTTTTACTTAAAATATAACTTACTTTACATGAGTGATGTACATATTTTATGAAAATATTTGTTGTGTAAACAAAACTTTAGTAATCAATTAATATGCACATATTAACGCCTTGTGCCTCACCCTCAGTTTATGGTTCAAAACGATGGTGATGATGATGATGATGATGATGATGATGATAATGACAACGATGATGACAACAATGGCAAGAATGATGATGAAGCCTGATTTAGTTAAGAGCATGCTCTGTGGCCAGGCATAGAGGTTGGTGCTTTCCGATGGTCCCAACTACTATGGAGGTTGAGTTTGATACCAAATTGGGCAATTTAGAGAGCCTCTGTTTCAAAATTTAAAGAGCCTGAGGTGTAGCTCAATGTTACTGTGTTCCTGCATTCAATCCCCAGTGCCAGGAAAGGTGTGGGGAAAGAAGAGTTGGTGGAAATGGATTGTTTGAATTTGAATTCCTGGCTCTTACTCTTACTGACTGTGTTGTCTCAAGGAAGTTATTTAATCTCTGGACTTTAATTCCTTATCTATGAGAGGTAATCATGATGATGATCATGATGATAATAATACCTATCCCATAGGCTAGTTATGAGGACCAAATGAATTAATATCTGCACTGAGGGCTGGGGATGTGGCTCAAGTGTTAGCGCGCTTGTCTAACATGTGTGAGGCAATGGGTTCTATTCTCACCACCACATAAAAATAAATTAAAGATGTTGTGTCCACCTGAAACTATAAAATATATATATAAAAAACTGCCATTTTAAAATTGTATTTAGCATGCAAATTCTTGATGAATAGAATAGCATAGAGAATTCACAAAGTAACTATTTATTAAATGAAGCAATGATAATTAATATTCACTACAAACTTACTGTGAGAAACTGATGTGACTCCATTTTTGAAAATAAATATATAACAGCAGCTTCTACCTCAAGGCCTGTCCTAAGAAATGGGGCATGACCCTTGTCCTGGGAAAAACCCATAGAGCACTCCTAAGCATGTACCTACCCTGCTGAGTTATTTGTCTGCAAATAATAGGAGAGATCTGTGGCTCCAGGTTTCCCTGACTCAGTTAGGCTAGGTGAAGACCCATAGCAACCCCCTAGCAACCACCAATCAGCAAGAGACAGGGAAAATACCTGGGATGCCAGATGACCCCCAGTAGTTTATGGTGGTTGATAACATGTTGGGAAACCATGTAGTTTAACATGTACTCCCCTCGTGGCCTAAACCAATCAGTTCAAAGGAATCCCCTTCTTGTACTAACCAATTACCCCTACCCAACTTGTTCCCGCCAGTGAATGTGCTAATCGATGTTAAGATATGTTGTTTAATTTTCCCGTGGTATGGAATGATTCGCTGTGTGATGTTGTGAAGCATAGAGTATTCGCCCCAAACCTATAAAACCTCTCTGAAAAAGGACCGGGATTCATTCCCTGGGACCACTGCATCGTTGAGTCCTGGCTCCAGCTTGCAATAAAGACTCTTGTGTGATTGCATCAGATTCAGCTCCTGGAGGTCTATTGGGGTCCCATGAATCTGGCATTACAACTATGTGCCTGTTTCCAAATTTAGTATTTTGAGCACATTATTGCTTTTCATTCTCCCAGAATCTTCTATGAAAGATAAAGATTCAGGTTACAGATGAGAAAACCTAAAACCCAGAGCGCTTAAGTAATCTTTCCAAAGTGGCACAGCTTGTGTGTAGCAGAATTGAGATTGAGTTAGCCTATCTCTATCTAGAAGTTATATTACTACCCACTACATGTCCTTATTGCATTTTAACCATTCTACTATTGAGCAAGTTGATTCTGTACAATTTGGGATCCTCTATAACCTCAATGAGCTGCGTAAATATTCAACTTTGTCATTCTCTTCTTTTTGAAAGTATTCTGATAAATCTTAATTTATTCATATCTTTTTATATCAACGTATGCACATTTTTTTTGAGACAGTTTCTTCCTAGGCTGTCCAGGCTGTCCTCAAATTTATAATCCTTCTACCTCAGCTCTCGGTGTAGATGGGATTTCAGACATGTGCCACCATGCCTGGCTAGAGATATATTTAATGCCAAACAAAATGACATAGCTGTGTTTAATAAGCATATAAGGATAACAAAGATGGTTTTAGGTTCACAAATATTCTGTCTCTACTAATAAGGAGATTACTTGAATTATTTAATCTATTACTTTGGTGACTAAATATTTTATTTGTTTGACCTCAGATTGAATCCTTCAAATGTAGAGCAAAGCCAGAGGTATTAGGAATTGAACCCAAGGGTGCTTAAACACTAACCCATATCCACAGCCACTCCCAGCATTTTATTTATTTTTGTATCAAGGATTGAATTCATAGGCACTCAACCACTAAGCCACATCCCCAGCCCTATTTTGTATTTTATTTGGAGACATGGTCTCACTGAGTTGCTTAGAGACTCACCATTGCTGAAGCTAGCTTTGAACTGGTGATCCTCCTGTATCAGTCTCCTGAGCTGCAGGAATTAGAGGCATGTGCCACCTTGCTTGCCCCCAAAACCTTTTTTATTTTATTATATTTTTAGATATTGATAAATCTTTATTTTATTCATTTATTTATTTGCAGTGCTGAGAATCAAACCCAGTGCCTCACACATGCTAGGCAAATGCTCTGCCCCTGAGCAACAACCCCATTCTCCTTTTTATGTTATTTTGAGACAAGGTCTTGGTCTTCCTAATTGCTGAGAGCCTTGCTAAGTTGCTAAGGCTGACCTCAAACTTGCAATCCTCCTACCTTAGCCTCTTGAGTAACTGGGATGGCAGGCCTGTACCATCACACCTAGGAAAGTCCATATATTTCAACCAACAATAGAATTATTATGAGGCTCTTGAAACATCAAAAAGGTAAACATACAGCCATGAATTTCAATACTTTGAAATTTTTTTCTTTTCTAAGAATTGAACCCAACATTTTGTGCAGGCTAGGCTGGAGTGGCACACTCTTTCTCCACAGAAAAGTCTTAACTGGGCTTCTTCAGAAATCTTCACCATGGCTGATTTTAGGACTGTCAGCAAAAGTGTCTCTGCAAAAGAGTTCAGTGTAGATAAACTTCCTATTTTCATATTGCTCTATTTTAATTGACCACTGGCCGAGAAGATACCAGCACCCCAGATGCTGGAACCCCCCTACTAAGAAGCTGTAAGAAGCACAATGACTGATTACAATTGATAGAGAGCACAGCTCCATGGACACGCACAAAGAACATGTCCTGTTGTAAATACACATTAATGTACATTGACGTTCACTGGGTGAAACCAATTACCAATGTACACCACCAACTTGGAACTATATTTAAATCACTTGTCCTGCCACATCAACAAGGCTGTTCCACAGACATCAGAGACACTAGCTGCCTTGCTGCTCATCTCCAGATCAACTGCATCATTTCCTGACATCCATTTGTTGGCTGGAGAGAACCACCAGACAAGGGCATCTCTGTTCTTTGGCTAAGAGAAGTAACCTATCAGCAGAGGTATTTTAGGGCTCATGGTTGACCTTAGGATTGTGTCATTAGCTTATAGTTTTAAATTAGTGTGCATTGAATGCTAGTTGGGGTGCTCCAGCACACTTAACACTTTTGCATTAATTGTTTATATTTGATGATTGGTGTGATGGAATATATGCTTGCACTTAAAGACAATACACTCATGAGTAATTATTAATGGCATCAATGGTGACATCCATCTACCCAGATCATCCTGGGTGATATTCTCCCCATTCTCTTTATTTTGATTGTGCTGAGTATTAAAGCCAGGAATGCTTTACCCCTTAGCTACATCATGAGTCCGTTTTATATTTTATTTTGAGACAGGGTTTTACTAAGTTGCTTACGCTCTTACTAAAAGGTCCTTGCTTAGCATCTGGATGTCCATCTTAAGTGACAGCCTCCATTTTAAGGAAAAAGTTTCTTTCCTGCCCAAGGGAATTTCTGAAAAACTCACCACTCCTTCATACCAACCCTATTCTTAACTGCCCACATTAGGACCTGCCTGGCTCTGATTCCTGAGTCTGCCCTATAAAAATTCCAGAACCCAAGCCTGTTTTGCCTCTCTCTCCTATAAAGAGATGGCCTTTGTTTTTCAGCTCTGACAAATAAACTGTCATGTGTGTCTCTGCCTGGTCTCCGGCTTTCATTTCTCGCTTACTCATCTCTCGTTCCTCGCTTTCACTTCACTCACGAAATTGCTGAGCCTGCCCTCCAACTTGCCATCCTTCTTTCTCAGCCCACAGAGTCACTGGAATTGATTACAGGTTTGAACCATGGCTTCCAACTACCCCTTTTCTTCTCCTTAACCTTCACCTTCTTTATCTTCTTGGTAGAACTGGTAGTTGAGAACACGGACATTCCATCATGGAGATATATACCCAACCCTTTTTATTTTTTTTTTTAATTTATGAGATAGGATATTACTAATTTCCCAGGCTGATCTTAAATTTTGGATCCTTCTGTTTTAGTCTCCAGAGTAGCTGAAATTACAGGTACACACCATGGAGCTCTAGCATCTTAAGAAAATTTTCCAGGCTCCCAGCCCACGCACAAATTCTTCTTTCTCTTTTCTTCATCTTCATATATCCTGGTGGACTTAGGGAACAACTTCTTTTTTTTTTCCTAGACTTCCCTAAAGTTCTTTTTTTTTTCTTTTTTAAACCTAGTCTTTGTCCCCTCATAATAGACTGAAGTACATTAAACTAAGGACCCATTCCTTTCCCTGTCTTTAAAAAAAATAAGAAAAAATCATTCTGTATTAATTATTCTTATTATCATATTTATAATGATATAATATAAAATAATTTTATAGCACTTAATGTCATCATATTTTGATATTGTTAAATTATAAATACTTTATTTTCTCATAACAATATTATTGTATATTTACATATAATAATATAAAATTTATATTTTAATGTATAATATTCTTATGGTATTTTAATGGTATAAGTTTTAAAACCTAAATATAATAAAAATTAAACATAAAATATTACATTAATATATAGTTACATCATTGTTCTATGAAACTGGTGTAAACATTCTTATGTTTCCATACAACCTACTGTGAACATAACTGTCTGAACATGGGATAGTTGTGGGAAAGGTGCTGCAAGATTATTTCTCTAATGAGACAGCATTCCATCATAATTGTCTGTATTAATTATCTAAAAGAGAATTTAAACCATGGCTTTAATTTTTAAATTTTTTTTAGTTGTAACTGGACACAATATCTTTATTTTATTTATTTGTTTTTATGTGGTGCTCAGGATGGAACCCAGGGCCTCGAATGTGTTAGATGAGCACTCTACCCCTGAGCTACAACCTCAGCCCCTGAACCATGGCTTTTTAAAAACACTTAACACTTAGGAGAATAAACAAACCTGTTGCCATAGTTCCCTTACTCTATTTTCTCTAATTAATATCAGCACTCTTGCCCTTTAAATATAACTCCCATTTCATTTTTAATATTTTTTTTGTTTTAATTAATTATACATAAATGTAGAATGCACTTATGCACTGTGATATATCATACATAGATGACATATAATTTCTCATTTATCTGACTATATATGTTGCAGAATCATGTTGGTCATGTAGTCCTATATATACATGCAGTAATAATGTCTGTTTCATTCTACTATATTTCCTATCTTCACATCCCCTCTCCTTTCCTTCCATCACTTTCCTCTACCTAATCTAAGATAATGCTATTCTTTCCTAGAGCCCTCAGCCTTATTGTGAACTAGCATCTGCATATTAGAGAAAAAATTTGGCCTTTGGTTTTGTGGGATTGGCTTATTCATTTAGCATGATATTCTCCAACTCCAACTAATTACTGGCAAATGACATAATTTCACCCTTTTCTAAACCTGAATAATATTCCATTGAGTATAGATACCACATTTTCTTTATACATTCACCTATTGAAGGACACCTATGTTGGTTTCATAGTCTAGCTATTGTGAATTGAGCTGCTATAAACTTGATGTGGCTGTGTCACTATTTTGATTTGTATGTTGATTTTAAGTCCTTTGGGTATAAACCAAGGAGTGGGAGAGCTGGATCAAATTGTGGTTCCATTCCCAATTTTCTGAGGAATCTCCATAGTTCTTTCCATAGTGGTTGCAGCAATTTGCTGTCCTACCAGCAATGTATGAGTGTATCTTTTCCCCCACATCCTCACCAACATTTATTATTGGTGATTGCCATTCTGACCGGAGTAAGATGAAACCTTAAAATAGTTTTGATTTGCATTTCTCTAATTGCTAGAAATGATGAACACCCTTTTTATATATTTGATGATCAATTATATTTGTTCTGTGAAGTATCTGTTCAGTTCCTTAGCCCAATTATTGATTAGGTTATTTAATTTATATTTTTTTTGGTGTTAAGTTTTTTGAGTTCCTTTATATCCTAGAGGTTAATGCTTTATCAGAGGTGCATGTGGTAAAGATTTTCTCCTAATCTGTAGGCTCTCTCCTTTCATTATTAATTTTTTCTTTGCTGAGAAGTTTTTAATTTGAATTCATCCCATTTATTGATTCTTGATTTTACTTCTTGCACTTAAGAGTCTTATTAAGAAAGTCAGATCCTAGGCTGACATGGTGAAGATTTGGATCTATTTTTTATTCTATTAGGTACAGGATCTTTGTACCTAATAGAAGTGCCTAAGTCTTTGATCCACTTTGAGTTGATTTTTTGCAGGGTGAGAGATAGAGGTTTAATTTCATTTTGCTACATATAAATTTTCAGTTTTATCAGCACCATTTGTTGAATAGGTTATCTTTTCTCCAGTGAATGTTTTTGGCACCCTTTCTAGTATGCGATAACTGTATTTATGTGGATTTGTCTTTGTGTCCTCTATTCTGTACCATTGATCTACAATTTTATTTTGGTGCTAATACCATGCCATTTTAAGTACTATAGCTCCGTAGTATAGTTTAAGGTCTGATATTGTATGTCTCCTGCTTCACTTTTCTTGCTAAGGATTGCTTTATCTATTCTGTGTCTCTCATATTTCCAAATAAATTTTATGATTGCTTTTTCTATTTTTATGAAGAATGTCATTGGAATTTTCATAGGAATTGCATTAAATCTGTATAACACTTTTTGGTAGTATGGCCATTTGACAATATTAATTCTGCCTATGCAGGAGCATGGGAGATCTTTCCATCTTCTGAGGTTTTCTTCAATTTCTCTCTTTAGTGTTTTGTAGTTTTCATTGTAGATGTCTTTCACCTCTTTTGTTAGATTGATTCCCAGGTATTTTATTTTATTTTATTTGAGGTTATTGTGAAAAGAGTAGTTTTTCTAATTTCTCCTTCAGTGAACTCATTGCTCACATATAAGAATGCATTTTATTTATGGGTGTTGATTTTATATCCTGCTACTTGGCTGTATTCATTTATTAGTTCTAGAAGTTGTCTGTTGGAATTTTTTGGATCTTCTAGATATTGAAACATGTTATCAGCAAATAGTGATAGTTTGAGTTCTTTTTTTTTCTATTTGTATCCCTTTAATTTATTTCTTTTGTTAATTACTCTGTCTAGAGATTCAAAGATGATGTTGAATAGAAGTGGTGAAAGAGAACATCCTTATCTTGTTCCAGTTTTTAGCAGGAATACTTAAATTTTTCTCCATTTATAATAATGCTTGTCTTGGGATTAGCATATAATGCTTTTACAATGTTGAGGTGTGTTCCTACTATCCCTAGGTTTTATAGTGTTTTGAGCATGAAGGTGTACTCTATTTTGTCAAATCCTTTTTCCCATTTCATTTTTAGACAGTGCTCCTGTGAAATAATGTGCATTCAATGAATGATGGGATTCTAATGCTGATAATCTCATTTGACAGTTGATCTAGATTTCTCCTTCACTAGACTGTAAATGATGAGAGACTGAACCTATTTTCAACTCACCATTTTAGTGAAATGAACCCAGCATCATGTCTAGGACATGGTGTTTCTTTCATATTTGTTCAATAGATAATGTTGATTTATTTTGCCTTTAAAGGATTTCTTGAAAATTTTATCTACATTTTAGCAATAAATGTAAAATGATGAAAAAATATCAGTAGACCCAGGTTAAATATGTAATCCTCCTGTGCCCCAGCTCTCTGATTCTTACCCAGGAAATTTAAGGGTTTATCATACATGACACTTTCACCAACTGGTTGAAATAATCTGGGATAAGTGGGCTAAGGATTATGAAGTTAAGCACGTGCTCTGAAGTAATGAGTCAAGTGCAGAGTGGCTGTATCCATGCTGATTAAATATGCTCTCATGGTCACCCAGCTGAGAGGAAGGAGGACCAAGGCAAAAATCACACATCTCTAATGTTTTATATGAATGTTTTTAAAAAGTATATACTTGAAAGAGGGTCTCAGTGTGTTGCTCAGACTTGCCTCCAACTCCTAAACTCAACTGATCCTCCTGCCTCAACATCCCAAGTAGCTGGGAATACAGGTATGTGGACCAGTGTATCCAGCTTCTCACAACTATTTTTTTTTTTGACCTCACAAGATCTTTGAGTCCAATACCCCTCAAGCAATTTATCTGTAAATAATGCTTTTCTCTTGCACTCAATGATTTTTCAATTAAATTGAGCAGCACATACTGAACACTTATGGTCTTGAGAATGTGCTAGTTGTGCTCACTACACAGGTGTTTTGTTCACCACTCACTGTTTTTCTTTTTGCTGCTGGGATTGAACACAAAACCTCTTGCATGATAGGCAAGCACTCTGCCCCTGAGCTACACCCCTGCACGTGCACACACACACACACACACACACACACACACACACACACAGTTCTTTCTTTATTTTTTTCTTCTGGGGGATAAAATGGATCTCTATTCTTTGTTTTTCCAATGGCTGTATGATCAATTAATCAATTAGTAATAGTGTAATAATGAAAACCTAAGTTTTCACATATAAGTGTATTATGCATAGGGGAAAAAAAAAAAACACCAAAGTGGTAAGCTTCCCAGAACATTACTTGCCGGGTTTCTGTTCTCGAGACTAAAAGGCTCAGGGGTCACTCTAGTTAAACTGGGCTAACTGGGCTGCACGAAATAACCACACAAGAGACACAAATACCTTTTTCTTTGGGGTCGCTGTGACGACTCCTCTGACCTTAAGGGTCTGCAGAAAGAAAGAGAGAGAGAGAGCACGTGCTGACCCCTTTTATTGAGGAGAAGCTATTCAAATGAGGCAAGGGGTCAAGTTTCAGGGGGCTGAGTCTGTCTTCATGATGTCCACTGTCAGCTGGTTGACTGACACCTGGGTAGGCCACACCCTAGGGCACAGTAAGAGAAGGGGACACACACAAGGCACTTCCATGGAAGATTCTTTCCTAAACAGGGCAAGGGGGTTATATTACAAAGGAACAGGTGAGCATAGCTTCACCCATGGGGCTGTAGCAAGACACACCCATTTCTGTGACTGAGCACCTCAGCACCCAGCTGAGGAGTGTAACTCAGTCACCCGTAAGGTTGGCCTCCCACAATTACTGAACTGTTTAATATTTTTTAACTTCTAACAGTTATACAGCCTCTCAAAAGTCATTAGTGTTAAGGAAAGATTTCAATAAATCACTGAGTCAATCTTAAAGCAGGAGATGGAAACTTTATTCACCAGCCAGCATTCCAGATCCACCAGCTTGTGGCCCAAAAGGTAGGCTGCAAGTCTAAACCCTTTGACCCCCTTCCAGAGTTTTAGTACACTTTTTTTTTTATAGTCCAAAACCATATTAAAGCATAAGTTTCTGTTTCTATGATCCAAAACCATAAACAAATGTCATGAGATCTAAAATCATAAGCAGAAAAGGAAGTGGGCCAAAACATCCCTAGGATACAATTTAAAGAATGGTTACTAACATCTACACAATCAATATCGGACATTGTCCAAGAAAAAAAATTGGAACCAAAGAGAGAAAACATTTTTACATTGTATAAGAATTGCCCTTTTGTGTTGCCAAATATGCTATGCTCAGCAACTGTTGATGGATACAGAGGTGGGGCTTTCCATGGGAGAAGCATTTCTTACATGATGTTGAGTCTCAGGGCAAGATGGAGTCTGTTTGATCATTGCCCAGATAGCCTGGCTCATAACATTAGAACCCAGAGTTAAATTTTGAAATCCAAAAATGGTCAATGGTAAATAAATGACTTAGTGCACAGTTACCAAACAGAAGCAGATCTTCTTTGTCAGGGACAAGTGAGGATTTTTCTTGTCTTTATTATGCTCAGGTCAGTGAGAATGGGTGGAAACTACTGATCCTTATCACCAAAGTAGTCAAGTATGCACGTGTGTGTGTGTGTGCAGGGGATTACATAAAATATTTCTATGAAGCAACTTCCATACCTGTACTTTAGATACAGGAATGTCTGATTGACTTTAAAAAGACAAAAGTAAAAACAGCAATTAAAACACCATTGTCTAATCTCATTCAGTTTGGGCCACACCTCTTTCCTGTCCTTTCACCACAGACACTCACCAGCTAAGCAAGGAAGCTGCAAAGCAGATAGTCATGTTATTAGCTGTGCCCTGCTGTTGTGCAGGGACTCTTACCCAAGAAACAGATTTAGGGCTTAGGCTCAAGGCCATAAACATGAAATTGTGAGCATATACCCCCATCCCCTTATGTAACCTGTTGGAAGTGTGACTACTTTGTTTGAAGTGCATTAAAAAAGGGCCTATGGAAATGGTTATGAGGAGGGGCTAAAATGGAACTGGCTAGGGGCTGAAGCTGAAGTGGCTAATGGCTATGGCTGCCTCTAAATAAAGGAACACCAATATCCCCACCATGTGTTACATCTTCTACTTTCTGAATCCATTTCCTGGGTCTGAGCCCTTGCATAATAATTGGCAGGATGTTCCACAGGTGAGAGATGATTTAACCCTGGTGGACAGGAGGGACCTGTGGCTAATGTGCACCTTGTAGCACTCAGTTGCCAAGGTCCTATTAGCACAAATTATTGTTGGGATATGGTGAATGGTCCCTTGTAAGCATAAAAAAAGATTTCTGATTGCCCTGCAGAGAATGTGGACCCGCTGAAGCAGACTGTGAACTGTGCAGTGGTGCCCAGGTGCCAGCCCATGGCCAAGGACAAAGATGGCAGTGGTGGCATCAGTGAGACAGAGTAACAGCCTGAAGAGCTGCATGCACAGCTGCTGGGGCCATGGGGTAAAAATGTCTTGTAGCTCTGAGAACAAAAACTGATGCAGCTTTACCAGAGACTGCCAAGAAGAAGAAGTCACAAGATAAAGAAGAGGCCTTGAGAACCAGAGTATGGTTGCTGGAAGAGGATTTGCATACCTTGAAAATACCCCTCAGCCTCCCCTATCATGCTCATGGAGTCCCAGTAGGAGGAGGAAGCTTAATGCCTGCAAGCCAAGCCAGTGGTCATGGAGAAAATTCAAACAGTGCAGCCTATGGCTCTGATGGGCAGCTGTCAGCAGGACTTGCCCAGTAGCCAAGTTCACCTCATTCCACCAGTAGAGTTCCAGATGGTGGACTGGGAAAATAATTTGGACAGAGGTCAAGAGAGCCCTGGCCAATTTGTTGTTATGCTGAAGTGGCACCCCCTTTCTCCCTGGAAAAGCCCTCTTTACCATGGCTGATTTTAGGACTGTCAGCAAAAGAGTCTCTGAGAAAAAGTCCAATGTAGATAAACTTCCTATTTTCATGTCACCCTGTTTACTTGGCAACTGGTCAGGAAGATACCAGTACTCCAGGTGCTGGACACCCCCTTACTAGTTTTTTCCCAAATGTATCCAGTATAGTACTTTGAAGAAATGTGCAAACAAGGCCTCTGGCCTTGAGCTGGGGCTTCACAGAGATGTCTACATTTTTTAAGATAAATTACACATGGCCTCCATGGTAACAGCTAGCAGGATGAGGAAAGAAAGGGGAGAAGAAGCTCTCACCTTTTCAGGTGTTGTCCTTGAAGGGTTAACTTGCCCAGAACAGCGAAAGAAAAAGTTGCTTTTATGGGAACTGCTGCAGACTGTGAACTTCTAGGCCCCTCCCCTTACACTCTGGGTATAAAACTCTGAAACTCCCTGAACTCGGGGTTCAGGGGATTATTGATTATAGTAAAAGCTGTGCCCTCTGAACCTAGCTGCAGCCAAATAAAACTGTTTCCTGCTGTCTTCAGTGCCTTGTTTCATTTGTTCCTACAACATTTTTGGCACCCCAGGTGGGACAGAGGAAGTAAGGAAGGCTATTCTGCCTCTTTTATTTCCAGGGACTGGCTTCCCTGGGGCGATGGGAGACAGCAATCCCCTTGGTGCACCCAGGCCACTCTTGGCCTGAAGGATGATCAGCTCACCCAGTGCCCTGGGGCTGCCACCCCGGAGCACAATGGAACCCACAGGCAGCAGGAACCAGAATTAGGGTTTTGGAGCACCACCCAGCTGAACAGGTAGGACCCAGTTTCATTTGGTTTTGCAGCCCACCTGACTTCCCTTCAAGGCCTAAGCAGGTGGAACAGAGGCTTGATCACCCTCTGTTGGGTCCCCAGTACCTTCCAAAGTGGTTGGAGCTGAAAGGAACTTGGGGAGTCGCCCAAGTAGTCTCTGTTTAGGGTCAGTGAGCAGAGGGGAAACTGTGACTCCCTTTTTGTTTGGTTTGCAATTTTTGGAATTTGGGTGGTATACAAATTCTGTCCTGGCCATGTCTGTGTGAAAGTGTGTAAAAGTGTGTGAATGAGGGGGACAAAGGGAAGGGTTTCGATTCAACCCGAGGGCCAAAGCCAGTGCAGAGTCCTGACCCACAGTTCTGTAGCACCTCATACAGTCTATAGTGGAATCTCACCAACCAAAGTGTAGGTGAAAGCTCCAGGTGGGGGTTTGATACTGACCTTCAAGGCTAAGAGGGCCTAAGTCCCTGCGAGGGGAGTGGCCGGAGGTGGACGATGTCCTAAGTGTGTTTTGTTCTAAATGTGCGACACCGATGTAGGTTGGAACATGCGAGAACACTAAGGAAAGTGAGCCTTCTGAAATGTGTGTTAGAAACCTCTAGGAGGGTTTTCCTGGTAACTGTGGGGTGAGACTCACTCCACAAAGGTTGCATACTCTGTGAATTAGAGTAGCTCACCCAAGATGTGGGCTGGCCACCAGAAGGATCTTTAGATGGGAGAATCATTTTGATAGTTGTTGGAGTACCTGAACCATTTCTCTTACATTGATTGCTTTAAGAGATAGTACAGAAACAGCCCCCTTGGTTGAGAGCCTGTCTAGATGGACAGTCCAAGCTGATGTTATCCAGGAGCATAGTGGTCTCTAAGACCCAGCGGAAAGCAGCTAAACAGAAAACCTGACTAGGAAAGACAGGAAAGGAAACAGTTTTCCCTGTTAGCCAGAGGAGGACCTAGGACCTTATGTGCCACTCTACCCAACTTTGCCAAGACCCCTGGGACAAGGGACTGTCCCCTGCCATCTTGTCCTCAGAGGTAACAAATGATGGCCCCTCAATACTGGCTACTCCTTCCTCTGTGATGTCCTCAGAGCCAAAGACTTCCTAGGACCAAAGACTCTTTCATTTCCCAAGATTAAGGTGGGAGATTTGTCCCAAGACTAGAGTCACAACTCAGATGAAAAGTCTCCAGATGCCCCTGCAAGGGACTAAAGGACCTGCCCTTGTTGACCAGAAGGGAAATGACTGAGGGAGACAAGGCAGTTTTGTGTGCCAGCCTTTCTCCACAACTGAGCTCATAAGCTGGAAAAATCATACTCCCTCCTACATGGAGAAACCCTGGACCATGACTGATCTGATGCAGCCGATTATCCAGACCTAGGACGGGGCCCCAACAAAGAAGAAGGTCTAAGATAAAGAGATATCACGAAGCCCTCATAGAAAGTCTAAAATAAAAGAAAAAAAGAGAAAAAACCACACTGTTTGTGCCCAAGAGTTAGAAAGAATCAGAGCCAGTCCTGAGCCCCAGGCTAAGCCAAGTGCATCTGCAGACAAACAGAGCAGAGATAAGCCTCCTGCTGCTCCAGCATCTCCCTCTCCCACCCTCCATAGCCCTGAACATTTCTCTCAGCCCCACATCTGCCTAAGGCCCCTCTGCCCTATGAAACTTGCAGCAATGATCAAAAGAGATGTGCCCAACTGACTCAGAGCTAAATGTCTAGGCAACTGCCACTGCTGCCCCTCTCCCTGCCCAGAGGTGCCCAGGGGAGGAGAGGCACCATACAAACATTGTAGCTATAGTGCAAGTTTGTCAATGAAGAAATGTACAGGCATAAGCAACAGGTGATCAATGCAGCATTTGTGGGACAGGCTCAGAGAGCCATTTTTCAAAAATTACAATCCCAGAGAACTTTACTAAGAAGTGTGCCAGTGAGCTGATTAAGGTGGCCACCACAGTTTTTATCAGTTGAGATCCAGAGACTCAAAGACAGGCAGACCAGAAAGATAAAAATGAAGATAGATATTCTTACAAACCCAGAGGTCACTCATAGGGGGGGTCTCACTAGAACAAAGCCAATGATCCAAATGTTTATAATAAAAAAAAAAGCATGCCAGACAAAAGGGGAAGCCTCCAGTGGCCCCGTCAGGCAAGCACCCACTGTCATGCTCAAAAGCTGAGACTTGAACAGAAAAGGAGTAAATGTTTTCCCCCAAGACTTTGGCCACAGCCCCTCCTTTCAGTTTCTTCCCACTAGCTCAGAAGTTAATGATTGATGACTATGGCAGGGGTCCCATAGACACACCAACTGCAACTGATGCATGAGACCCAGAGCTCCAGGAGGGCTCAGCTGCTGCAAACCCCCAAATGAACCAGGAATATGTACATGTTAAAGCCACTAGTGAGCCATAGGATGCTCACTCCAAAAGGACATGCCACCCTGGCTCCAAGCCACATGCCATGAGCCACCAGCAGGAAGGGCCATAGAGCCTCATGTACCCAGGCATACTGAACAAAAAGACAAGTGAGGCAGCTACTATAGTAGGGCAGGCTCCCACCAGGCAGGAGGAGAAAGCCATGCAAAGAGCAACCCCTAGGTGGGCACAATGTGGCTGCCACACCAGGACCTGCAGGGAACCTGCCCTCCAACCTTGGCAGACAGCCCATGGTGAGATTGACATAGGTGCCTTTTATATAAATGATGTCCCAGGTCATCAGTCTCTGCTAAGATTTACATTAGATTTAAGAGTTGGAGAATCCCAGCAGCCAAGATCCTGCACTGGGAGATAATACAAAAATTCCTGTATCTTAAAGTGCCAGAGGCTCTATGTATGCCTCCCTTCCCTAAATGACAGTTTCTCCCAGGGGCTTGAGTATACCATCCTTGGGACAGGACTGGACTCTGACTTTAAAACCCATATCTATCAAGACAAAGGTCAAATACCTTGGTTAACATCTGACTCAGCAATAGCACAGAACAACCACTGGGCCTCAAAAGAAACAGGAGATCTGCTCAATTCCAGTCCCTTCAACCAGCCATCAGACTAGAGAATTCGTGGGGGCTACTGGATTCAGCCATATATGGATTTCTAACTTTTCAGTCATGGCAAAACCCCTCTACATATAGCCACAAATGGGGGAGAACAAGATCCTCTGACGTGGGAGCCAACTAAGCAAAAGGCCTTTGAGGACATTAAACAAGCACTCACCAGTGCACCTGGATTAGGGCTCCCTGACCTCACAAAGCCCTTCTTTCTGTATGTACATGATCAGTCTGGAGTGGCTATGGGAGTTTTGACTCACATGCTGGGGACATGGCACCGTCCAGTGGCCTATTTGTCCAAACAGCTGGACTCTGTAGCCAAGGGCTAGCCATCTTATTTATGGGTCCTTGCAGCCACAGCTCTTCTAATGTTGGAAGCTGATAAACTGGCCATAAGACAAGAACTGGTTGTAAGAGTTTCTCATTCAATTTTGACATTGTTAGGATATAAAGGACACTATTGGTTGACTACTGAAAGAATGGTCAAATATCAGGGCATATTATATGAAAACCCACATATTCATGTTGAGGTCTTCAGAACTCTAAACCCAGCAAATTTGCTGCCCATTGGACCTGAAAAACCTGATCACAAATGTTTTGAGGTCATGGATGAAGGTTTCTCCAGCAGACCAGACCTAACAGACCAGCCTCAGAAGGACGCTGATGCAGAGTACTTCACAGATAGAAGTAGTTTTATAAAAGATGAGGTATGTTTTGCTGGATATTCAATGGGCACTGTGCCTCAGGGAACTTCAGCACAAAAAGTAAGACTTATTGCTTCGACTCAAGCACCTCAGTTGACAGCAGGAATCTGTGTGGATATTTACACAAATATGCGTTAGCCACCCTTCATTTTCACAGGGACTTATGTAGGCTAATTAACTCAGGAGAAAAAAAAAGGGAGGCATGATGTATGGGCAAGAAATTATTAAACTTTTGGATGCACTGTGGGCTCCAAGGAAGGTTGTGATTATATATTGGCAAGGTCATTGAAAGGGAAACACTGTGGTTTTTCAAGGCAGCCAGAGTGCTCACAGAGAGGCCAAATTAGCTGTCTGCAAGAAACAGAAAGAAAATCCAGTCCTAGGTTTAAATGCATCCCTTCTGCCTTGTTGACTAGCTAACAGAATGGGAGTCAACATATTCCCAACATGAAAGTAAGTGATTTAAGACTAAAAAAGTAATTTTTCTACCAGGTGGATGGTGGAGATTTTCTGATGGCCGGAATAGCCATTCTGGAGATTCTAACCCAAGACTTAATCAGACAGTTCTGCTGGGTATAAAACTCTGAAACTCCTTGAACTCGGGGTTCAGGGGATTAATTGATTACAGCAAAAGCTGTGCCC
Organism: Ictidomys tridecemlineatus; assembly: GCF_052094955.1. Lineage (NCBI taxonomy): Eukaryota > Metazoa > Chordata > Mammalia > Rodentia > Sciuridae > Ictidomys > Ictidomys tridecemlineatus. The sequence goes on from NC_135479.1 coordinate 174,491,559, forward strand.
TCTGAACCTGTCTGAAGCCAAATAAAACTGTTTCCTGTGGTCTTTGGTGCCTTGCCTCCTTTGTCCCTACAACAATGCCTGTGAGATTTAAAGATGCTGCTGGCCAAGAGGCGCAAGACATCCCATGTGCTACATGTTATGGATCCTGCACAAACTTCTGACTTAGATGTGCTGGAGGCCAGCAGGAGCCAGGAGACCCCTGTATACTAGAAACTAGCAGGTACCAGACAGCCCAAATGCATCAGGAGCCAGCTGGTGCCAAAAGAGCACAAGTGTATTAGGAGCTGGCATGAGCCAAAAAAGAGAGAGGTGCTAGGGCTTATTATGTATGTAGGTGAACCAGAAACAAGCCCATAACTCAGAAGTAAGGCAACCATACTCTTCAGTGTTTGCTACACTAATGATTTCAGTGGTGGACAACTGCCCGTGTGGATGGCAGTGGCTCTGGAGTCAGAAACAAGCACTGTCTGGTTTGATAGAGGTATAATATTAGGAAGCCAGTGAGCTGAGCTAAATGGTGATAGCAAATAAAGCATTCCCCATAGTGATATGTACTGATAGTTGTGTTGTGTACTGGGGACAAGTTCTATTTCAAGAGCCTTGGGAGCTAAGCCACGAAGAACAGGTAACTACAGGGCATGTTATGGGCCATGCTCCCCATGACTAGCCCAGGGAATGATGAAGCAGATGCTTTGGCTAGGGTGCAGTGGTTAGAGTGGGTGCCTCCCACCAACTTGGTGGCTTAGTTGCACTGCTGCCTTCAATATTCAGATATGAAGATGATGTAGAATGTATTCAAAGAGTGGGGTCTGCCTTTAACATGGAATGCCCTGGTAGAGGCTTGCCAGGCATGTGTGATTTGGGCTCAAGAGTGTTCACACCCACCATGCCTTGGATTTCTGGATTGTCATGTAATGCAGATACCTCACTTTGACACAATGATACATTGACAATCACCCTCTATTGTTTGCCTTGAAGCAGTGGATATGACTAGGCTTGTTGTTTGCCTGACCCAGTGGTCAAGCAAGTCAATGCACTATGGTTTGCACCCTGTGTTGGCAGCCTTGTATAACCAGTATATCACAATAGAAAGTGACTAAGGTACACATTTTACAGGTCAATATGTATAGTGATGGGCAACTCAGATTCAATGCAAGCTGTATGTTTGTTGTCACCCACAGGATGCAGACACAATAGAGAGATATAATGGGCTGCTTAAGCAAAGACTTAGGTCTGCAGCCCACACACCTTCCACAAAGTGGGTGGGCACAGTGCCTGTGGTTAGCTGTGAAAGCTCTGAATGAGGGTCCCCAGTGAGAAGGAACAGCTCCTGTGGAAGCTTTGCTGTGTCACACAGCAACACCAATATGCATCCAGGTGACAACAAAGGATGCTGAACTTAAGACTGGGTTTGGGAAATGAGGGAATGTATTTTTGCCTGCTCCCTATAAAATGACTAGGGGGTAGAATGTGTATTGGACATGACTCTGGACAGAAAAGTTCTCCTACCTTCACTGGGTAGCCCTGTTAGCCCCACAGGGAACATGTTTGGAGCGTGATCTCCTTGTAATGCTGTGGATAACTAATGAAGCTCCACTCCCTGGATGACTTGGTCCAAGTACCACAGATGGGACACAAATTTTAAAGTGCACATTTGTTATTTCCCTTTGACCTATTATGAGTTCCCTGGTGCTGGTGCACACTGAGCTTGCTGGGGTACAGGACCAAACTGTAAAAGTGTGATATCACCATAAGGGAAGCTGCCACAGGCAGCCACTGTGCTTTCCCAGGACTCAAAGCTGGCATGGATTTTCCCAGATGCTTGTGATTCACCTGTGCTAATGCTTGTAACTGCTTTGTTCTTTCATCTGTAGGTGTGTCCTCACCAACACCACTGTGAACTGAGATTCCTTCTGGGTATGCACTAAAATGCTTGTAAGCTTGGCTGAACAACCTTGGTAAATCAAGTCTATCCCTGAACAATTGAATGTAGCTGAAAAGACTTTAATTGCCACCTCAGTATGGGATGAAACTGGCAATTATTTTCAGTAATCATAAGGGATGGGGCTTGTCTTTAGGTTGTATATTGTTGCAGCTTATGTTGTTATGAATACAGGGCTCTGCTCTCCTTGCAAAAGAATCATTGCTGAAGACTTCAGATATGTAGATTATATAGTGAGGAATCATAAAGAGGTAGATTTTGAGGCTAGACCAGATATGACTATAGTTAGGCTGCCTTGCTGAGATTTCTTGTGGGCTAAGTTATATAGACTGGGCTAGGAATTGGCTGTTATGGTTAGTCAAGTTCAGAAACACTGTGATTCAGCATATAGACTCAAGGTAATAAACATGAACTTGGAAGCATCCCCTTCCCACCCCATGCAATCTGTTGGCAATGTGCCTTCTTTGTTTCGACTGCATATAAAAAGGGCCTATATAAATGAGTGTGAGGAGGGCCTAAAATGGAACTGGCTAGGGGCTGAAGCTGAAGTGTGGGGGACTGGCTAATTGCTATGGCTGCCTCTGAATAAAAGATGGCCCATATTCCCACCATGCCTTGCATTTTTTTTTTAAAGAGAGTGTTGGGTGTGTGTGTGTGTGTGTGTGTGTGTGTGTGTGTGAGAGAGAGAGAGAGAGAGAGAGAGAGAGAGAGAGAGAGAGAGAGAGAGAGAATTTTTTAATATTTATTTTTTTAAATTTTTTGGCAGACACAACATCTTTGTTTGTATGTGGTGCTGAGGATCGAACCTGGGCCGAACGCATGCCAGGCGAGCGCGCTACCGCTTGAGCCACATCCCCAGCCCCCCTTGCATTTTTTCTACTTATCAAACCCTGAATCTCTGTTTGCTATGATACAGAACTAAGCTGTACAAGTGTGATATCACCATTCAAGGAAGTTGCTACAGGTGGCCACTGTGCTTTCTCAGGACTCAAAGCTGGCATGGAATTTCAGAGCCTCTGTTCAAAACCTGGTATAATTAAAATCAGGTCAGCATGTAAATATTTTCTCTATGTGAGCCTATACTAGGACCTGGATGTCTCTGAAATAAAATTAATACACACAGGTAAGAATCAAGGTCTGATGCATTCTCTACTCTCTGTGAATACATGGAATGAATAAAAGTTTCAGATGAAATTTAAGGCACGAATGAGCGAGGGAAGATTTCTAAAAGCCCACTTTTCTGAAGATGAGAAGATTCAGACACCTGAGCCCTGGGTCAGACTGCTGGTGTGTGTGGCTTTGCTGACCTGGCTCACATTCCCTCTGAGGCACTGCATGGAGAGAGGGCCTTGAGGACAATTACTTGAGTAGGGTAAAAGTTAAGATTAGAATAAAGAACTTGCATGTCTTAATTATATATAATTGAGGCTAGGTTCATACTTTTTACAATTTTTTTTTATAAACAAAGTTACAATGAAAAGACTCCAACATGTATTTTCAAGCTACTGTGTGAGTGTGACTTTAGATGAATAGACTTGCTGAGTAGAACGAAGGGCACAGGTAGCTAGTAAATGTCTCTCAAATCACAGCCAAAAATTTCTCACCAATTCATATTCCAGAATATGTTCAAGTTTTCTACATCTTACATAACAATAATTGTTTTTTTTTTCTTGAATACATGTCTCGGCAAAAGTATAATACTAAGGCCAAAAAACGTTTATTGTGCAAATTGTCTGCATAATTGAAATCAATATTAAGATAATTTCAAGTCTTCTAAGGCTCATTTTAGATTTTTTTTTATCCACACTGCTTTCATAAGCTGTTAAAAAATGTAGTTCTATTAGGGACTATGCCCATTAAATTAAATTTAATCAGAAATTAAGCAAAACTTGTAGATAAATAATATGCACATTAACTAAAATAAATATGGTATATTATATAGATTAAAGTTCAGAGTGAGATCAGAATAACAATAATTTTTCAAATTGTTTGAAGAAATATAAATTTAGGGCCCTTCTGGAAGAAGTTATCCTGGGATCCTTTATATAATATGAATATACAGTTTTTATATATTATGGTTTAAAATTTACTTTTACCTCAGTAATATTACTGAATTGTTTTATTTCTTTAAGCCCAGGCAGATGTCTGTAAGCTACCTGTTACACAATAACAATGCTAGCATTTCTCAGAATTTAACGATATTAAAAAAACAAAAAAACGACAACAAGTGTGGGCAGGAGGATTGAGCAGAAAGATTATTGAAGGATAGATAAATCTTGCTTCAGGGACTAGTTTGAGGCTGGAGAAATAAGAAGAAATCTATTTTTAATAATATGACTTTCAATATAACAATTATGCACATCTTCATGAGAAAAGATATAAAAATTGTCAGATGCTTATACGGATAATGAAATATTGGATGTGAGACAAGTAAGAATGTTAGAAGCTATTCCATGTAGGAAAGATAAAAAATAAGGAACAGTGCCAGTGGATAATAGAACTAAAACTAGTATACTCAGTGTATGTCTACACCATGCAAATGATTCTTAATGTGTAAGTCAGAGTTGTTATCTAGACTCAGAAAATGATAAAAAGGTGATGTTTTCACCTACATAAATATCAACCAGATATGGTGGTGCAGGAGGTCAAGGCAGGAGAATCCCAAGTTCATGCCAGCCTTAGCAACTTAATGAGGCCATAAGCAACTTAGCAAGACTATGTCTCAAAATAAAAAAAAAATAAAAATGAAAAGGACTTGGAATGTGGCTCAGTAGTTAAAGGACCCTGGGTTCAATCTCTGGTACCAAAAGAAAAAAAACAATTCAGCAGTATGTTCCTTTAGCAACCTCAGGTATTATGATAACCATAAAATGTTCCTGCAAGTTTCCAAGCTCTCCCTGGAGGGCAGTTTTGTCCCCACAAAAACACTGGCCCAGAGCCTCTCTGCAAAATTAACTGGATGCCTTGCCTCTTTACCACCCTAGCTAGTAGGAAAGTAGGAAAAAGGCCTAGCGACATCTAGGCCTAGCAGGAGAGCAGGAAAAAGGCCTAGAGACATCTCTTGCCTCTTTTCAGCCAGTTTTGTTTTACAGTGTTCTTGTACATGAGGAGAAAGTCTGAGGTCAATTTCAGGATTCTAATTAAGTATATACTATAATAAAAACAAACACATTTCAACTGACAGTGGCTCAAGTAGCTAAGAAGAAGAAGAGTCACCTTACTTGATTGTTTAAATAATCTAGTCAAGAGCAATGAGTTGACTCTTTTCTAACCTGCTAGAAAACTTTTATTTTTCCATCAATTATAGCCCAAGTAAAAATTGGCTGTGTCAACACTGTGGTGTGCATGGTCTTCAGTGGAAAATAAGTAAATCATGTAACATCAGAAGATCATCCATTAGAACCATATGACTTGGAAAACCAAAATGAAAATAGCATCCTGGAATTCTGTTTGTCCAGTCTCTGAATGATTGACATGCTGCTAGCCAAGTGAGTTCTTCATGGCTATGCATATAACCTTGATGACCAGATAGTAAAAACCCTTTCAAGCCAGTCAGTATTCCAGGCCATGAGACATTCTCTAGGCATTTTTCCTGTTCTCCTGCAAGCCTACAGTGGTAATTCAGAATAAATGTCTTTGTCTTGGGGGATGCACTTTTCACTGAGGACAGCAAGAACCTCACAACTCTTGTAGACCCTGTTTGTAGAAAACTGAGTACTGGGACTGGGGTTGTAGCTCAGAGGCAGAGCATTGCCTCACACATGTGAGGTACTGGGTTTGATCCTCAGCACCACATAAAAATAAGAAAACAAAATAATAAAGATTAAAAAAAGAAAGAAAACTTAAAAAAAAGAAAGAAAACTGAGTACTTATTTTGTTTTGAAAACAACATACTTTTGACTGAGCCTTGTTCATGTTTTGCTTGAGATTAAGCATGTAGCATGGAAAAGACATCTTGGAGCATAATTAGGTTCTAAGAAATCCTCTTAGAATTCCAACGTAAAAAGCAAATGCTTTACTTTGGATTAGTGGCAGGAACCTCCAAACTGTGCCATGATTAATGATCTGATTATGATTCCTGAAACATATTTAATATAAACTTTATTAACTTATGATTGTATCCTATGCTCTGAGCTTAACAAAATCTCAAAAATGAGGCATAAGAAAGAATCCTGTTTGAAAGAAACACATAGGATCTAGAACTAGTTTTGGTTCAGTAGATATTTTTGAGTGAGTGAATATTATAGCAAATGAATAAATACATGGACAGATAAATGGATAGATGAATGGATGGAATTCTTGATTAGCTAGACAAGATACTAGACTTTTCAATTCATAAAAATAAAATCCTATTAAATTGAGCCTATTTATCATTGTCCCTTAGCCATTTAAGAACTAGAGCAATTGTATCACTGTCAGAAGTGTCTGAGTCATAATCCTCTTGACTCAGTTATGCTGAGTAATGTAGTTTCCTAGTGCAGGTAGATCAGTCTGAAATTCATTCTAACTCTGACTTTCTGCAATCATTCCTTTGTGACATATTTTACTTCAAAACTTTTTAGTGCAGATAGCTTAAATTATTTGAGAGTATGGCCTCATTGGGAAACTGTTAATATCTTCTTCTTGGAGGTGGGAGACTCAGTCTTCATTGCACAAGGATGGGGTAGGTTTCTGAAAACAAAATATTACATCAGATACTTGGGAAAAAGTTTCAGGATGCAACTTCATCACTGAGTGAGTAAAGGTTTCCATGAAACTTTGGTCAAATGTGGCCTTTCTAAGATCATTTACTCTGGAGTCAGTTCTCTTTGAATCCCAGCTCTAATGCTTGCTTTGATAAGCCACTTAAACCTCCATTGCTCAGTGTTTAATCTGTAATAATCGGGTTTTTAATCATAGGTTTTTAATCAAGATTAAATGCTTAAACATGTTAAAAGCCAAAGAATTGTGCCTTGCACATATTGAACATTATTTTTATTATTGTTTCTTCTAAGAAAATAAGCCACCCCAGGTCCTCCATCCCCTTAATGGGCATTTGCTTTGTGCTCTAGAGGGTTTGAACTGACCCAATGATGCTGTTTAATTTCAGGACATTTGGAAGGAATTTAGGGTTAGTTAGGGCTGTTTTTGATGACCGAAAAGATAAGAAAACTTACTGTAACACTTGATGGGTTTTATCAGGTCTTACCTGTTCCCTTATGCCTCTCCTTACAGCTGACTCCTGTCAAGAGGCTTTTTATTACTCCAGGACTGATGCTGATCCTGGGCAAAAGGAACTTGACCAGCTCTTGTCTGACATATTATTCTTGAATAAGCCATCTCACATCTAACCTGTCCTGACTATCCACACTTGTGCTCTGTTCCCCATGTCTGTGATCTTCCCAGAGCTTGGTTATTCCATCCTAGCTCCTGCTTTACCCTGTTCCTATTCCCCACTCCTACTCCTAATCTTCCTAAATACCTATTGGGTCACTAGGTCTCCACTAGTTGTGACTAATCCCCCAAACTCCTCCTTATTCCATGCCTGAAACTCTGAGCACTTTGCTCATAGCTTGTAATGTCATTGTCACCATCCTGTCCTTTGTACACTTTCCTATTCCTATAATTCTGCCTACTCTGCCTCATCTGTGGACTATCTTGTCTGCCTATGACATTGGACTTTATCTTGGTGTTTAAAGCAGCGTGTTTTTTTTTTTTTTTTTTACCTCCAGCTGCTTTTTGATACTGTTGTTTTATTTAAGTGGGTAGAGATGCTATGTGTTAATCAAAACTCATTTCTGTGAGTGTAAAGTTAGACTACATGTTCTTACTTCCCTTACATTTAGATTTGGTCATGTCACCGAAATCCATCTAAAGGAATGTGGGCAGAAATGATGTCCTTTCTTTGTTTGACCCCACACCTTCTCTCTCTTCCCCCATAGATTGTCTAGATACAGGGTTCTAATAGAGGGCTCCAAGACCATACAAGAAGACAGAGGCAGGATGCAAGGAGCCTGGTTCTCTGAATGATGGCAGACAAGACTGCCTACTGACTAGGAATTTCCACACTGATCTTTATGTGAATGAGAAAAAAACTTTTATTTTGCTAAGTAACTTTTAATATTTTTAAATATTCTATACTTTAATGTTACCCTATTTTATATTGGGGGCCTGCATCAATCCAATTCTCAGCTATTCTCCAGTTTTTCTGTCTAGTTTTGCTATAACTCTCCAGGCAGACCTGACTCGATTCTCTTCCAAAGTAAAATACTTCAAAGGCACATCTTTAATTTCATGATCCTCAAGCTTTAACTCACATGGGTGTATTTAACTTTTCCATACTCTTTAAATAATATTATAATCATGAATCTTAGACCCCTTTGTAAATCTTCAGGTGATTTCCCCAAAAACAAAAAGAAAAGAAATCTCATAAATACAAACACATGTTTAAATTGCCTGAGAGTTCAGAGATCCCTGAAGTTCACAGAGCCCATGCTCCAGGTGTAAACAATGACAAAAGTCAGTTTTATACCAGTTCTCTCACATTGGGTTGCCCTATCTTCAGAATTAGGTAAAAGTATTTGAGAGTCAGGGTCTTGATAAATTGCCCAGGCTGGGCTTGAACTTGCTATCCTCCTGCCTTGACCTCCAGAGTCACTGTTACTACAGATGTGCACCCTCATGCCCAGCTCATATATCTATTTCATTAGTGAGGTTGAATCTTTAAAGGCCGGATATCAGTCACTTAAATTTTCCCCATTTCTTAATTGATAAATCAGTATCAATAAATTTACATCAATGAATCTATACCAATAATCCAATATCAATGAGGTGCTATCAATGAATCCATATTAGTGAATTTAAATCAATGACTTGATATATCTGAATTCACATTGATGGATCTAATTGATGAATTGATATCAATGAATTTAAGTTGATGAATAAATATCTACAAATTGACATTGTTTAACCTTTATTGATGAATCTACATCAATAAAATATCAATGACTCTATTTTGATCAATAGAAATCAATGAATCTGTATCTATGAAATAATATCAATGAATCTATTTCAACTAATACATATCAAGTCTATATGAATCTACATCAATGAATTGATATTGATTAATCTATATCAAAATTTATATGATAAAATGATATCAATGAATGTATATTCATGAATTGACATCAATGTATTTTTAATTACTTTATTTATCTATCTATCTATTTATTTATTTATGTGGTGTTGAGGATCAAACCCAGTGCCTCACACATGATAGGCAAGCAATGTACCCCACTGAGATACAACCTCAGCCCCAATATCAATGTATTTTTACATATTATATATATGTGGAATATAACCTCTTATTCTTCTGGTTGTACATTAAGTAGTATTACATTGGTCATGCACATAGGATAGTAATATCCAATTCATTCTACTATATTTTCTATTTCCATTTCCCCTCCCTTCTCTTCATTGCTTTTGTCTAATCTGAATTACTTCTATCCCCCTCCTTATTTAGAGTTCATTAGCATATCAGAGAAAACATTCAGCCTTTGTTTTTTTGGGGATTGGCTTATTTTATTTAGCATGATATTCTCCATCTCTATCCTATTACTGAAAAATTCCATAATTTCATTATTCTTTAAGGCTGACTAACATTCCATTGTGTATATATATGACATTTTCTTTATCTATTCATCTGTTGAAGGGCACTTAGGTTGGCTTCAAAGTTTAGCTATTGTGAATTGAGCTGCTATAAACAGCGGTATGGCTGCATCACTACAGTATGCTGATTTTATGTCCTTTTTATATAAATCAAGGAGTGGGATAACTGATAAAATTGTGGTTTTATTCCAAGTTTTCTGAAGAAATCTCCATACTGCTTTCCATAGTTGTTGTACCACTTTGCAGTCCCACCAGCAATTGTGAGTGTATCATTTCCCCAACATTCTGGTCAACATTTATTGTTGCTAGTATTTTTTAAAATATTTATTTTTAATTATAGGTGGATACAATATCTTTATTTTATTTTTATGTGGTGCTGAGGATCGAACCCAGTGCCTCATACATGGTAGGTGAGTGCTCTACCTCTGAGCCACAGCCTCAGCTCCTATTGCTAGTATTTTTGATAATTACCATTCTGATTGGGGTGAAATATCTCAGAGTAGTTTGTATTTGTCTAATTCTTAGAGATGTTTAACATTTTTTTCATGCATATTTTGTCTGCTTTTCTTCTTTTGATAAGTGTTGTTTAGTTCTACCCATTTATTAATTGGGTCATTTGTTTTTTGCTATTTTTTTTCTATATTCTGGTTATTACCATCCTACCTGAAGAGCAGGAAGTGAAGATTTCTTCATTTCTTTTGGCTCTCTCTTAATGATTCTGTTCCTTTACTGTGCAAAAGCATATATATATATATTTGTAGTTGGACACACACACACACACACACACACACACACACACACACACACACATATATATATATATATATTTGTAGTTGGACACAATATCTTTATTTTATTTATTTATTTTTATATGGTGCTGAGGGTTGAACCCAGGGCGTCACATGTGCTAGGCAAGCACTTTACAGCTGAGAAACAACCCCAGCCCTGTGCAGAGCTTTTTAATTTGATACCATCCACCTATTGAATTTAATTCTATTTCTAGCCCTTCTAGGAGTCTTGTTAAGAAAGTTGCATCCTGTGTTGACATATTGGAGTGTTGGGCCTACATTTTCTTCTTGTAGTTGCAAAATTTCTGTTCTAATTCCTAGGTGTTTGATTCAATTTGAGTTTTGTGCAGGGTAAGTGGAGTTAAATTTCATTATACTATACTAGGTTTATGTCAGTATAATCAAACTAGTGGTGAGAGAGTTGTGCTAACTTCACCTAGTATTATTGAATTGTGGTCTATTTGATTCTTAATATCAAGAAGAGTTTTTTATGTACATAGATGCACTAATGAGGCATAAATATTTATAATTGGTATATGTTGTTTTTGGATGATGTCCTCAACCAATATGAGGTGATTTTCTTTTTCTCTTCTAAAGAATTTTGACTTGAATTCCATTTGGTTCTTTTTCAGATCTCCATCTCTATTGTATTGATCTCTTTCTGTGTTTTCTAATTTTACTCCTTACATCTTCTTTTATTTCATTGAACAAATTTAACTATAAAATTCTTAATATTTTTCTCTAAAATTTTCTCAACCTTTGTTCAGTGGAGTCAGTTGCTGAAGTGCTATAGACCATTTGAAGTCTTCTTCATATTTCTTCCATATCTACCCTATTGAGACAGTTATTGCTTCTTCAATTAAGGAAGGGATTACTTTGTAAGATTTCTCTTAAGTGTCCTGGGTTGGACAAATAATTCAATACTGATACCTGAATTCAATGTGTGTGTTTTATTATCCTCTATATGTGTAATGTGAATTGCAATGCATTCTGTTTTTATGTATAACAAATTAAATATCATTTGAGGATACATTGAACCCTATTTACTACAGTCACTGTGAGTCAAGCTATGTACTATTTATCCTTAATCAAAAGAAAAACTTGTTGATATTGTTCTTCAATGTTCTGTAATCCAGGTATAATATTATAGTAGAGTTCTGAAAAAAATTGAAAAATTAGTTATTGAATATAATCAACTGTTAAAACATTAAACAAGGACTGAAAAGGGCAAAAATAAGAATTGGGTAAAAGAAAGGAAAGAAGAAAGAAAAGATGGAAAGAAATAATATACACCAAGATGAAGGATAAAAAAAAGAAGAGATGTACTTGCACTAGCAGCAGATAATATAATATAAGAGGGAGACTAGGAGTTAAGAGGAGCAAGTGTAATCTAAGAGTGGAAAAACAAAGAGATGAAGAATGATTCTAATTAATGTTGTAGAACATTAGAATACATTCAAATGTATTGAAAGTATAATGTTCACTATTAGGGTGACAAATAACAATGGATAGGAGAAATAATATACATGATCAAATTTGACTTTAGATTTCCTGCAGACATTCCTTTGAAAAATATTCTTAGTTGTAGATAGACACATACCTTTATTTATTTATTTATTATTTGTAATTTTTGTGTTTATTTTTAATATGTAATTCATCACATCAATCAACTTAAATATAACTATGCTAAGCCCCAGGCCAACATCATTCTACATGGAGAAAAATTGAAAAAATTCCCTCTAAAAACTGGAAAAGACAGGGATGCCACTTTGATTTAACATAGTTCTTTACCACTTTGATTTAACATAGTTCTTAAAACACTGCCCAAAGCTATTAGATGAAATAAATTAAAGGGATATGGATATGTAAATAAGAACTCAAATTAGCACTATTTTTTTTTATTGTTGGTCGTTCAAAACATTACATAGTTCTTAATATATCATATTTCACAGTTTGATTCAAGTGGATTATGAACTAAATTAGCACTATTTGCTAATGATATGATTCTATACCTATACCAAAAAAATTTCACAAAAAAACTTTTAGAACTAGTAAATAAATTTAGCAAAGTAACAAAATCAACACCCATAAATCAAAGGCATTTCTGTATATCAGTGTAAATCCTCTGTAGGAAAACTACCCATTTACAATAGCATCACAAATAAATAAAATACTTGGGAATCAATGAAAGAGGTAAAAGACCTCTACAATAAAAACCACAGAATGCTAAAGAAAGAAATGAGAGAAGACCTTAGAAGATGGAAAGATCTACCTTGTTCTTGGACAGACAGAATTAAAATTGTCAAAGTGACCATACTACCAAAAACACTATACAGATTTAATGCACTTCCAATCAAAATCCCTATGATATTCCTTATAGAAGTAAAAAAAGTATTCATGAAATTTATATAGAAAATTAAGAGATCCAGAATAGTTAAAGCAGCTCTTAGCAAGAAAAATGAAGCAGGTGGCATCACTATACCAGACCTTAAAGTATACTATGACCATTAGTAACAAAAAACAGCATGGTATTGCCACCAAAATAGACTTATAGACCAATGGTAGCAAAGTCTCTTCTGCCATGCCAGTCCACAATGCATGGGTTCTAAGATAAGTGACGGTCAGAGTAGAGGGTTCTATCTTCATCCTGCTATGCTGAGATAAAATAGCAGTGTTTCAGAGAGAATTCACCTCTAATAAAATATAATATTGTGAGAGCAGAAACCTGAAATTCAGCAAAAGTTTGGAATGAATTGACACAGTGATGTAAACATAATGAATAAAACAAAGAAGAATATAAGAAACAAAATGTCACTTAAAAATTAAACATTAATAGAAGGAATGAAATCACAATTACAAAATAATGTTTTGTGCCATACAAATTATGCAAAAAAATTAATAAAGAACTTCAAGAAAAAATGGAAGATCATTGTAAAAAAAATTTCAGAGTTTAGAGCTCTGATACTAAACAAGTGCATAACTGAATAAATAGCCTAATTAAAGTTTGAAAGAAATAGAAGAAAGCCCTTTTCCCCTTTGCCCTATCTAGAGGGAAAAAAGGGAGGGAGGGGAAGAGGGGGGGCATAGGGATAGGAAAGATAGTGGAATGCAATGGTCATCATAACCCTAAGTACATGTAAAAAGGATGTGACTCTACTTTGTGTACAACCAGAGATACAAAAAATTGTACTTTATATGTGTAATATGAATTGTAATGCATTCTGTTTTCAAATATAACAAATTAAAATAAAAATGAATTTTTACAAATAGAAGGGAGCATAAAATTTAATATTTGGCAAATAAAGTTATATAATATAAGATGAAGAAAAGAAAGAAAAATACAATACAAAGAATTCCGCCTCCCCCCCCCCCCAGGGATTAACTCAGGGTGCACTGAAACACATTCCAACATTTTTAATATTTTATTTAGAGACAGGGTCTCAGTAAGTTGCTTAGAGCCTCCCTAAGGTGCCGAGGCTGGCTTTCAACTTGTTATTGATTTAATACTCAAATGTAACCATGCTCAACATGAGTTAGATGTTATCACAAAGGAATACTGTATCTACCCCTACCTATAAATAGAAGGCAAAATGAGTAGATGAATCAGACTCATTCAATTGTATAATTAAATATGCTTCTTTAATGCATATCAATTATATATCAATAAAATTCTTAAATGCATGTGAGAAAATGAGATGATGGAAAGTGAAACAGAATTTATTTTCTAAAATTGAATGATAATATTTTAAATTACAAATTGAATTTAATAATTCTTGAATTTGTTGGAAAAACTGAAACTGGAAGGAATCTAACAATAAACACTAGTGTATTAATATTTAAAATTCTCCATGTAATTAAGATTAAAAAGTTTTAAGGTATTGAAAAGAGTGTGGTTTTACATCATTCAAGAAAGCATAAATTTAATCCTGAGATTTGCAATGAAGATATTAACATTTCTTAATCTCCTCCTCTGTGCACACCTCCAGGTTTTTGTAGCTATTTTTATTTTCTAAAACCTTTGAAAATTTATTTTTTTCTCTATTCATAATTTGTTAGACCAGGATACAAGAAAAGACCACTGACTCCAATTAAAATCAAATTAAAGCAAGCTTATTATTTCGACCAGCCGGGCTGCCTCTCCCTCCCAAAATGGTGGGAACAAGACAGCCCCGAGGCTTCTTTGTGGCCCAGTTTTATAGCCCAAAAAGTTACACAAAGGGGGGTTACAGATAACAACACTCTGAGGAACATAACACAAGTTTACATTTTTACTGTCCCCGGCATCAGAATTTATGGAGATCTTAGAGACTCAGAGAGGGTCGTTATCTGGCCAGGGAAGGCCAGAATTTATGAGGCGTCACTAAGGTTTAGGAAAGGGTTGTTATCTGTTCAGGGAAAACCGGACATGGGTGAGTTCAGGGCATGGGTAGGCATTCCAAGTAGGTTCAGAATTTGCAGTAATTTATAGTAAAGCCGAAATTATCTTTTCATGGTTTTATGGCGAGATGCCCAATTTTAAGAAAAGATCAGGTTGGATCTATCAAATTTCCATACTCTCCTCTCATTTTTAATATATAAAGTATTTAGTGATCATGCCAATCATTTACTGTACTTATATAGTAGACTCTAAGTCATTTCTTAGTTTACTGAATTTCATGATCAAGTTGATTATTTTGGATGCATTTTCAAATACAGTTCATAGACACTAAAGTATTGATAATTGTGTTAGCTCTTAAAATCTTATGATTATCCATGTATGGCCTTTGGGTTGGAAAAAACACTGAGAACCCAGTATCATGTGAGATCAGATATACACATATACATTCCTCCAGATTTCTGACACTTTTAAGCTGAACAAGTGATCATACACACACCCAACACAATAATATTTGATCCTAGGATTGAGTTTTCAAGACAGGAGAAAAAATGAAATAAAAGCCAAAATACATCATGTGGATATAACAGGGGAATTGGCATAGTCCTGGAGTACCTTGTAAGATGGAAGAAGAGTCTGTAGGGTCATGTCTGACCAGGGCTTAAAGGACCTGAAGTTGGAACACTATTCCTAGAAAACTGTATAATGTAATTGGATACATCAACTCCCACCTTGTCCCATTTCTACCTGCTTTCCATGATAATTCTAGTCCAAGTTCACATGTCTTCTGCACTGAAAGTTTAACTCATGTTCTTTCTTGACATTTCCATTTGTTTTTGAGTTTGCTATATTACAAAGCTAAGTTTTTAACCTATTTTGATCAGAAAAATAATTATTCTTTATTCTATCCATGACTTGTGTTTTTATTTATGTTTTCTTTTTTTGGTCAGACAAAATGTTGTATGTTGGTAACTCCAGGAGCCTAAGGGAGGAAGATCACAAGTTCAAATCCAGACTCAGCAATTTAGCAAGGCTCTAAGCAATTTAGCAAGACTCTGTCTCTAAATCAAATATAAAATGTGTTGAGGATGTGGCTCAGTGTTTAAGTTCCCTTGGGTTCAATTCTTAATAAAAAAAAATGGAGAAAGTTTTTTTAAATTAATTATATTTTTATTTCTTTTTATCACCTTACTTTATGTAAGTTTATTTATCAAATATTAGATTTTATACTCCCTTCTATCTTTCAGATTCTAATTAGGTTTTATATTCAGTTAGGGACTTGTTTTGCATCTCTATTTTCCAGAGCTCAAAACTCTCTATATTCTTTTATTTACATTGACCTCTTATCTTTCTTGGAATTTTTTTAATTAAATAGTTTGCCTAAGTTTATAGCATGAAAAAAATTGTAATTGTCATTTTATTCCTCTTGTTAATTTTTAGTTTTCAAATGCATTTTGTTTCTTTGTATTCTGCTTTGTTTTACTCAATATGTTTATATCTTTGCTGTGTCACTCATTACAAACTTTTATTAAATTTTCACTTTCCATTTTCAAACTACTATATTTGAATATAGGTGAATTCTCTCTGAAATCCTGTGATTTTATTTTGGTAACACAGGTTAAAGAAAAAACCCTCTCTTTCAACAGTTGCCCTGGAAATTTCCACCTCCTAATCCATGAAACCTATGAATATGTGACCTTGCATGTTAAAAGAGACTTTAGAGATGAGATGACGTCATGAATTTTAAAAGAGAAGATTTTCCTAGATCATCTGCTTATAGCCAGGGCCATTACAATGTCCTTTATAAAAGGCAGCTAAGAAGGTACAACCAAAATGGACCTGTAACCAGCGAAGCAGATATTAGACTAATGCCTGTTGAAGAACAAGAACAAGAGCTAAGTATTGCAGGCAGCTTTCAAACCTGTGGGAGTGTGTGTGTGTGTGTGTGTGTGGGGGGGGTGATGAAAAGCTTTTCAAGTTGAGACACCAGATAGGTGCAGCCTGCTCAAACCTTGATTTTAGGCCTCAAGTCCCATACTGGGCTTTTGACCTCAGGACTAGAAGATGATATGTTTATATTTTAAGTTATAAAATTTTGGTAAATTTCTATGAAAGCAGTAGGAAACTGATATAATTAGAATAACCATTTTCTATGTATCTGGGGGGAGTATGAACAGATGAGATATTTTCAGACTCACACCCACATTCCAGCATGCCTGTAACCTAGGTTTCTAAAGATTGTACTTATGAGACATAGCCTTTACTTTCCTAACATGGTGCTAAGCCTGACCGTCTTGTATACTGCCATATTTATACCACTGGGGAGATTAAGCTGTTCAGTGTCCAAAAGATACAAAGGATTTACTTTGTTTAATTCATGTCACTTCTATTTTTGGTATCAAGTGCAAAGTATGAAAGTTCAACTTAATGATAGCATTTCTGCTATATAACCTGATGAGCTTTATCAATTACCTGATGAGCTTTATCAATGCTGTAGTACTATGAATATTGGCTGGGTTCTTGGCCTTTGTGATGTCATCAATAGGTCACAATACATAGTTGAGGCCTTAGTGATAGCTGGTCTCATAACAACCCAGACGTTGTGTTGGGCTCTGCTCAGTACAGAGATTTAGTGAACACATAGCATCACTCCATTTTTTCCTTCAGGTATGGATTTCATTCTTAGTCATCATTAGCTAAATTTTGGAGAATTGAGCTTCTGAGAAAAATTTACCTGAACGTCCATAGAGTTGAACCATGAAAAGAAGGCAAAAGAGGTAACATCTAGAAAGATACTCATTCCCCAGCATGCTAATAAGTCAAGGGGTATGTGTTGGCATATTCTTTGGACCTATGATAATCAGAAGAACATTTTTAATCAGTAGAAAAGGAGGAGATGAGAGAGGAATTAAAAGACAAAAGAAGAGACTTAAAGAGGAAAGAAAAGAGAAAGCACTATTATTCTACTGCCTGAGATTATCCTGAGGGCCAATTTAAATTTTTTTAAAAAATTTTTTAGTTGTTGATAGAGCTTTATTTTATTTATTTATATGTGGTGCTGAGAATTGAACCCAGTGCCTCGCACATGCCAGACAAATGCACTACCGCTGAGCTACAACCCCAGCCAAGGGACAATGTTTTTGATAGTAAAGAAAACATTCAATGATCCCAATTTTGTGTCTGGGGCTTTGGATCCAAGTCACCTAAACAAAGTCAGAGTGTATCTGTCAATGTTCTTTTGTTAGACTCTTCCTAAATAAACTGAGGGAAAATAATGTTATATATTATCTAATAGTAATTTTTCCTTTTAGTCTTCACTAAAAGTGGCTCATATGAATGAAGAAAATCCTGAAAGAAATTTAAACAATTTAAAACTGGCCATGCACGGATGTATATGAAATTATATAGAGTTTATATACTCAGGAGTAAAAACTGTTTTGTCTCAGACTCTAAGATAGAAACCTGGAGAACCTATGTGAAATGTAAAGGAAAAAAGAGAGAAACACACAAACACTGTTTGGCTCTGATGGATAAATTGAGATATGATTTGGCTTTTTAAGGGAAATGAGATCATGATGATACATATACAGAATAAGTTTGAACAAACCTTGCTTATGTGATAGTATTATTCTTCTGTGGTGGTAGGAGACAGATTGGAGCCAATCACAACATACAAAATTGTAGCACATATTTCTGAAAACAATCTGATATTTCCTACAAAAGCTTCTGAGGATGATCTGATATTTTCAATGATATTTTGGACTTGTTTACTTCCTATTGGTCACTTGCAGAGGCATGAAGAGTAAAGCTGACTTTGGCATCAGGAAAAAACCCTCAGAGCCCAACTGCCACCACCTGCTTCCCACAAGTCTCTCACCCCACACAAGCCTCACCACCTCCCAATATCCTCCTGCTCTTGAGGCCAATTGGCTCAGTTGCGTGGGCAGAGCCAAAGAAGTCCCCCAATGAGCAGCTCCATGGTCTTAAAGGGCAGGGAAACAACCCAATGAACATCACCGCAGAGGAGCCAATCAGCTAGATATTGCTGGGGCCGCTGTGAGTTAATCATCAGCCGGCAGCTGGAAGTTGGCTGGCAGCTGGAAGTTTGCTGGGGCCCCTTTGGCTGTGGCTCTCAACATCTTCAATAAAATCAATACATATTCAAGATGCTCAAGATGCTACTGAGTATAAACTGAGACATGCCAAGAACATATACCTATTCACATCCATGTGGATACAAACACATAAAACACATAAGTAGGCAGGAAAATGATAAATATTTGCATCTACCATAATTGCCCACCTATTTTATACCTAGTGAGATTATTTTTACCTACAAAAGAAATGTACACAATGATTTCATATCAGCAGCTGAGACAATAGTCACTTACAGGAATCTCTTAAGTCAAAATTTAGAACATAGAAGCAGGTAGAAATGGTTCACAATTTATAGACTGAAATGGAAGAAAACTTTGTCATCAAGAGCATGGAACTATGCTGGCAACCTTGAGTTAAAACATTCCAGAAAGCTAGAAAAAAATAGCATGAAAAAAAATGGAATTTTTGTATGCACATTCCTGGCAGTGGCACATATTTCTTCCACTCATTTTTAGTTTTAGAAAGCTTAATCATATGATTAGAGCTAACTACAAGGCAGCTTGATAAATATAATAGAATAGTATGCACAGGATGAAAGAATATAGCTGACAGTCTCTGTTCCATCCACGAATGACATTTTGTGCAAATAAAATCAACTGACAGTGCATTGACACTAAAAGGAAATCGAGGAACCGGGGGACAGGCTAGTGAGAAATGAAAGGCAGAGATCAGGCAGAGATACAGAGTTTATTTGTCAGAGCTGACAAAGTCCATCTCTCCATAGAGAGGGATAGCCAACACACGCTTGGGCTTAGAGACTTTTATGGGGGTGGCTCAGGGGTTAAAGCCAGGTGGGTCCTAATGTGGGCAGTTAAGGGTGGGGTTGGTATAAGGGAGTGGTGAGCCTTCCTCAGAAAGGCCTTTGGGTGGAAAGTGAAAATTTTTCTTCAGATGGCAACTGTCACTTAAGATGGCCACATAGATTCTAAGCAAGGACCTTACATTCCCCTCTTTTCTTTTTGTAATTGGGCCCCTAAAGGGACAGGGTCATAGATCAACCTTCTATAGCTTCTTCCTGCTGGGAAGGGGCAGCATATGGACCCTTGTTAGGGCTGCAGGGTGTCATTGAGGCAATGATGATGGTCAGGTTGTGCTGGGCAATGCTGAGACTGGATAGCTCAATTTTTTGAGAAGTTGAAAGTCTTGTAACAGAAGCTGGTTCATGGTTTGGTTAGAGATCCTTTGAACCTGGTCTTGAATAAATCTAATGATGCAGGGGGCAAGCATTGGTAAATGACAAGGAGAGAGGTAAGGAAGTGCCCACTGGAGAAGGGGGTTACTTAGCTGCCATCTTTCAGTTCCAATGGCAGTGGGAAGGTTGGAGGCCTGAAGGAGATCAGTGATAAAAGAGGCATTAGTAATTAAAGTTCCCTTGGTGATAAGGAATCTGTACTTCTTTCAAATAGCAATGTTGGAGAAAAGTATGTGGAAAGTGGACTTAGAGTGAGTGTAGACAATGAGGGAGGCTCCCTTTGCCAAAGTGAAGGTTCTGATGAGGGCAAGGAGTTCATCCTGCTGACTGGATGTATTATTGGGGAGGGGAGCTGCTTCCACAACCAATCAATGTTAGAGAGACTATAGCACACCCTGTCCAAGGGACTCCCTCCTGAAGAAAGGAGAAACCATCTGTGAACCATGTGTATGTTGCCTGGAGAAAGAGACCTCCCTGTATGTGGGAAAAATGTGTAAGAAACTCCTCCAGAATTTCAATGCATAAAAGGGTAAGAGGAGAAGAGGTAGAAAGAGTCTTGAGGAGCGGGAAGAAGAGCATCAGAATTTAAAGATGAACACATGTGGAAATTAATACTGAAATCTTCCACTAGGGAAACCTGTAGAGATAAAATTCAACAGGGTATGAGACAGGTAAACCCTTGTAGGTGAGCAGTTCCTTTAGGTGATGGGGAACCAGGATGGTGAGTGAGGACCCAAAGGTGAGTTTCTTTGACTTGTTAATGAGAGGCTGTGCTCTACCTTGGTAGTCAAGGGTAAAGTTAAATGCTTTTTTCCCCTTAGGCCTCTTATTGAGCCTACTGAGTCTGTCCTTTGTATTTCAATGTTAGCTTCAGTGTGGCCTTGGCCAGGGATATTGTGCCTAGGGCTTTACAATGTAGGTGAATTCTAGGTCCCTTTTTTGTCTACAAATAGGATCTCTGGAGGAATCTAGAGTTTTAGTTGCAGGTAGAAGTTTAGGAGGGAAGCAAGAGGAGCAAAGGAAGGCTTTGAATGGAGAAAGGAGAAAGCCTGCACATAAGGGATTTTCTTTCATTTTTCTGAGTGCTAGCAAAAGTTATGAAGATTGGAAGGTTGAATTGGTCAATGGACCTTTAGATCAGGAGCCAAATGGAGTGGGACTAGGTGGACAAGAAAGTAGCCATGAATCAGATGGGATTTGAGATTTCCCCATTGTTGGGTGTGTGTGGGAGGCTCTTCACTGAAGTTAATGTTCCTTCTAGCAAAAATATCACAGAATCCCTTACCCCTCACCCTCCTCTCTGAAGGACTTCAAGCCAAAGAGCATGCCAAATTCAATGGTTTTTTCAATCAATCCCCTCAAGACCCAGTGTCTGGGACTGAGAGAGGGAGTCACCTGCTACTTCCCTAGTCCTGGGCTTTGCCTGTAGAGAGTCTTGGTTGCCTGGCCAGGGCTTTCATGAGCTCTGGTGAGCAGTTGAGAACCAAGACCAGTGAGTGAACCTAGCCAAGGAGAAGGTGAAAGGTGAATGACTCACCTGAGATTCAACCAAGAGATTTTATTAGTGGGCTGCCTGAAAGGGGAGAAAAGGAGAGGTAGAGAGCAGAGAGGGGAGAGGAGGATGGCAGATAGAAAGAGAGCAGAGGAAGAGAGTAAAGAGAAGAGAAATAGAGTAGAGAGAGTAGAGAAAGAAGAGGAAGAGAGCAGAGTGTGAGGGCAGAGTGTGAGCTTGCAACCTTCAGCTTAAGAAGGATTGCGTAGGTGGCGTGGCAGGTGCCGATTGGCAGCGTGACTCAGGAACAGCAAGTGAACACTGTGTCCTGTGGAGATTGGTCAAAAAAACTTTTGAATTTGGCATTCTTCAGCTTGGTGTGCCCTTTGGAGAAGAGAAGGAGGAGTAAGGGATTCTGTGATGTTCTCACAAGATGGAAAACTAACTTCATTGGGTCGTCTTTCACATACCTAACAGAAGGGATGGGCTAGAATCTTGGTGCTGGGCCAAGAGCTAAGTTCTAGAGAGAAGTATTGTTACCCAAATGAGTCTGAGT
Source organism: Ictidomys tridecemlineatus (assembly GCF_052094955.1). Taxonomy (NCBI): domain Eukaryota; kingdom Metazoa; phylum Chordata; class Mammalia; order Rodentia; family Sciuridae; genus Ictidomys; species Ictidomys tridecemlineatus. Next base: position 174,513,709 of record NC_135479.1, read on the forward strand.
GTGGGTGAAGAAAAACAGTGCTAGGTGAATGGAGGAAGGGTAATTGTCCTGGGCCCTCAGGCCAAAGATCCCAAAGCAGCTCATATCCCCAGAGGGGAGAGCAAGACTGATGGGAGAACATAATCAAAGCTGCTCTGCAAAATGTTTTGAGATGAAGGTGAATGGCTTTGTGGTGTGAGACAATACAAAACTTGAAACATCCCAGACAAGTAGGGACCACCTCAGAAGGGGGTATTGGGAAGTTACTGGCAGACAGAATAGGGGATGGTCCTAAGGTAAGGGTGAGAATCAGGGGTGCAGCAGGCAAGTCTGGATGGAAGTATATATGAGGGGAGAAGGAAAGCATAGCTTTCAACTTTGTGAGGATGTCCCTACCCATCAGGGGAACAGGGCATTTTGGAATGACCAAAAGGCATGGGTGAAAACTAGAGAGCCAAAGGCACAAACAAAGCTAGATGTTTACAAGGGCTGGATGGCTGGGGGCCTCTATGGGCTTGGCCCAGTGTCTCTTCTTGATGGTTTTAGGACAAGGGCCTAGAGCTTGCAAGGATTAGAACATGTACAAGCCCAGTGACCCATCTGACCACATTTAAAAAGGGTCCAGGCAGTCCTGAGGGACTCCTCCATGGGCCAATGGATACAGAGACAGATGCTGAGGCTGGCTGGATGGCTTAGGGAGCATCTGATATTTTTGCTTCTGGGCCTTCTCATCTCTCCTGTTATAAACATTAAAGTCCACTCTGAGAACCTCAGCTTCGAGAGTTACGGACCCATTCTTGAGGCACCTTAGTTAGGCCTTAATATTGGGGACACTCTGGGAGAAAAAGTAGGTCTTTAGTAGTTGTCTTCCATCTGGAGTCTCAGGGGCCAGATTAGTATATTGAAATAAAGTCTTCATCAGGTGACCTAAAAATGCTGAAGTGTTTTCATTTTTATCTTGGATGGCTTCCTGGAGCTTTTAATAATTGATAGCCTTATGTGCTGTCTTTCTAAGTTCTGCCATGAAGCAAGTAATTCATTGGTTTTTTACTAGTTAATACTACAAATTATAATTCCAATTAGGGTTTCAATCAGGTTTGGCTTCAGAGAGATCTCTTGTACTTCATTAGCATAATTTCTAGCTTGCTCCAAAACTTGCCTGTGCTCCTCTGAAAGGAGGGTGTTAGACAAGATCATAAGGGCATATAATGTGGTGGGACTTGAAGTATAGGACCTAAGCCACTTTTCTGTATGTGGAAGATGTGACAAAGAGAAATGTATATGAACCCAGATTAAACCATTGACTTTCAGGCACCTTGAGAGGGACACAGAGATATGGGTGGGGTAGCAGCAGCTTGTGAACATGGAGCAGGAGAAAAGAAGGGCAGAGGGGCCAAGGGGACAGTTGCTGTGGCAGCGTCATTAGAAAGAAAGGGGATGTGAGAGCTAAGAGGACTTGTGTGGGAGATCAAGAGTTGCAGAGAGGGCTTAGAAGAGAGGAGAAGATCTGAACATATGATATCACTTTCCATTTTCCCAGTGCTCACAATAGTTGAAAAGATCCCTGATAATACTGGGATCTAGAGTGCCAATACATGGCCATTCATAGTTGTTATCCAAAGGATATTGAGACCAGGTCTAATTGCACAAATGGATATGTTTTTTGTTGGTTAGGTCCAGGAAAAGAGAACCAGTAAGCCAGGAGGAAGCCTAGAGGATGAGAGGGAATTGATAAGGAGCTGCCCATGGTGAGATGTAGAAGGTGAGGACAGAAGTGGGGCATTCCCCAGTCTCCAGTATCACCAAGTCCAAAGGATGGTTATGCTCAGGGAGTCAACATCCTTCTGGGTAAGCATTGGAGGCACTTGGGCGCCCATCCAGGACTACATAGGGGCAGAAGCCATAGAGGTAAGAAGTCCACTAGATGTTGGTCATGGTTCTTTTCCATGTAGATATTAGAGAGCAAACAAAGGCAGATGGGGTCCCAAATGTGGGGGACACATACCCTTTAATATGTCTACATCCTTAACTCTACTGTGTTTAAAGTGAACTTTGCATTGGCAGTGTGGCTTTAGACCTTAGGCCAGACTACAAAATCTGTTTCCTCCTGTGATCAAAGTCCTACAACTAATAAGCAGCTGGGAATCCTGAAGGATGAACTCAGTCCCAATTCAAAGCCAAAATACCTCTACCAGATCATAACACTCTTGCAACATCCCTTATATTCTCTTCATACTTGAAAATAATGATTATTTTTAAATATCAGGATTTATGATGCATGTACATAAAATTTTAGACCATGTATTACATATTAAAACACAGAAATAACCTTTTCTTACATCTGAGTCATCTTAGGGTTCCCATTCCAAGATCCAGAGAATCAGAGTTCAGTTAACATCATTGGCAAACACCAGCTAAGAATTCATCTCACCCCCCCTTTAAACATAAAAAAAAATATAGATTGATCCTGGTATACTTTAGTTTCAAAAGAGTTTATCAATTATAGAACAAGCTTCTCTAGAAAGATGTAATGGACCACCAAGTTCCATGTTTTTAAATACAGATGAACACAGGCTATAGAGGCATGTAGCAGAAAACTTCTTTATTTGAGGCATGGAGTAAAAGAGGTAAAAAAGAAACATATTGGCAGTACCATGAATAATTGGAGAATTAGAATCTCAAATTTATACAAGGAAGAGGTGATGTACTTTGGCAGGTGAATGACAGGAATGCCCATGATGACAAAGTTGTAAACTTCTGAAAGAAAATTGGTATAGGTGTCAGATGATGTTGAAGCAGAATCTACACAGTTAACTTCCAAGATGTGAAGTTACTGTGTAGATTTCAGCTGTGAAGCCAAAGTATCTACTTATATCAGTTCCCTCCATTAAGCCATTACCCACCTATATCCTCTAAAAAAACACCCCATTTTAGACATGAGAAAAGACAGACTTCTAGATACCAACGGCTTCTCAGCAGCATGTGTCAGAACTGAGAATTGCCCACAGACAGAACTGTAAGAAATTCCTCCTAGAAGCTCCTAGAAGTCTGGTTTGCTCCTGCTAGGGACTATCAGTGTGGAGAAATATTATTTATTCCCCACTTTAAAGAAAGAGCCTAAATAAGACACCCCAGGAGGTCCTTTTGTATTGAGACAAAATTGTTTGCCCTTTGATGTTATAGAAAATCTTCAGAACCTAAGCTATGTCAACCCAGGTTCCTCATAGGAGCAAGTGCTTGAAGAATACAAGGTGCAAGAGAGCGTATCACAGGACCCAGAATCTGAGTATAATTCAGGGAAGAAAAAAGCCTAAACGGCTCATAATCAACTGAAAGGTAATTCAAGCTTGTCAGTTGGGAATTTGAAAAAAAAATGGCACCAGGTGATTTTATTTGCCACATGGACAAGAGATGAACCCAAACAAAATTATGTTTTTAATGCCAACACCCAGAGGATTGTGGCTGCAGAGAAACAGTTACCATCAGAGATTTCTGGTGGCAATGCAACTTTAATAGCACTATGTGATATAATCTGATTATAACTATTATAATATTACAAGTACATATCCCTTTGCTAAGTATTCTTTTTCCCAGGAGCCTTTCTTCATTAGAAGAAGACTATTTTATGGTATGGGCTGACTTGTGTCCTCTCCCTAATCTCATATGTTGTTCTAGATACTCAGTACCTCAGACTGTGACTCCATTTGAATATGTTTCTTAAAAACAGGAATAATGTTAATCTGATTAATTTATATGAGATCTAATCTAGTTAAGTTTTTCTTACAAGTAGCAATAAAGATAAGAGAAGCACAGAAAAATGACACTCAAACATATAGAAAGAAAAAAAAAAAACAATCTACATGCCAAAGAGTGGGCCACAAAGAAAATCATTCCAGCAAGCACTTTGATATATAGCATCTAGAATTAGGACCAACAAATTTTTTTTAAACCCCCTTTGTGGCTTTGACTTTTGACAGCCCATTATAGTGATGCAGCTCACTAGGACATACATTTTCTATTTCTGAAGAATGGCTAAATGAAAGTGCAATTGAATCACATGATTCTACCAGCATTATGCCCAACTGCTGCAAGAAATGGCATTTGTTACAGGAATAGCATAAAAGCATGTGAGAACACAGCATGCTACACGGTGGCCCATAGTGATTTGTTTTATGATATGGTACATTTTCAAGAATATGTACAAGAGTTTGTGTAACCATCACTCTCTCTTTTTTTTTTTTTTGGTAAATACTTTCCTGGTATTGAAGTCTTATAAAAGGACTAAAAGTACAGTGGAGTTGACTGCTAGATGGGCTACTGGGACAGTTATCCAAAACAAAAATAATAGCAACAGTGAAGAAATATGTTTTACCCATTTAAATAAAAAAACCATCAAGAATATATTCTCTATTCTTTCTACAAGTATGTGAACTGGAGATTTTCACCTATTAGATTGCCAGAGGAGTCATAGAATCTAGATTCCTTTGGGAATAGGAATATAGGTCCTTCAGAGGCAAAGAGTTATGATGGAGTTTAGAGAAGTTCCCAAACTTGGTATCTGTCCTGGCCCCATTCTGTATATCTCAAATTTCTACTTATAGAGTTCCTTCTGGAGACTTTTCTTACTTAAAAACAGAGATATCATTATTGGTTGTGTTGTGTACTTGATCTTTTCCCATTGAGGCAGATTTAATAAATAATCCCTGATGATCTACTTGGAACTCTGCAGAGAGATTGTCTGACATGTAGGACAATCTTTAATGCTGTCTATCCCAGCTGACTCCCATTGAAAACTTTTGGTCCCAGATCAAATATACATAAATGTGTACATAGACCTCCATCCAATGATGACACCAGATTATAGAATGAGGTCATTGAATAAATATCTTAGTAGAAAAAGTATTATCTAATATTTACATATCCACCCTGAAAGCCATTTCCAGAGGTACAAACGTAAAAGCTGGGTCAAAATTTCAACATGGAATAACCTGTTCCAGTCATTCATTGCAAATTCTCTGGAAATTTTTGTGCTACAAGCTTGGAAAGTTTAGAATCATCAAGAAAACATTTTGCTCTTTAAAGTATCTCCCTTCACATGAACTAGAACAAGGTACTACCTCTAGAATGTATATGACTGGTTACTAGAGTTCTAAGTTCTGTCAGATTCTAATGCCAAGAAACTCAGGTCACCTCTTCAATTACTTGAACCTCTTCTGAAGTAAGATCATGACAAAGTACCTTTAAGACCCTTGGGATTTGTATTTTCAAAGTGGCCATACAACTAAAAGCACTATACTGATTTAATGCAATTCCTATTAAAGTTTCAATGATGTTCTTTTATAGAAATAAATCAGTCATAAAACTTATTTGGAAAAATTAGAGGCTCTGAAGAGCCAAAGCAAGTGACAAAAGTCAAGAAGGAGGCATCCTTCTTAAATTATACTATAGAGCTATAGTAAAAAAAATGGCATGGTATTGGTACCACAATAGACATAGAGAGCAGTGGAACAGAATAGAAGAATAAAAATAAGAAAACAAATCAAGGCCTAGGCTTGGCCTCCCATGCCATTGCCCTTCTTCATGATTGGAGTATCTGCTTCCAGGTGCAGTCACCCTGACCCTATGTGTAAAGCTTATCTTCATGTTTTCAGTACATAAGGTGCTGAAACACTTACCAGGGTTGGATAGGACAAAATGTTGCTGTATGTCTAGCACTAACATACTGCAAAGTGCTCCACTGCTCCTATCATCTTCTTCATGCATTTTTTTCAATATATAAAAATACTTTCCAGGCCACAAAAAGGATGCTACCATGAGTTCCATTGATACGTACCATAAATTTTTTAGGAAAGGAGCACCTTGGTTTGGAGATAAAATATTGTTAGTCTGAAATCAATCTGATCCCACACAACTTTGCTTAAAAGCAAGCCTTAAAGGATTAAATAAATTTGAAAAAAAAATTAACTCCACCAAGCCAATCAAAATCACTTAGAATTTCTCAACACAAAACTCTAGAAAGCAGGGTACTTGGAATGATGTATTCTAAGAACTGAAAGAAAATAACTGTCTACAAAATTTGAGATATCCAGCAAAGATACTTTGATATCAATGCAGAAATAAAATTCTTCCAAGATGGGGCTGGGGATGTGGCTCAAGCCGTAGCGCGCTCGCCTCACATGCGAGCGGCCCGGGTTCGATCCTCAGCACTACATACCAACAAAGATGTTGTGTCTGCTGAGAACTAAAAAATAAAATAAATATTTAAAATTCTGTCTCTCTCTCTCTCTCTCTCTCACTCTCTCTTAAAAAAAAACCTTCCAAGATGAGCAGAAACTAAAAGAATATATGACTACTGAAGTGACAATACAGAAGACAGTTAAAGAAAAACTTCATACAGCACAGAAAAAAAAGATTACAAATAAACAAATCCCATTTTAAGGTTAGCTAAGAAAATGATAAGCAAAACCAAGTTAAACATTAGAAATAAATAAAAATATTAGAATGTAATACATAATAAACCTCTCCTATTAAAAGAGAAAGGATGGCAGAATGGATTTAAAATTAACCAAAAATATGTTGTTTGCAAAAAATGCACACTATAGGCAGACAGTCACAGGCTGAAATTAAATAATAGAAATTGATATACTGTATGAATGGAGGCCCAAAAGAGATAGGAGTAGCCACTCTGATATCTGACAAAGCAGACTTCAACCCCCAAATAATAAGAGACAAAGGTTAATTCACACTGGTAAAGGGAACAAGACAACAAGCAGATATAAAAATTAGAAATATTTATACTTCAAATGAGGGTTCAACAAATTACATAAAAGAGAAACTACACAGAAGTCTCAGATAGATGCCAGTACAGTAAATGTGAGATTTCAACACACCTCTCTCACCATTAGATAAGTCATCTTGACATAAACTAGGTAAAGACTCTTTGGGTCTGAAAAGTACTATAAATCAAATAGTTTTAACAGACATCTATAGAATATTTCCTTCAAAAAGACCTGAATGTACTTTCTTTTCAGTGGCTCCTGGAACCTTCTCCAAAAAATAAAACCTATTTTAGACCACAAACCAAGACTTAGGAAATACAAAAACTGATATAATTCCTTGCATTTATTAGATTACCAGGGAATGAAATTAGAAATCAATGCAACAAAATCATACAAAAACTATATAAACACATGGATTAAATTTTTTTCCTCAGGATTTCTCCCTTTTCCATTGTTCTTCCAATCAGGCAAAGCTCTTCTTGTACACCCTGCCTTCCAGAAGTTTCTCATCAACCTCTTCTTCTTGCAAGGCGAGGCTTATTCCAAGTTAGATAGAGTTATCCAGAAGCAGACAAAAGAGTTTAAACTTATCGTTTTGGGCCACTCTGCCTGAAATTCAATTTACATTTCAAATTAATTTTTTTCTTGGCCTGGTCCCAGCTTCACTCCAAAACATTAACAGAGATCACTTGAAGATCTATAAGCACTCAGAGACATAAATCTCATCCCCTGAGCTGGTCTGTCTTCCACACTGATCTGGGCTCCCACAAATAACAAATGCACTATAACATCAACAATTGTTTCTATGACATACTAGACAAACTTGTATTTCAAATTCTGAATAATATATGGTATTAAGTTCACAGATATTTTCAGGTAAATTGGAACTGCCAGTATTTATTCCCTCACCATAGGCTCCTTCGAGAAACTGGTGTCACAAATTATGAACTTTTCTTAAAGAGAACCACTTATGGTAGTACTTCTTAAAGTCCTCTTTCTGCACCAGGACAGTGGATGGCTTGTGTGTTTCACAGCATACAAGGTTCAAAAGATATGTTCATGCATTCAGCTACACTGTCTCTTTTTCTTTCCACAATAAAATTTCTTTTTCTTAAAATATATGTGTGTTTGTGTGTGTATATATATATACACACACACACATATATATTTGTAGTGGTATATGGACAGCTTTTATTTTATTTGTTTATTTTTATGTGGTGCTGAAGATCGAATTCAGTACCTCACATATGCTAGGCAAGCACTCTGTAACTGAGCTACAGCCCCAGCCCCTCCACAATAACATTTCTATTTTTTTAATTAGGGGTTAAATCCAGAGGCACTTAATCACTAAGCCACATCCCCAGCCATTTTTTTATATTTGATTTAGTGACAGGGTTTCATTGAGTTACTAAGAGCCTTGCTAAGTTGCTGAGCTGACTTTGAATTTGTGATCCTCCTGTCTTAGCCTCTCATGTTGATAGGATTATAGGCATGTACCACCACACTCAGCTGGAGTTTCTATTTTGATAATTAATAAGTATCTTGGCAATTTAAACATTTCTTACCCAGATGTCTGTGAGTTTCCCAAATCATTCAAAATCACCAGGGTAAATTCTGTTGCAGAGTAGCCTGGCAGCCTGTAACTTTCCATTTTAAGAACATATAGTACACTAAGATTTAGCAGGAAGAAATTTGGAGATGCAGTCCCCTATGTTTTCATAGAAATGGGAGGCAGAAATTGACATTGGGGAAAGTAGAAGGTGTCCATTTTAGACTTTGAAGATAATCACTCTGCTCTGCTGCTGCAGTTTATATTCAAACTATCATAGTTTATTTCTCTTTCTCTTCCCCCTCCCCTATCTCCCTCTTGGGAAAAATAAGATTTTTTTTTTATCATCATAGACTGAGTTAAGCACACATGCAACAGGAATGAAGTAATTAAGATGTCAGGGATGGCACCAGAAACCCTAAGAAACAGCTCTCTCAATACTACAAGGAAATCATGACCCCTGACTGGGCACACCTGGAATTTAGACATCAATAATCTCTTGAAAACTGTTCTGATCTCCTTGGCAGTCAGAATCACAGCCTCTGAGAAATGAGTCTCCTTTCTTTCTTCTCTTCAAGGAAAGCAATCATAGTTCTTTTTCCTTTTCTCAAGTTGTGTTCTCATTATTGGATTGGCATTAGGGACAAAGACTGAGATGTTGGTAACAGGGTCCCATGTCACCACATGCTCTGGCTCCCCCTACTTTGTGGTGAGCTGTTCCTGCGGACTGTGGTCGCCATTACATGATGGCGCTGGCTCCGCTGTGGTCTGTGAAGGACAACTCCGTATCAGAGAGAGTTGGTGTGTTGTCAACTCCTTATCAGAGATAGTTGGCGTATTGTTTTCTAGCACCCTGTGAGAAGGGTCCACATGGCAGCTTTGCATTGGGGTTCGCAGTGCTTTATTAAGGCTGGGAGGGGCATCCGAGGATTATTAGAAGAATTATTAGAAGAATGTCAAGGGCCTGAATAAACTGCTGAAAGAAGATTCCTGAGTCGCGTCTTCCTTGCGGGCAAGGGGGTCGTGACAAGTGGTGCCGAGACCCGGGAGAAAAAAAGAAAAAACCAGGAACCAGAACTTTCAGCAGCCAGGGAGGTGCGCCGGTAAGACCCAGGTAAAGTGGGATCCGCTGTTAAGAAGCGGGAAGCTCCTCTATAAATAAAGAGGGAGCGTTAAAAGGTAATTGCTCCTCTGTAAATAAAGAGAGGGCGTTACATCTCATAGCAATTGCACTCTGTATTTTCATTTTTGTTTTCTGTGTATTTTCGTTTTGTTTTTGTGTATTTTCACTTTCGTTTTTTGTGTTTTCTTGTGTTGCGTCATGGGTGCCGTGACTTCAAGTCCACTTCTTCTGGCCCTAGATGGCCTTTTACGTTCCAAGGGACTGGAGGTGAAACATAGTACTTTAGAGAAATTTTTACAGAGGGTGGATACTGCCGCACCGTGGTTCGCATTTTCGGGCAGCCTCACTACACCCAGCTGGGATAAATTAGGCAAAGATCTTGATTTTGCTCGTGAGCAGGGCATGTTAGAGGGTGGTGTGATACCCCTCTGGAAGATGGTCCGTAGTTGCCTTACAGATGGCAGATGTCAAGAAGCGTTTGCTAAAGGGCAGGAAGTTTTAGAACAATTGCATGAAGAAAAGTCAGAAATGACAGAGAGCGAAGTGTCTCAGGAGGAGGGGAGTGTGCAGGGCATGGAGAACGGGAAGAGACGACTGTATCCAGATCTCAGTGTGCTGCGCACGCCCCCATGCGAAAGTGGGTCAGAGGTAGAAGACAATGAGGAGGAGGAGCTGGGAACGCTGTCTCCGCAGCTAGGGAGTTTAGGTAAAGGGAACAGAGATAAGCAAGGGCTCAAGAAAGGACGGCCTCCCGATCCGCCTCCGTATGGCAGGGGTGGTTCGGGACAAAGTTTCCACGCCCAAACATGGAGGGCTGTTAACGTTGAGATGGGTCTTGCTTATCCAGTTTTTCAGGATGATAATAGGGGAAGATTTCATGAGCCTTTGGATTTCAAAATGGAAAAGACCCTGGCGGAGTCTGTGCGCACTTATGGGGTCGATGCAGCTTTTACACTAACTCAGGTGGAGAATCTGTCTAGATACTGCATGACTCCCTCTGATTGGGCTAGCCTCGTTCGGGCTTGTGTTTCCCCAGGCAAATATTTGGACTGGAGAGCATTTGTGCTAGAGGGCGCAGCAGAGCAGGCCGCCCAAAATCATGCAGCAGGACACCCCCATTGGGACAAAGACATGCTTTTGGGACAAGGGAGATTTGCTAATCAACAGACAGGATTTCCTCTTGAAGCATATGACCAGATTAATAATATTTGCATTCGGGCATGGAAATCACTTCCAAATAGAGGAGAGGTGTCTGGTAACCTGACTAAAATTATACAAGGCCCTACAGAACCCTTTTCAGATTTTGTAGCAAGGATGGTGGATGCCGCTGGAAAGATTTTTGGAGATCCTGATAGAGCCATGCCCCTTATCAAGCAATTGGTTTTTGAGCAATGCACCAAAGAATGTAAAACAGCGATTACTCCTTATAAAAATAAAGGCATAGAAGCATGGATGAAGGTGTGTAGAGAGCTTGGAGGACCTTTAACTAATGCAGGTCTTGCAGTTGCTGTCCTTCGGATTACAAAAAGGGGCGGTTCTGGTGCTGGAACATGCTTCCGTTGTGGTCAGCCTGGTCATCTCAAGCGTGAATGTCCCAAAAAAGACAATTTCAATGGACCTCCCCATGGTGGCTTTTCCAATGGCCCTCGTTTACCGGGGTTGTGTCCAAGATGTAAAAAGGGGAAGCATTGGGCAAAAGAGTGTAGATCAGTGAGGGACATCCATGGGCAGCCTATTTTAACTGGGTCAAAAAACGGCCGGAGGGGCCCTCGACCCCAGGGCCCACAAATATATGGGGCAGTGGAGAATGTCACACCCGAACCCGAGACATGGCCATCTCTACGCCATCCCATGAGACGCGGAGAGCCACTACAGGTGCAGTGGGATTGGACCTCTGTTCCACCTCCAGACTCGTATTAACACCTAAGATGGGAGTCCAGTTGGTAGAAACTGAGTTCAAAGGGCCTTTACCACCTGGCACTGTGGGCTTATTGATTGGACGTGCTTCCTCTATTTTACAAGGTCTTCATGTTTTTCCCGGAGTCATAAGCCCTGATACTGTGGAGACAGTAAAAGTCATGGTGGAAGCTCCAAGAGACATTGTGTCTATCTCCCCAGGGGATCGGATTGCTCAATTACTAATTTTGCCTAGTTTACATAACCACTTCCCAGCTGACTCACGGTCACGGATGGAAAGTGAGATTGGTAGCACTGGAGGGAATTGTGTCTATTTGTCACTGGGTATGAGCAACCGCCCCACTTTGGAATTAATCATAGAGGGTAAATCTATTGTGGGACTGCTGGATACAGGAGCAGATCGTAGTATTATAGCCCTTAAAGACTGGTCTAAGGGATGGCCAGTACAGACTTCTGATCAATCCTTAAGAGGACTTGGATATGCCCAAGCTCCTCAAATTAGCTGCAGACATCTATCCTGGAAGGACCCAGAGGGACACAGTGGTACCTTTCAACCTAATGTGCTTGATTTACCTATTTCTTTATGGGGCCGTGATCTGATGAAAGACATGGGGTTCACCCTTAGTAATGACTATTCCCTAATGTCTCAACAGATTATGCAAAATATGGGGTATAGGCCAGGTCTAGGACTAGGAAAACATCTGCAGGGGCGTAAACACCCTGTACAAGGTCGTCAAAACTTGACAGATTTGGTCTGGGTTTTTCATAGGGGCCGCTGGGGCTCAAATACCCATAACTTGGCTCACCAAGGAGCCTGTTTGGGTGCCTCAGTGGCCCCTTCCCTCGGCTAAACTGGCAGCAGCCCATGACCTAGTTAAAGAACAACTTGACTTGGGCCACATTCGACATTCTACTTCTCCATGGAATACTCCCATATTTGTCATTAAGAAAAAATCAGGGAAGTGGCGCCTACTGCATGATTTACGAGCAGTTAATGCTCAAATGCAACTTATGGGGCCCATTCAAAGAGGGCTGCCACTGCTTTCCTCTGTTCCTCAGGGCTGGCATATCATTGCTATTGACATTAAAGACTGTTTCTTTTCTATTCCTTTGCATCCTAAAGACTCACAGCGTTTTGCCTTCACCCTTCCCTCGTGTAATCACGAGGAACAAGATCAAAGGTTTGAGTGGGTTGTTTTACCACAGGGACTGTCTAAAAGTCCCACGATTTGTCAGATGTATGTAGGGAAGGCACTCGCACCTCTCAGACAAAAATATCCTTCCATCAAGATTATTCATTATATGGATGATGTATTATTGGCAGCCAAATTAGAGCAGTCAGTTAATGAGGCCTATAAAGACTTGGTGAAGTTGTTAGCTCAATATGGATTACATATTGCACATGAAAAGGTTCAAACAGGGGATTCTATTAAGTATTTGGGAGCGACGATTGGATATGACATATTAAAACCACAAAACGTTACTATAAGAACTCAAGATCTCCAAACTCTAAATGATTTTCAAAAACTGTTGGGAGATATTAATTGGATAAGAGGTTATTTACATATTTCTAATATCGTGCTCCAGCCTTTGTATGCTATTCTTAAGGGTGATCCAGATCTTACTTCCCCTCGTACCCTCACTAAAGAGGCCAGAGCGGCCCTTATAAAAGTAGAAGAAGCTATACAACATGCTACTCTATGCAGGCTCCAGAGTGATAAACCTTTCCAGTTATGTGTGCTTGCCACTATGCAGCAGCCTACTGGAGTACTGTGGCAAGATGGGCCTTTACTATGGATCCACCCACATGTATCCCCAGGAAAATCTTTAGAATACTATCCTGATGCTGTTGCAGCGTTAGCACTTAGAGGGATTCAACAGAGCATTCAATTTTTCGGACAAGCACCTTTTTCTCTTATCATACCCCATTCTAAAGTTCAAATTAATGTTTTGTGTGCTACTCTAGACAACTGGGCCATTCTATGTTGCTTGTTTCAAGGGGATATTGATAATCATTACCCTTCTCATCCATTACTCCATTTTGTTAAAGAACATCCCATCATTTTCCCTAAAGTAACTTCACCCACTCCAATTCCGGGGGCTGTTAACATTTTTACTGATGGCTCTAAGTCTGGAATGGGAGCTTATGTGATTAATGACTCTCCCCCTGTCCAGCATCAATTTGCTCCTGGAAATCCACAATGGGTAGAACTACAAATTGTCATTGACGTTTTTAAACAGTGTTCTTTTCCTTTCAATCTCATTTCGGACTCCATCTATGTGGTGCAGGCGCTCAAAATTCTGGAGGCTGTAGGAGGTATTAATGACACCCATAATGTATCAGATTACTTTAATCAGCTTCAACAGCTTATCCGTAGATGTACTGCCCCTTTCTATCCAATGCACATTCGGGCTCACACCTCTCTTCCTGGCCCGTTATCACAGGGTAATGCCTGTGCTGACTCGGCAACTAGAAGCCAGTTGGTATGCTTGGCCTCCTCCTTAGAAGAAGCTAAATTGTTTCATCACAACTTTCATGTCAATGCTATGACACTGTGCAGACGTTTTTCCATCTCAAGAGCGGATGCTCGTCAGATAGTATTACAATGTCCCCATTGTGTCACATTTCTTCATCCTCCTACTTATGGTGTAAACCCACGAGGATTGAAGCCATTGGTTGTCTGGCAAATGGACGTAACTCATGTGCCTGACTTTGGTAACCTCAAATATGTACATGTTCTATTGACACATACTCTGGAATTATTCATGCTTCTGCTTTATCGGGAGAAAAGGCACGTAATGTCATTACTCATTGCTTAGAGGCATGGGCAGCATGGGGTGCACCTGCATCCCTTAAGACTGATAATGGACCTGCTTATACTGGCAGACAGTTTACATCTTTTTGTTCTACTATGGGAGTACAACTTGCTCATGGGTTGCCTTACAATCCTCAAGGGCAAGGCATTGTTGAACGTGCCCACCGCACCTTAAAAGAAACCTTGGAAAAACAAAAAGGGGGAATAGGAGTTGACCACACTCCTAAAGAACGCCTGTCCTTAGCTCTTTTTACCATTAATTTTTTGAATTTGGATATTCATGGCCGCTCTGCGGCCGATAGACATGTGTCCCCTCAGCCCTCTGTGACTGGCTATGTTAAGTGGAAGGATGTTCTTACGGGCCAATGGAACGGCCCTGACCCCGTGCTGACATGGGCACGAGGATCTGTATGTGTTTTTCCCCAGGATCGCACGGAGCCGCTGTGGATCCCTGAACACCTGACAAGAAGAGTCTCGAGATCTACTAACCAGCAGCAGGAGGTGCCACAACAGTTCCATGATGAGGAGCTTCATTCTGATGAGTGCTCTGGCTCTGATGCTGGTGCCAATGGTACAGATGACACCAATGCAGTGGTGGGCAGTGGCACGGGCATGGCCAATGCCAATGCCAGTTCATAGTAATTCTAGTGTCCTCCCCACTCTTTTTTCTACCTCATGTGAGATGTCTGCTCCTTGTACCTCTCCTAGAGGGGACATGGAAAATATTTTTAATCAGTCTCAAGTTAATCTCACAGGAGTTTTTTTGTTTCAGCCTTGGGAACACTAATTGTATTAGCCTTAAGACAAAAAATTTGACTGACTGGGAGGACCCATTGCGGTCCAGTCGAGTCTCAGGGAGCATTCTCAGTGCTGTATTGAGCCAAGTAGTTTCAGGGAATCAATCAGGCTCAGGGACCCCCGCAAATAGCTCTGTTTTAAACATAACTACTTTAGCTATTATCTCCGAGGTACTAATCCCAATGCCTCCTTCTTCTAATAGTACTTGCAATGCCACTCATTTCAAGGCCTCTCCCTACTGTACCCCTAATTTTGGTTTTCCCCCAACATTTACGCCTTGTCAGGATCATTCTTGGGAGAAACATCAAGTTGCTAAAGGTTTCTCCTTTTCCCCCCCTCTTAAGAGATATGTTTATAACTTTAACAACAATGCCAACTCCTCTACAGGAACAGGTTGGTCCTGGTTTCAATGGCTCATTTCCAATGAGAAGGGGGCTTCAGCTGATATTTCTGCATTGGCTCAATTACTAGGAGCCAAAAGTTGGCTGGCTAATGTTTCTGGCACTACTAAGGAGAGTGAACGAGGTAATAGGCTTACATCTGTTTCGTTCAACTCTCTGTTACATTATGCCACATTTCCTCCTGCAATGGTCTGTATCCAATTCCCGTTCCTGTTCCTTTTAGCTAATGACACCTCATCGGGGATGCTGGATTGTTCTAATATTACCTGTTTCTTATCTGAGTGTTGGAATGGTTCTTGGACTGTAGCAGTGATTATGAAAGTTCCAACTTTTGTCCCAATCCCAGTCACTGCGGATCCAGATAAATTTCCTATTGTAGAGCTACTTAGAGTCCGCAGAGATTTTGGAATCACAGCAGCTATAGTGACAGCTGTGGCGGCATCTGCTGCTGCAGCAAGTTACGGCCGGAGTAGCCATGGCCAGTCAAGTACAAACTGCTGCCACCATTAATAAAGTTGTTCAACAAACGTCCACTATACTTGAATCGCAAAATGCGATTAATCAACATATTTTGTCAGGGATTTTAGCTGCCAACCAAAGAATAGATTTTCTTCAAGCTCAGGTAGAGGAATTGGCTGACCTAGTACTTTTAGGCTGCATTGACCAACGTGCACATTTAAGTATAACCTCTGTCAGATTTAATGATTCCAGGAATGCTTCCCACATCATTGGTGGATATTTGGCCGGGAATTGGTCCATGGAAGCGGAAGACATGATCCAGTCTCAACTAACCCAGATAGCTGTCTTGAATAGTACCCGTGTCGATCCCGTGACTCTGGGTCAATTTACCAATTGGATATCTTCTGCTTTTTCCTTTTTTAAGGAGTGGGTGGGAGTAGGCATTTTTGGTGCACTGTGTTGTTTTGGTATGTTCCTCTGTTTGTGGTTTCTCTGTCGCCTTAAAGCTCGTAGTGCTCAGGATAAGGCTATGATCATACAAGCTCTTGCAGCTTTAGAAAATGGTAACTCTCCACAGGTCTGGCTTGCGCATCTTAAGCAATAAACTTTTGTCATGTCTTTCCTCGTTATTCTCTTAGTGTTGGAAAGCCCTTGCACTCTGCAGGCCTTGCTGCCATTGCACACAGATGGGTTTCCACACTAGTGCCTTTGACATGGTCGTTGCACCCAAAGTTATTATAACATTGCACTGGGTTCGACATGTCCTTCTTTTGTCATCCTTCTAGTGTTGGAAAGCCTTAGCACTCTGCTGGTCTTGCTGCCATTGCACGCAGATGGGTTTCCACGCTAGTGCTTATCTATCGCCTTAAAGTCCGTGCCTTTCTTTCAGGGTGCTGCCAACTTGTTTGTAGTTGTACTTCTAGACAGCCACAGTTCAACCTCAGCTATTCCCTCTTACTCACCATCGTCACGATACAGGATGCGAGGCAAGGCACTGCACTTGAGTGATCCATTGAGAAGAGGGACCTCAAGGGGAGCATGTCCTATTGCATGCGGGTTTGACGTGTCTCCGCCCCGCCCCACGAAAAAAGGTGTCGGCTGATATGGTGTCAGATCTGGGGAAGGCGCCCCCTAGGGCTGGGCCATACTATGCAGCCACTTCTGCACAGTGGGATAGGACCTCTACTCTCGCCTGTATTGTCTTAGTAAAACAAAAAGGGGGAGCTGTGGTGAGCCGTTGCTGCGGACTGTGGTCGCCATTACATGATGGCGCTGGCTCCGCAGTGGTCTGTGAAGGACAACTCCGTATCAGAGAGAGTTGGCGTGTTGTCAACTCCTTATCAGAGATAGTTGGCGTATTGTTTTCTAGCACCCTGTGAGAAAGGTCCACGTGGCAGCTTCGCATTGGGGTTCGCGGTGCTTTATTAAGGCTGGGAGGGGCATCCGAGGATTATTAGAAGAATTATTAGAAGAATGTCAAGGGCCTGAATAAACTGCTGAAAGAAGATTCCTGAGTCGCATCTTCCTTGCGGGCAAGGGGGTCGTGACACTACTTCAACATAATTGCATTGAAAATACCCTTTCTTGGACAGATTTAGATTTAATGATCTCTCTGGGGAACCCAGAGCCACATGAAAGCCTTCACCTGTAGCAACAGCAGAGGACAATTGATAAATCTGAAATAAATATATCACAAAGAAGTAATAAAAAACCAGGGGACAATCCAAATAAAAATTTGTCATCTGTAGGCAGTCTGAGGCCATTCATAATAGGAGTAGGGAGAAAGAAATTCCTAGATATAACTATATTCCAGAGAGTTGGTTTCCTTGATCATGGGAAATTTTCAGGATTTTGAGTTAATATGTGTAGATAGAGTCCTAGACTTCTACAATGCTTAGGGTTCATCTGCCTCAATGATGAGACTATAGAAATCCTCTTTCCTGATCCCAGGTTTGTGGTATGATATGTAGTATAAATTTGCAAATCCCTATACTATGTTTCATGTACAAAATGAACACAATACTACTTCTTGGAGAATTCTGGGTGACTGTAATTAACCTCCCTTGTAACTAACCTTTCTTGTAATAATTAGGAAAAGATCATATGTTCAAATCATGGAAGCTGAATTCTGAGGCAAGTGCCTTGCAATGTAGCTAATGCTACAAGCAGAAGGGTAATCCATACTTCATGGTTTATCCCATCAGTAGGAAATACAGAGGCATATGCTATCTGAGGCTCTTTGTGACACAAACAAGGAGTACAATATTATTGAAAGAAATTTTCTCTCATGTTATGAATGTGTCTGGACCCACATTGAGTCTGGTAGTGGAATTATGCATGCATGAATACCTGCCCCAGATCCGGAAAAACATCAGAAACATCTTGGGCACTTTGTTGCTATACAAAAGCCTTCTATGAATCTCCTTCTAGTTAGAGTAATGAGAATGATTTACCACAGTTAGTGAGGCAGAGAGGATGCAAAAGGCCATGCCCTGGTCTTGATGCAAGGAGAATTGAGGGGAAGCTAGTTTAAACATTTCTACAATGAAGCAGAAGACACTCAGGATGAAAATTTGTGTAATCCTGTAGTCTAAGAATCTTCCTGGAATCACAGTGAGAAATACATTTCAGTGAGAAGGAAATACTTTCTGGTTTGGGGCAAGAATTTTCCCCAGGATGGGCTAGGATATACAATTCACATTCTCATCTGGAACTGTTGGAAGACAAAGAAAAGCCTGAGGAAAGTTTAACCATAAAGGAGAGGGCAATCACAATGTACATTTTCCAATTATAGGTAGCCTTTCACCATTCTTGATAAGGGGAAACAAGGCTGGGAATATAGATCAGTGTTAGAGTGCTTGACTGTATGCATGAGGTTATGGGTTTGATTCTAAGCATCACAATAAGAAAGAAACAAAAAGAAAAAAGTGGAGAAATTTGTGGAGAAACCAATACTATATATCTCAGGCAGTGGGTTTGCCTTGTCCATAGTCATTTTTTTAGGATTTCCAGAGTACATGCATGGATAACTGCACAATGCACATCCATGGTCTTAGTCCTTTTCACTTTTTAGGGTTTATGAGACCCTACATTGGTTCATGAGGATTATTCTTGGCTGGTCAGATTGAGGAATAGATGGATTATTCAGAGCTGGCTGGTAGGGCCCTAATGAAACTATGTCTGTGGGAACTTCTGGAAGTAGGCAGATTAAGCAGAAGTAAAGTTTTAATCCATCATAGGGGAAGCTAACAAAATAAAAGTGCCAGTGTCAGAAACCTTTTTTTTTTTCATCTTTTTCAACACTGTGATCAAAAGACCTGAGAAGAACAACTTAAAGTACAAAAAGTTTACTTGGAGCTAATGAATTCAGACTTAGTCATGGTTGATTCAAGGCTCTGGGCTCTAGGTGAGGCAAAATATTATGGTAGAATCTAATGGTGGAGGAAAGCAGCTCAGGACATGTCTACCAGGAAGAAGAAAAAGAGATTTTTCTCATCAGAAACAAAATATAAATCCCATAGTCATGCCCCCAGTGACCAACATTTTCCAGCCAGTATATATTCTTACAGTTAACACCCGGTTGATACATAAGTGTATTTAAGTACTCATTTGGTTACATTTGAGAATTCCCAGGTTGTCTTACACACGAGCTTTATGGGGACACCCAACATCTAAACCATAACATGCTGCCCTTGGTCCCCAACACCTCATCCCCATTTCACAATGCAAAATATATTTAGTCTATTTTCAAGAGTCTCCATGATCTTACCATCTCAAGAATTACCAAAATGTACAGTCCAAAGTCTACTGAAAGAACGCAAACTCTCAGCTCCTTAAAAAAGGCAAATTGCATATATCCAATATATAATGGCACAGAATAAATATTTCAGTGTCACAAAGGAGACTTCTTTCTATAGAGAAGGATGGGACCATAACAACACTAAAACCCAGCTGGGCAAGCAAGTCTGTATCTCCATATCCAGCATCTGCGGCATATGTCATTATGATGTTTCCTTCAAAGTGCTCATGTAGCTCCACTCCTATGGCCTTGCTGATAGCAGCCCACATGATCTCAGTCTAGTCTTGTTTCTTCTCAATTACAGTAACTTTCCTAGGAAGATGTCCCTCTTTACTGGTATCTCTTAATCTCAGGTTTCTCTGCTTGAATGTTGGCTTTCTTTGTATCTTCCTTTTCATATCTTCAGGCATCACCATATCAGGGCAGCCAATCAGAACTCTGACTCTTTCATTTTGCTTGGCATCCCAAGCCTTCTTTTGAAATTTCATTGCCTGCCTCCATGACTCCCAAACCACAGCCCCATGTATTCCCTTAGAACCATCACTATGTGGTTGACACCAAATTCTACCACCATTTTGAGCAATAGACAAGCCTTCTGAGATCCCTGTGGCAGCTCTTTCTGAGTGCCTGGACAGCTGAGTATGGTGAAAAAACTTATTAACCTGCCTCCATATGCAAGCAGGGTGTCTCTATTACCTATTCTTAAAGAAATTTTTACCTTTACAACCTTAAGCCTGAGATGGGTGTTGTCTTAATAATTTCTGTGAAGTCCTCAAGTCACATCTTCCATTGTTCCTGGGTAAAATACTTAACATTTCTTTAGAGACTAAAGTTTTCTTTAATAATGCAAATTTCATCAAAGTTTTATGGCCAAACTCCAAGTTTTTCAAATCTTTCTGCTCTGCTTTCTGCTCCTGACTAACACAGTAAACTTGATTAAAAGTGGCCAGCAATAACCATACCACCATCTAAATGCTGTACAGATTTGAAATTACCTCCATAAGATTAGTTAGTACATCACTTTTAAATTTAGCCTGGCAAAAAGACTCAGCAAAGAAGCAAAATATAGCCAACTTCTTAACCAGAAATGACATGAATGGCCCCTAGTCCAATTTCCAATTGACTCCTCTTTCTCTGAAACCTTGTGAGCTCAGTCTTTATTGTTCAGCATTCTATTGGCATTCCAGTTTTGGAGCTCCCACCACAATCACCCATTAAGATCCACTTACAACATTCTGAAACTTTTTCACCTCGCATATTTCTAAAGTTTTCAAAATTCTTCCCAACAGAAACCATCTCTAAAGGCTTTTGAACACATAATCAGGTTCTTCACACACATAATCTTATTTCTCAGTAAAAATTTCCACTTTAGGGCTGGGGATGTGGCTCAAGTGGTAGCGTGCTTGCCTGGCATGCGTGCAGCCCGGGTTCGATTCTCAGCGCCACATACAAACAAAGATGTTGTGTCCGCCGAAAACTAAAAAAAATAAATATTAAAATTTAAAAAAAATTTCCACTTTAGTCAGTGATTTCAATGCTGTAACCAAAAGATGTGACAAGAACAATGTAAAGTTTATTTGGGGGTTTATGCTTTCAGGGTCTCAGTCCATAGATGGCTGACTCAATAATTCTGGGGCTCCAGGAGAGGCAGTATATCATGGTGGAATCCCATGTCAGAGGAAATCTTCTCAGACCATGATCACCAGAAAACAGAAAGAGATCTGTGTAGGAGACAAAATGTAAGCCCTAAGACACACTTCCCAATAATCCACATTTTTCTAGCCACGTCCTATGTTCCTAAAGTCATCACCCAATTAATTCATATTAGTGGATTAATCCATAATTGTGTTAAAGCTCTAATAATCTAATCATCTAACCTCTGAATATTCTTGCATAGATTAAATGTCCTGAGTAAACTGTATGACCTAGCAGCCATGATGACCTGAATAGCTTCTATGACCTGCATAGGCTTTATGGTTTGAGAAGACTCTGCCCTGCTTAGCCCCTTGGATCTGTGTAGTCTCTATGACAGGCAAATCATCTGTTATTTTAATAGCTTCTATGACCTGAAACATTTCTGTGGTTTGGGTAGTCTAAATGACCTAATAGTTCATAAGGTTTTTGTAGGCTCTACACCCTGAGTAGCTGTTAGACCAGGACGCAAGAAAAGACCACTGACTCCAATTAAAATCAAATTAAAGGAAGCTTATTATTTCGACCGGCCGGACTGCCTTTTCCTCCCAAAATGGCAGGAACAAGACAGCAGCCCCAGCTTTCCTACAGCCCAGCTTTATAGCCCAGAAAGTTACACAAAAGGGGGGTTACAGATAACAGAACTCTGACAAGCATCACACTAATGGTAGTTTACAATTTTTGCTGGCTCCAACATCAGAATTTATGAAGACCATTAGAGCCTCAGAGAGGGTCATTGTCTGGCCAGGGAAGGCCAATATTTATGAGGTGTCACTAAAGTTTCAGAGAGGGCTGCTATCTGGTCAGAGAGCCAGGCATGGGTGAGTTCAAGGCACGGGCAGGCATTCCAAGCAGGTTCAGAATTTGCAGTAATTTATAGTAAAGTAGAAATTAGCTTTTCATGGTTTTGTGGTGAGAGGGCTCCCAATTTAATAAAAGATCAGGTTGGGTTTATCATAGCCTGTATGGTCTGTTCTGCTTCCAAGAACCACATTCATGACTTGGATATCCTAAACAATATAGTAGCCTCTATGACTTAACAGCCACTATGACTTCTATTGCCTCTATGACTGAGTAGCCTCTATGAACTGTTAATCCTTTGTTACCTGCATAGCCTTTATGGCCTGAGTAGTCTTAATGTTCTGAGAGTCTTTGACCTGTTTAGCTATTATCCAAGTAGCCTCTATATCTTGAGTAGATTCTATAGCCTGTGTTGTATCTATGATCTGCATCACCTCTATGACTTGCTTAGTTTCTGTGACCTACAAAGCCTCTATGGCCTGAGTATGACTGGAGTAGTCTCTATTGCCTCTGAATCCTCAATGGATATAGCTCCATTGAGAACTGAGAATCTTCTATTGCTAGCCTAACTTTTATGACATGCATAATCCCTATGACCTGAGAAACCCTGTTAATCAGTGTCATCTCTATGCCTGAGTTGCTTCTACATCCTGTATAGCTTTTATGACCTCTGTAGTATCTATGACCTGAATTGCCTAAATGACCTGAATAGACTACATAACCTCAGTAGCCATTATGATCTTTGTACCCACTAAGACATACATATCCTCTACGATCTGTGTGTCTTTTGTAATGTGTGTAGCCCACATGACCTTTCTGGCCTCTATGGCCTTATTAGACTTCATTCACTTAAAAGCCCCTATGATCTTTGTACCTTGCATGTCCTTCATCAATTCTGTAATCTAAAAAGCCTCTAACATCTGCAGAGCCTCTATGATAAGCATAACCTCTATGCCACTTTGCACCTCTAAGACTTGTGTAAGTTTTATGCCTGTATGGCCTTAAAGACCCGAATTGACCTGTGTAGGATCTACGAGCTGAGACATCTGAGGCTTGTTTAGTCTTTATCATGTAGATTTTTTTTCCTGCATTTATTCTGTGAACTTCATAGACTTTATGGCCTACATGGCTTGCTCTTTGATGTGAGTATATTCTATATTTATGATGCCTCCATGGCCTATGTAGCCTTTATGATCTGAGTAACTTTCATGAAACTTCAATGACATACATAGCTCCTATTGTGAAGCTCCTATCACCTGTGTAGCCTCTATGGCCAGTATAGGCTCTATGACCAAGTAATATCTATGACCTGCTTATTTTATATGCCTGAATAGCATCTGTGTTCTGTGTAATTCTATGACCTATGTTGCCTTTCTGGCTTCAGTGGCCTAAATGACCCCGTTAGCCTCTACTGATAGCCACTTTGACATGTGTAGCTTCTATGACCAAGAAAACACTTTGGCCATCATTTCCTCTATTAGCCTAAAGAATCTTAGTAACCCTGATCACTTGTGTTTCCTCTATTTTTTGTGTAGCTTGGATGATCTGCCTAGTTTCTGTGTCCTGAGTATCCTGTATAATTGCATATCATTTATCTCTTGAGTGGTCTAACATAACTGAATAAAACATGTGATCTGCTCTCTCAAGGGACCAAGTTACCTCAATTTCCTGAATGGCCTCTATGACTTGTGTAGCTTTTAGGATGTACCCATATCTGTGACCTGAATACTACTTTCATACCCTCTATAAACTGAATCTCCCAAATATTTTGCATATCTTCTGTGTCCTGAGTAGCTTCTACTACCTGTGTAGCCTCTATGGCTCAAATAGTCATTGTGACCTGTATATTCCATAAACTTTGTAGACTCTATGATCTGAGTAGCCTCTATGACTTGAATAAACCTTATGGCTGAGTAGCATGTATTACAGGGCAGCATCTATGACCTGTATAGATTGTAAACTAAGTGGCCTGTGTCACAAGCATAAAGTTTCTAAGACTCTCTAAAGCTTTGTACTTTTAACCCACATTATGACCACAGCATGTTATTTTTGCTACTTCAGAAACAAAATGAGTTCATTCTTCAATGTGTACACTCAGACTTACCTTAAGAAACATAATGACAGACCACATTAAAAGGAGAAAAGCAGTCCTGAGATTCATTAGCTGGGTGCTACTCGACTCTGCTCAGATGTATGGCAAGGAGTTAGCCCTTGGTGCTCTTCTACTGAATAATTTCACAGAACATCAACATCAGACAAGACCCTTTGTGCCAATAGAGAGTCAAGATGAATACAAGACAACTCTATAATCACTTGTGAACACAAACAAAATACTGATATTGTCCTAACCACAAAAAATGACCAAATATTCCCTACCTTGGCTATTACCAATGATTGCTGCTGCTTCTTAAAAATTCTTTACCAGGGCTGGGGTTGTGCCTCAGTGGCAGAGCACTTGCATAGTATATTTGAGGCACTTGTTCGATTCTTGGCACCATATGTAAATAAATAAATGCCTATTGACAACTAAAAATATATTTTTAAAAAATTCTTTACCAGTTGTAGCCTCTCCTTGTGATACCATTGGTTACCAGTGACAAATTCTGCTTCCTCACATGTTGAAGTTTGAACATTAGAGAAGCACATCATTTTGGGTGCATAGGAGACTCCCTGCTGAAGTTAAGACTTCAGAGAACATTACAGAATCCCTTAACCCCTCCCCTTCTCTCTGAAGGGTGCCAAGCTGAAGAGCATAAAATTTAAAGGTTTTTCTTGACCAATCCCCACTGAACACAGTGTCCACTCTCTTTTTCTGAGTCACCCTTCCAATCAGCACCCGCCACATCACCTAAGTAACTCTTCTTAAGCCAAAGCTTACAAGCTCACACTCTCTGCCCTCTTCCTCTTCTTTCTCTCTTATCTTCTACTTTCTTTCTCTCTGCCTTGTGATGCCAGATTCATGGGACCCCGATAGACCTCCAGAAGCTGAATTTGAGGCAATCACACAAGAGTCTTTATTGCAAGCTCAAGCCTGGACTCAGAACCATTTCCAATGCAGCGGTTCCGAGGAGTGAGCCCTGTCCTTTGTTCAGTGAGATTTTATAGGTATCGGGGCAATACTCTATGTGTCACAACATCACATAGCAAAACATTCCACACCACGGGAAAATCAAACAACTCTTAACATTGATTAGCACATTCACTGGTAGGAACAAGTTGGGGAAGGGTATTGATTAGTACAAGAGGGGGATTCCTTTGAACTGACTGGTTTAGGCCATGAGGGGACTGCATGCTAAACTCATGGTTTCCCAACATGTTATCTACCACCATAAACTACTGGGTGATCATCTGGCTTCCCAGGTATTTTCCCTGTCTCATGTTGATTGGTGGTTGCTAGGGGGTTGCTATGGGTCCTCACCTAGCCTGAGTCAGGGACACCTGGCACCACAGATCTCTCCTGTTATTTGCAGACAAACAACTCAGCAGGGAGGGTATGGGCCTAGGAGCACTCTGTGGGTTTTTCCAAGGACAAGGGTCAAGCCCCCTCCCTCTGGACAGGCCTTGAGGAAGAAGCTGTTTTAAAAAATGGAGTCACATCAGTTTCTCACTATTTTATTCTGCTGCAGTCTCTGCTTTCATCCTCTGCTCTCTGCTCTCTTTCTCTCTGCCTTCCTCCTCTCCTCTCTCTGCTCTCTGCCTTTCCTTTCTTCCCCTTCAGGCAGCTTCCCAATAAAATCTCTTGGTTGAATCTCTGTCTCCAGTGAGTCACTCACCTTTCACATCAAGGCAAGCATATAAAGAAGGGTTTATTTAAAAATCTGTGTAACACAGATTTTTCCCTCAAGGGAGAAGGGGGCCATAGCTGGTATCCTGGTATCCAAAGAAGTGAGGTGTTCTGCCATTTTTGTATGTCCTAGGCTTCCTTTGTTCTTCTGCCTTTTTTAAATATTTATTTTTTGAGTTGTAGCTCCACACAATACCTTTATTTTATTTATTTATTTATTTTTATGTGGTGCTGAGGATCAAACCCAGAATCCTGAAATGGTAGCCACAACCCCAGTCCTGTTCTCCTGCCTTTCCCCCCCACCCGCCTATTTTTCTCCTTCCTGCCTTTGTGACTAGGCCTAGAAATGTTTGGTAAGATGGCCCAAAGGTGGAAAACCGGTGGGCTGAATGGAGAAGGGCAGGATTGAGTAGCCAAGGAAACATTAGCAACCTGATAGCTCCCTGTAGAGAGGAGCAATTCCTGGGACAGGTTACCTTATTAGCAGGATGGAGCAGGGGTAGGTTCTTGATAAGGGTGGAGGAAAGG
The DNA here is from genome assembly GCF_052094955.1 of Ictidomys tridecemlineatus. NCBI lineage: Eukaryota > Metazoa > Chordata > Mammalia > Rodentia > Sciuridae > Ictidomys > Ictidomys tridecemlineatus. The sequence continues at coordinate 174,540,134 of NC_135479.1, forward strand.
CTCTGAAGGAATTAACATTTCAATCCCTCAGGAGACAGTGTCCAACTTCTCAGACTCACTCAAAATTAGTCTCCTTGGTGTGACCTAACTCAATTTACATATCTATACTGACTGCCTGTCTAATTCTGGCTTCACTTTGACTAGTCTTTCATGCTTCCAGAATCCATTTCACTTTTCCAGAAACTGAATCTTTCAATCTTCCATAAACCAATCAGAGAATGCATTCTCTTTTTTTCTTTCTTGCAGTGATGGGGTTGAACTCACGTCCTCACCCATGTAAGTGCTCTTCCAATATGCTTGTTTCCCTAGCTCAAGATATTAGTTATAGAGTTACCCACAAGTCCTCAAAGCAGTCAATGCAGAGCAAATGGCCAAATCCAATTTTGTTTACAAGAAACAGGACACTGATAGTGAGAAAATGATATTGAGTCAATTCATCAAAGAAGGGCTGAAACAGGAACCAGGATCTTTAAGCTATAGTCAAGACCTCAGGACTTCCAAGCTGGGTTTGGCTCTATACTTGGAGCTTATTCAAGGTAAAATTAAAAGGTAAAGGTAAAATTTTTAAGCTGATTTTAAGCTGCAAAAGCTTGAGTTAAAGTGTAAAAGATTGGGCATTGTAAAGCTTCTAAATGGCAAGGCCTGGGCTAAAAAGTAAAGACTAGGTATTGTTAAAATTCTTCTGCTACCCCTGGAACCTGTAATCTCTGTAGCTATTAGGACAATGCTGGAACTGCCCAGTAAATATCTCCATTGATTCCCTGGTTGTTTAATAGCTAAGGGCTCTAGGTAGCTTGGCACATAAGCATCTAGGCTCCAAAACCAATCAGTTTAAATGTGTACCCTGCTTAGAAATGACCAATCACCCCTGCCCAGATTGTTCCCGCCAATGATTGTGCTAATCATGTCTCAGAGTTGTTCAATTTTCCCTCGCCTTATGATGATTTGTTCTGATGTATGCAAAGCCCACCGCCCTCTCCAGAAGGTGTACTTAAGCTCTGCTTGACCTCTGCTCTGGGCTCTGGGCTGCTCTCCCTTCCTGAGTCAGCCTTGAGCCCCAGCATGCTGGTTCAATAAATCCCCTTTTGCCAATTGCATGGAGCCAGTCTCTTGTGTGGTCTCTTTCTCCGATGCTCCGCCAGACCCTTACAAAGGAAGGTCTTAGAATTCAGACATAAAAATCACATGGGCTGGGGATGTGACTCAAGTGGTAACAAGCATTCCTGGATATGCCGGGTGCTGGGTTCAATCCTCAGCACCACATACAAATAAAATAAAGATGTTGTGTCCACCAAAAACTAAAAAATAAATATTAAAAAAATTGTTTCTCTCTGTGTCTCTCTGTCTCTTTAAAAAAAAATCACAAAGTGGAGGGGCAGTGGAGGAGAGCACTGTGGTAGTCAGTGTCCAGCTCCATTGGGATCAGTAGACATCAGTTGAGGAATCATCTCCATTATTACCATGCCAACTTCTCTGTTCTTCAACAAACTGTGCACAGTGCTGAAGGTCCAGGCATTTTGCCAGATGCTGGCAATGTGGAGGTGAAGGACATCACTGCCCTTTAGTCAGATCAGTGAGGCAGGTATGGAGACAAACGATGACATCAGAAATGAAACCTGACCTATGATGTGCCCACTCCAAGAGAGTGAGTAGCAAATATGGCCATCTGGAATCCATCCCCTTTAATCCAGTATTTCTATTCTTTTTGGAGAGACCATTAGGAGAAATATTTTATTGGCTTAAGCAGACACAAATATAAATATTTTGTGTAAAATGGAGACATTTCATATAAATAAATGAAATAATATTGGGATTTATAATTTTTAGATAGAGATGAAATTGTGAACATCTCTACCTCATACTCAAAATTAATGTAAGCCATAAATAAGGACCTAAATATGAAAATTTAAATTTCACTACAAGAAAACACAGAATATCTATGACATTGCAATCACACCAAATTATTTTTTCTTTTTTTAGTACAGGGGAGTGAATCCAGGGACACTCAAACACTGAGCCACATCCCCAGCATTTTTTTTGTATTTTATTTAGAGACAGGGTCTCACTAAGTTGATTAGGGCCTTGCTAAATTGCTGAGCCTACCTTTGAACTCTCTATCCTTGTGCCTCAGCCTCCTGAGCTGCTGGGACTACAGGTGTGTACCACCATGCCCAGCCAAACAAAATTTCTTAAACAATTTTTGAAATCAGATATTATAAAGTAGATGTCATTGAAAAAAAATGAGGCATTTAACCTTATTGAGCTGTCTACATCTGTTGATCAAATACAAGAGGTAAGTTAAAACTGGCATTACTTTTGGAGAAAACATAGTAACAAAAGACAAATATACAGAATACATAATAAAGCATATGTATATTTTTAAAGTTCTAAAGTTTGCAGATTAAAGAAAAAAGATTTTGACTTTGTTAAGCTTAATTTATTAAATTAAATGTTTATAACAAATATTTTAAGTCAAAAAAGAGGAAATAAGCTGGGCACAGTGACGAATGCCTATAATCCCAGCAGCTCAGGAGACTCAGGCAGGAGGCCATGAGCTCAAAGCCAGCCTTAGAAAAGTGAGGTGCTAAGCAATTCAGTGAGACCTTGTCTCTAACTAAATTGCAAAATAGGGCTAGGATGTGGCTCAATGGTGGAGTGCCCCTGAGTTCAATCCCTAGCACCAAAAATAATTAATTAAAGAAGAAATGAAAACAATAACCTAGTCCCAGATTACTTACTGTGGGCCACCAGTCAAATCTCTTGCAGCTCAACATTACCCATGAGGGCACCATTGTAGTGGCCCTGGGAAAGCACAAGAAGATCAAGTGGGCAAATCCAGAAGCAGGAAAAGACAGAAAGGAGAGCCTGAGGCACAGGGCAATTTCTCAGGTCTTACTAAGCTCTGAGTTTTAGCCCAAAGCCAACCCAGTCCTCCTTCTTCCCCATCAGGTCTTTATAGTTCCTTCTTTCTCTTTCCCCTCTCCCTAGCACCTTTTTGACAGCCATATCTTTTGAAATTCCCAGGTCCACTTGTGATACTCACCAGTCCAGGTAGGGGTATATCCAGATTTTGTAGAGGAGGAAGCTATGCAATTGGGGGAGGATTAGAAGAATCTATTTAAGGAAGACTGAAAAACATTAAGTATGTAAGTTACAAAAACACATGACTAGGGGCTTTCTCAGAAGCTCTGAGGGTTCATTAACTTTATTAGACTAATTAGTTTTTTAGGGAACTTTCCTCCTACTGCATTCTCTAACTGTTGAACTACCTGAATGTTCATCCATGGTCAGTGCCCTACACCCTTGCATTGAAAGGATAAAGGAAATGATGGAGAGGAAGAAGGCAACTATTTTAAGATCCCTCAGATCTTTGTTTCAGTTGGAAACTGTCATCAGGCTGAGAAACAATAAACCCTACTTAGAAAATCCACATTCCCGGTAGGCTTCACTTGCTTCACACAGCCTCTGGCCTCCCGGTGCTTTGACGTTAGCTGTCCACTAGGTGGCATCAGAAAGTCATATACCCCGGACTGCTTTGGGAGGGGAAAGCGCTAAGCGCGCCTAAAAGTGTCCTTTCTCTTTTCCTTTAGCGACTGAAGGGCGCTGCTGAAGTCTCCTTAGGCCCCTGTGGAAAGAAAAACCGGTTGCACCAGACATCAGAGTGGTCAAAAGGTAAACTGAGGCAAATAAAACTGAAGAACATAGCTTAAAGAGCTGCTCTTAGGAAGGAGGCAGGTGCAGGGGCAAAGCCTGCGCTGTTGCCCAAGCTTACACCTGAAGACCCATCCTGAGCACAGTCTCTTCTTCTCCTAGGGCCACTGTATCCAAAAAGCGAAAGGCCGGTTTCGTCTTTTCTGGGATGGTTCACCTGTGGCTATGGTCTGGCTCCCCACTTACCGGAGGCTTTCTGCTCCTTTACTAGGGATGCCCACCTGCTTACCCAACACCTGTACTGCCAACCACATATCTAGGAGGAGCCTCTCCCATCTGATCACAGTAAGCAGGCCAGAGGGAGTGAGCTTTACCAGGTTCCCAGATACCAAACGCAGTCTCTCAGCTGAACCCACCTAGAATGCATGGAATCTGTTGAAGCCTTTGGATTCACCCTTTGGAAGCCAGCAGAGAGAAGGTGTCACCTGAAAACAAGGTGAAAGCATTATCACCATTGGGGGCAAGAAGCGGATGCCAGGGTGCAGGGTCTACTTCTCTCCAGCATATTCAGGCATATGGCAGAGCTCCAGTCACTGGTATGTGAGCCAGTGATAAATCTATATGATAACACAACCCTATAGTAAGTGTTGGATTCTGGCTGCTGTGCTAGCATTCAGTTTTTCACTGAATCATAACTGAATGTGGGAACTTCCTTGCATATGCTGTCATTTAACCCTCACTGGAAATAAATCTGTAATTCTAGTGTATCAAATGAGAAAATGTGCTCACAGGAGTTAATTAAAATTTACCCAAAATATTACAACTCTCACCCCAACCAATGTCTTAAGTTTTGAACTTTCTGGGGTTTTGGGGTTGTTTGTTGTTCTTCTTCAGCTCCCCAAATGATTCTGATGTTAGGAAGGGCTGAGAATACTGCTCCAGGAAAATGTAGTGAGTTCTGAGTCTCCTTACTCCCCCCATGTTTCCCAACTTTCTATTTTTCTACCATTGTTTTCTGTGTTCCTTATCCTAGAAGCTCCTGCAACTCTCCTACAAGGTTAGATTCTCTTCCTAAGTTCTCAAACTATCTATATTGGAGACAAGCCTGGAGCCAATACAATAGCAGTCCCTGACTGCCTCCCCCATCCCAGCCCCACACACCCTAAATAGGCTTAATTAAGTTCCTCCCACTCCAATCCACACACACAATCCACACACATGCTTGGATATACTTCAGAAATAAAGTATTATTTTAGGCAGTGAAAACTTAACCTCTCAGTAACATCATCTTAATTTCAGTGGCCTTTAGTGATTAAAAGATACCCTTTATGATTTATTACTATCTCCTACTTTATCTATGGCTTTAGATATTTTTTTCTCTATTTTCTAAAACACATTTTCATAAATCTAGAACAGTAATTAGCAATGGGAGATCAAAAGTCTTTGTCTTTTCACATCTAATGGCAGGAAAAAAGCAGAGTCCATTTATCCAAATGATTCAATTGAAGATCAAAATTGTCTCCCCTCCCTTTTTTTTTTTTTTTTTTTTTGAGAAAAAAGGAAAAGAAGATTTATTGCTGTTACCATGGAGCCCATTTGTAACTTGTTTTAAAAATGTAGACATCTCTGTGAAGCCCAGCTCAAGGCCAGAGGCCTTGTTTGCACATTTCTTCAAAGTACTATACTGGATACATTTGTGAAAAACTAGTAAGGGAGTGTCCAGCACCTGGAGTACTGGTATCTTCTCAGCCAGTGGCCAAGTAAAACAGGGCAACATGAATATAGGAAGTTTATCTTCATTGAACTCTTTTGCAGAGACTCTTTTGCTGACAGTCCTAATGTTAGTCTGGGTGAAGATTTCTGGAGAGTCCCAGTTAAGATGTTTCAGTGGAGAAAGGGGGTGCTACTTCAGAGTCACATGAGTTTCTCACTATATTCCTCTGTTCTCTGCTCCCTTTCTCTCTGCCCTCCACCTTTCCTCTTCCTTCTCTGTGCCTCTCCTTTTCTTCCCCTGTGGGCAGTCTCCCAATAAAATCTCATGGTTTAATCTCTGCCTTTGGTGAGTCACTTGCCTTTCACATCAAGGCAAGCATATAAAGAAGGGTTTATTTAAAAAGAGGTAACATAGATTTCTCTCTCAAGGGAGAAGGAATCCTGGTATCCAAAGAAGTGAAGGGTTCTGCCATTTTTGTATGTCCTAGGTTTCCTTTGTTCTCCTGCCTTTTTACAATATATTTTTGAGTTGTAGCTGGACACAATACCTTTACTTTCTTTTTTTATTTTTATGTGGTGCTCAGGATCAATCCCAGACCCCTGCACATGCTAGCCACAACCCCCGCCCTATTCTCCTGCCTTTCCCCACTTTTCTTTCTCCTTCCTGCCTATGTGACTAGGCCCAGCACTAGGCCTAGGAATGTTTGATGGGATGGCCCAAAAGTGGGAAACAGATGGGCTGAAGGGGGAAGGGTAGGATGGAGTAGCTAAGGACACATTAGCAACCTTATAGCTCCCTGTAGAGAGGAGCAATTCCTGGGCCATGTTACCTTGGCAACAGGATGAAGCAGGGGTAGATTCTTGATAAGTGTGGAGGAAGGGCTCTGAAGGAATTAACATTTCAGTCCCTCAGGGGACAGTGTCCAACTTCCCAGACTCACTCAAAATTAGTCTCCATGGTTTGACAAACTTGATTTACCTATCTATACTGACTGCCTGTCTAATTCTGGCTTCACTTGGCCTAGTCTTTCATGCTTCAAGAATCCATTTCATTTTTACAGAAACCGAATCTTTCAATCTTCTCTAAACCAATCTGAGAATGCATTCTCTATTTTTTTTTTCTTGCAGTGATGGGGTTGAACTCAGGTCCTCACCTATGTAAGTGCTCTTCCAATATGTTTGTTTCCCTGGCTCAAGATATTAGTTATAGAGTTACCCACAAATCCTCACAGCAGCCAATGCATAGAAAATGGCCAAATCCAATTTTGATTACAAAAGCAGGACACTTATATTGAGAAAATGATATTGAGCCAATTCACCAAAGAAGGGCTGAAACAGGAACTAAGATCTTAAAGCTACAGTCAAGACCTCAGAACTTCTAAGCTGGGTTTGGCTCTACACTTGGAGCTGACTCAAGGAAGGTCTTAGATTCAGACTTAAAAATCACAAAGTGGAGAGGCAATGGAGGAGAGAACAGTGGTAGTCAGTGTCCAGCTCCATTGGTGATCAGTAGACATCAGCTTAGGATTCTTCTCCATTGTCACCATGCCAAATTCTCTGCTCTTCAAAATACTGTGCACAGTGCTGAATGTCCAGGCATTTTGCCAGATGCTGGCAATGTGGAGGTGAAGGATATCACTGCCTTTTAGTCAGATCAGGGAGGCAAGTGTGGAGATAAACTATGACATCAGAAATGACACCTGACCTATGATGTGCCCACTCCAAGAAAGTGAGTGGCAAATATGGCCACCTGGAATCCATCCACTTTAATTAGTATTTTTATTCTTTTTGGAAAGACAATTAATTAGGAATATTATATGGGTTTAAGCAGATACAAATATAAATATTAGTTTTGTGTAAAATGGAGACAATTTATATCAATAAGTGAAATAATATTGGGATTTGTAATTTTCATATAGAGATGAAATTGTTAACATGTCTACGTAATACACAAAAGTAATATAAGCCATAAATAAGGATCTAAATATAAAAATTTAAATTTCACTACAAGAAAACACAGAATGTCTATGACATTGCAATCACACAGAATTTGTTTTTTCTTTCTTTCTTTCTTTCTTTCTTTTTTTTTTATACTGGGGAGTGAATCCAGGGACACTCAACCACTGAGCCACATCCCCTGCCATTTTTTGTATTTTACTTAGAGACAGGGTGTCACTAAGTTGAATAGGGCCTTGCTAATTGCTGAGGCTAGCTTTGAACTCTCTATCTTCATGTTTCAGCCTCCTGAGCTGCTGGGATTACAGGTGTACACCACTATGCCTAGCCAGATAAAATTTCTTAAACAAATTTTGGAAATTAGATATTATAAATAAGATGTTATTGGAAGAAATGATGCATTTAACCTTATTGAACTGTTGATCAAATACAAGAGATAATTTAAAACTGGCATTACTCTTGGAGAAAACATAGTAACAAAAGACAAATATACAGGATATGTAATAAAGCATATGTATATTTTAAAGTTTTCAAGTTTGCAGATTTACGAAAAAAGATTTTGACTTTGTTAATCGTAGTTTATTAAAGGTCACTAAATGTTTTAACAAATATTTTAAGTCAAAAAAGAGGAAATGAGCTGGGTACAGTGGTGCATGCCTATAAACCCAGCAGCTCAGGAGGCTGAGGCAGGAGGCCATGAGCTCAAAGCGAGCCTCAAAAAATGAGGTGCTAAGCAATTCAGTGAGAATCTTCTGTCTAAATCAATTGCAAAATATTGCTAGAATGTGGCTCAGTGGTGGAATGCCCCTGAGTTCAATCCTTAGCATCAAAAATAAATAAGAAATAAAAACAATAACCTAGACACCAGATTTCTTACTCTGGGCCACCAGCCAAATCTCTTGCAACTTAACATTACTCATGAGGGTGCCATTGTAGTGGCCCTGGATAGGCACAAGGAGATCAAGTGGGCAAATCCAGAAGCAGAAAGAGAGAGAAAGGACAGGTTGAGGCACAGGGAAATTTCTCAGGTCTTACTAAGCTCTGAGTTTTAGCCCAAAGCCAATATAGTCCTCCTCCTTCGCCATCAGGTCTTTCTAGTTCCTTGTTTCTCTTTCCTCTCTCCCTAGCACCTCTTTGACAGCCATATCCTTTGAAATTCCAATATACACTTCTGATACTCACCACTCCAGATAGGGATGTATCCAGATTTTGTGGAGGAAGGCAGTCATATAATTAGAGGAGGGTTAGAGAAATCTATTTAAGGAAAACTGAAAAACATTAAGTATGGAAGTTACAAGAACACATGGCTAGGGGCTTTCTGAGAATCCTGATAAGAGAACTAACTAACTATTAGACTGATTAGTTTAATAGGAAACTTTCCTCCTACTGCATCCTCTAACTGTTGAACTACCTGAACGTTCATTTTCCATCCATGGTCAGAGGCCTTCACGCTTGCATTGGGGGGATAAAGGAAATGATGGAGAGGAAGAAGACAACTCCTTTAAGGTCTCTCAAAACTTTGTTTCAGTTGGAAACTATCATGAGGCTGAGCAACAATAACCCCACTTAGAAAATCCACATTCATGGTGAGCTTTTCACCTGCTTCACACAGCCTCTGGCCTCCTGGTGCTTTGACGTTAGATGTCCACTAGGTGGCATCAGAAGGTCGTACATCCCGGACTCCTTTTGGAGGGAAAGCACTAAGCATGCCTAAAAGAGTCCTTTCTCTTTTCCTTTAGCTACTGAAGGGCGCCGATGAAGTCTCCTTGGGCCCCTGTGGAAAGAAAAACTCGTTGCACCAGGCATCAGAGTGGTCGACAGGTAAACCGAGGCAAAGGAAACTGGAGAACACAGCTTAAAGAGCTGCTCTTAGGAAGGAGGCAGGTGAAGGGGCAAAGCCTGTGGTGCTACCCAGGCTTACACCTAAGACCCAGGGCCCTTAGCTGTCAGCACAGGTGCACACTCTGAGCACAGTCCCTTCTTCTCCTGAGGCTGCTGTATCCAAAAGGCGAAGGTGGGTTTCATCTTCTCTGGGATGGTACACCTGTCACTGTGGTCTGGCTCCCCACTCATCAGAGGCCTTCTGCTCCTTTACTAGGGCCGCCCACCTATAATCCAACACCACCTGTACTGCCAGCCACGTGTCCAAGAGGAGCCTCTCCCACCTGGTCACAGTAAGTAGGCCAGAGGGAGTGAACTCCACCAGGTTCCCAGATACTAACGCAGTCTTTCAGCTGAACCCACCAAGAACGCATGGAATCTGTGGAAGCCTTTGGATCCACCTGTTGGAAACCAGCAGAGATAAGGTATCATCTGAAAAACAAGGTGACAGCATCATCACCATTGGGGGCAAGAAGCAGATGCCAGGGTGCTTCTCTCTAGCATATGCAGGCATAAGGCAAAGCTGGAGTTGCTGGTATATGAGCCAGTGGTAAATCTATATGATAACACAACCCTGTAGTAAGTGTTGGATTCTGGCTGCTGTGCTAGCATTCAGTTTTTCACTGAATCATAAAGAAGAAAAATGTGGGAACTTCCTTGCATATGCTGTCATTTAACCCTCACTGGGAAGAAATCTGTAATCCTAGTGTATCAAATGAGAAAATGTTCTCACAGTAGTTAATTATAATTTGCCCCAAATATTACAACTCTCACCCCAACCAATTACTTAAGTTTTGAACTTTCTGGGGCTTTGGAGTTGTTTGTTGTTCTTCTTCAGCTCCCCAAATGATTCTGATGCTAGGAAGGGCTGAGAACACTGCTCCAGGAAAATGTAGTGAGTTCTGAGTCTCTTTACTCCCACCATGTTTTCCAACTTTCTATTTTTCTACCATTGTTTTCTGTGTTCCTTTTCCTAGAAGCTCCTACATCTCTCCTTCAAGGTTAGATTCTCTTCCTATGTTCTCAAACAATCTAGGTCAGAGACAAGCCTGGAGCCAATACAGCAGCCGTCCCTGACTGCCTCCTTCATCCCAGCCCCACACACCCTAAATAGGCTTAATTAAGTTTCCCCCACTCCAATCCACACACACTGTTAGGATGGCCAAGGACTGGGAGAATGGTGCTGATCACAGCTCCCAACTTGCTCTTGCATCTCAGCTCACTCTCCTCTCTGCTCTTTAATAAAGAATAAAAATCTGCTGCAGCTGAGTTCCATAACTAGGACCCAGCCCTTATGATCTCATTTAAGTGAAGTTCATGAAGTACCTCACTTCATTCCCAGCTTCCTCCCATACCTTGATTTTTTTGATAGAAATGAGATAATGAATGGGGAGCCAGGTAGGGTAATATATAACAAGAGCCTGTGGATATAACATCACCCTCTTATGCCAATGCAGCCACCAGAAAAAAGCACTTGGAAAGGGTATCCTTATCCCTTATAGGAAGTAAAAATTTCAAGGGATGGTGATAGGTGAGAGAGTAAGCAGCCTGAGGGCAGAACTCTATGTGTGGAGTGTTCCACTGTTTCTTAGTAATTATCAAAGTGCTGTTAATTGATTTGTTAGTGTGTATGAATGGCTGAATACAGACAATCCTGAAAAGAGAGCTAAGTGTCTAATCTTGCCCCTCAGCTATTTGAAAAGCACATGATAGACAATCCATGCTGAGCATTTTGGTTTCGGTTTATTTGTGCCATAAACTTACAGATATAAATAAAGATGTGAGTTAGAGAAATTCCTTGGTCTGAAGTGAAAATAACAGATGTGAATTATGTAAAAGAAATTCGTATAGATGGGCACAGTGGCACACAGGCCTGTAATCCCAGCTGCTGGAAGGAGTGAAGCAGGAGGATGGCCAGTTTTAGGTCAGCCTGTGAAACATAGGCCTTGTCTCAATATTAAAAGGGAGAGGGGACAAGATATGTAGCTCAGTGGTAGAGTATCACATTCCCCATTAGGACAAGTACCAAAACAAACAAACAAAAAACAACCTGACACTCATTTGTATTATGTTTTTTTATTTTCACACAAGGATCTATCTGCCTCCAGTTGGCTGTGCCCTAGAGGCTAGAAAAAGCCCGCCCTTAGGTCACAGGCAGACACTGGGCAGCACAGTGGCAGGAGGTGGTCCTAAGGGCTCTGCCCAAGCCACATAGTTGTGGTGGTTGATCTGGGACCACAATTTTCCCGACTGCCACTGGGCTGGGGCAGGAGGAACACAGCTTTCCTGAATCTTAGATGCAGTCCTGGTCTTCAGCAGCCTCAGAAACTGGGAACATGGTCGCCTCTTTGTACTTCACACATTCTCTTGAGATTCTGTGCCTCCAGGAGGCAACACTAGCTTCAATTGGCTTCAGTCTTCAGGGCAGTTGGGTAGCTACTGAGCAGAGGGCTGAACTCTGGCTCCCAGAATCCTTCTGGGTGGAGCAGAGAGGATTCCCTCTGCTTTGGAGGTACTAAGCCAGGTTCCCTTCACCTGGCATCCTTGGAAAATGGTTTCTGAACTCCCAGGACCTGATTTGCAGAGTTCTCCTCAAACTCTAATGTGAAAAGGAATCACCAGACCATCATTTAAATAGAGATTCTGAATCAGTAGGTGGAACCTGAGAGTGCAGTTTTAACCAGCCCTCTTGTGAAGCCCACAGAAAGGGACCACAGCACAGAAGACTGGAAGACTAAAAACCACAGCCAACACAACCAGGGCCTACAGGGCAAAGCTTTTTCTATTATCTTTTCACAAACCAGACCCTGCAGTTGGCTGCTGCAGCACATCAAACACCACTATAGAAAAGGGAAGAGAAGTTCTTTGCTTGGTGAGGTATGAAGAGCTGTGATTTCTTGTGCCATTAGGCAGGGAAGTATGAAGGAAACTCTTCACTCTTGATTTCTGCTTTGGATCAGTCAGAAATGTTTGTTGTCAGTACCTTGTTGCTCCAACATCTGCCCTTTCAAATGCTTGGATATACTTGGGAAATAAAGTATTATTTTAGGCAGTGAAAACTTACCTCTCCATAACATCATTTTAATTTCAGTGGCCTTTAGTGATTAAAAGATACCCTTTATGATTCATCACTATTTCCTACTTTATCTATGGCTTTAGATATTTTTCTAAAACACCTTTTTATAAGTCTAGAACAGTAATTAGCAATGGGAGATCAAGAGTCATTGTCTTTTCATATCTAATGTCAGGAAAAGAGTAGAATCCATTATCCAAATGATTCAATTGAGAATCAAAATTGTCTCCCCTCCCTTTTTTTTTTGAGAAAAAAAGGAAAAAGAAGGTGTATTGCTGTACTAGCAAAGGAGAAACTCAGGGTTCTCCTGTCCCAAAGGCTGTAATCAGGCCCATCAGCAGGAACAGGGATCTTTTAGAGGTGATTCAGAGAAAATGAGATTAGGGAGTAGAGATCAGCAAGGAGAAAATCAGGGAGAAGAAGGTTTGGAAAAAGAAAAAAAAAAACATGTAAATTTCAAAGCCCCAAGGGACATTAAATGAACCCCTGTTACATTTCCCCACTGTCAATTTCTAGCCTCTATTTCTATGGAAAGTGGGCAATGACATCTCCAAGCTACTTTCTGCTGAAAGGGGGAAGTAACCCAAAGTCCTTGTTCTCTATTTGGTGGAGCATGGACATTTAAGTTCATTCAGCATCAGAACAGTCCAGAGCTCCACTGTGGCAAATGGCAGGGGACTGAACCACATATACATAGAGCAGGGATGCAGCCACCTTGTATCCTTGCATGGAAGTAAGTTCCTTAATTCTTGAGAGGGGCTCTTTGTCACGTTCCACCCTCTGCCATTCATAATGGCCCTCTAGTTTTCTCACTCTAAATAAAACAAGATAAATGGGAAATCTCAATTTCCCATAACAAATTATGTACTTTCAATGATAGGTGTGGCATGAACTTACTTAAGGGATTCTGAAGGATAGGAATAGGACTGAAGCCAGGGCCCAAGCCAGAAGATAGTGCTGGTAACAGATAAGTACAGAATGGGAAGGCAAAAGTCAAGGCTTAACCTAAAGGCAAATGGACAAAAAAAGGTCTTATGTTTTCCCATTCACTGAGTGTTTTGCTCTCCTGTTTAACAACTAACTGAATAAACTCATGAAATGACTACGTATTTTTTCTTTATTTGAAGTGAGGATAAAATGTCATCAAGAAATATTCTCTCACAATGCATAAAGCCAATTAAGACAAATATCTTTATGTTATTACACACCAAATAAGGTTGATTTAATTTGCAAAACTTTTTAAATGTCTGGAAAATGAAAAGCACTGGAAGAAAAGTGTCCCTGTGCCAAGGCATATTCCAGGCTCAAGATCTGGGCACAACTCCACCCTGTGCCTTTCCAACCCAACTGAGGAAGGTGTGAATCTGCAGGCTCCTGTGTGGGGATGGCAGCATGAGACAGTGGATCAGAACCAGAAATGAGTTTCAGAGACCAAGAAAACAGCTGTGGGAATGCCCCTGGGGGGCTCATATGGCCTCCAACAGGTTCTTCTTTTTTTCTGTTCTTTTGCATCTACTAATCTACTGGGAAAAGGACCTCATCTGCAGCAGCATGGGGCTGCCAAGACCAGACAGGTGCTTAGACAGAGGTCTCCAATTCTATCTATGTGGAAGTCATTTCTGTGCCTTTAAGAATTCTGCTCAGCAGCCCTAGTAAACTAGATTGGGTTCTGGTCTCCTCAAGGCTTTCCAAGCTGGGGAATTTCCCCCCAACCCTGTTCTCTTTCCAGGTGGAGCTCTAGAGTTGCAGAATTCTGTGCCTTCTCCTACAGGAGAGAAAAAAAATGGATTTTTTTTTATCTTTGCCTATGTAGTGCTTTTAAAATTGATTTATTTATTGGCACATATTAAACTGTACATATTGAGGAGGAATTCATGTCATCTTTCCATATGTACACATGGAGTCTATTGGTCACATCCATCCACTCTTCTTCCACTTTCTCCTCACACCTTCCCAAGCCCTAACAATCCCTATTCTACATTAAAGTAAATTTTTTTTTCTTTTTTTTTATTGGTTGTTTAAAACATTACAAAGCTATTGACATATCATGTTTCATACATTAGATTCAAGTTGGTTATGAACTCCCAATTTTACCCCAAATACAGATTGCAGAATCACATCTGTTACATATCCACATTGTTACATAATGCCCTATTAGTATCTGTTGTATTCTGCTCCCTTTCCTATCCTCTACTATCCCCCCTCCCCTCCCCTCCCATCTTGTCTCTCTACCCCGTCTACTGTATTTCACTTCTCTCCTTGTTTATTTACCCATTCCCCTCGCAACCTCTTATGAGTGCTTTAGTATAACAATGAGCGTCTCCCTCCATTACCATGCAATTTCTCTTTTCTCTCCCTTTCCCTCCCACCTATTGTAACTGTTTAATGTTGATCTTTCCTTCCTGCTCTTCCTCCCTGCTCTGATCCTGGTTATTCTCATTATATCAAAGAAGACATTTGGTATTTGTTTTTTAGGGATTGGCTAGCTTCACTAAGCATAATCTGTTCTAGTGCCATCCATTTCCCTGCAAAATCCATGATTTTGTCATTTTTAGTGCTGCGTAATATTCCATGGTGTATAAATGCCACATTTTTTTATCCATTCATCTATTGAAGGGCATCTGGGTTGGTTCCACAGTCTAGCAATTGTGAATTGTGCCGCTATGAACATCGATGTGGCAGTATCCCTGTAATAAGCTCTTTTAAAGTCTTCAGGGAATAGTCCGAGAAGGGCAATAGCTGGGTCAAATGGTGGTTCCATTCCCAGATTTCCCAGGAATCTCCATACTGCTTTCCAAATTGGCTGCACTAGTTTGCAGTCCCACCAGCAATGTACAAGAGTACCCTTTTCCCCACATCCTCGCCAGCACTTGTTGTTTGAGTTCATAATGGCTGCCAATCTTACTGGAGTGAGATGGTATCTTAGGGTGGTTTTGATTTGCATTTCTCTGACTGCTAGAGAAGGTGAGCATTTTTTCATATATTTGTTGATTGATTGTATGTCCTCCTCTGAGAAGTGTCTGTTTAGGTCTTTGGCCCATTTGTTGATTGGGTTATTTGTTTTCTTATTGTTTAAATTTTTGAGTTCTTTGTATACTCTGGATATTAGGGCTCTATCTGAAGTGTGAGGAGTAAAAATTTGTTCCCATGATGTAGGCTCCCTATTTACCTCTCTTATTGTTTCTCTTGCTGAGAAAAAACTTTTCAGTTTAAGTAAGTCCCATTTATTGATTCTTGTTATTAACTCTTGTGCTATAGGTGTCCTGTTAAGGAATTTGGAACCCGACCCCACAATATGTAGATCGGAGCCAACTTTTTCCTCTATCAGGCGCAGAGTCTCTGTTTTGATATCTAGCTCCTTGATCCACTTTGAGTTAACTTTTGTGCATGGCGAGAGGAGGGGATTCAGATTCATTTTGTTGCAAATGGATTTCCAGTTTTCCCAGCACCATTTGTTGAAGATGCTATCCTTCCTCCATTGCATGCTTTTAGCTCCTTTATCAAATATAAGATAGTTGTAACTTTGTGGATTAGTCTCTGTGTCCTCTATTCTGTACCATTGGTCCACCAGCCTGTTTTGGTACCAGTACCATGCTGTCTTTGTTACTATTGCTCTGTAATATAGTTTGAAATCTGGTATCGCTATACCGCCTGATTCACGCTTCCTGCTTAGAATTGCTTTTGCTATTCTGGGCCTTTTATTTTTCCATATGAATTTCATGGTTGCTTTATCTATTTCTACAAGAAATGCCGTTGGGATTTTGATTGGGATTGCATTAAACCTATAGAGAACTTTTGGTAATATCGCCATTTTGATGATGTTAGTTCTGCCTATCCATGAACAGGGTATATTTTTCCATCTTCTAAGATCTTCTTCTACTTCTCTCTTTAGGGTTTTGTAGTTTTCATTGTATAGATCTTTCACCTCTTTTGTTAGGTTGATTCCCAAGTATTTTATTTTCTTTGAGGATATTGTGAATGGAGTGTTTTTCCTCATTTCCATTTCAGAAGTTTTGTCGCTGATATACAGAAATGCCTTTGATTTATGCGTGTTAATTTTATATCCTGCTACTTTGCTGAATTCATTTATTAGTTCTAGTAGTTTTTTTGTGGACCCTTTTGGTTCTTCTAGGTATAGAATCATGTCGTCCACAAAAAGTGATAATTTAAGTTCTTCTTTTCCTATTTTTATGCCTTTAATTTCTTTCGTCTGTCTAATTGCTCTGGCCAGTGTTTCGAGAACTATATTGAATAGAAGTGGTGATAGAGGGCATCCCTGTCTTGTTCCAGATTTTAGGGGGAATGCCTCTAATTTTTCTCCATTGAGAATGATGCTAGCCTGAGGCTTGGCATAAATAGCTTTTACAATGTCGAGGTAAGATCCTGTTATCCCTAGTTTTTCTAGTGTTTTGAACATAAAGGGATGCTGTACTTTGTAGAAAGCTTTTTCTGCGTCTATTGAGATGATCATATGGTTCTTATCTTTAAGTCGATTAATGTGGTGAATAACATTTATTGATTTCCGTATATTGAACCATCCTTGCATCCCAGGGATGAATCCTACTTGATCATGGTGTACAATTTTTTTGATGTGCCTTTGTATCCGATTCACCAGAATTTTATTGAGGATTTTTGCATCTAGGTTCATCAGAGATATTGGTCTGTAGTTTTCTTTCTTTGAGGTGTCTTTGTCTGGTTTCGGAATCAGGGTGATGTTGGCCTCATAGAATGAATTTGGAAGAGCTCCCTCTTTTTCTATTTCCTGAAATAACTTGAAAAGTATTGGTATTAATTCTTCTTTAAAGGTTTTGTAAAATTCCGCTGTATACCCATCCGGTCCTGGGCTTTTCTTGGTTGGAAGTCTTTTGATTGCTTCTTCTATTTCATCTATTGATATTGGTCTGTTTAAGTTGTGGGTATCCTCCTGACTCAGTCTGGGCAAATCATATGACTTAAGGAATTTATCGATGCCTTCACTATCCTCTATTTTATTGGAATATAGGTTTTCAAAATAATTTCTAATTGTCTTCTGTATTTCTGTTGTGTCTGTTGTAATATTGCCTTTTTCATCCCGTATGTTAGTAATTTGAGTTCTCTCTCTTCTTCTCTTCGTTAGCATGGCTAGGGGTCTGTCAATCTTATTTATTTTTGCAAAGAACCAACTTTTAGTTTTGTTAATTTTTTCAATAGTTTCTTTTGTTTCAATTTCGTTGATTTCCGCTCTGATTTTAATTATTTCTTGCCTTCTGCTACATTTGCTGTTGTTTTGCTCTTCCTTTTCTAGGGCTTTGAGATGGAGTGTGAGCTCATTTATTTGTTGGTTTTTCCTTTTTTTGAGGTATGACCTCCAGGCGATGAATTTCCCTCTTAAAACTGCTTTCATTGTGTCCCATAGATTCCGATATGTTGTGTCTGTGTTTTCATTTATCTCTAAAAATTTTTTGATTTCCTCCTTTATGTCTTCTGTAACCCATTGATCATTCAGTAACATATTGTTCATTTTCCATGTGATGTAGGATTTTTCCTTCCTTCTTTTATCATTGATTTCCATTTTCATTGCATTATGATCAGATAAAATGCATGGTATTATCTCCACCCCTGTATATTTACTGAGGGATGCCCTATGACACAATATATGGTCTATTTTTGAGAAGGATCCATGTGCTGTTGAAAAAAAAGTATAGCCACTTGATGTTGGATGATATATTCTATATATGTCAGTTAAGTCTAGGTTGTTGATTGTGATATTGAGTTCTATAGTTTCTTTATTCAACTTTTGTTTGGAAGATCTGTCCAATGGTGAGAGAGGTGTGTTGAAGTCACCCATAATTATTGTATTGTGGTCTATTTGATTCTTGAACTTGATGAGAATTTCTTTCATGAATGTCACAGCCCCATTATTTGGTGCATAAATATTGATGATTGTTATGTCTTGTTGGTGAATGGTTCCTTTTAACAGTATATAATGACCTTCCTTATCCCTTTTGATTAATTTAGTCTTGAAGTCGATTTTATTCGATATGAGGATGGCCACACCTGCCTGCTTGCGAGGTCCGTGTGCGTGGTATATTTTTTCCCAACCTTTCACCTTCAGCCTGTGTATGTCTTTTCCAATCAGATGCGTCTCCTGGAGGCAGCATATTGTTGGGTTTGTTTTTTTAATCCATGTTACCAGCCTATGTCGCTTTATTGGAGAGTTTAAGCCATTAACGTTTAGAGTTACTATTGATGTATGGTTTGTACTTCCAGCCATGTTTGATTATTTATCTTCTTTTAGTTTGTTTCTCCTAGCTTAGCTTTCCCCCCGCCCTCTGGCTTTATAGAGGCACTTCCCACTGATGGTTTTCGTTATTGTTTTTCATTTCTTCCTCATGTAATGTTTTGCTCAAGACGCTTTGCAATGCTGGTTTTCTGGCTACGAATTCTTTTAGTTTTTGTTTATCCTGAAAGATTTTTATTTCGTTGTCGTACCTGAAGCTTAATTTTGCTGGATACAAAATTCTTGGTTGACAACCAATGTCTTTCAGTGTTTGAAATACGTTGTTCCAGGATCTTCTCGCTTTTAGCGTCTGTGATGAAAAATCCGTTGTTAACCTTATTGGTTTACCCCTAAATGTAATCTGCCTCTTTTCTCTTGTAGCTTTTAATATTTTCTCTTTGTTCTGTATGTTGGATATCTTCATAACAATGTGTCTTGGCGTTGGTCTACTGTGATTTTGTGTGCTCGGTGTCCTGTATGCATCTACAATTTGTATATCTGTTTCCTTTTTTATTTCTGGAAAGTTTTCTGTAATTATTTCATTCAGCAGGTTACTCATTCCCTTGGTATTAATCTCTGTGCCTTCTTCTATCCCGATGACTCGTAAATTTGGTTTTTTTATATTATCCCAAATCTCTTGGATGTTTTTCTCGTGATTTTTTACCAGCCTATCTGAGTTGGCTAGACTCCTTTCAAGATGATATATTTTGTCTTCATTATCTGACGTTCTGGCTTCTACTTGTTCCACTCTGTTGGTGATACTCTCGATTGAGTTTTTAATTTGGTTTACCGTTTCCTTCATTTCCAGAATTATATTTTGATTTTTTTTAATAATCTCTATTTCCTGATAAAGATGCTTAACTTCTTCTTTTATCTGTTTCTGTAATTCACTTTCAATATGATCTTTAAGATTCTTTTCCATCTGTCTAAGGTGTTCCTTGAGTTCTTTATATGGCCATTTTTCTGATGACTCTAAGTCCTCCTGAATATTTAGGCTGTCCTTCATTGTTTGTACTCCTTTTCTTCCTTGCTTTTTTATGCTCATGTTACTTCTTGTTCTGTTTGACTGCTGAGTTACTGTTTATTCTTATAAATTTATTGGATGCTTGGGAGGAGAGATAATAGAAGGGAAGGGAAGAAGTCACTAAAGAGAATGAGTGTAGGCAGGTAGAGTTCAGGAAAGGGGAAGTAAGAAAATTGAAAAGAAATGAAAAGACAGAAGAAAAAAAGTGAAAAGAAAGAAAGCAAAGAACAAAAAATTAAGACTTTAAAACAAAAAAAAATTATAGTGATAATAAAAAATGAAAATTAAAGTTTAAAAAATAATAGTAACCATAATAGAATAAAAAGAATTTAAAAATTGAAACCATTAATAAGAAAGTTAAAGAACAACAACTAATCAACATCAAAAAGTAAAAAAAAATAAAAATAAAAAAAAATAAAAAGATAAAAAAAATAGAAAAATTTTAAAAAGTACTAATAATAATCATTGAAAGATAATAATAATAATAAATGCAGTCATAGAGCTTGGTTAACTTCTCTTCCAGTAGGTGGAGCTATGCCCACTGGGCCAGGCTTCTTTTCTTGATAGGTGGGAACCAATCACTGTGCCTCAGCTCTTCTTCCCAGACTGTGTGGGTCTCCAATCCTGAGTGCTTAGGGCCTTCTCTTGTGGTTCCTCAATCCAGGCCTTGCTCACCTGTGACGCTTACCACACTACTGGCTACACGCTGGGTCTGCTGCTCCTGGGAGCTCTGTTTTCATGGATGCCTGGCCACACCCTTTCTGTTTGCCTCCCTCAGACCCCACTTTTGTATGGCTTGGGGCTGAGGGCCCCAGCGAACTTGTTTGCCCTCAGGTAGCGACTCCCCTGGTATCTGGTGCAAGGGACCTCTGTTGTCAGCACTGGTGGAATCAGTAGCCGGGACTTCTGCGCTGCAGGTCCCACGTCCCTCCTGATTCCCTGGGTCCGGCTATGGTGCTCAGTTGGTTTTTACCTCTGTGAGTTCAGGTGGGACTAGTTACTTCAGTGGGATCGTTAGTGCTGAGACACGAGAAGCAGGCGAACCAGAGCTTGCATGCAGCTGATTCGTGCTCAGTGTGTGTTTTCTGAGGGGCCCAGGCTGCACGCCTTAGCTCCACGTCAGCTCAGCTTTGCCTAGTGATCCTGAGCAAGCAGGCTCTGGGCCGCGCTCGGGCGCCGCGCTTGTCCGCGGCCTTAGCAGCGACGCCGTTTCGCTCCTCGGCTAGGTGCCTGGCTCCCCAAGCGGCTGCTGCTGCAGCTCTCCGGCCCCTCCCTCCGGAGCGCGGGTCCCCTTGCAGGGGACTGCCAAACAAAACAACTCCAGAACAGTTTCTGCCCAAAGGTGCAGCAGGGAACAAGCAACTGCTGCGTTCTGGGTCGTGGTCCCGCCTTCAGAGGATAGGACTCGGCACGCAGCCCAGTTCCCGTCTCTAGGTGCGGCAGCAGGACCATGTAGACAGAGCCATTAAGACAGCATGCAGGAAGCAAATGGCGGCTCCCGCGGAGTGGATTTTCGGCCTCGAAACCACAGCCCAGCCAACAATCCCAATCCACTAACTCTCCTTGTATAGAAAATATTCAGAAAAAAAAAAGGTGTTGTACTGAGCTTTCTTTGTCAGGTACTTACAATCCGCTGTTGTTTACGTATTCAGCTTCTCTGCCGGTAGCGAAGTGAAAGAGGCAGCAGATGGGCGCAGAGCGCCCACGGGTCTGAGCAGAAAAGCGTCTCTCTTTCAATCTCTTTGTTTTTTCTGCTGCTTGGCAAGGTGGTCCACTACAGATTAATGGTGAAAATCAAATTTTACTCTTTCTAATTGCTGTTAGAATCAAAATAAAATGGAATGAAGTGCAGGATGGAGAGAGAGAGTGTCTGTGCAGGAATTATGCTGGCACCACAGAGTTCAAAGCCAAACTGGAGCCAAGTTCAAGCTGCAAACTGAAGTTTTAAAGTAAAATTTTTTAAGATTCATATTTGAGAGGGAACATGCCTTACTTAGAACTATTTTAATAATATGTGGCAAAAGGTAAGCACTCTGTATATACTTAAGTTAGTACTAATGCAGAGTTTATGACATTGAAAGTAAAAGAATCATTAAACACAGTAGACTATGGTCCTGTAAGATGCTAAATATATGTACTTCTGACAATTTCAAAGTGAATCTTATAGCCAGGCAACAGTGAGTCATGCATGTAATCCCATCTGCTCAGGAGATTGAGGTGGAAGGATTTCAAGTTCTAGGAAAACCTGAGAAATTTAGTAAGACCCTATCTAAAATAGAAAATAAATATCAAGTGGATCTGGTACAAGAATGTGAAAAATCTCCTTACATTAGGGAGATGTTCAGAGGGCTTACGTTTTTAGCATAATAGTACCAACACATAAGAATAAATATAACTTTAAAAGGGTTGTTAGTTGTATTATGTCTCAGGAACTGTCACTTTCTTTACATTTCCTTTTACCTTCTTCAGTACTGAGAATTGAAGCTGGATCACTTTAGAACAGAGATATATCCCCAGCCTTTTTTATCATCCTGAGACAGGATCTCCTCCAGTTACTCAGCCAAGCCTAAAATTTTACTCTTTCTGCCTCAGCTACTCTAGTAGTTAGGATTACAGGTGTATGAGACAACTGTGCCTGAATGACCTATATGATTTCTTAATATCTGAAATCTACATTTTGAAATTAACAATTTTGTTCTCACTCACAGATTAATCAATCACCACCACCTGTGGCTTAGAAAATTTAAATGTCACTTAAATCTATTATAAGTTGAGACAAGAATTTGAATCTGAACCGTATTTAGTTACTTGATATTTAAGTCTATAGCTTGCCCTCCCTTCCTTTCCTTCCCTCCCATCACTTCTCTCTTCCCCTTAGTCGTTTTCATGTAGAAATTCATCGGTAAAGAAACAAAATAGGCAGTTGATAATTCCAGGGAAGACTGAAGAATTGATCTTAATCTTCTCTCAAACAGTCCTCCCCAAAAGGTCCTAAATTTTATTCTCACTAGAGCATAGCCTGTGGTTCGATTTGGAATAGTGAATTAAGCCTTTGTAAAGGAAGAAGGTACATACCCTGAAGAAATACTATGTGACATAGGATATCACATACATAAAGGAAACAGAGAGACTGGCATTTCACAATAAGTAACCCTTTGTAAAATATTTTAACCTTAATCTAATTAATAACTGATACCATTTGATTTATTAATTTCATTCAAGATGATTGCTTTCCTTTCTTTTTGTTTTGCTTTTTTGATTTGATATTCAGAATAGTCAAGTGAAGATGATTGTTTTTTCACTGAAGTTCATCAGACCCAGCCTTCTGAAGCAATTTGCCTCCAAGAGTACCATCATCACCCATCATAATGAACTCTACAGGAGGATTGTGCAAGAAGGACTGGGGTTGTGGCTCAGTGGTAGAGTGCTCGCCTAGCGCATGTGACTCCCTGGGTTTGATCCTCAGCACCATGTAAAAATAAATTAATAAAAATTAAGTATTTTCTTGCTCAACAGTAGGCAGAATGAAAAGAGAAGAAAGATGGAGGAGTTCTGCATGGGGTGTGGGACAAAGCTCTGATTCTGAGCTGTTCTATGGACTTGATATCAGAGCCTTAGGAAAGGGATCCTTTTGCTTTGATGGGCAGAGGTATGGAAGGTATCCAGGTGAACAATGCAAAAGAGCCGCAGCTGTTGGCCTCAAACAAATCTATCCAAGTATAGAAAAGAATGTGTGGCAGGAGTTCCTTAAGTGGGAAGTGTGTCTCCTTGGATAGTACTTTTGTTCTGCATCTACTTAAGAAGGGCCTGGAAGTCTCCAGTTACTAATGCCTTCACACAGCTGCCCCTGCCCAGCACAGCCTCTCCCAGACCCTGGCCCCATTCAGATTAATGTCTCTCAGATATGGTTTAATACCCACCATGGATAGGAGGTTTTAGAGGGGCAAAACTTCTGCTTCTGGTTTCTGGATCTCTGTGTTAATGCAGTTAATATATATAGAAAATATAAAAATGTCTGTTTAGACAATTTATTTCTTGATTGAAAAGCTTATATGAAAGGAAAACTGTAAAAATCCTTAAAATTTTGAAAGGCATTATTTTTGTTGAAATAAAAATGTTAAACTAACTTGATAAGAACATCCTGAAAACAGAATATTTTAATACTTTTTAATGGAGAAAATGTATATTTTATGAATGAAACCTAAGTCCATTCTTTTGTGGTTTTTAAAAATAAAAGAGATTGTAACAGGCTAAAAGACAGCAAGAGGAATGCTAAGGCACAGTTGTGTTCCTTTGCCTTTAGGAACAGAAACTGAACACACTTAGTTTAAGCAAAAGAGATGAGAATAACTCGTAATCTGATCAAAATCAAAGATAGATTTAAGACTGAACATCAAAGAATGTCTTAAAAACACACAGCAACAGACTCACAAAAAGAGACTTTAAGAAATTAGAAAAAACTGGGTCAGGAGGCCATCAAGCCAAAAGCAAACCTCTTCAGAGCCACAAAGGTCCCAGCAAATGTCAGAATACTGGGTCACTTCAAGTGTTTGTGGGAAATGTGTGCATGCAGTACTGCACACACTATTGTTGGAAAGTAAATGCTGCATTCACCCTAAAAAAAAAAATCTGGTAATGCTCAGAAAAGTTCAGGTAATACTCTTTTGAGGAAACAGTTATGTTTATGAGCACCTACCTTAGGTAAATTTTCCCACAGGTGCATAGGGACAATTATGTGTGGTGATAGGGGACAGCAGAAATACAAATGTCCACTGCAGGACAATGGAGAGGTAGAGTGTGCTAAGGCTCATCAGAGGCTACTGTGTCAGAGTTCAAAGCTGCAGGTGAAATGTACATAAAAAGATCTTAGTAACTCACAAAAAAGGCCTTTGATTGCAGATTAGTAGTAGAGTTCTTGCCTGGCATGCATGAGGCCCTGGGTACACTTCCCAATGCTACCACAATAAATAAATAAATAAATAAAAATGTTAAAAATTCATTATTAATAAAATTAGATATGTCTCCTGAAACTTTTTACATCAAATGAAAATATAATCACCTATAGAATGAATCATTCCTCTTCCTATATCTTGTCCAAGGTGATCTGTGAAAATGGTTCACTATTGTCTTGATACATAAAACCCCACAAAATCTTAAAAATAATGAGGTTCAAATTTTTGTGTTCACTTTTAAAACACAGGGAAACTGCCAAGGTCATCAAAGGTATGCATATCTAAAGGGCCACAAAGTGTCTGAAAGATGTCACTTTAAAGACACAATGTGGGTTGGCATAGTGGTTCATGCCTGTAATCCCAGGAGCAATAGAGACTGAGAAAGGAGATTCCAGAGTTCAAGGCCACCCTCAGCAACCTCATGAGGATTTATGCTACTTAGTGAGACTCTGTCTTAAAACAGAAATTAAAAAGACCAGGGGATTAACTAAGAATTAAGTAACCCTGGGTTCAGTCATCAATAACTAAGAAACCAAAAACAAACAATAAAAATGTGTGCCATTACACTGTTAAAATGGTAGAGTTGATTGGTGTGTCTAAAGAGTAGACCTGACATAGGGTCCATAGACCAAAATAAGTACTCAATTTTGCAGACATATTTAAATATGGAAGAGTAATGCTAAACTTGAGGATTTAGATATGAGTTTCTTGGTCATTTAATGTATCCAATGAGTAAAGAACCTAGATATACTGCCACATTTACAGAGCTCATGGCCAGATTAACCCATACATGAATTCCCCTGCCCCATTGAGATGATCCTTACTGAAAAAGAATTGTTTCCTAAATCAGAAGAAGAAAATGAACACAGGCATGAAAACAAACACATGCACAAAAAAGGAACACAAACAAACAAACAAACAACAAAAAGATAAAGAAAAAGGAAGATGTCTCTAAATTACTGAGACTGGCCTTGAATTTTAAATCCTCCTGCTGCAGGCTCCAGAGTCACTCAGATTACAACTGTGTGCAGCAGAGCTGGCTAAATATACATTTAAATAAAATAGAAATGGGATGAATTGCTATAAAAAAGGAAAGCAGATAAAGAGGAACAATTTAGGATAAAATACTCCCATTTACATTAGAAAAGGTTAGGATTCTGGGGATAACTATGGATAATGTGAGATTAACTCCATTGATTTGTCCTTTAGACAGGAAAATCATAGGAAATTTAGATGCACTTTAATGCAGAAAATCTAGGCATAGAATAGAAAATTTAAAATTCTAGGGACTGGGGTTGTGTCTCAGTGGTGAGCACACACTAGCATGTGTGAGGCACTGGGTTTGATCCTCACCACTACATAAAAATAAAGAAATAAAGAAAATGTGTTCATCTATAATTTTTTTTTAAAAAAATTAAAATTCAAAATAGCCATAGGACTCTTCTTGTCTCAACACAACCTGCTTTCCTTACTCATTTCCCTACTTAGCCATGAATGCTTTAAAACTTAGCTTCTCCATCCAGTTCCAGATGAATTAACTTATGGTCTTAAGACTATGATCCAGCACCACTGAGTCTGGTCTCTAAAACCAGGCAATCCCTGCACATATGGGAAGAATTAGCTGGGTTCAATAACCCATTTAGGTAATCCCAGCAAATGAAAAGACTGAGGGAAGAAAAACACATGTTTGAGGCCATACTAGGCAACATGGCCAACCCTTGTCTCAAAACAGAAAATAAAAAGGGCTAAGAGGAAGCTCAGTGGTTTAAAACCTAAGATTCAATCACCAGGATGACTGGAAAAAACAAACTGGGCTGCAGGATTGGACACAGTCATTACTTTATGTGGTTGTTTTTGTTTTGGATACCAGGAATTTAATTCAAGGGCACTTGAGAATGGGTCCACATAACCAGCCTTATTTTTTTATTTTTATTTTTTTGGTATTTTATTAGAGTCAGGGTCTCACTGAGTTCCTTAGCACTTCACCCTTACTGAGGGTGACTTTGAACTCAAGGTCCTCCTTTCTCAGTGTCCCAAGACTCTGGGATTACAGGGGTGCATATCTATGCCCAGCTAATTTGTCTGTTTATCTGAAATAGGGAGAGAATTTTTATAATGATTTTAAACTACCAAGGACTGGAGCCTGTCTTGCCACCCACACCCACCCACCTTTTCACTTTCTAATTCAATCAAAACCAAGGAATTTCAACAATGCCTTCTGAATTAGTCCATTTGCACATATCAGGTTCTTCAATCAATTTGTGATGCAAATGAATGTCTCAGGAAAGTGATTGGATATGTCTTCTGAGATCAGCTAGCAGACAGACCACTATAAAAAGGTGCAGTCTATACCAGACTGAATCATTTGCTTCTTTTCCTAGTCCAGGAACACACCTTGGCCTGGTAGGGAAGCTGAAACTGTGACAGTTCTTCTGTCAACCTCAGGATCCCTGACTCCCAGGAGGGCATGTCCAGAGACCAACATGCCACCAGGCCTGAACCCAGAACAGGCGTGGGCCTGGAAAATGGATAATATTCCTGCTCTGAGCCACCACTCGTTCCAGTGCCTCCAGAGCTGTGGGGATGTGAATTTTTTGGTAAGCTAACTATCTCACTGGGCCTACACAGAACAGGGAGCTGTCTTTGGAGATCTGAGAGTAGTGTACTAAGGGAATATGTTGTTACACAGAAGCAGAGAGTTGAGAGGGGCCAAAAATGAGGTCTAGACCTGAGCATCCAGGAGCCAATTGCTGAATCTACTCAGGAGCTCCAATCACATCAAGAAGAGGCAAGCCCTACCATCAGTGCAGCCCAATGTGCCCTGAACCTCCCAGGAGGTGCTAGTGCCTGGGATATTGGACAGACACACATTCAGGCTACCTCTTGGAGCCCAGCTCATCCCTCGAAGCTGCTGAAAACCGAGGCTTACATCCCAGAGGAACCCAGAATAGAAAGAAACCCCAGCCTGGAGGATGCCTTGCAGTACAATACCCATCAGCCAATGCCCTGCAAGGAGCCTGAAGGACTCCAGTGAGGACCCTCATACTGTCTTTGTGGACTCATGCACTGGGACTGTTCCCTGCATGCCTAGGAGCCTTGGCTGTGCTGGTCATTCTTATTTTGTTCTTTCTCTCCTGAATCAATTAAAGGTTCTTCAATAAGAAAAAAAAAATTTGTGTAATTATTTTGATAAGGAAATTTTCTTTTAGATGGACTGAAAATTCTCATAGTTTCTAATCTGATTAAATTTTTCATGATAATTAAACCCATTCCTTTATTCACTGGTTGTCTATTGATTTTGAGGGAGGGAGTGAGTCAGGATGAGGAGCTGTATAGGTGGATCTGGGGAAAGAAGGAGACAATTACCTAGGTCAGAGCTGTGGGCTGAACCCAAGGGCATCTCTGAAGTTGGGTGGGCACTTGCTGGTGTTTCTTCAAAACTGAATGTTACCTTCTTGAACTCTGGAGAGAACCAGCATCAATAATTGTCCTTTAAATGGTCTCTAGTTACATTACCTAGGAAAGAAGACCAAATAAAATCTCTAGTCTTGGGCCTTTTGAGATGACAACCAAGGAATCCAAGACATCAGCTGTAGGTCAGACATGTCCAGGCAGTTACAGAATCCTGCCCTGTTGGGCTCTGTCCAGTGCTGGGTATAAGGATGGCCTTAGGCCTTAGCCTAAGCAACTCCATTTTAAAACTCCAGTTTGAAACCTGCAGTCTCACCAGGCATGTCTACCTACAAAGCCCTCTAGTATGGCCCTCAGACACAAACTAGTCACTTCTCCCTAACCTGATAAGCTCAGAGTTGAGTTTCTCCCATGTTGCACTCACTCTAATGAGAACAAGAAGCAAAAAAAATCAGGGATGGGAAAAACAGACTAGATGCTTTAACCCCAGAGCAAATGATGTCACTGAGAAATCTGATGGCAACTGATTGGTATTGAAAGGGTGGCCAGAAGCTCCAAAATCTAGTATAAATAATGGAACAAATGAACAGACATTCAGCCAGCTGACACTGATGCACACAAGCCTGAGACCCTGATGAGGACCTAGAATGACATCTCAACTGTTCTCATCTGCCTGATCCTCTGCCTTGTTCTCATCTCTCTCAAATTCTACAGCAGCCTCTTCACTCTAGTGAGAGAAGGACTTTTCCCTATGACCACCTTCTCAGCCAGCCATCAGCTCCACCCCAGGAGAAGCCTGCCTTAATTTCTGACCTGACTATCACAGTCAAAGTAGTGTGCATCTGCTGGACTTAGAGTCCAAGGCTTGAGACTTTTGATCTGACACTTGAGCTTAGCATGCAGAGGGAATTTCTATCTCAAAATGTCAGGATTAAGTGTGATTTTAGTGCTTAGAATTAATCTAGAGTTGTTTGCTGTGAGTTGATTTTGTTTATTGAAGTGCTAACATTAAGGATTGTCAGTTCCTTGATTAAGAACATATAGAGTAAAATTGTATTGAATGATTTGAGTGAATAAAGCATTGAAAATGGCAGAAGCACATGGACATTATTTATTTCTTCTCCTGGACTGCATAAGTTGCACCTTTTGCCCATCACGACAGTGGAGTCACATGGCAAAGATCAGTTTGCTCAGGTTGCTTTAGCCTGCTATTATCAGCAGGGTGCCATGATGTGTACCAGTAGTCCAAGCTACACAGGAGGCTCAGACAGGATCCTTGCTTGAATCCACCCTGAGCAACAGAGCAGTATTCTGTCTCAAAAAATAAAAAGATAAATTACTCTACACTGGGCTGAGCTTCAAGGGATGCAAATGCCTTCATTAGCATAGATATGGACTTTTAAATTTTCCTGTTTCCTGAAATCCAGTAGGTTTTAGATGAAGGGATTTGGATTTTGAGGGGTTTAGGTGCTAGGTCTTCCTGAACAGTGGGATCAGACTTGTTTGTCTTTTTTCTCAACAGCTTAATTGAGTGTTAATTGTCCATGACAGGGAATGGGAGTAGAGGGTCAAAGAGGAGTTGGAGTGTTTTGTGGTTAGATATAGAGAGAACATTCCATGTGACCACCATAACTTCTAAAGATCTAAAGTCTAAATCAGCTTTTCTTCCCCTCCCTCTCCTTGTTAATTTTTTTGAAACTTGAGGACCATGAGACAATTAGGCTCCACAATAAATAAAGGCAGGAGGCTAGGTTTTGTGGCCCAGTCCTGTAGTCCCAAGGACTTAGAGTTTGAGGGGCGAGGGAAACAAGTTCAAGGCCAGCCACAGTAAATAAGGAAGTTTCTGTCTCAAAAATAAATAAATAAATAAATAAATAAATAAAAATAAAAATTAGAGATGTAGCTGAGGGGTAGAGGCCTGTTGACCATATGTGAAGCCCTTGATTCAATCACCAGCACCACCAAGGGGAAGGAAAACAACAACAACAACAACAAAACAAAACAAAACAATGAGACATGACCACATATGCCACTTCCCAACATTTCCAGAAATTTAGAAATTTATATTTTACAAAAGTAGTTGTACAAACAAACATCTTTTCATTTTTGAAAAAGTTTTCATTGTTTTACACACACACACACACACACACACACACACACACACACACACTGCCTAGCCAAATAATTAGCATTTTCATAATGTAGATTCTTTTGGTTAAATTTGCATAAAATAAAATTAGAACTCTCTAGAATCTTTATACAACTTATGTTTTCAGTATTAAAAATCATGAAAAGAAACACATAGCATAGCACATGATAAAAAATAATGCTGGTAAAATAAAATAATAGAAAAGAAAAGAAAAACTGACATTAAACTGTTTCTTTTTCTTGGTACTTGTGTATGAACTGGGCACCTTAACACTGAGTTACATCCTCTGCTGTTTTTATCTTATATGCACCCCACACATGCCAGGCAAGCATATTACTACTTGAGCCACATCACCAGCCCCAATACCTTTCTTTTTATTTATTTATTTTTATGTGCTGATGAGGATCTAACCCAGAGCCTCACATGTGCTAGGTGAGTGCTTTATCACTGAGTCACAACCTCAGCCCTTTTTTTTTTTAATTTTAGGGCAAGAATCTCCTTGGAAATTATGTTTACATTTATTTTCTCTATGGTATTGTTTTTCTGAAATACAATCTAGGGTCTCATGATCTTGAATTGAAAATAATACATGAAGAAATGTGATACATGAAGTAATCTCTATGTTTGAGAGAAAGAAGCCAGTGTAGATTTTACTGTCACAATTTTTGTCAGAAAAATCCAAGGAGGAGTAGTTTTTATCCTTGGGAGTCTAAGAACACACACAGAAGCATAGACTCCTCCACAAAGTTTCATCTTAATCATGCAGGACACCAAGTGAATTCCGCTTTGAAGTGGGTTTATAATTTGGCCTCTCTAGAGATAGAGCCCCAGCTGCTGCTAACACAAATCCCTAGGATACCAGGCAGGACTCACCCACCCACTAGGCAAAGTGCCTAAGGCTTATAATACTTTAGGGGCCTACAAAATTGTTTTCATTTTTTGTAAAACTAAAAGAAAACAATTAACTCTCATACCTAATATGAAATCTAATATATGATATTAACATCTTGTCTTAAAATCATAGTGAAAGGATTTTTAATTTAATATATTGATAGCCTTTTCAGTGCAGGAATGAATCCCTGAAGTTACAAGTGTGCCTGGGACCAAGATTCAGTGTGGATCCCTGCAAGGGGCAGAGGGCTACAGGTTCAATTCCTCAGCCTGAGGAAGGCTTAGCTTTTGACAAGTAGTACAGGAAGAGACCAAGTGCTTTAGTCTGAGTTAGGGAATGTACCAGGAAGAAAAGAAGGTATGTCAATGTTGCAGTCTGGCTGGGCACAATTCAGGAGCCACTTGTCAAAAGAAACTAACTTTATTTTTAGAACTACAAACGCAAAACAAAACAGCTCCTCAGGAAAAAACCCTCAGAGCCCAACTGCCACCACCGGCTTCCACAAGCCTCTCACCCACAGAAGCCTCCCCACCTCCCACAATCCTCCTGCTCTTGAAGCCGATTGGCTGGGTTGCGTGGGCAGAGCCAAATAAGTCCCCTAATGAGCAGCTCCGTGGTCTGAAAGGGCAGGGAAACAGCCCAATGAGCAGCTCCGTGGAGGAGCCAATCAGCTAGATGTTGCTGGGGCCGCTGTGAGCCAATCATCAGCTGGCAGTCTGAAGGGCAAGGAAACAGCCCAATGAACATCACCACAGAGAAGCCAATCAGCTAGATGTTGCTGGGGCTGCTGTGAGCCAATCATCAGCTGGCAACTGGAAGTTTGCTGGCAGCTGGAAGTTTGCTGGGGCCCCTTTGGCTGTGGCTCTCAACAGTCCTGAGTAGAACTCCATTTAATTGCACTATGACACTTTTACTTAACTAAGCTTTAACTAACCTTAACTAATCTTTGTATGGTTTAAAAGTGTGTCTTTTAATAATCTTCAGTATCTTTTGCATCTATTTCATAATTTAATAAGCTTCTTAATTGAACTACTTTTGATATCATTTTCATCCATTTTGCAGACTAAAATCTCAATATTTTTGTAGTTTTTGTGATTCTACAAATATTTTGCTAAAAATCCATTACTTAAATTTTATTTCACTAGAATAATTTTCAGGAAGACACAGAAGGAAATGAAAGTGAAAGATTAAAGGTCCTACAAAAAATCTGTAAAATTTTGTAGCATCATTATTTTTGTTTAGGAATTTAAAATCTGCATGATACCATGTCAATGGGGAGCCATGTTTTCATTACTATAAACATGTACATAGATGTAGAAATCCCTAATACTCTCTACCTCTTGGATTTATAAGGACATTTAATATGTCCTTGAACCTCTATACAATCAATTCCATTTTGATTTCTAAAGGTTGCTTTGTTTCTAACTAAGTGGCTCTTTTTTTTTTTATCTTGTACAATGAAAGAACACTATTTTTGTTATTGTTGCTGTTCATAGAGTTTCTTGTTTTCTGGGAATTAATCTATGGAATAAATTTTTAATATTTATTTTTTTTTTGTTCTCGGCAGACACAACATCTTTGTTGGTATGTGGTGCTGAGGATCGAACCTGGGCCACAAGCATGCCAGGTGAGCACGCTACTGCTTGAGCCACATCCCCAGCCCTGGAATAAATTTTTGAAAGTGGAATTCCTGTGTCGAACAGCATATTTAAAATTGATAGTATACATGGCTATGTTGCAGATTCAAGTATCCTACCAAACTCATTCAAACAACCAGTTTTGAGAAATGTATTTTTGCCAACTTTTTAATGACATGGGTTATAATGACAATTTCTTCTTCTTTATTTATAAAGTAAGAATCAAATCCAGGAACTCATGCATGCTAGGCAAGTGCTCCACAACTGACCTACATCCCTGGACCCTGTAATAAAAATTCTTAATACTTTCTAATATGCCATTTAAATGTGTGTTTCTTTCACTTTTCTTGTGTCTAACATTAGTGAGGCTAGCCTTATCTTTCATAATGAAGAAACTAGCAGTATTATATATTTTTCTGAGGGAATTTGAAAAGAGTTCTGTAATTTTCAGCATTTTTCTAATTAATTTTGGATGAATGTCATTGATTCTCTTTAAGTATCAATAATTAGTATGTTCAAAAGCATTAGGTGTCCATTCTTATGTACTTTGTTTTGTCTTTGCCTCATTCACATCCATTTTTTCTTCACTATTACTTATCAGAATCTGTTGCCTTGCTGAATCTTCAATTATGATTTAAAATCTTTGACCTACTAACAACTCTTTGTGGCTCCACTTAGCACCATAACAGTCAAGAACTCTGGATTCCCAGTGTAATCTGAACTCTCTTTCCAGATTCCAGGTTCACACTGCCCCCATGCATCATTACTGTGCTTGTCTAGGAGAAACACTCATAGATTTAACGCAAGAATATATCAACAGTCAGAATTGGGTGAAATCTTGGTGGGGGGAGAAGATCACTGAATAGAGCTCTAGAGTACCAGAAGGAAATGTAGCAGAGGAAAAGATTCAGGAAAAAGAAACTAGCTTGAGTCCAGGAAGAAGTCAGTGTCTGGAACTGCATTGGCAATAGAAGTTACAGTAGTAATCCTGGAGCTTGGGATCTATCAAAGTTGTGTGCAGTTTCTGAAAAGAAAAAAGAAAGAAAGAAAAGTAGAAGGAAAGGAGGAAAGAGGAAGGAAGGAAGGGAGACAGGGAGGGAGAGAGGGAGCCCTTAGAAATGAAATAAGAACGCCAAACTATGTCTATATGAAAAGAGCTCAGGGTGAAAATTCAACCCAGGAGACCAATACCAAGTGCAAAGACAAACATAAATGTCAATCCAAGGGATAAATGCCGCAGTCTGGCTGCAGCAAAATAACCAGAGGTGACGAGGAACTTGTGTAGATTGATATAGCAGGAGTGGGAGCCGTTTATTGTAGAACAACAGAGGTATTTATACATTCCGCACAGCTTATCTTAATTAACATAAACTAGATACAGAGGTCAACCAATAAGAAATTTTCACATTTAATGGCTTGCTGGAGACACCTCACAAGCCACTCCCCCTGGCAAAATGCCAGGCGCCATCCAGACTTGTTTACAGACTCTAACATTCAGACTTTAATATCTCAACTTAAAAACCTTTGAAATACCATCTCATGTGTTGATTTAAAACCAAGATACTCTATTCTCTTATACACTACAGGGTGTAATGTTTCTGATGTAAATTGAAGTCATCACTTGCATTTAGTCTTATCAAATAGATGCTATTGAACAACTTATTGAATCCACTTTCTTTCCAGAGTTAGATACTAAAGGCCTTAGCACATTTAGCATAGCAGAATCGTTTGCCATATATTCATTAGAATTACTTCACATGATTGTCTTTTTCAGTTATTTCACAGGAGCACAAGTTTAGATCCATTTTGATATTTTGTAAAATATCACTGAGAAACAGTACTCCAGATCCATGAATATTAAATTAATTGTAAAGATAAATTTTGTAATATGTGTCAGGGCAGTAGAGGCTTGTGATC
Source organism: Ictidomys tridecemlineatus (assembly GCF_052094955.1). Taxonomy (NCBI): domain Eukaryota; kingdom Metazoa; phylum Chordata; class Mammalia; order Rodentia; family Sciuridae; genus Ictidomys; species Ictidomys tridecemlineatus. Next base: position 174,574,649 of record NC_135479.1, read on the forward strand.
TCAGTAACCTAGCAGGCTGAGGCAAAAGGATTACAGAATCAAGACAAGCTTCAGCAATTGCACTATATCATGTGTCAAAATAAGAATAAAAAACTATTGGAGATGCATCTTGTTATCTAAAAGTATTCAGGATGTATCTGATAAGGTTGTCAAAAGTAGAGTATGATTTAAGTTGAAACTTTTAAAAACCCAAGGAAAAGAAGGTACCAGCAAGGCCAGCTTTAGCAGAGTTCCTTGGAAGGCCCTTGACAGCAAAATATTCTGGATAAAGTCTTCTGAAAGATCTATGCCAATGGGTGAATACCTAGGCCCAGAGTTTTGAGGTCTAGCTCCTGGGGTCTGCAGAGAGGCCTCACAATGAGTGCAGTCAAATGTATAGTGGCTACTGTGACCCAGGTGGGGAGGCACCCCTGAAATAGTCTTGGTGGAAATAGATGACAGAGTAGCACATAAGATCATTTCTCATGTGAGTTCTCAAGGCTGCTCTGTATCTGCTTGAAGATTTAATGCTTGTAGAATACCCAATACACAAGTGCCCTGACTGCCCAACCTGTACCCACCATGCCAATAAGCAATGCAACAGCAGTGAGGATGGGCCCTCTTAGATCTGAACATGGTCTCTCACCACCCAGGGTTCTGAGCCTCCTCTTTTCCCAATCCCCAGCAGGAGTACACTACACCCAAGAATTTCACATTTTAGCACAGTTTTATTGAGAAAAAAAAAAAAAAAAAGAAACATGCACAATAGCTCCAAAGCCTCCATGGCAAGCATTACTGTTACAGGATCTGTTCAAAAATGGTCCTCCAAACAAAGGAAATCTCAATGCTGCTGAGCCCTAAAGGTTGCAGACTCAAGCAGCCTCAAGGAGTCCTGTGCAGAAGGGCCTGGATCCACTGCCAGCAGCTTTGGCTAGTCCCAAAGTTGCTGAGAGCCATAGACAAATAGGAATGAAGCGATTGATTAGATTTGCTTACTTGACCAAAATCTGGATAGTTCACGATGGACCTCTGCAGTCTGGGAAGCTTTCTGTGTCCTGACTTTTTCCTCCAGAAGCACGTGTTAGGATTTTGACGTGGTGTGCCCCAAAAGCTCACCTGTGAGACCATGCAAAGTTTGGCGAAGAAATGATTGGGCTTAATTAGCCTTGATTTAATGGGTGAATGGATCCCTGATGGGATTGACTGAGTGGTAACTGGAGCCAGTTGGGTGTGGTCTGAGGAAGGATTCTCTGGGGGCGTGGCTGTGGGATTTACGTGGCTATCTGGCCTCTGGCCAGTGACATCTCCTACATAAAACCGAAAGGATTAAAGGCAACAGGAAATCGTAGCTGAATAACAAAAGGAAATAAAGGGAGCTGAAGGGGAACTAAACCTACAAAGGGCTGCAATCGCTGTCTGGCCTCTAGGTCTCCTGGCAATGAGCCTTGCTGCCCCGTGAAACACTGCGCCCCTAGGCGCTGCACCTATTGGCTTGGGAACAAGGTCGCAGCAGTGCAGGCGATGCCGGGGTCCTTTACTTGGAAGAAAGCTGCTGTTGTCAAAAGAAAACCTTTTTGGGCTTCATTTGGTCATTTAGTTGGGCGATCACATAGAAGCAAGGGGCTTGGGGAGAGGGTGCAGCAGCTCCATTCATAGATCCAGCTAGGAGAAATGCCATGGCTTGATAGGAAACTGTATGTTTTCAGTATTCCAGGGAATATTTTTGTGAATTTGCCCAAAGAAGACCTAGGCTAGGAAGTGATGACACAGACATATGTTGGAGACACTGAAATACCATTATTTGAAGACCCTAATTTACTTTTTTGCACCTTATTTCTCAGAAGGTATAGATAGGAAAGACTATCAGTAAGTAATAGAAAGGAATTATTTCCTCAAAATTATTTCTCGCTTTCCTCCTCAACTACTTTGGGTATTGACATCAATAAGACCTCTCATTGGAAGATGAAGAATTTATGTAATATTCTTTGCTTTCACCAAGAGAATGACAGGCCCCCATATGCAGTCTCTTTTTGTTTGGTACAGGGGATTGAACTCAGGGGCACTTAGCCACATCCCCAGCGACCTCCCCTCTACCATTTTTTTGAATTTTATTTAGAGACAGGGCCTCACTGAGTTGCTTCTTGTCTGGCTAAGTTGCTGAGGCTGGCTTTAAACCCTTGATCCTCCTGCCTAAGCCTCCTGAGCCACTGGGATTACAGGCATGCACCATGGCACCCAGCTCCCATATGCTCTCTTGCAAGAAAGAATTTGGAGTACAGTTCAATGATTGTTCATTAGTAATACAATAATTCAAAAGTTTAAACCTAATGTTTGGAGTATATATTTGACTGTGAAGATCATTTGGTAGCCAAATCTGTTGGGGATAAGTTGAAGCTATTGTTTTTAAAATCTCAGCTTACATGTACATGAGTAGGATTTGTAGGATACTGCCTTGTTTTATTCAGCAGAAGTACACATATACAAGTATAGAGTCTTCATGATTTGCATCCCATGTAGCTGCAGTGGATTGGCCACTTAAAGCTGGGCAAGTATCCATTATTGCTTCATCACTCTCAACACAGGGACTTTGAAGAAGTTTTGTTAGAGTTCTGGCTGGGGACCTTGTTAAGCTGGAAGTCTGCACATAAGAGTGGATGCTTAGTGGTGGTGAGGATTGTGTGGGATGGACCTTGAGCAGGTGTGCTTTGTACTCTCTCAGCCTAGAGTCCCTGAGTCAGAAACTTGGGATACCACTGGTCTGCTACAAATCCTTGTTGGCTGGATCCTCTCTGGTTTTTAGGGAAGCAAAAGAGACTCTCCAAAGAGGCGGAAGACATATACCAACACATGATTTGACCCTAGTTCACTCAAGACCCAGGAACCTGAGCTGACACCTCAGGTTCTTTGGTCCTCAGGGATGAATGAGTGGGACTCCTGAGACTAGAATTGGCAGTTCCAAGCCATGCAGGAGGAGGCTCAGCTACACCTAGCTGGCTACCATAATTTAAGCTGCCTGGAAAAGCCCCTTCATCAAGAATCTGGAGGCCACTGGCTTCAAATTCTATATAATGCAGAATTTTTTACCCTGGAGGGGTTCCCTCTGCCACCTATGAACACAGGTATGAAGAAGCATAATCTGAACATGCTCAGGAAAGTGCCAGCTTGTGCCTGTGTTTTTACTTGTGATGACAAGTCTTTCACCCTGAAGAAGTACAACTAATGACATCTCCTGGGCCATCATGCACCCAGCAAAAAGTTATAGAATTTGTAGGGAAATCAGTGTGCAATAATAAAATTTCTTTAGTTTATATTCTAGCCCAGCAAGAAGGATATTTTTCTATTGCCAATATACTTCCCACGGCATTAGTATGAACACTTGTGAAATCCAAAAGCACCTTGAAAAAATTCAAAACAGGCATCTAGGCTTTAACAAATATTCACAGAAGCACCTGGGAATAAATGACTGATTCACCGTATTATTCTCCTGGCTCCACTAGGGCATTACCTTTGTTTTCTTGACTATTTAAAGGAAGAATGTCCATCTTACTGATCTAATTTGTGATTTATGCCACAATGAAATGGACTTCAAACTGCTTCAATAAAACAGTTGCAAAAGGAGCTCAAGTTGTGGTGTTATAGCTTAGAGTCCATGATGATCCCCAAACCTATGTTGTTTTAGCACTCACAGGGTTCACTCAATTGCACACAGTTTCAGGCTAGGAGGGGTCCCAGTGCCTTACAGCCCAGATCTTTGAACTGGCTTTCCTAAGTGTCTCAACTGAGCATTCGCAGGAAACTTCCCACCTGCTAATTGTCAAAAGTCTTAGCAGAAAGAATAGGCATGAGGTCTTCCCAGTAAGTGTTCCTTCTGCCTTCCTTGTTTGGGGGACACTGGTAACAGGTCCCAGTGCAGCACTTGCTTACTACAAGTAGTAGACTTTTCCCAGGCCTTCTGCCTGTGCAGATTGGCTTTCCAGTCAATGAAGGGCGATCTCTTGGGGTTCGGTTACCCTTCTGCCTTGAACCCACAGGCGGTGAAAACACAACCTGTGACAGAAAAATCGAGGCCAAGCCCTCTCAGTGAACACCTTTTGGAAGAAAAGTAGCTCTGGGAAAATAGCAGTACTAGAAACAAGAGTGCTTGCACAGAGAACCATCAGGTCTCCTGAGGGAGACAAGGTTTGGGGTGCACTTGGAGCAGAGCCTCAACCTGGAAATCCACTAGGTGCTTCTTCCCCAAGGGCTGGTGACAAACTCAGCTCCCTGTAGAGCTAAGAGAGTGCAGGCGCCAGAACTTGGCCACATATCAGCTGCCCAGAGGCCCAGCTCTATTTCCTGGCTGTTTTGCTACTGTGATTAAAAAGAGTCACCAGCACAATTATAGAGGAGGAAGAGTTTATTTAAGGCCCCACAGTTTCAGAGGTCTTGGTCCATGAAAGGCCGGCCTCATTCCTCTGGGCTTTGGGTGAGGCAGAACTTCGCAGTGGCACAAGGAAGCAGCTCATGTTGTAGTGTGGTGCTGGGGGTGGGGACTCCACCTGCCAGGTAGGGATATATAACCCCTATCCATGCCCCAAGGGAATGGCTTCCTCAGCCCACATCCCACTGGCCTCTAGTTACCACCCAGTCAATCCCCTCAGGGATCCATTCACCCATTAAATTCAGGCTAATTAAGATCAATTCTTTCTCCTCCAATCCTTGCATTGTCTCACACCTGAGCTTTTGGGGCACACTACACATAAACCTTAATACCACCTCCTGGAGGAACAAGTCTGGAGGCAGAATGCCCCAGTACGACACTGAAGGAATCCCTAGGAAAAGCATAACATTTATGTAAGTACAAACAATTAATAAAATGATTAAAAGCCAATACAAAAACACGACAAAATGCACAGCAAAATTTACCAAAAGAAAATTTTCTTCAAAATGAACAAAACAGAGAGAGCCCTACAAGGAAACTGCAAACCATGTTTTGTTGCACAGTGTGATCTTAGACTGTGATATCCCCGTGTGATGTAACTGAGACCTTTTCTGCCTAAACCTATATTTCCTAAGATTAGAAAGACACCAGTATTGGTGACACCTACAAGTCTCAATAGCTGGTGTTCCCTGAATTCTATGTGAGTAAAAAAATCACAGGCGGCTGCATGCATAGTCAAAGCTGAACTCTCCATTGCAAAACCAAACCGGTTAGGAAAAAGAAACTGCGGATAGTGATAAAGTGGCAATTGTTGAAGTGGCCTTTCAGAAAAATGGCATTTGCCTGTACTCACGCTTGTACCCGACTTAACTATCACCCACAAAGCTGAAATGGAGTTTGCTCTCAGGAATTCGGAATTTTCTTCCACTTAAATTGCAGGCGCTGCAGCTAAATCCGAGTTCTTAGGACTAAACACCAGAAGCTGGAATAAACGCTTAAGAAATAGCCAATCCCGGACTTGCTTGGACCAAGAGCTCGCCCTCTGGTATTATGTCCTATCTCGCCATGACAAACGGGGACTCCAAAGACCAGGAAACCAGGGCGGTAAACCAGGACGAGATTAGGCTTCTAGCTTTGCCTCCAATCAGGACACTTTAAGGAGTGGAAATCACAGGCTCCTCTAAATTGATGCTTGCTAAGCCAATAAAAGCATGGCGCAGAGAGGCAAGGGATCCTGAGACAGAGGGGCAGCTGCCACCAAAACAAAACTCAGTTCTTTGGCAGCGAAGGAGAGGAGGACGCTTGGAACATAGCTGAAGGGCTCAGTGGCAGAGGCGCCTTGGCCCTGCCAGCCTGGCTGCCACTAAGGAACTCTGTTCTAGGCAACAGCAGAAACTGCACGTTAGAACCCATCAGCGCTGTGTAGTAGGGGGTGCCAGCGAAAAACGCACCCACAGCACAACTAGCTGAGCCCAGACCACGAGAAAGTGGGCAGGAGAGAATGGTTCTCTGGGACTCCGAAAAGGGCCTCAACTAGCCTTGTTGCCAGTGACAAACTTCCACTTTGGCGCTAACCACGGTGCTGTTACCTAGAATCTGACAATGCAAAGAAAGGAGTCTTACTGCCACCCGGCTTGGTACAAATATGAGCTATGACTGGAAAACTGTCAGGTCCCCCTGATGGTCAGAGAGCGAATGGGAATTCCAGGAAAGGCAACTGGGAAAGGCTGCACTAACCCACCTTGGATCCTCTGAGAAAGGGACCGCCCAGGGTGCAGAGAAACATTCTCTCCTTAGCCATGGCGCAACTAATGGCAGTGCTGAGGGGAAAAGCAGGCTCCTTTCCTTTTGGGTGCACCACTAGTGAACCAAGATTCCAGTTGCTGGCGTCACTGGACCCTGCAAAAGCAAAAACCAGCTTATTGGCTTTGCTGAGGTCAAAGGCATTGCATCTGGCTCCATAAGTGGTGTAGCAGGTAAATCTATGCCAGCTCTGAGAAGGCAGCAGCAATGTCGGTGAGTCAATGAAGCTAGTGAGATTTCCACTCCCATTGGCTGTCCCCAAACTCTGATTACCAAAGCCTCCAGCAAGTGACCCAGAGGGCTGCACGTGGTTAGAGCAGGCTGAGTAGAGCCCAAGGCGGGCACCAATCAGGCTGGTCTAAGGGAAAAATAAGGTCTCCGGATCACTAACTGCTCTACTAGCAAAAAGCAGTGATGGGCCCTCCTTGCATGCCACCTCTCAGTCTTGGTCTGAGACCCCTCTCCTTTTATAGATACCTCAGTGCTTTTAAGGTAGGTCAGAGAAACACATTCTTTTCTGATAAGAAACTCTGCCCCCGAACCTTCAAACTAGGCCTCCCTAATTCTTAGCTGGGGTTCTTCTGTCAAATTAACTTTTAAAATGAGTCATTGAAGGCTTCTCTTTCTTGAGATGTTGTAATGGTGGCAAAGTTTCAAGCACTTGAATCCTCCCTTTCCACTCACTTTTCAAGTAAGACTGTGTTATGCTCGAACTCGGGACCCCCACAGACCACCAGAGACCCAAGATCAATGTAAGCAGCAAAAAGGTGTTTATTGCAAGCTAGCTCGGGCCTCCGCACGCACACACAGCAACTGGTGAGGCTGAGAGACCAGTTTTGGAGCCCAGGGTTTGCAGCAGTTTTATACATTTTTTGGAGAGGGAAGGGACTTCACATACATCATAGCCTCTTTTAGCAAATCATCACACACCGCGGGAAAATCAAATAACAACTCTAAAACATGATTAGCACATTCACTGGCGGGAACAAGTTGGGTAGGGGTGATTTGTCAGTACAAAAGGGGTATCCGTTTGAACTGATTGGTTTGAGCCAAGAGGGGTGTACGTGCTGAACTACATGGTTTCCCAACTTGTTATCAACCACCATAAACCTCTGAGAGGGTTATCTGGCATCCCAGGTATTTCCCTGTCTCATGCTGATTGGTTGATGCTAGGGGGCTGCTATGGATCCCCACCTAGCCTGACTGAGTCAGGGACACCTGGCATCTCTTCTGTTATTTGTAGATAAGCAACTTAGCAGGGTGGGAATGTGCTTAGGAGTGCTCTGTGGGTTTTTCCAAAGACTCATTTCCCTTCCTTGGACAGGCTTGGCTCTGAGGTAGAGGCTGGTTTTTCAACTGAAGCCTCTGAATTACTTTATTTCTACAAAATATTTCCACAAATTTTTGTATTTTCTACAAAAATTTCCAGTGCACAGGTGGAAATTGCTCTGTCCCATGACTTTTTATGCTTCCCCCAAAGATCTGCACTACAGGAAGAGATGTCCCACAGAGACTGCAGACTCTACCATATGCATCTTCAGCAGCCCTTAAGATCACCCACACTCCTCTGGCTCTCATCAGATCAATTACATCCTTTCCCCAGATGAACCTCGGTTGTTGGGAGCAGGGGACAGGTGCCCCAGAGAGATAAGTGGACTCCATTTGGACCCTTATCTCACCACTCTCAAGCTGACTACTACAGTCTTCCCCAACTATCTTACCATTTCCCTCTCTAGCCAAAACCCTATCTAGTACCTGAAGCATCTCCAATTGCCTCCTTTGCTGTGGATCTGCAGAATGAAGGAAGAAGTGCCTTGTTACCATAGGAAAAGTTACAGCCACCTTATCAGGATCAAGAGGCCAGAAAAGAGAACTGTTTAAAGAAAAACTGGGGGCCCATCAGTCCTATCTCTCACTCATCCACTTCTTCCTTCCTTTCTTTCTTCCTTCTTTCATACTTTGAAGTACTGCAGATTGAACCCACGTACTTGAGGCATGCTGGACAAGTGCTATATCACTGAGCTAAACCCCCAACTCTTTCCCTCACTCTATCCTTGCATCTTAGCAGAAATGTTAGAATTAGCACCCCTAGTGGTAAGGGTGACCACCTCCAGTTTAGGAATCTAAAGAGGAGTTTGGTAGGAGTTACTCCCCTGAATGAGTGTGCATCAGAGCTACTCCAGGTCTTCTAATTCAGTCTAATTCCAGTGTGGTGTGCACCTGTGAGAATGGCCAGACACTGGTCATGGGAAGGGCATATTTCCCAAGAGGAGACGCTAAGTGTTTTGCAGTCTGAAATTGGCTACATTCTGGGCAGGCTGGCAATGTCACGTATATCGGTACCAGGCCATAGTTTCAACACCCCAAGGCCAATTTTTGGGCACAGAAAAACATGTGATTTGGAGCCTTTCACAGTGTCTGTCCTTGTTTGTCATTGGAAAGAGAAAACAAAGTGTAAACAGAGAAAGATATGTCTGTAAAATGTCATTAAGGAAAGCTTTATGAAACCAAGAAATGCAGCACAATAACAAGACTTGTTAGGATACTATTGACTGAAAGAAGGTGACACACAACAGACATTCTCTAACATTTGAAGCAAAAATGCAGAAAGGAAGTTTGGAACCACAGCAGTGTGCACTGGTGAGCCTAGTGGGAAGTGTGGACATGGCTCACAAGCTATTTCTATGTCTTAGAGAGATAATAATAATACATGTTTATGTTTTCTAGGAAAACAAAGAAAATATTTTTCTCTTCCTTGGTAGATTCAATGGCCTTGGTTGGGATTGAAATAATTTGGAAACAGCTGAACAGGACCAAAGGCATAACAGATTTATGAATTTTAAGTTTTGTGTGTATGAATGCATCACGGAAAGAACTAACTCCTCCAAAGGAGTGGTAAAATTAGAGAATTTACAATCCAATTAATAGGGAATTAATATAGTTTGTAGAGAATGTCTGTTTGAGTGTGGTGGAAAATTCTCTCATCAGAGGGAAATGTAATTGTTCCTGGGGTGAGTACTAATGATGATCAAGTTATTTGGGATAGCCCTACTTTTAGGTATAAAGAGAGATTTCAGAAACTCAAATGCCTTTAGTTCAAAATAATCCTTAGGCCAAAGTGACATATATTGAGGGTGGCATATCCTGACCTTCTTTCATAATCCCCTTTATTAGGAAAACTCCTAATTATAACAATTGTATTAATTTGATCCCTGTCACTATAAAAGAATCTCAGGAACCAGGCAATTTATTATGAAAATAAACACATTTTCTATGGGTTCTGGAGTTAGTGAGGTCAAAAACATGGTGCAGGCAACTGACAAGGGCCTTTGTGCTACCTTGTCCTATAACAGAAAGGCACAGGAACATGTGTGCAAGGGCCCACTACTGAAAGTCTTTTTTTAAACGGCACTGAAGCCATTCATGGAGGCAGAACCCTGCTGGCCTAATCACATTTTTCAGACCCCATTTTCTGATACTGTTGCATGGGGGGGATTCAGATTCCTGTGAATAAGCTTTCAGGGATACATTCAAACCATAGCAAGGATCTCCATATCCTTCTTTCAAATGTGAATTTGAGGCTCAATACTTAGGTAACACTGATCACCCCTGGGCGTCGTATTTCAGGTGAAGAAAAAGACCATGGAGACCAATGAGCAGCAAGTAAAAGAGAACATTCCCCAGGGTCAGTAACATTGAGATAGAAAGTTCACAATCTTTTTTGCCTGTTTTCGCAACAGAGAACTCCAATGTGCACCTTATTCACCAGCCAAAAAGAGAGCATTTTCCATAGATCTCCTGGATTGAAAACTCACCCTTCCCTCTGGCCATTAAGTGTCAGTTTTTCATCCTTATTGCAGCTCAAAGAACTTTTCTTCGAGATGCTCTCTAGAAGAGATGGATGGATATTAAGTACCCTGATTCTCTAGTTCCTGCAGGGTGAAGGGGAGCTTCCTGAGTAGCACTCACAATACATTTATGAAAGATTTTTTTCCTAATCCTTCCTCACAGTGTTCCCTTCCTGGTGCTACTTTTAATTTGGGTACAGTTGTTTCTAATAATCTAAAATTGTATTCAGTTACTGAATCTGGGAGCACACCCAACTCTGGAATAAAACTGTGTGTCTCTCCTGTGAAAGGGACAGCATGAACCTGGGCCTAGTTGAGTTCAGATTACACAAGGCACCCTGAGTCCATGTATGTTAGGCATTAATGTGAACCACTAAGAACCTAGTGAGAATTTCTTCTGTAACAAAACTGTGGAGTGAGTCTCAATGAACTTGCCTGAGAAACATGTACTGAGGACAGTGAATGCAGACATCATTCCCCCTAGAAAGGGGAATGCATACATAGAAGGTGATATGAAACAAAACCCCTTTAAACTGAGGGTTCTCTGAAATCACTCTCCACATTGGGCAATGCTGGTTGCTAGACAGAAAAGGGGCAGGTCCCAAGACAAGTTCCACAACTATCAGCAGCAAGGCTGGAGTGTGGCTGGAAATATGTATACCAGGCCTAAGAGCCAAATGTATTCTTATCATGAAAATATGAGGAAGGAAAGTATAAATCATTTTACATTTAGCTTACATTGGCTATAGATAAGAGAGTCATTACAATGCAGAATGGAAAAATCTGGAGATTAGTGGGACAGTTCACTTGTTGCTTCTGGATTGGACAATGTTCATAGTCCAGAAAATTTACACATAAGCTAGATGTAGTGGCTCTGGTTGGCTACCAGATGGAGTTACAAGTGAAAATTTAGCATATATTCAGGAATGTGGGACATATCTATTAGTCTGACCCTAAAACAGTAAACACATTGAATATCTCATCTCTTCTCTCTCTCTCTCTCTCTCTCTCTCTCTCTCTCTCTCTCTCTCTCTCTCTCCATGCTCTAGCCCTCATCTTGATATTTAGAATATCTCAGTTTTTTTAAAACCAGTGATAACTAATATGGTATGAAGGGTTCAGTCTTTGGATAGAATCAGAGTTAGTATTATGGTGAAAAAGGTAGGGAAGTTCAAAAGGAGAACAGGAAAAAGGATGCCAATAAAAAAGAATGAGAGAGGGAGGGAGGAAATATTCATCCTAAATTTCTTAGTTACTGTTAACATTTCTGGGTATCATTATAGACTTAGTGTTGAGTTTTCTTAGTAAATCAAGTTAAGGTGTTCATTACCAAACAAGGAATCCAATTTTGGAGTATCAGACCTTAAGTTGGGGAAATATATTCATGTGGGAAATAGATTAACTCATCTGCTTGGTATTTCAGGACAAAGGACGGGACAGGCCATTTAGAAGTGAGTGTAGGCATGAGAAGGATGCAGATACAGGTCGAGAGTGAAGTCAAATTTTTAAAAGCTGAATCTATTACTGGATCCAACTTCATGTACTAACCCCTGGTAAGTAAGTACTTGGGAATCAAGAGTTCAAAAACAATAAGATTTACTCAAGGTATGGCATTCTGAGAAGCTGGGGTGCAGACATCATTCCCAGAAAGGTCACCTCAGGGAACTCAGTTGCATGAATATGATTGTAAAGTGAGGAAAATGATGTGTAGAAAGCAATGAACAAGAAGAAGGTGTGATGGGGATGATCTTTCTAAGGGCATCTGTCTGCTTTATAGATTTCCCTCCTCAGAATATTCCAACCAACCTGAACTTCCTAGGAATAGTTCCTACATTTCCTTAGCCAGACTGACTAATTTTCTGCAAGTTAAATCTCACAGCATTTTACATGATTTGTGTTAACTGAGCACAGAAGTGAAGACATAGAAGGTGCATTCCACATTCTGATGTAATCTGAAGGTCACCAAATGCTCAAAGTACTGTCAAACTAAAGAAAGTATACTTAGCAGTGAACACAGTGGTCAATTAGGTGCAAACTTTCTTTAAAATTTAGAATGCTTGGCAAAGGGAAGAAAATAAATCTTACCAAAAAAAAACCTCACATGATAGAGAGTATATTTATGAATATTGAGAAAAAACTGTACATGATTTACTCTCTCTATAACTAAATAGATCTTTCCTTGGATAGAATTTTGTAGTTTGAAAGAGACAGAATGGTACGCATGAAATCTATTTAAAAATATAAAACAAGGGTTGGGGATGTGACTCAAGCACTACTGCGCTCACCAGGCCTATGTGAGGCTCTGGGTTTCATAATCAAAGCCATATTAAAAAATTAAAGATGTTAAAAAATAAATTAAAAAAAATCAGAAGTTTAAAAACTATTAACCAAGAAGAGATTAAGAATGTATTCTCACTTATTTTAATGTTTTATCCTCATTTAGTAGGGAAATCTACACATTGTCATCACAAAAAGGAAAAAGTGGGTTAAGTATTGTAACTGCAGTTTACTCATATTCCAGCCTCACCTTGTGTTTGCTTCCTGATTTAATGGTAATCAAGTTGTAGATTTTTTTAGGTGTTGTTGTTGATTCAGTGTTGGTAGCCCTCTTTCCTGTTAGCATTCATTCAACTCGATAGGATTTAGACATGCCAATGATTAAGAGCCTTCTGGTTGTGTCTAGTAATCATTGGCATGTGGGATAGCAACGGAAGTGCAGACCCTCCCTGAAGTTGGGCAGCATCATCCAATAGAATGGTGGCTTGCTTGCTTTGAATAAATGTTTAAAGGACAAAAAAGCAGCAGCAGATGCCAGTGCTTCTCTTCTTGACGGCTGCTGCCATCCCTTGAGGATAGCTGACTCAGGCTTCTTCACTCCTGCAAAGTGGACTGTGCCAGGGATTGTCCAGGGAGTTTTCAGAAGCCTGGGATAGTAATGAATTCACTACTTTATTTATTTATTTGTTTGTTTGTTTATTTATTTATTTATCTATGTATGTATGTATGTATGTATGTATATATGTATTTACTCTTCCAGGGTTAAATGGCCCTTTCCAATGGCCAACTTGATGAGATTAAGATATGCAGAGGATCAAGAGGCTCATGGGTGTGCCAGTGAGGGTGTGTCTGGACATGATTTGCATGTGGGATAGCCAATGGAAACAAAGTCCCTCCCTAAGCATGGGCAGCAGCATCCAATAAGAGGATGTCTTGGAAGAACCAGCAAAGCAACAGCAGATGCAAGCAGATTCCTTTTGAACAGTTCCTGATTGCTGCTGTGATCGAATGTCCGACTCTTGTTTCTTCTCTTTTCCAAAGCAGGCTGTGCCAGCGATTCTCCAGAAGCCTTTGGCCTACTACTAGGGGAGCTCCCTGATCTCTCTTGTTCTGGGGATTTCTCTGATTGTGCGTCCAGCTCTCTAGCCCTCAGACTGCCATTTTGGACTATCCAGCTTGTGGTGCGTAAGCCAACCCAGTGAGTCTCCTTTTCATAACCAAACTCCCTGTTGATTCTGTTTCTCTCGAGAACCCTAATGCAGAGGGATTGAGCCCAAACTGCTTAACCACTGAGCCACATCCTCAGCATTTTTTTTTCTTCTTTTTTTTCCGGCAACGTCTCCTCAAATGCTTCGGGTCTAGCTCAATTGCTGAGGCTGGCATTGAACTTGCAATCCTCCAGCCTCAGCCTCCTCCAAGGAGAACTCATAGTCTCTCTCCATCTCTCCCTCTCCATTTCTCCCTCTTCTCTCACTTACCCTCCTTGGAGACCAGGGTAGTCAGGTGTGGGTAATGGCCACCCGTGATGGGGATCCCGGGAATTTAGAAAGTGGTTTGAACCCTATCTATCAACAACATCGATTCAATCCAACACGGGCATCTAAGATGATTGAATTTGCCCTTCAGTACAAATGTACCCATGAGATCCTGTCTCCATAAGTTCCACACCCTGTGTTTCAGGTCAAGAGGAGCACAGGAGAGTAGAAAGTATCTCGCAAGCGGTCGGTCTCTGAAGACTTTTCCCCCTCTTCGAGTCTGCAGCTATGGAGAAGCATTTTCCCTGCTGTGTGAGAGAGGCCTGGGATTGTGGAGAGTATGCTTCAGGGCCCCAGGCACTGCCAGCCATTGAGGAAGCAGATGCTGGGGCCTGGCCTCTGCCTTTGTATCCCCGGCTGGGCTTCCTTTCTGGGGATCACCAGGACTCCAACCTCGAAACACTTTTACCACCCTGGGGTTTCTCAGCTCTGACTGCCCCATCCACGGATCCGGATTGCACAGCACTTTGAGAAGAGGCCCAGAGCTACCTGCCTGCCTGCCCTGGACCAAAGCCTCCGACCCAGCAGGAGCCACCGGCCCCACCAGGAGAGTTGGACGCCTCTAAGAAACCAGGAAGACCGGTGCCCAGGCTGCCCCATTGGACCAAGGGATCTCGAGATTGCCCATACTCTTTCCAGCATCTTGCTCTGCTGGTGCCAGGAGCCTCTGCCAGAGGTTTCCACTCCCATGTAGAGGCTTTACATTCGAAGGCTCTGGACTCCTGGCTGCCTGCCTTTGGCTTGAGAGCACTGGCGTCTCTGTGAACATGCTGCAATGGATGATCCTCTGAGAAGAAACCGTGTTCAAATAGAACAATTCTCAGATTAGCAGTCGAGGGAGAAGTCTATGGCTTCTAAGGTTTTCATGAAAGTTTTTGTCCCTTGTATAATAAAATCATGGAAACAATCGTTTTCCACTAGTGTGCTTGATTTGGAGATTGGGAAATGAAAGGTGGGTTGGCTGGATGCCAGCATGGGCCCTGGGCAGGTGTCTTTTCTTGGCAGGAAAAGGGATGCATGCTGGGGTCCCCTTTGCACAGGTCCACACAGGGTTCTCCCTTGCCTGTGAATCCTGCCCAGTATCAATGTATGGTAAATGTTCATTTCAAGAATTCTTCAGCTCTTCTCACTTCTGTCATTGTTCTGGGGCCAAACATTCACAGGACTAGATCCCAGAGTTGTCTGAATTTTTGGACCCCTTTTCTCCATTTCCTACAGTGAACTGCAAAAATCTCACTTTTAAACCTTTGATTCACCACGGGCAGATGTTTTACATGCTCAGATTAAAAAAAATATTTTCAGGAAAGGCAAAACATGCTAAGAAATGTATGTTCCAAGAGAAACTAATGACCCAGATCAGTTGTAGACATGCGCATATGCTTTCAAGGGAGTCCTTCAATTTTCAGCTTTGGGCTTTCAAAAAAATTTTATTGATTTTCTTTTCTTTTCTAAGAGTTGAGCTTTACAAACACAACCAGGAAGAACCAGAAGTGAAGGACAGTCCCAAATTCAATACTTTATTACATGCACACCTTTAACGGCATCAATTGCAAAGTACATTATTGAAAATTTGGTGCAATTGAAATATCCCTTGAATTCACACACCAGCAGTTCTCTATAATCCAACTTGCACACTGTCACGAATAGAATTAGGAGTAGAGATCTGCAGTTTCTTCCCCGTTCCTCTTCAACGTTTTGAAAAAAGATTGAGAGTAGACAGCCATGCTTCTTCTAATATTTCACAGAATTCACTGATGAAACTGCTAGGCCCAGGACTTTTACTTATTAGTGTTTCTTCCCACCCCCCCTCCCCCCCAGTGATGGACAGTTAACCCAGGCGGGGCCTCAGACAAATGCTCTATACCACTCACCTCTATCCCAGCCTCACCTTGTGTTTGCTTCCTGATTTAATGGCAATCAAGTCGTAGATTTGTTCAGGTGTTGTTGTTGATTCAGTGTTGGTAGCCCTCTTTCCTGTTAGCATTCATTCAACTTGATGGGATTTAGACATGCCAATCATTAAGAGCCTTCTGGGTGTGTCTAGTAATCATTGGCATGTGGGATAGCAACGGAAGTGCAG
Organism: Ictidomys tridecemlineatus; assembly: GCF_052094955.1. Lineage (NCBI taxonomy): Eukaryota > Metazoa > Chordata > Mammalia > Rodentia > Sciuridae > Ictidomys > Ictidomys tridecemlineatus. The sequence continues at coordinate 174,590,591 of NC_135479.1, forward strand.
ACCCTCCCTGAAGTTGGGCAGCATGATGTGTGTAGAAATTAATGATGTGTAGAAATTAATGAACAGCAAGAAGGTGTGATGGGGATGATCTTCATAAGGGCATCTGTCTGCTTTAGAGTTTTCCCTCCTCAGAACATTCCAACCAACCTGAACTTCATAGGAATAGTTACTACATTTCTTTAGCCAGACTGACTACTTTTCTGCAAGTTAAATCTCACTACAATTTACATGATTTGTATTTACTGATGCACAGAAGTGAAGACTTAGGAGGTGCATTCCACATTCTGATGTAATCTGAAGGTCCCCAAATGATTTAAGTACTGTCAATCTAAAGAAAGTCTACTTAGCAGTGAACACAGTGGTCAATTAGGTGCAACCTTTCTTTAGAATTTAGAATGCTTGGCAAAGGGAAGAAAATACATCTTACTAAAAAACAACTCACATGATAGAGAGTATATTTATGAATATTTAGGAAAAACTGTACATGATTTACTCTCTCTATAAATAAATAGATCTGTCCTTGGAAATAATTTTATAGTTTGAAAGAGACAGAATGTTATGCATGAAATCTATTTAAAAATATAAAACCAGGGTTGGGGATGTGGCTCAAGCACTACTGCACTCACCTAGCCTGTGTGAGGCTCTGGGTTTGATCCTCAAAGCCATATTAAAAAATAAAGATGTTTAAAAAAAGGTTTTAAAGAAAAGAAAATGAGATGTTTAAAAAATATTAACCTAGAAAAGATTAAGAATATATTCTCATTTGTTTTAATGTTTTATCCTCATTTAGTAGAGAACTCTACACATTGTCATCATAAAAAAAGTAGGTTTAGTATTGTTACTGCCATTTACTTCTATCTCCAGCCTCACCTTGTGTTTGCTTCCTGATTTAATGGCAATCAAGTTGTAGATTTGTTCAGGTGTTCTTGTTGATTCAGTGTTGGTAGCCCTCTTTACTGTTAGCATTCATTCAACTTGATGGGATTTGGACATGCCACTGTTTGAGAGCTTCTGGGTGTGTCTAGTAATCATTGGCATGTGGGATAGCAATTGAAGTGCAGACCCTCCCTACAGTTGGGCAGCATTATCCAATAGGATGGTGGCTTGCTTGCTTTGAATAAGTGTTGAAAGGACAAGGAAGCAGCAGCAGATGCCAGTGCTTCTCTTCTTGACGGCTGCTGCCATCACTTGAGGATAGCTGACTCTGGCTTCTTCATTCCTGCAAAGTAGACTGTGCCAGGGATTGTCCAGGGAGTTTCCAGAAGCCTGGGATAGTAATTAATTCATTACTTTATTTATTTATTTATTTGTTTGTTTATTTATGTATGTATGTATGTATGTATGTATGTATTCACTCTTCCAGGGTTTAATGGTCCTTTCCAATGGCCAACTTGATGAGATTAAGAGATGCAGAGGATCAAGAGGCTCATGGGTGTGCCAGTGAGGGTGTGTCTGGACATGATTGGCATGTGGGATAGCCAATGGAAAAAAAGTCCCTCTCTAAGCATTGGCAGCAGCATCCAATGAGAGAATGTCTTGGAAGAACCAGCAAAGCAACAGCAGATGCAAGCGGATTCCTCTTGAACAGTTCCTGATTGCTGCTGTGATGGAGTGTGCAAAGCTTCCTAGTGGCTGTACCTGCTGGGGTCCTCCTGCTACCCCTCATCCTGCAGTTTTTCATCAAGGGAGTGGACCTCGGCACTGCCAGGCGACTCTACAAGGGCCAGGTAAGTGGTCTGTGTGCGTGTTATTTTGACTGTGTGGAGGCATCTTGCAACTCTGCAATTAGGTACTTTGTGTTCTTTCTCCATCGCCCTTGGCCCTGATGTTGCTTTATGAGTCTTTCCAGACACACTTCTGAAGATGCAACTCAGATATCTCTATACCCTGGAGCTTGGTGGCTATTCTCCTTCCTGGGTGCATTACATTGAAGCCTACTGTTTGCTAGGTTGCAGTTATTTGAGGGATTGGTGTAGAGATGAGTAATTATGTCATGCATTTGTGTTGATCGGTAACCTGCAATCAGAATAACACCGGGAGACACCCAGGAACACTGTGAAAAGAGGGGTCAGTCCTGAGTGGTGTAACAGACTGGAAGAGACTGGGAGTTTGGCGAAGCCCATGCTGTAGAGTAAACATGCCGCTCTCTGTGTCCTGTGTGCTTTTGGAGAGGAGATAGGAGGGCATTGACTGTGAGAAGAACAAGTTTTCAGAAAGGCCCAGAAAACTGAAAGTAGGGTGTCAACAGAATGATGAAGAAACGGATCTAGTTCAAGCACACGTGGCATGACATTGACCCCAAGGGGGTCAAAATTAGAAAGATCCAGAACGTCAAGTGTGGAATGTAGATTTCAAGTAGTGGAAACCTGGGAGCCATGGTAACATTTTGTAAAAATGTCAATTATTGAAGGTAATTACAAACAGTAAAATCACCCATTTTAATTTATAGTTAGGAATTTTGACAAATGTCATCGTGTACTCTCTACCAAGATCAAGGTTAACCAGTTTCATTACCCCAGAAAAATCCTTTAATCTCTTGTTGTCACGTTCTCTCCCTGAGTCCTTGTGGTGTTTCTCTTTTCAGAATCATGCATAAATGGTGTTCTGGGCTTTATAGTGTGGCTTCATTAACTGAACACAACACATTTGAGATTCATCTATGTAGTTGCTCATATCAGTAGTTTATTTTCTTGTGTTTCTGTGTAGTATTGTGTTTCCCTACAGATTATTTATACATTTAAAAATTGAAGGATTTTTTACTTTGCATCTAGTTTTTGGCAGTTTTTTTTGTTGATCTATTTTGTTTTGTTTTTGTACCAACGATTGAATCCAGATGTGCTTAACCACTGAGCAACATTCCCAGACCCCTCCACCCCACAAGGCCCCACACCCTTATGTTTTCTTTTTGAAAAAATTTTAAAATTCTGACAAAGAGTCTTACTATGTTGCTTAAGGCCTTGTTAAGTTACTAAGTTACTAAGTTTCTGAGGCTTTGAACTTGCCACCCTCTTGCCTTTGCCTCCCAAGCCACTGAAACTACAGGCACAGGCCACTGTGCATAGCCAGTTTTGGGCAGATACAAATAAAGATGCTACAATATCCATTGGTGCACAGACATGCAGACATAAGTTTACATTTCTGTTGGATAAATTGTTTAGGGTGGCATTGCTGAGTCATAAGGTAAACATATGTGGGACTTTTGGGGAAAAACAACTGTACCGTTTCTACTTTCTACCAGCAATGAATGAGAATTCCAGTTGCTCCACAACCTCACTAGCTTTTGACACTGTCATTTGTTACTATTCTTTCTTGTTTTCAAATTGTAGCCTGTCTAATAAATTAGTAATGGTACCTCACTAGGGCTCCAGTCTGTATTTTCCTAATGACTATTGATGTTCAGCATATTTTCATGTCTTCTCAACAATGGGTATATTGTTGGTGAACTCTTTGCTCCAATCTTTTGCCCATTTTCTTTAAAGTGTTGTTTTCTTATTGGGTTTTAGGAGTTCTGTATGCTGGATTCAGATCTACGTTTTGCAAATCTTTTCTTGCAATTTATGGCTTGTCATTTTATTTTCTTAATAGCATCTTCCAAAGAGCAGGAGTCCTTAGTGTTGCTCTTTTTCCATCACTGGGGATTGAGACTTGGTCCTGGAGCAGTGTGATTCTTTCCCAGCATTCGTTGTTGTTCATTCTTAATGGAACCTCATGTCCTGTATCAGGAACAGTTTCATTGCTTTCTTTCCCATCTGTGTGTCTTTATTGCTTTTTCTTTGAGCTTTGTCTAGGAATGATAGGAGTGGGCATCTCTGCCATGGGATTCCTTTAGTATGGCAATCACTTGACTAAAGGCTCTTTCAGGAAGACTGGTGGGCAGCATCAGTGAGGAAGGGGAAGCTGAAGACTCCAAGACAGCTAAACAGACAGAGGAGCCTGTCTGCTCATTACCTCCCATCTTTTTAGTCACTAGCCCACCACTGCCATATGTGGTTCCCTTTCACCTGTGACTCCTGTGCTTGACCCTTTTTCCTCAGCCCTGTTGTCTTCCTGTCTTCTCCTCTTTCCAGCTTCTAGTATCACCATTTAATTTTCCTGGCAGATTTTACCCTTCCCCCATCCTGTGTTTCTTCCAGCCCCAGGTTAGCCCATACACCATTGCCCTTTTTCATTCACTCAGAGTTAGGCCCTCCAAGTCCAGGGCCCCCATGGCTCAAGTATCCTAAATGTGGTCTTTACTCTGGGATTCTTCAGACAGGCCTTATTTCCATTACCTGCATCACCTATTTCAGGCATTGATCCCATGCTCGAACTTTTACTCCAACCATACTCCATTCCCTGACTGCAACTCCTCCTGGAGTCACTTGTTTGGTGGTTGGTGGCAAAGACTCTGGCAAAGGCCACATAAGTTCAAGTCCCAGCTGTAGAACTGACCATCAGGGAGACCTTGGGTATGCTACTTAGCCCCTAGTCACTCAATTTTTCTAGCTGTAAAACAGGGAATTGTGGATTAATTCATGAGCTGTGAGCTGGGTTGCCTACATGGTTCCCATGATACCCTCTCTCTGCTCTACCCTGGCCACTCCCCATGGTGCTCAGGGCCTTGTGTTGCAGCTGCCCTCACCACTGAAAGTAGGTTGGCCATGCTGTTTGCAGGGTGCTTTTCATCCCCAGTGCAGTGACTGGGTTTTATTTTTTTTTTTGCTACTTGGTAATGAACCCTGGGGCACTTTACCACTGAGCTACATCCCCAGTCCCTGCTACTTTTTAGTGTAAATCAGGGTCTCACTAATTTGCTGAGGCTGGTCTCAAACCTGCCTCAATGTCCCAAGTCACTGGGATTACAGGTGTGTGCCACCATGCCTGGTTGGACAGAAGCATTTTTGAGGCCCTGAAATATTTCTGATGAGTGTGCATCCTAGTTGTAGAGTGTGTGCTTAGCATGTGCAAGGCCCTGAATTCTTCAATCCCCAGCACAGATTGAGAAGACCTCTGAATCAATGAGTGAAGCTACAAACATAAGAATAAACATTTTGGAATAGAAGGAAAGAGAGAAAGGAACAGAGAGAGGCCTGGTGCCCTGATCCCCCAGGATAAGAGGAAGAAGAAGAGGCAGCAGGAAGTTGGTCAGAAGATGGGGCAAGAAGATGATGCCTTTGGATTTTGGTCCTGTGGAGTGTGAGGGTGTTTGAGACACACAATTGGAGCAGGAGCCCCAAGAGTGGAGCCAGTGGGAGAGGCTGGTCTGGGTGCCTCAGAGCTGTTGGATTCCAGTTGTGTGTGATAGGGTTCCATGTGGAGAGAGGAAGGTATTCAAATTTACTGCTCAGTTCTTAGAAATTTATTAATTATCATTCCTTAAGCATTTTGGTCTTAGGACTTTATGTTTATGTTAGTTGCTATGATGGTATGAAGGTTAGTATGTCTTGGGTACTTTGGAAGATTGCTCTACTTAAGGGGGATATTACCAGGTGATTGGATCAGGGTGTTTGATAATAGCTAGGTATTTAGGAGCCATATAGACAGCCTAGAAATAATCACCTATTTGCATTTAGACAATTACAGGTAATTGGGGTGAAAGTTCGGGGGAAGGGGAAGGAAGGTGCTCTTAAAAAGAAAGAGTGAGAGAGAGAGAGAGAGAGAGAGAAAATAGAGGAGAATGGAAAGAACAATAAAACTTGAAAAGGGAAAGAAAGAAGGAAAGGGGGAGAAAAAACTAATAAAATAGAATTTTTTTTAAAAAATGAAGTCTTAGAGATCCATTTTCTTCTCTTACAGTAAACGGAGCTGTGCCCTCTGATCTGAGCTTCTTCCCTCTATGTGCTGGCTCCTGGGATTTTCTTTTTTTTTTTTTTAATTGATTGTTCAAAACATTACAGATCTCAAGACATATCATCTTTCATACATTCGACTCAATTGGGTTTTGAACTCCCCAAATACATAATACAGACTCACATCCTGTTAGTACAGAGCCATTTTTCCTCACCAGCCCCTCCCCCCAGTCCTCCTGCCAGTCAGCCTTGCCCGCTCACAGGAGGTGCTCTCCAAGGATCTGGTTACACTTGCAGGCCCACTGCATGCCCTATTTCCTGAATGACTGAGCACTGTCTCTGTCATTCATCCAAGCCCCAGTGCTGTGGAGCGGTGATCTGGAAACCAACAGTTTAATTTTTCTGGACCGTTTTGGTGGGCACCCCCTCAGGAACTGGTGGCTAAGACCTTGGGTGTTGCTGCTGGTGGTAAGGAGAGTTGAGGATCCAGAATCCCCTCAGCTTCCCTTGGCCTCTACAGACACATCCATGCTGCTGGCTGTAGGGGGAGTTGGGTGTTGGGAGTCTCCTCTGCTTCCCTCTGCCCCTACAGTCATGCCCACCTTGCTGGGGGTAGGGGGAGTTTGCGATGGGGGTCTTCTCCGTTTCCCTCAGCCCCCACAGTCATGCCCACGGGGCTCTGGGTAGAGTTTTCTGGCTGAATGTATCTGGTGGGGGTGGGAGTGGGAGACACACACCTGCTAAAGCCTATTTGGCTGGGAAGGAATCCTATCAGATGAATTCTGGTGACATCACCTCTCTGTTATGGTGGGCACCAGGTTCCTTGCTGGAGTGTCCTAAGGGATGGGTGGGTCTGGCTTGTCTCTGGTCTGACCCAGTCTTGGTTGGTTTCCGTTCCGGGTTCCCTATTTTATGAAGGCTTGGTTAGAGACCTCTTCATAGGGTTCCTGCGCCATGCCTGTTGAACTGCCCCGGAGGCTGGTCCCTGCGCAGCAGCGGTGGGTGGCGGGTCTGGACTTCCATGCCTCGGCAGAGATTCACTCGTCTGGGACAAACTTCACCTCCAATAATCCTACAAATTCACCAACAGGTCTCACTTCAGCGGAATTTTGCTAGAAGTTTCTCAGCAGGTAGAATCTGAACGTATTAATGCGACTCTCTGACCCTGTTATTGAGGAGGTACTGAAAGCACTGCCTCCCTGCCTGCCGCCATGTTGGGTCCCTTAAGCATTTTGTATACCTTATGTACAACCAATATTTTCTATGCATGATATATATCTAATCAAACATTCTTTCTTTAAATTTAAAAATTTTGCAACTTTTTAATACTCTGACATTATTTCATTTCTTCTGGTACTAGGGATTGAACCCAGGGATGCTTTACCACCAAACCTGCATCCCTAATCCTTAGTATATTTTGTTTTGAGATAGAGTGTCACTAAATTGTTGAGGGCCTTGCTAAGTTGTTGAGGCTGGCCTTGAACTTGGGATCCTTCAGTCTCAGAATCCCAAGTCTCTTGGATTCTGTTTGCACCACTGTACCTGGTGGTATGTTCATTTCTTAAGTGCTGTGAACGCCATAAACAAGGCAGAACATCATAGAGGACAATGATTCATATTGTTTTTTGGACATATTCCAGAGCTGTTCTGATGTGGAATCATCTTTTCTTCAGTGGAGAAGAGTGTTGGATAGAGGTGCTAGATAGACGTGGAAAGAGGTGCTGCTGGGCCACCTGCCATTATAACAGAGTATTTGCTACCTAAAGCCCATGAAGTTGGATTGAAACTCCACCTTGTCTGTTAGGAGGAGGGGTCGAGGATGGATGAAATCAGAGGAAACAGAAAGTAGAATAAGGGAGAGGAGAAGACAGTCAGTATCCAGGGAAGGACATGACCTTTGAGGTTGACCTTTACTGCTTTGTGTACTGAAGGTCTTCAGCTAAGATTTGCCTGAAAAATTTGATTTTTGATTAGGGAAATATGTCTGGGCATCCCCTTCTGCTACTAGTCTTCCAGATACTTAAATTCAATGAAGTAGATTTTTAGAAAAAATCAAGAGATAAAAGAGTAAAGTGGGAGCAGGGTGAGGACACCATATTTGGATCAGTTGAGCAAAACAGCACTAGAAAGATCTTAAAAGGTACCTGGAAGGATGGGGTGAGAGGACAGGTGTGGCCAATGGAGACAGAGCAAGGATCCTGCAAAGAGAAGCACAAGGGGATGAGGAGCCCTAAGAAGGCAGGAGAGGTGGGTGCTGGGTCACCACTGTCTAGGGAGAGCTGCTCACAAGTGGGTAGAAGGAGGTCACTCTTCCTTGGAGCCTGGGAAGGCAGAAGGCCCTGGTCACTCTTGGAGCCTTGCCATGTTGAGCCCTGGGTTAACTGACCAACTTAGTGAGGGTCACTGGGAGAATGCTTTGCCCAGTCTTGCTGATTTGGAGCTGCTCTTCCTTTCCTCATCTCCCTCCAGCATGATAACCCATATGATGCCGGCTGCAGAAGAAAATGTTTCATTATTCTCTGCGCACCCTTGGGACCCAAGTGAGTTGTTAAACCAAGGGCCCAAGTGGAGCTGGTGGTAATGTATGACACTGGGTCTATTTCCCTGGTCCCTTTCCCCAGCTCCAAGGCCTTAACACTTCCTGTTCCTTTGCTTTGGGCTTTTCTCCAGGGCACTCTAGGAGTTTCTGGGAATTTCATTCTTCCTTGGTGTTTAAGATTCTTGCCCAAAGAATTGTGGTAGAGGGGAATGGCAGCCTGGATAATGCTCCTGGATGAGAGCCCTGGGCTCTGTGCCTTCCCAGCTGAGGGGTGAGAGTGGTCAGTGAGACCAGACAAAGGTGGGTAGTGACTCATTGCATTTGGCCTGTTGCTTCCCAGGTACATGTCAGAGGTTCTGTGCCTTCAGGTGGAACAGGGCGCCACCTGGGGGCCAACATTACATCTTAAAAGATTTCCTTGGGCCCAAGTCTGCAACTCAGGCCCTCCCAAGGTGTGGCAAGTCTGCACCCTTACAGAAGGTAAGGAGTATTGGTTGAGCTTTGAAACATGGGAGTCTGTGGTTCTACATGTTTTGGGGGAAGCCCCCAATGTCAGGCTGGCCCTTAAGCTGAAGCCTTTGGAGCCTAAGAAGTGGGATTATGGACCTGGATGATATAGGGTCCAGATCACAGGGCTTCAGAGCACACCCAGTTGTCCCTGGAGAGACAAAGAGAAAAGACTGCACTGATAACTAGCTGGTTGGCCTGGGACAGTCCCTTACCCTCCTCAGCCACTAATGATGTCTGAGATTAGTCCAGTAGTTTCTAATGTTTTAAAGTAAACTTTTTTTAATTAGAAATTTTTACTCAGTCTCATATGAATCAGATGGAGTGGAGTATTAGGAGTGCAGTGGGGTAGGTAACACCCAGTGCCCCTCAAGGACCCTTGAAATGACTTGTGGTGCCAGCCCTCTCCTTTTTCCTGCCTTAAGAAGATGAGGGACTTGACTGTGAGCAGTGAGGTGGAGATTAGGGAGAGCCCCCATGTCCTGACTCTGTGTTTATCTTCCCAACAGTCCAGTGCTGCAACATCCCACCCAGTGATGCCAGGATGTGAGCCCTACATCAAGGTCTCTTGGGCCTGAGCCCTCACTGAATCCTCTGTTTGGGTTGCCATGGCCCCCAAAGTTATCTAATCCTTATAAAATATATTTTTTGTTGGTTTTTATCACTTCTCTCTGTCTATTTGTTCTATGTTCAGAGAAGCAAGTTTTCTGTGGGTGAGGGGAGACTATGAGGGGCTGGACAGAGCCCTCCTGAAAAGGAAGATCTTTTCTGTCTGGAGACTGAAGCTCAGGAACCAACACTCTCTGGCTTTTTGACCTTGGGAAGACACTTAGCATTTCTCTCATCCTTAAAATATGGCAACAGTAATAATCACAGTGACTAAACTGTCTGGCTTCCTGGCAAGGGCTGGAGATGAGAAGAGAGAAAACTGACCAACCTGTAAAATACCAGTTCACCACAAACTACTACTCCACAAAATAAAAATGGAAGTTATTTATTAGTAGTTCTAATTGTGTGTGCACATGTGTGTACCATTTAGGATTGTGTGTGTTTGTGTGTGTGTGTGTGTTGTGTGTGTGTGTTTGAGAGAGAGAGAGAGAGAGAGAGAGAGAGAGAGAGAGAGAGATTGTGTGTGGTACTGGGGATCAAATCAAACCCAGGGCTTTATGCATGGTAGGCAAGTGCTTCACCACTGAGTTACATCCCCAGCCCTTTTTCATTTTCACACATGCTCTCACTAAATTGGCCAGGCTGGTCTCCAACTTGTGGTCCCCTGTCTCAACCTCCCCCATAGGCTCCCAAGTTACAGGAGTTACCTGCCATGACTCTCTTAGGGTTTTCTATATGCAAGATCTTGCCAACTGCAAACAGATAGTTTTTCTTCTTTCTTTCTCACCTGGATATTAATATTTTTCTTGCCTAATTTCTGTGGCTATAACTTTTAATAAATATAATGAAATACTTTTCATAAATGTCCTTTATTAGGTTGAGGAAGTTACCTTTTATCTCTCTCTCTGTGTGTGTGTGTGTGTGTGTGTGTGTGTGTGTGTGTCTTTTTTAATTATGGAAAGTGTTAGATTTTGTCAAATGCTTTTTCTGTACCAAATGATCATGTATGATATTTTTCCTTCACTATTAATGTGGTGTACTACATAATTGACAATTTCTTCAAGTTTTTGTGTTTAATAATTAATAGCTTGACAGATCAGATCCAAGACACAAAGATACTTTGTTCAAGAAACTGGGGAAAAATTACTCTATAAACTATCTACATAGTATGTGATAAGAATGGGCATTATAATATAAAACTTTTCAACACATAGTAGTTAGCTGCAGGAAACCAATTTTAGCTTAGGAAAATGGTATTCCAAATTTCAGTGTAAACTAGTAGCAAACTTCAATTCCTTTGTATGGAAACTCTCATTTCTGTTTTCAAACTCTTCCACCCCAGCATGAGTTATAATGTCTGGAGCGCTTTTTTCCCCAATCACAAGTGTGATTTCCAATATTCTTGATTCTTACAATTATCTGATAAGACACCATCTGACATGTATCTTTTATTTATTTTTTTTCTGAAATGTATCTTTCATTCATTGCAAGAGCACCACCAAGGTGATTCTGCATGATGTTGAAGCAAGTCTTGGCCATCTCCCCAGTTCCCTGTTTGGTGATGATGTCTCAGACTATCACCCATATAACAATTTTTTGGGGGAGGGATATACTAGAGATTTAACCAGGACATGATTTATCACTGAGATTTATCCCCAGTCCTATTTATTTTTTATTGAGTCCGGGTCTAATAAAGTTGCTGAGGACCTGACTAAGTTTCTGAGCCTGGCCTCCAAATTATTATCTTCCTGTATCAGCCTCCAGAGTTTCTGGAATTATAGACCTGTGCCACCATGCCCAGCTATACTCTGTTTCTTCAACCAGAAACACTTTGTTCTGAAGTATAAAACCTGCTACTCTGTTTATATCCTTTAAGGGTTTCTCTGGGGATCCAGTTTCCTCTAGAAAATATTTCCAAATGGGCAAATTGTCCTCCCTTTTCTCCCGCTTCCCTGTGTGTGAGTCCAAATGTGGGCCTCAGGAGGAGCATTCTGGGTCATTCTGGCTGTCCGCAGCTCTCATCTATAAGCTGTTTGTCTTCTCTTCCACAAAAAGCCCAACATCCTTTCAACAATCTCCTGACTTACTCTAAGAGTGTTTATTTATATGGTTGATTTATTATATGTAAGATTGTGTGGGTTTTAAATTTTGAATGTGTGACTGTTAGTCCACAGGTTATTGGGGTGGGGTGCTATGTATTTTTGCAGGTACAACTCAGACATGAAAACTTAAGTGAGTAGTACATGAAAGGAAGTTAAACTTGTGTGGGCATTTGAGCATACAATATATACAGTATTCCATATATTGGCTCCTTCTACTCAAGACTGATATTTGGAGTGGATGGAGCAAAAGAGCAGATGAGTTTGGTTCTCTATTCAACAATGAATTACCTGAGTATTGATTAGTGCAGGTGGTTTTAAACAAGTTGTAGATATACATTATAAATTAGTACTCTTTGGATTTGATAGGCAAATAATGTTTTATACTTTGAGACAATACACTCTACACTTTGCACTGAAAGTAAATAATATTTAGTGCTGAGCCATGCCCCTGTGTGGGATATATAATAAAAATGGAAGGATTGAAAAAACATGATGCAGTGCTCTAAGAAAGCCATCATGCCAGGCGCCTGGCACATGTGTATAATCCCAGTAGCTCTGGAGGCTGAGGCAGGAGGATCTCAAGTTCAACAACAGCCTCAGCAATTTAGTGAGGTCCTAAACAACTCAGTGAAACCCTATCTCTAAATAAAATATAAAGAAGAGCTGGGGATGTGGCTCAGTGGTTAAGCACCTCTGGGTTTAATCCTCAGTACCAAAAAAAAAAAAAAAAAAAAAGGATACGACATAGATTTTAAGTTTTAATTTTTCTTTCTAATAAAGCAAATTTCCTGGGATAGGAGGAGACATGTCTCTAACTGTACAGCAGCATGTAAGTTCATTAAGATAAATTTCTCTTAATACACACTCTCTGATAGGCTCTGCTGTATGCTATGCTTTTCTCTCCTCCTCCTCTTCCTGTTCTCTTTCTCTGAACTCTCCTCATGCTTGACAGCAGCAGGAAGTGCCACTTCAGGTCCTCTTCCTGGGTCATCCAACTTTCTCCCTGGGGAAAATTTTGTAGGGTAGCTTTTATTGAGTGGAGTTATTTAAAATGTTAAGGTGGAGGGTTAGGAAAAAGATACATTATGAAGAAAATGAGGACAGGTGCTAACAAAATGAGGCAGTGGTGAAGCATAAATGAATTCAACATTCAGACAGAGAAAGAAATTCTTTGACTTTAAGGATCTGGGCTCTTGACACCGCCCCACCCACTTCCCTGCCCTCCCATCCTGATGGGAACTGCAGTAGGAGCTGTGCCAGGAAGGCCAGTGAGCACCTTGGGGACTGATGGTAGCAGTTCTCTGCTCTGAACTGCCACAGAGTGTGGAACCTGATGGAGGTGACATGGTTAACTAGGTATCTTGGTGTTTCCATTTCTTCTGTAAAACAGGGAGATCATTTCTCCCTCATAGTTAGTTGGGAGGCTTGAAGAGTTACCAGGGATGTGAAGCACTTGGAACAATGCCTGGCATACAGTACACATGGGGAAGGAACCTGCCAAAGGAGACCTTTGTTTTCTCAGGGGCCAAGAAAAACACTGACAAGACAAGAATGGCATTCAGAATAACAAGCAGACCCATTAGCAAGAGAACTGTGTCTCAAGAGCGCTGACTCAGGAGCGATGGAGAAAAGCAAGAGTCTGAACTTTCTGAGACCCGTTTTATATGTCAGCTTTTTTATTGGTTTGAAATTCTGCACAAATTAGGTCCTGAGAATTTTAAATGGGTTTTAACATAACTCCTTTAAAATACATTGAAACTCTATAATCCTTTTTATAAACTAAATATTCGGGCTTATGTTTGTCTATTTGTTCAGTTGGCTGTTCCCTGCCTTTATTCCTTCACACCAATGAACAGAATTGTGCACTCCTGCTTAACTCTGACCAAACACATAAACTAGTTTATGTAGCTGGAGATCTTGTCACTGAATTGACAGAGTAGGTCTTAAGTAAGTTGCCAACAGAGAGATGGCAACATAACCTAAGTTTTCCCTTTGCCCAGAATTCACACAAAATTGCAATTTAGTCTTTGGGCTAACATTGATCAAGAATTAATTCTCTGTAGTTGTAGTGTGTGTGTGTGTGTGTGTGTGTGTGTGTGTGTGTGTGTGTGTGTGTGTGAAAACTCCCTCATCTTTGCCTATGACCTCAGCCAGTCATGGCTAGTCACACTCATCAAACACCCAAAGACAGCTATAGAGTAAAATTTTATCTTCTCTAGAGGAGCCAAGCAAATTGCAAAACATCAAATTTGAATTAATAAATGGTATAACAACTGGATACAGAACTTTTCCACCCTTAAAATGTGGTTTATAAATTTGATCTTCAAGTTTGTTGCTCCCTTCTTAGGCAGATAGAATAAGTAATTACTACTAAATAGTAGTCATTCAAACTTCTCAGTATCAATGGATTTACTGAGAAAAATTCATGGAGTTGAAATTACAAGTTTTCCAGTGAACGCTGAATGATTTGTGACAGCAGTTTGGCTCCTGGACTGGTTTTAACAGGAACAAATTGCTTTAGTCAGGAATATATCACCACAAGAATGTAGGGAAAAATAGAATGTAGAACCTGATAAAACATAAATAATTTACAGATAATTTAATCTTTATTCACTTGGCCATCCCTGGACAAGAACCAAGAATCATCCTACTATGGGATTTAAAAAGCAAAAGTAAAAGTCATAGTGACCGATTTTTACTATAGCTTCTTAGAGGAACTTTATCAGTTATGTTCAAAACTTAAACTCATCAGTTTTATGGGGTATTTTGAATCTTGGATTGATTATTCAGTTAGAACAGTTGTCCTGTTTCCTAATACAGATGAGACTGTGTATTCAGACTAGATTAAGAGACCTAAATTTGAGTGCATTTACATAGACGAGCTAGAGATATATTTAAATAAGCACATTTCATTACACTTCCCTAAAAAGGAGAAATCTGGAGTCACATTGGATAATTAAATGACATAGGCTTTTAGATAGTCATATAATATCCCCCAATTTTATTCCACTAGTCATGCTTTTGGATTATATCACCTACTTATCTGGAATTTGGGGATTTACTTTTGTTTTGCCAAGTATCAAGTTAAGGATAGAACTGTGGATCCCTCTACTGGTGTTTTCTTAAAATTGCAAGTCTTCACTAATTAATTGTTCATGGAATTCACATAGTGAGTTGCCACAAGAATTGGGGGGTTGGGGCTGGGGATGTGGCTCAAGCGGTAGCACGCTCGCCTGGCATGCGTGCGGCCCGAGTTCGATCCTCAGCACCACATAGAAACAAATATGTTGTGTCCACCGAAAACTAAAAAAATAAATATTAAAAATTCTCTCTCTCTATCTCTCTCTCTCCTCTCCACTCTCTCTTAAAAAAAAAAAAAAGAATTGGGGGGTGAAAGAGGGATACTGGAAACTATATAGGATAAATAGTAAGGGTAAATATTTTTTGGTAAAACTGTTTCAGATGTAGCTATGAATGCACACTCAAGATCATGTACTAGTTAGAAGCACTCAGTAAGTACTCAGGTACAGCTATAGTCATCACGATGGAGAGAGGGCTGTGTACATGAAGAATTGTACCCTGCCTTATTTAAAATGCTGATAATTTTTACTATTAACTTCAATTAAAAATACAGTATTTAAAGAATTCATTGAGAATTATGTTCTTTCATGCTTTTTTTAAAAAAATAGTTTTCTTAAAACTTTTTTTTTAGCTGTCAATGAATCTTTATTTTATTCATTTATACGTGGTGCTAAGAATCAAACCCAGTGCCTCACACGTGCTAGGCAAGCACTCTACCACTGAGCTACAAGTGCTTTGCTTGCCTCCTCCAGTCCTGTATCCAAAGAGCACATTTTGCAGAAAGAATGAGGGCACAGAGAATGAACGGGAGCACACATGGGGATGAGGAGGAGATGAGTGTCCCATGTATTCTCCCTTCTCTAGGAAGCAGGAGGTGGAGTGATTAGAGCCAGCGGCCAGGCCTGGGCAGCGGAGAGTTAGTGTGGCTACTGAAGGGACTGGGAGAGAAAGAAAACCACCTCCTTGGTTTCTATGAAAATTCTAATAAAATTGAAGAAAACCAAAGATTGTTGTTATTTAATCTAAATGTAAGCGTCTTCACTCTTGCGAGCATGTATTTGGCAGACAGCGCATGTAATTTTGTTCTGTCTATGAACTTTTTACAAAGAAAATGAAAAGATCTTACCTGATAACAATCCTGCATTTCATGTATATGACACTGCTGGGAAGGGTATGTTTTGCTTGCTGTGATATTGAAGGTTTTTATAATGAAGCTTTGGTAATTTTTAAGTTTTCTCACAATGTGCAGAAGTATTGAATTAAAATTTTGACTTTACAGAAATGTGCATCTCCTTAGATGTGCATCTGTAAAATGGCCATCATTGTTTCTGGTCAAATATCAAGAGGAACAACAAACACCTGGGCTCCCCAAACAAACCTGTAGGTACTAGGTGAATGGGCACTGCTTGGGGGGTTAGAAATTTCAAACATCTGAAGGCAAAAATGTCTGCTCTTTCAACTACTCCATGCTCAAACACTTTTTGAGAAGATATTTAGCTTGATGTCATCACATTAAACTGGTTTGGGAAGAGCAGAGGTATAAGCCAAAGCAAATTTTATATTTGGTTGTCTTTAGCTTTACCACTACATGAAAGGAAAGAAGGGTGTCCTAAAGGTTGAAGGGAGTTTTGAGAAATAATATTGGAAAAGAAAACAGGAAGAATATAAAATATATTATTGGGTCATGAGGGACAGAAAGAAGCACGTTATTTTTAGTGAACACAGGTAACTCTTCAACTGATCCAATTGTATTTATTTTCTCTTTTTCTTTTCTTTTATATTTTTAATGGTGCTAGGGATTAAACGCAGGGCCTTGTACATGGGAGGCAAGCATGCTACCAACTGAGCTATAACCCCACCTGCTGTGTTCCCCTTTATCTTCAGAACATATTATTTTGGTCAGTAACATTTAAATATCCTATTGCATACACAGAGTTAAAATTAATTACTGTATCAGAGAATAGAAATATCCTAAGAATGCTATATTATTCTCACACACATTGATTGCTACTATGAATTACTACTAATTGCCACTGTTGTTCTTTTGCTTAAATAATAACATTTTGCAACAGAAAAGCAAATAATATAGAGTAATGAATAATTTCAAATAAACCTCTATTTTTTTCTTTTCATATTAAAGTAATAATGTTTATATTATGTTATATTATTTTTGTCTGGTATGACTGTGGCCTGGGTTGATTTTCTAAGAAACTGGTCACCCTAACTAACTTTCTAACACTGGCCAAGCTTGAGTATGTTAGGGAATTCACAGGAAGCACTCAGTTAAAACAATTGCAACTTTTTGATAAGTTTGAGTTTTCCAGGCAAATCAAGCAGGAAAAATCATTTTGTTCAGTAAAGGGGCTTAGCATTTTCAAATACACAAATGAAAGAGAGTGGTTGTCAAACTGTATTATGGCTCTTTGAACTAATTGGCAGTCATTATGTTTTATATATAACAGTTGAGGCAGAAAGGCCATGAATTTGGACTGGTTCTCTTTCTATCATATATCTATTTATCTACAATCTACTTATAACATGTTTTCAAAATATGTGTGTGAACTTCTTATGTTGGGCCTTTAAAAAGAATGGTAAAATTTTCTTCAAAGAACCATGTAAAAAGTTACATTATAAAGTTATTGGATTATAAAGAGTTCAATTCAAAATAAATACGCAGTGCACAATGTGTTTCTTAAAAAAAAGTATACTCAGATTCACGCATTCAAGAGGTCTATGTAAGTCAGATCTCTCCACATAGTGATGTGTATGTACATACAAACAAACATATTTTTTCAAAGGTTACATATAAATAAGACTTGGGCCCTGATGGTACAAACCATTTATTCAAGGAATGAGTTGGAGAAAGAGGAATGAGTCCAAGCCTGGGTGCCCTCTTGTTACCCCTCCAAAGAACCCCTCTTCTTGGAGAAGAAGGAAGGAAGGAAATAGAAAAAAGCTGATATGACATTGAAGGGATTGTTGAAAGCAAATCTGATGAAGGCTCAGAATAAAAGAGGAGAACTGCAGAGAAGGAGTGGTCTTAGAGAATACTTAAGGAATCATGAGAAAATCTGGACAGTAGACACCTCTGAGGAGGTCTCAGAGGCAAATGAGGAATATGTTATTGGAAACATAAACAGGTGATCCTTGTTATACAGTGGCAATATTATACATCATGTTTGTATCTTAGTGTTTGTTGGAAGGTACAACTGATAGCCAAAAAGTTAGATATTTGGTTGAGAAAATTGCTAAACAAAGTGTTGAAGGAATGGCCTGGCTCCTTTTATTGGCTAATAGTAAAATGCCATGAGAAAAATGACTTAAGGGCAGAATTGTTAAACAAAAAGAAAGCAGAACTTAAAGAAATGGATATTCCCAGCCTCTCCACAAGGTGGAAAATGAAACCTTAAGGGTGTGGCCAAGTGACTATTTGATAGGGAGCTTTGTTTGATGTGAATCACAGACTGACTCAGTTATCCTAGGTGAGAAACTGCTGCTTGAACTGGAGGGGAAGTAGAGGGGAAGGAATGAAGGCAGTCAGTGATCAGCTTTGGATTTTACAGGAATGAACCATAGAACTATTTGATGAATAATGTACACTATTATTCAGGACAAAGAAAAGACAGTCTTCAAGGCAATTCAGAGACCCTCAGGGCTGCCTCCACAGTCTTAAATAGAGGGATCACTGCCTTGCTTTCAACAGGCAATTTGAATTCTGTCCAAAGCTGTGGGCTACTATTCTGAGCTTAAGAAGCAAAACCTCATACACAGAACATTTTCATCATTTTTTCCCCTTTGGTAAAATCAGTCACTTAAGGTGTGGTCCTATAGTTTCTGTTTCCTTTGGACACCAGTTTTCATTACTCCTGTTGGCAATCAGGCCAGGTTGGATGTGAGACATCTCCTTTACCAAAATGTGAAAATTAGGTCATTTCCTGAGCTTGGCAGCAGAAGAAAATGAGGCACTTGTTGAGCATCCAGCTCCCAGAGCCTCTAGTGTCCAGCAGTTTCCAACCCTGTTTCTGGAGTAAACATAACTCAGGTGCCCAGGCCAGAGAAAAGTCATGTTTTTTCTTTAGAAGTATCTCCCTGTGAGCTTCTGATGGGCAGCAAAGCTGTCTCTCACCACATGGTTCTGCCAAATCTATTGCTGGCATCATTTGGCTGAATGAACAAGGGTCTTTGTTTTTGCCTTATGCCAAGACCCTAGAGAGTTCAGACTTAGAGGCATGACTGACCTCTCCTGTCACTATAAATTTCCAAATGTGATAACCCACTGGAAAACAATGACCCTTGTGCACATATTTCTCTACTCTGTGAGCCAAAGGAATTTCTGGAGGGTAAGGAGGACAGCTAATGGTTGTTAGATGCTTAACATTTGCAGAAGGGGTGAATTGAAAATGCCTCCCTTGTGCAGTCAAAGAAACTCAATGGAGCACAGAAACAACAGTAGGTAGAATCCTTACAGGTTTATAAAGGCTTCATAAGCAAACAAAGGGAACCCAGCCATTTCCTGAGGAACCACTCCAGGTAATGCCCCTCTCTCAATGGGTAGAGTTTGGCCAGAGAGGGGAGAGGAATGCTCAGGAGGAATGAATGTGGGAGAGTAGAGTTTGGCTCATTCTGAAGTGTGTCACTGGGGCTTTTTCAGAGCACCTTTTCATCCATTAGTCACCACAGGATAGCCCAAAATGGGATTGGGTTAGGGCTGAGGGAGGAATCTTTTAGTTTCACTGGGAAGTGACCCTAGCCAGAATCTCGCATTTGTCCCAACTGAAAGATAGGAAAAATGACAGCCCCCAAGACAATGTGACCTGGGAGGAAAGAGGGAGGTGTTATAGAGAGATTGCAATAAATTACTGAATGGATCTTAAAGCATCTTCAATCATCAACTGGCTGTCTGAATCTACCAGTGCTGGGTGAAAAGCCACACTGCAATTCTGTACCCTTTGACCCCCTCCAGGGTTTGAGTATATTTTTTATACTATAAATATACCAGGCAGTACATTAATCATAAGTGGCTGTAGCTATTGTTCAAAATCATAAACAAACATCATGATATCTAAAAGCATAAGTAGAAGGGGACCCTGGTTGGGTACAAGTGAAAAATGGTTACTAATGTCTAGACAAGCATTCTCTGAGAGGGTAGATTGTCCACGAAAAATGGGAACCCAAAGGAGAACAATTTGACATTGTATAAGAACAGAAATATTTGTGTTTCTAATCAAGGTGTGCTACAGGATCAAGAAGCAGAGGTGGAGTTTTCTCATAGGAGAAGCTCTTCTTTCATGACATGGAGTCTCAGGGTAAAATGGAGATTGTTTTGTCACAGCCCATATAGCCTGGCCCATAACTTTGGAAGAAGGCAAAACATTCATCCCTTCCAAGTGACAATGGGTGTTGAAGAGAGGAAGTGGATATGTGACACCACTCTGGACTGCCGAAGTCTGGCTGGGCATAATTCACAAACCACTTGTCAAGCAGGAAAGAACTTTATTTTTAGTACCCACGCCAAACCACGGGAGCTCGCCAGGAATTCCCCAAGAGCCCAACCACCACCTCCAGCACTTCCAGCGAGCACACTGAATTGGAACTCTTAGGTCATTTTCAATTTTCCCGCTCTTGGGGCAGATTGGCTGGGTCGCGTGGGCGGGGCCAAAACAGTCCCCCAATGAGCAGCTCCGTGGTCTGAAAGGGCGGGGAAACAGCCCAATGAGCAAGAGTAGCCAATCAGCTGAGCGGGTGGAGCCTGGCCCTGGTATTTTGCCTCCTCAGAGTGGTTTGCTCCTGGCCGGCTCTCGCCTCTGCCCGCTCCTGGAGGAGGCATCGTGGGCAGGGTGGATCCCCAGGCCCCGCTCTCAGGCGGCACCCGGGACCAGATGAGAAGGCGAGGGAGGTGGAGGCGGGGTGGGCCACCTCGAGGGAAGGCGGGGACACGGAGAATGACACCAAAGCCACGGAGCTCAACACTGGACATTCACCCTTTCCTATTGCTGATTAGTCCTGGAAGGAGAAAAACAAATAGTGAAGCTCTGAGTTAACAATAGGCCTCAGAGGAATAAGCCAGATATGAATCCTTTCCCAGTGATAGTACAGTGATCCCCTGGGGGAAAAGATCAACTCTGGGCCTTCCCCCCTTGCCCAATTAAAACAAATTTCAATTTTTTTCAGTCTCTTTTCTGAATGCCCAAAGTGACACATTCTGTTGAAAAGATAAGTCATTTGTCAGTGTAACATACAACAATCCCACATTCCTTCTGTAACTGAGTTTCCATTTTCTACTCAGAAATTGGGCTTCTCTAATGCCTGACTCCACTACTGAATAAAAGGCATGGCTAATCCATGAAGTCTGTGCCCGCCCCAGTAATTTGTGCTTTGATTAAAGTGGCAAACCATTTTGGTTATTTTTGCTTACACCAGCCCTTTGTTCAGCTCCACAAAATCCAAAGACAGATGGGATTAGAGACACTGTATACTCATACCAGACATGCTACAAGCCTGGGTAAAATGATGAAAAATGGCTTTGCCAGAAGCCAACATGCCTGACAGGACAGGTGGTTAGAAGCCACATAGGTCATGAATCCTGTCACCTGAGTCTGGTAGAACTGTGGCTTGCAATAACTGCATTTAATTAGCTGACATGTTCCCATTATTGTCTTCCAGAAAGAAAGAAAGGTGCATCTCTGAAAGAAGTGGGATGAGGAGGAGCTTATCCTGGTGAAAATCCCTGCAGGGGCCTGATCTGGAACTAGAAAATCAGGATCAAGTCCTGTTCCTCCCAGTGTTGAAGATCAAAACCCAAGAAACATTAAGGCAAGAGTAAAAAGTTTTATTTAAAGGATAGAACACCCCCCCATACACACACACACACGGGGGGGGGGAGAGAGAGAGAGAGAGAGAGAGAGAGAGAGAGAGAGAGAGAGAGAGAGAGAGAGATTGAGTTCTCTGGAGAGGAGGGGATTCATAGCTGGTATTCAAGGGAGTACGAATTTCTTGCACCTTTAATAGATTTCAGATTTTTCGTTCTTGTCAAACCCCTCTACTTCCATCCTGCCTATGTGGCCAAAAGGTGGGAAGGGAGCCATCCAACTGGTACACCCTAACTGTTTTACATATGTCAGGAAGGGAACAACTGAATGGGTACTCATTAACAACTCCTTTTTGGAATAAACAATTCTCTGGATGCAGGTAACTTTGGCAACAGGATGGAGGAGGGGGACCTGCTCTGGAGATATTTGCATTGTATTTCCTTTTTAAAGAGTCTCCATCCTTCTGACCCAATCCTTCTTTATCTACACTGACTGTCCTTTTGCCCTAGTCTCAGTGCCACCAGCCCTGATCTATCTTTCATCAATTTAATTTTCCTTGGCCAGGCACGGTGGTGGCACATCTCTCTAAACCCACGGGCTTGGGAGGCTGAGGTAGGAGGATTAGAAGTTGAAAGCCACCTTCAACAATTTGAGACCCTGTCTCAAATTATAAAGGGCTGGAGATGTAGCTCAGTGCCCCTGGGTCCAATTCCCATCCAGAAAAAGGGGGTCACTACATGTGGGCTTTAGACAACTGTGCAGTTGCTGCATCTCAGCACAGACTTCTCAGTCAGTCGGTGGTAGCAGTTCTAGAGTGAAATTGATGTCACCTGGATCACAGGTTTCTGTAATCATTGTGAGAGAGAAACCAGAAGTATATGGCCATTTTCAGCTCCAGTTGGGATGGGAAGATGATTTCTGTCCCTCACCAAGTCTTATGGTGGGAAGAATCTGCCAAACACAGAGTTTTAGGTGTTCCATGGCCAATACAATGACACATGTCAGTATAAAAGAAACACAATTATTTTCTCATAATATGCAGCTCATGGGGAGGCAGTTGAGGGACAGGAGAGTGACACAACAATATCCCAAGGAGTGTCTGGGTAGCATGACTTGTTGCCTCAAGGGTGGCACTCTTGGTGGCACTCTCAAGGGGCACTCCAGTCAGCAGGTCTAGCCTCAAGACAGAAGGAAGGGGGCAGATCTATGCCCTTTTATTGGAAATGCAAAATCTTCTCCAGAAATCCTCAATAGACATTTGAACACATCCTTTTCACCAGAATCGTGGAATTCGGAAATTGTGATAGTTTTTCACCCCAGAAATGAGGAAAACTAAGATGTTTAGTTGGTAGATTGCTACCTCCTTCCGCATACTGGAACTCTGTCTGAACAAAAAAGGAAGAGAAGATGGGATGAGCAATGAGCATTGCCTGCTTCAATTAGCACTGGGACTGAAAGCGGGATAAGAGTCAGCTGACTCCTCTCCATGACATCTCCCCAGAGACTGTATTAGTCAGCTTCCTATTGCTCTAACAAAATAACCAGGCATGGTTATTCTGTAAAGAGATGAGGTTTATTTAGCCCAGAGTTCAACATTTGGCAGCCCCTGCAACTGAACTTTGATGAGGGTCATCACAACGTAGTGAATGGCAACATGGTGGAAGAACTGCATAGCCAGAAACTGGGGAGGATGAGTCTTGTTCTTTTTAGAACAAGCCCCTCTCACAGGAACTAATGGGGGCCCATGAGAAGTCCATTATTCCCTTCCAAGGGCCTCATCCCCAGTGGCACAATTACCTCCCACTAGGGCCCACCTCTTGCAGGTTCTACCCCCTCAACCCTGCCACACTGAGAACCAAGTCTCCAGCCTATGAACCTTTGTGAGACAAACCACATCCCATCCTCACAAGCTGCAACAAAACCACCATTGTAAGAGCAGGATGTCCCAGTCTACAGTGTGTACGTGAGGGCAGGAGAGGGTTGATATCAGACGGCACAGGAAGCAGCCAGAGCCCCCATTCTGGAAACTCTTTGATGTTTCTTTGATACTTTTTTCCTTTCCTGCTGTTGTCACAGCACTCTGAGTGGCAACTCAGAAGAAGTCACTGGTGGCTTTGTTTTGCTGGGAAAATGAAGCCAAACCATGGAGTTCTCCAATGACTTGAAGTCCCCAACCCAACATCCAGTTGGATATGCTTGGTTCATACCCAGTCTTTATGCCACGTTAAACGTGGTACTGCTATTGAATGTCAGTGGTGTGTTTTTATTTATTTATTTATTTATTTTGCCCTCCTGTGAGTCTCCATGCAAGCTATCATGTCGCTTACAAAGACATAGAAAGGAGATAATGCAGAAGCAGGGAAGTGGAAAGGGCCAGGAGTGGGGAGAAGGATCTATAGTTAGAAGCACAGGTGTTTAAAGTGCCTGATGCATTTAGGGAACTGTGGGAGGCTGGTAATGCTGGTGACATTTGGTGGAGTCTCTGTGATCTGTCTCTTGCCTGGATATTTGGATCTGTCCTTAAGTTCTGTAAATCTGACCTCAGGTAAGCCAGGCCTCATGGGGAGCTCTGGGTTGCTCTAGACTAACTGAGTCTGGCTATGGTTTCATGTGCAGGTGGCTGGCCCTGAGTGGGAAGTGGAACTTTGCCCTGGTTACTTGCCTCTTTTTTCTGGTAACCTTCAGCAGCTTGGTGTCTCTGAACTTCTCTGACACTGGCATCTTACATTGAGGTGAGGCCTCAGACCCATGAGAAAAGGAGGTGGCATCCCAAAGGCTGATACCCACAGGAATAATTTCTAAAATTCTAACCCCACCTATGTTTCAGGGTCCATTCTCCCCATGTCATCATTACTTAGGTTGTGGCATTTTGTTTTCCAAGGTACTTAGGTGTGTAAAAACAGTATCCTGGAGTGTTTCCAGTTGCTTTGGAAGGGACGGAAGGGCAGTCTGGACAGAGGGACCAGCAGGCTCTTCCAAACCACATTAGTCCTTCCACACTCACCTCTTCCCATTTCACATATGACTTCAAGCACTGATCACTATTCCAAAGGGGGAAGCTCCATACATAGCTCTTGTGGCAGGAAACCCCCTTCTCTTATACTGCCAACCCATCAGAGTGGTCAGCTTGCTCAACAGGGGCTAGGATTTCCCTGCCCATCTCTTTCCAGTCCTTCTTGTTGCCAAGAAAAGCTATGGGTCTGCCTCTGGCAGCCATATGATGGAAAGGCCTCTTGCCACTGCTCAAACCTCTTCCCATGCCAGGCTACTTTGAGCAGGATCCTGAGGCAGGATACAACACTTGGATGTATCGAAGGTATTTCAGATACTCAGGTGCCACCATTGCTTCTTCCACCACCCACCCAGGATCTTCCACTGTGAATATTGTAATATTTGTGTGGAGGTGAGCACCCCTCTTCCCTTTCCCCTCACCAGTCCATCACTGGGCACCTGGCCAGGACCAGGAACCTCACAGCATAAGGAGTGGGTATGAGACTATATTCCCACACTGCTTAAAAGTGGATCTCAGCCACTCTTGATCACTTACATTTCTTATTGCCTCTGTGTCTGCACTTGTCCTGAGAGGGTGGCCCTTTTACACAGGAACTGATATGCAATGGGCATCACATCTGTGCTGAGCCAGGTGGAGTCAGAGAGGGAAAGGCAGCACCTGTCCCCTCCCCTAGGTTGTTGATACTAGATACCTAGACCCTTAGGCCAGCTGCCATCTTCTGGGGATCCTTTCCTGTCCTCATCTGGGTTTCCAAGTTGGAGGGTTTCCTGGGTTCTGAGTGCTCTTCTCTCATATGCACACCTTGCACAGTTTTCCAAGTGCAGAAGCCTGGCTGGGGAAGGGTGATTTTTATGTCCTTATCTTGTATCTGAGAAAACAAAGGCCCAGAGTTGTTGTTTATCCTGCTCCAGGTGACACCAGGCAGGTCTAGTCTTTAAAGAACTTCACTCATGACCAGTGACCTGATGAGCCATGGCATCCAACTGTGTTCTAACAGTAGAAATGCCAGGTTCTTCCTGAGATGGGAGCCCATATGTGAGGCCATGAACAGGCAGCCTAGAGGGTCAGGTTGGGCAAGGCCTAATCATTTGAGGGTGATGGAGGCCAGGCTAGATAGAACCTCGAAGTCTGCCTCCTCTCCCCAGAGGAGTCTGACCACCACTGTAGGTGGGTGAAAAACTGCATGGGGCACGGTAACATCAGGCAGATCCTGCTGCTGCTTGAGTCTCTTTGTACCTGGGTGCCCTGCTGGTGACATGTGTCATCTTCCTCAGAGATATGCCATTGTCCTTGGACAAGGCCATGACTTGTCCATTTAGTTTCAAGGACCCACATTGGAAACAGCAGCAGTTTGTAGAGGGAGGGGCAGGAAGCCAAGTGGTGGGATAACAGAGGGTTGGACTGATGTGGGCAGGTCTAGAGGGAAAAGTCCCTTGGGAGGACTTGTCCAGGACAAGTGGAAGGTGAGTGGAGTCAGGGAGCTAGGTTGGGTAGGATATATTGTGGAGTTGAGAATGTAGGTGGACAGAGAGATCCGTAATGAAGGTAAGAAGGGGAGAGGTAGGAAGACAGTGTGATGCAGTGAGGTTTCTGTTGGGTGTACTGGACTAACTTTCCAGTGCAGGGAGGTAGAGTAGGTGGGTGGGGCCATATGAGGGAAGGGCCATGGAGGGCAGAGTCTCATCAAGGGGCGAGGCCAGTGAGCAACTGTCCCCAGGGTTGGCTTCTTAGCTCTCACACAGCTTATTAGGGGCTGTATCTGCCACAGCCATTCTGCTGCCATTCATTTTGGGGCTTTGATCCAGGCTTTAGCTGTGAGCACCACCAGGTGCCCCAGAGGGACATATAAGTGGGGCCCAGGGCCTATGTTGTGATACCTGACTGTGCAGACTAAAGTTGCACTTCTGCCACCCGCCACTTTTTATGCTTTCTCCACTTCCCTTGGCCTCATTAGTCCTTCCCCACCTACCTCTTCATATGCAGCTCAGACTTATCCACTTGGAGCTCACTGGTCCTTCTCTCTCCTGGGTGCATTGCTTCCAGAGCCTACTGTGTGCTAGGTGTGCTAGGCTGTGGGTTATTTGAGTGATGGGTAGAAAGGTGAGTAAGTACATAGAACACTTGTGTTGATGAGCAACCTGCAATCACAATAACACCAGAGACACCCAGGAACACTGTGAGCAGCCAAGTGAAAGGAGGTGAGAGTGTGGCGAGGCCATACTCCCTATCCTAGGTGTGATTGCGAAGAAGCAGAGGACAGGAGGGCATGGCCTGTGAGTGACACACCAGTGCTAAAAAGCACAAAATCCCAAAAGTAGGATGTTAAGGGAATGATGAGGATATGGCTCTAATTGAAGTCCAAGGTGGCATGGGCAGTGAAGTCGACCCCCTGGGGGTCAGGATTAAAAAGGTCCAGAAAGTCAAGAGCAGAATTCAGTTTAGATGCAGTAAAAAGCTGGGAGCAATGGTAGAATTTTTTTTTAAGTTGTTACTTGAGGAATAATTTACACACAGTACAATTCACCCTTTTTCATCTGTGGTTAAGGATTTTGACACATGGATACTGTCTTGCACTCTCCACCGGGATCAAGGTTAGCCGCATTATTCACAGTAGCTAAACTATGGAACCAATCTAGATGCCCTTCAGTAGATGAATGGACAAAATAAAATGTGGCTTATACACAATTGAATATTACTCAGCAATAAAAGATAATAAAATCTTGGCATTTGAGTAAATAAATGGAGTTGGAGAAAATAATACTAAGTGAAGTAAGCCAATTCCCAAAAAACAAATGCCAAATGTTTTCTCTGATATAAGGTGTCTGATTTATATTGGGATGGGGGTGGGGGAGCATGGGAGGAATAGACAAACTCTAGATCAGGCAGAGTAATGGGATGGGAAGAGAAGAGGCAAGGGGTTAGCAATGATGGTGGAATATGATAGACATCATTATCCAAAGTACATGTATGAAGACAAGAATTGGTGTGAACATACTTCATATACAACCAGAGGTATAAAAATTGTGCTCTATATGTGTAATATAATTATAATATATTCTGCAGTAATTTATTTTAAAAATCCAAGAAAAGAAATAGCAGAATAATGACTGCCAGGGGCCCAGAGTTGGTTGGGCTGTGGACTGTTAAGGTGCTGGTCACAGGGGACCAAATTACACTTAGATGGGAAGGTTGAGTTTAAAGGGTCTACTATCCAATATAATGACTACAGTTAACAACATACAACGGAATGACTACAGTTGGTAATATTATATACACTTGAAAATGACTCAGAGAGTCTATCTTAAGAGTTCTCATCACAAATAAGTAATGAAAGAGTGTATATGTTCAATAGCTTGACTCAGCCATTCTTCAGTGAATATGTTTCAAGATATGTTGTATCCCATAATCATGTACAAGTAATCATCATCATCATCATCATTATCATCATCATCATCAGGGATTGATCCCAGGGTGGCTTAACCATTGAATCACAACCCCAACATATTATATTTTTATTTGGAGACAGAATTGTATCATAAAGCCTGCCCTGTTAATAATGGAAACTGGGAGATTATTTAATTGTGTATATTGCTCACCTCTGCCACAGTTTCTTGTTATTTAGTTTTGTAGATTGCCCACCACCTCCCCATCTTCTTGTTATCAGTGATACTATTTATTTCTCTCTCTTAACTGAAAGAGAAACAAATAGAGATAGGATGAGCAGCCAGCACTGCCTGGTTCAATTAGCACTGGGCCTGAGATTAGATAACCATCACCAAACTTCTTCCCATGCCATCTCCCCAGGAACCATATTATATGGTCTCTGTATTAGCCCACTTTTTCTGGCTCTAACAAATTACCCAAGAATGGGTACTTTATTAAGAGAGGAGGCTTATTTAGCTCAAGTCCAATATTTGGCAGTCCTTGTGACTAGCCTTTGGTGAGAGTTCTTACAAAATGGTGAATGACATCATGGTGGGAGGACATGCAAGGGGTCAAGAATTCATGGCTAGAAACTGGGGAGGATGAGTCTTGTTATTTTTAGAACAAGCTTCTCTCACAGGAACTAATGGGGGCCCATGAGAATTTCATTACTCCCTTCCAAGGGCCTCATCCCCAGTGGCACAATTACTTCCCTCTAGACCCCACCTCTTGCAGATGATACCAGCTCAACACTGCCATGCCCAGGACCAAGCCTCCAGCCTATGAACCTTTGAGGAACAAACCACATCCCATCCTCACCACCTCCAACAAAGCCACCATTGTAAGAGCAGGATGTCCCAGTCTACAGGTGTGTATGTGAGGGCAGAGAAGGGTTGCTCTCAGAGGGCACTGGAAGCAGCCAGAGCCCCCATTCTGGAATCTCTCTGATGTCACACTTGTAGTCATGGTACTCTGGGTGTCAAGCCAGGAGAAGGAGTAGTTGGCTCTCATTTGTTTGAGAACAGGCAGTGAAGCATGACTATCTCAAGTGGTTTCTGGTCCCCACCTGCAACCCCAGCCAGATCCTGACTTTTCTCAAGCCTTTGGGCTTGTTTGACTATGGCTTTTCTCGAGCCTTTGGGCTTGTTTGACTATGGCCGCACTGGTCTCTCTAAGCCTAGTGTTCTTCACCTTTCCATGAGTCTCCATGCCAGCTGTCGGTTTTCTCACCAAGAGACAGATGGGAAATAGACAGTAAGAGTCCAGAGGCAGGGAAGTGGAGGGAGGCCAGGAGGGGAAGGAGGATATTTAGTGAGAAGCACAAATATGGGAGTCTGGTAATCCTAGTAACATTTGGTGGATGGAATGGGGTCTGTCTCTAGCCTGAATATTTAGATCTGCCCTTAAGGTGTGTGATTCTGATCTCAGGTGTGCCAGGCCTCACAGGGCTCTGGGTTGCCCGAGATTAGAACTGAGTCTATCCCTGATTTCAAATGCCAAGTACTGGCTCAAGATGGAGAGTGGTTCTTTCCTGTGGCCACAGATCTTTTCTGCATCCTCATTATGTACAGCCTCATTTCTACGAATGCTTCAGACTCAGGCATCTTACATAGAGGTAAGGTTCAGGCCTGTGGGAGAGGGAGGTGGCACCCCAAGGGCTGGTGCCTACAGGGGTCATTTCTAAAGAGCTGAGCCCCCCTGTGGCCTCAGGATCCCTTCTTGCCCTGTCATCATTACTTGGGCCCTGGCACTTCATTTCCCAAGCCACTGTATTGTGAAAAAGCAGAATACTGGAGGTTTCCCAATTGCTTTAGAAGAGAGGCCTGCCTGGGCAGACTGGCACAAGAGGCCAACAGGCACTTCCTAAACAATGCAATTTACTCTTCCTCCTTCCCATTTCACACATGACTCCAAGCACTGATCACTATTTCAAAGCGGGGAGCTCCATGTAGATCCCTTATGGCTGGAAAGTCCTTCTCGTCCTTCTCTCTGACTCCCCGTTCATTCGAGTGGTCAGTTTGCTCAACAGGGACCAGGATTCCCCTGCCCACCTTCTCCCCATCTTCTTATTGCCCAGTGATACTATGGGTTGCCCTGAGCAGCAGAGTGATACAAGGGCCTCCTCCACTTCCCAAACCTCTTTCCCTGCCAGGCGCCTTCGAGCAGGACCCTGAGGCTCCCTAGGTGGCACGAGTGAATGGCAGGTTATACAAAATGCCGTGGTGTCCCACCTGTTATTTTCACCGCATGCCCTGAACCTTTTACTGCAAAAGCTGTGACATCTGTGTGGAGGTGATTGCTACTCCACTTTGTCCACTAACCAACCTATCTCCTGTCACCTGGCCAAGACCAGGAACCTCACATCATGAGTGGGCCAGGTGGGGGTATCAGACCATGTTCCCAGAGTGCTTCAAGTGCCTCTCAGCCACTGTTGGTCCCTTATATATGTCATCACCTCTGTGTGTGCACCTGTCCAGGGAGGCTGGCCTTGTTTGCATAGGTATTGATATTCAAAGGGCATCACAACTGTGCTGAGCCTATGGAGTCAGTGGGGAAAAAATCAGTGACTGTCCCCTCCTCTGGCTTGTTGATAGTAGATCCCCAGCCCTTTAGGCTAACTACTGCCATGTCCTGGGGATCCTTGCCTGTCTTGGTCTGGGTGTCCCAGTTGGAGAGTTTCCTGGATTCTGAGTGCCTTTCTCTGATGTGCACACCGTGCTCGGATTCACAAGTGCAGATGGCTGGTTGAGCAAGGGTGTTTTTTTATCCTCATCCAGTGTCTGAGAAAACAGAGGCCCAGACATGTTCTATCTTGCTCCAAGTGATACCAGGCAGGTCTTGTCACTAAAGTCACTCAGGACAGGTGAAGTGATGAGCTATGGGGCTAACTGTGCTCTAATCATGGAAATGCAGGTTCTCCCTGAGATTGGAACCTGTGTATAGTGAAGATTTTTCATGTCTGTATTATGCTCAGGTCAGTGAGGATGGGTGGAAATTACTGATGCTTATCACCAAACTAGTCAAGTATGCATGTGTGTGTGTGCAGGGGATTACATAAATTATTTCTATGAAGCCACTCCCATACCTGTACTTTAGGTTCAGAAATGTCTGATTAACTTTAAAAAGACAAAATTAAAACAGAAATTAAAACATCAGTTTCTGATCTCAGTCAGTTTGGACCACACCTCTTTCCTGTCCTGTCACCACAGACAGTTCACCAGCTAGGTAATGAAGCTGCAAAGCAGACAGTCGTGTTTTTAGCTGTGCCCTGCTGTTGTGCAGGGACTCTGACCCAGGAAACAGATTTAGGGTATAGGCTCAAGGTCATAAACATGAACTTGTGAGCATGTATGTTGGAACCTTTTACCTCCTTTGGGACTGTGGCCATTATTGGGTGTTGGCTGAGGTGGCCTTATGGGTTCTTCCAGAGCATTTCCCTATAAATGACCTGGCTGGATTGGTGAACACAGGCTTTTAGCCTGCACACATGGGCTTTGGACCTTAGCCCCACCTGTTTTACCTGAAATCTGCCTAGGCCTCTAGTGTTAACTAACTGCCCCCTATTGGTTCTTGATACTTTCTCTCCTTACTCCCACCTTCTAACACTATATAACCTTGTCCCTGACACAATAAAGTTGAGATTTGCTGCACTTTCATGGCAGACATAATTCCCAGCTCAGTGTGGTTTCTTCCCAATCTTGGGGTGGGAACTGGGCTGCAACCCTTACTCTGTCACTCAGCCCCTTGGAGATGACAGGCTGGTCTTCCCTGTCACCCACGTACCCTTGCCGCAAGGAGCAACACATGTACCCCCAACCCTTATGTAACCTGTTGGCAGTGTGACTACTTGTTTGAAGTGCATATAAAAAGGGCCTATGGAAATGGTTGTGAGGAGGGGCTAAAATGGAAGTGGCTAGAAGCTGAACCTGAAGGTGACTAATGGCTATGGATGCCTGTGAATAAATGATGACCAATATTCCCACCATGTCTTATATCTCCTTCTACCTGCTAAACCTATTTCCTGGGTCTGAGCCCCTGCATGATAATTGGCATAGTTGGCAGGATGTTCTACATGTGAGAGATGCTTTAACCCTGGTGGACAGGAGGGACCTGTGGCTAAAGAGCACCTTGTAGCACTCAGTTGCCATGGTCCTATTAGCACAAATTCTTGTGTAGAGTTGGGATATGGTGAATAGGTCCCTTGTGAGCATAGAGAAGACTTCTGATTACCCTGAAGTGAATCTGGACCTGCTGGAGCAGAATGTGAACTGAGCAGTGGTGCCCAGGTGTCAGCCCATGGCCAAGGACAAAGATGGCAGTGGTGGTGCCAGTGAGAGAGAGTAAAAGACTGAGGAGCTGCATGCACAGCTGCTGGGGCCATGGGGTAACTGTGTCTTACAACTCTGAGAGCAAACACTGATGCAGCTTTACCAGAGACTGCCAAGAAGAAGTCACAAGATAAGGAAGAAGCCTTGAGAACCAGAGTATGGTTGCCAGAAGAGGATCTGCATACCTTGAAAATACCCCTCAGCCTCCCCCATCATGCTGATGGAGTCCCAGTAAGAGGAGAAAGGTTAACTAATGCCTGCAAGCCCAGCCAGTGGTCAAGGAGAAAAATCAAACAGTGCAGCTGATGGCTCTGATGGGCAGCTGCCAGCAGGGCTGACCCAATAGTCAAGTTCACCTCATTTCACCAGTAGTAGAGTTGGAGATGGTGGACTTGGGAAAATAATTTGGACAGAGGCCAAGAGAGCCCCTGTCCAATTTGTTGTTATGTCTGTGAGATTTAAAGGTTCTCCTGGCCAAGAGGGGCAAGACACCCCATGTGCTACATGTTATGGATTCTGCACAAACTTCTTACTTAGATGTACTGGAGGCCAGCAAGAGCCAGGAGAGTACTGTATATTAGAAGCTAGCAGGCACCAGAGAACCCAAATGTGTCAGGAGCCAGCCAGTGCCAAGAGAGCCCAAGTGTATTAGGAGCTGGCCTGAGCCAAAAAAGAGAGAGGTGCTAGGGCCTATTACCTATGTAGGTGAACCAGAAACAAGCCCATACCTCAGAAGTAAGGCATCCATACTCTTCAGTGTTTGTTACACTAATGATTCCAGTAGTGGACAATTGCCCATGTGGCTGGCAGTGGCTCTGAAGTAAGAAACAAGCACTGTTTGGTTTGATATAGGTATAAGACAAGGAAGCCAGTGAGCTGTGCTAAATGGTGATAACAAATGAAGAATTCCCCATAGTGATATGTCTGATAGTTGTGCTGTGTATTGGGGACAAGTTCTTTGTCAAGAGCCTTGGGAGCTAAGCCACCAAGAACAGGTAACTGTGGGGCATGTTATGGACCATTGCCCCCCATGACTAGCCCAGGGAATGATGAAGCAGATGCTTTGGCTAGGGTGCAGTAATTAGACTGGGTGCCTCCCACCAAAGTGGTGGCTTAGTTGCACTGCTGCCTTCAAAATTCAGGTATGAAGATGATGTGGAATGTAGTCAAAGAGTGGGGTTTGACTTTAATATGGGATGCCCTGGTAGAGGCTTACCAGGCATGTGTGGTTTGGGCTCCAGAGTGTACACACCCACCATGCTTTGAATTTCCAGATTGCCAGGTAATGTGGAGACACATCATTTTGACACAAATTGTAGGCTGACAATCACCCTGTATTGTTCGCCTTGACAGCAGTGGATATGACCAAAGGCTTGTTGTTTGCCTGACCCAGTGGTCAAATAACTCAATGCACTATGATTTCACCCTGTGTTGTCAGCCTTGTATAACCAGCAAATCACAATAGAAAGTGACTAAGGTACACATTTTACAGGTCAGGATGTATAGTGATCGGCAATTCAGATTCAATGGAAGCTGTGTGTTCTTTTTTTTTTATTTTATTTTATTGGTTGTTCAAAACATTACAAAGCTCTTGACATATCATATTTCATACATTAGATTCAAGTTGGTTATGAACTCCCAATTTTGCCCCAAATACAGATTGCAGATTCACATGGGTTACACATCCACATTTTTACATAATGCCCTATTAGTAACTGTTGTATTCTGCTACCTTTTCTATCCTCTACTGTCCCCCTCCCCTCCCCTCCCATCTTCTCTCTCTTACCCCATCTACTGTAATTCATTTCTCTCCTTGTTTATTTTCCGGTTCCCCTCACAACCTCTTATGTGTAATTTTGTATAACAATGAGAGTCTCCCTCCATTACGATGCAATTTCCGTTTTCTCTCCCTTTCACTCCCACCTAATGTATCAGTTTAATGTTGATCTTTTCTTCCTGCTCTTCCTCCCTGCTTTGTTCTCATTATATCAAAGAAGACATTTGCTAAGACCTGAACTTCTCAGAGGAGGACATACAATCAATCAACAAGTACATGAAAAAATGCTCACCATCTCTAGCAGTCAGAGAAATGCAAATCAAAACCACCCTAAGGTACCATCTCACTCCAGTAAGATTGGCAGCCATTATGAAGTCAAACAACAACAAGTGCTGGCGAGAATATGGGGAAAAGGGTACACTTGTACACTGCTGGTGGGACTGCAAACTGGTGCGGCCAATTTGGAAAGCAGTATGGAGATTCCTGGGAAAGCTGGGAATGGAACCACCATTCGACCCAGCTATTACCCTTCACGGACTATTCCCTGAAGTCCTTAAAAGAGAGTGCTACAGGGATACTGCCACATTTATGTTCATAGCAGCACAATTCACAATTGCTAGACTGTGGAACCAACCCAGATGCCCTTCAATAGATGAATGGATAAAAAAAGTGGCATTTATACACAATGGCGTATTACACAGCACTAAAAAATGACAAAATTATGAAATTTGCAGGCAAATGGATGGCACTAGAGCAGATTATGCTTAGTGAAGTTAGCCAATCCCTAAAAGCTGTGTGTTCTATGTCACCCACAGGCTGCAGGCACGATAGAGAGATATAATGGGTTGCTTAAGCAAGAACTTAGGTCTGTAGCCAACACACCTTCCACAAAGAGGGTGGGAAGAGTGCCTATGGTAGCTGTGAAAGCTCTGAATATGAGTCCCCAGTGAGGAGGAACAGCTACTGTGTCACACAGCAACACCAATATACATCTAGGTGACAACAAAGGATGCTGAACTTAAGACTGGGTTTGGGAAATGAGGGAATGTTCTTTTGCCTGCTCCCACTGGAATGACTAGGGGCTAGACTCTGGATTGGACATGACTCTGGACAGAAAAGTTCTCCCACCTTCACTGGGTAGCCCTGTTGGCCCCACAGGGAATATATTTGGAGTGTGATCTTTTTGTAATGCCAGGGATAACTAATGAAGCCCCTCCCCCTGGATGACTTTGCCCAGGTACCACAGTTGGGACACAAATTCTAAAGTGCACATTTGTTATTTCCATTTGACCCATTGTGAGTTCCCTGGTGCTTGTGCACACTGAGCTTGCTGGGGTACAGGACCAAGCAGTACAAGTGTGATATCACCATAAGGGAAGCTGCCACAGGCAGCCACTGTGCTTTCCCAGGACTGAAAGCTGGCATGGATTTCCCCAAATGCATGTGATTTTCCTGTGCTAATACTTATAACTGCTTTGTTCTTTCATCTGTAGGTGTGTCCTCACATACACCATTGTGAACTGTACACACACCTATACCAGACATTCCTTCTGGGTATGCACTGAAATACTTGTAAGCTTTGCTAAACAACCCTGGTGAATCAAATCTATTCCTGAACAATTGAACATGGCTAGAAAGACTTTAATTGCCAGTATGGGATAAAATTGATAATTATTTTAGTAATCGTAAGGGATGGGGCTTGTCTTTAAGTTGTATATTGTTGCAGCTCATGTTGTTATGAATACAGGGCTCTTCTCTCCTTGCAAAGGGATCATTGCAGAAGACTTCAGGTGTGTAGATTATACAGTAAGGAATCCTAAAAAGGTAATTGGGGAAAGCCAGAAATGACTATATTTAGGCTGCCTCACTGAGAATTCTGGTGGGCTATGTTATATATCCAGAGCTAGGAATTGGCTCTTACGTTTAGTCAAGGTCAGAAACACAGTAATTCACCATATAGACTCAAGGTTGTAAACATGAACTTAGAAGCATCCCCCGCCCACCCCATGTAACCTGTTGGCAATGTGCCTTCTTTGTTTTGACTGCATATAAAAAGAACCTATGGAAATGGGTGTGAGGAGGGGCTAAAATGGAACTGGCTAGGGGCTGAAGCTGAAGGGATGGGGAGACTGGCTAATTGCTATGGCTGCCTCTGAATATTTCTATATTTCCACCATGCCTTGAATTTTCCTCTACTTACTGAACCCTGAATCTGAGCTTGCTGGGATATAGAACCAAGCTGTAGAAGTTGATATCATCATTCAGGGAAGCTGCCACAGGTGACCACTCTGCTTTTCCAGGATGCAAACCTGGCAAGGAATTTCACAGCCTCTGTTCAACACCTGGTATAATTAAAACC
Source organism: Ictidomys tridecemlineatus (assembly GCF_052094955.1). Lineage (NCBI taxonomy): Eukaryota > Metazoa > Chordata > Mammalia > Rodentia > Sciuridae > Ictidomys > Ictidomys tridecemlineatus. Next base: position 174,626,906 of record NC_135479.1, read on the forward strand.
AGATCAGCACACAAGTTTTTTCTCTATTTGAGCTTATACTAGGACCTGGATGTCTCTGAAATAGAATTAATACACACAGGTAAGAATTAAGGCCTGATGTATTCTATACTCTCTGTGAATACATGGCATGAAAAAAAGTTCCAGATGATATTTAAGGCAGGAATAAGCTAAAGAAAATCTTTCTCATTAACATAAGATGGGAGGAAAGATATCTAAAATCCCACTTTTCTGAAGATGAAAAGATTCAGACACCTTAGCCCTGGGTCAAACTGTTGGTGTGTGTGGCTTTGCTGACCTGGCTCACATTCCCTCCGAGGCACTGCATGGAGAGAAGCCCTTGAGGACAATTACTTGCGTAGGATAAAAAGTTAAGATTGGAACTAAAGAATATGCATGCCTCAATTTATATAATTGAGGCTAGGTTCATTTTTTAACAATTTTTTTTTATTATAAACAAAGTTACAATGAAAATACTTGAACATGTATTTTGAAGATATTATATGAGGGTGACTTTAGATGAATAGACTTGCTGAGTAGAAGGAAGGGCACAGGTAGCTAGTAAAAGTCTCTCAAATCATAGCCAAAAATTTCTCACAAATTCATTCCAGAATATGTGCAAGTTTTCTACATCTTACATAACAATAATTATTTTTCTACTTGAATTACATGATTAGGCAAAAGTATAAGACTAAGGCCAAAAAACGTTTATTGTGTAAATTATCTGCATAATTGAAATAAATATTAAGATGCTTACAAGTCTTGATTGTATCCTTCTACGGCTCATTTTAGATATTTTAGATTTTTTTTCATCCACACTGCTTTCATAAACTTTTAAAAAAATATAGTTCTAATAGGGACTATGCTTATTAAATTAAATTTAATCAGAAATTAAGCAAAACTTGTAGAAAAATAATATGCACATTAACTTAAATAAATTTGGTATATTATATAGATTAAACTTCAGAGTGAGATCAGAATAACAATGATTTTCCAAATTATTTGAAGAAATATAAATTTAAGGCCCTTCTGGAAGAAGTTATCCTTGGATCTTTTATATAAAATGAATATACAGTTTTTATATATTATGGTTTCAAATTTAATTTTACCTCAGTAATATTACTAAATTGTTTTATTCCTTTAAGCTCAGGTAGATGTTTGTAAGCTACCTGTTACGCCATAAAAATGCTAGTATTTCTCAGAATTTAACAATATTTTTAAAAATACACAACAGGTATGGGAAGGAGAACTGAGCACAAAGATTATTGTAGGACAGATAAATCCTGCTTCAGGGACTAGCTTGAGGCTGGAGAAATAAAAAGAAAACAATTTTTAATAATATGACTTTCAATATAACAATTATGCACATCTTCATGAGAAAAGATATAAAAATTGTCAGATGCTTACTCAGATAATGACAATATTGGATGTGAGACAAGTAAGAATGTTAGAAGCTATTCCATGTACAAAAGACAAAATAAAGGAAAGGTGCCAGTGGATGATAGAACTAAAGCTAGTATACTCAATGTATGTCTACACCATGCAAATGATTCTTAATGTGTAAGTCAGAGTTGTTATCTAGACTCAGAAAATGATAAAAATCTAATGCTTTCACCTACATAAATATCAACCAGATATGGAGGTGCAGGAGGTCAAGGCAGGAGAATCCCAAGTTTATGCAAGCCTTAGCAAATTAACCAGGCAATAAGCAACTTACCAAGACTGTGTCTCAAAATAAAAAAATAAATAAAAAAAACTGGGAATGTGGCTCAGTAGTTAAAAGACCCTGGGTTCAATCTCTGGTACCAAAAGAAAAAAACAAAAACAAAAACAAAAAAACAATTCAGCAGTATGTTCCTTTGGCAACCTCAGATATTATGATAACCATAAACTGCTCCTGCAAGTTTCCAAGCTCTCCCTGGAGGGCAGTATTGTCCCCACAAAAACACTGACCTAGAGCTCCTCTGCAGAATTAACTGGATGTCTTTGCCTCTTTACCATCCTAGGCTAGCAGGAGCAGGAAAAAGGCCTAGAGACATTGTCTTGCCTCTTTTCAGCCAGTTTTGTCTTACAGTGTTCTTGCACCTGAGGAGAAAGTCTGAGTTAAATTTCAGGATTCTAATTAGGTATATACTATAATAAAAACAAACACATTTCAGCTGACCCTGGCTCTAGTACCTAAGAAGAAGAGTCATCACCTGCTTTGATTATTTAAATAATCTACTCAAGAGCAATGAGTTGACTCTTTTATAACCTGCTAGAAAACTTTTATTTTTCCATCAATTATAGCCCAAATAAAAAATAAGCTGTGTCAACACTGTGGTGTGCATGGTGTCCAGAGGAAAACAAGTAAATCATTTAACATTAGAAGATCACCTGTTAGAACCATATGACTTGGAAAACCAATATGGAAATAGCATTCTGGAATTCTGTTTATCCAGTCTTTGAATGATTGACATGCTGCTAGTCAAGTAAGTTCTTCATGGCTATGCATATAACTTTGAGGACCAGATAGTAAAAAGCCTTTCAAGTTAGTCAGTATTCCAGGCCATGAGACATTCTCTAGGCCTTTTTCCTGTTCTCTTGCAAGCCTAGGGTGGTAACTCAGAATACATGTTTTTGCCATGGGTGATGCACTTTTCACTGAGGACAACAAGAACCTTACAACTCTTGTAGACCCTGTTTGTAGAAAACTGAGTACTGGGACTGGGGCTGTAGTTCAGTGAAAGAGCATTGTCTCACACATGTGAGGTACTGGATTAGATCCTTAACACCAAATGAAAAAAAGGAAATAGAATAATAAAGATAAAAAAGAAAGAAAACTTAAAAACAAGAAAGAAAACTGAGTACTTATTTGGTTCTGAAAATAACATACTGTTGATTGAACCTTGTTCATGTTTGCCTTGAGACTAAGCATATGGCATGGTAAAGAAACCTTGGAGTGTAATTAGGTTCTAAAAAATCCTCTTAGAATTCCAAAGTAAAAAGCGAATTCTTTACTTTGGATTTTTGGCAGGAACCTTCACACTGTGCCATAATTAATGACCTGATTATGATTCCTGAAACATAATATAAATTTTATTAACATATGATGGTATCCCAGCTCTGAGCTTATCAAAATCTCAAAAACAAGGTATAAGGAAGAATCCCATTTGAAAGAATTAGAAACTCATAGGATTTAGTACAAGTTTTGGTTCAGTAGATATTTTTGAGTGAGTGAATATTTTCGCAAATGAATAAACACATGGACAGATAAATGATAGATTACTATATAATTCTTGATTAGCTAGAAAAGATACTAGACTCCTCAATTCATAAAACTGAAATTCTATGAAATTGAGCCCTTTTATCATTGTCCCTTAGCCATTTAAGAACTAGAGCAGTTGTATCACTGTCAGAAGTTTCTGAGTCATAATCCTCTTGACTCAATTATGCTGAGTAACGTGGTTTCCTAGTACAAGTAGATCAGTCTGAAATTCATTCTAACCCTGACTTTCTATAATCATTCCTTGTGACATATTTTACTTCAGAACTTTTGAATGCAGATAGCTTACATTATTTGAGAATATGGCCTCATTAGGGAACTGTTAATGTTTTCTTCTTGGAGGTGGAAGACTCAGTCTTCATTGCACAAGGATGGGGTAGGTTTCTGTCAACAAAATGTTAGATCAGATATTTGGGAAAGATTTTCAGGGTGAATCTTCATCCACTGAGTGAGTAAAAGTTTCCATGAAACTTAAATGTGGCCTTTCTAAGATCATCCACTCTGGAGTCAGTTCTCTTTGAATCCCACCTCTAATGCTTCCTTTGATAAGCCACTTAAACCTTCATTGCTCAGTGTTTAATCTGTAATATTGGGATAATAAAGAAACCTTAATCATAATTTAAATGCTTAAGCATGTCAAAAGCCTAAGAATTATGCCTTTCACATATTGAACATCATTTTTATTATTGTTTCTTCTAAGAAAATAAACCACCCAGGTCTTTCATCCTCTTAATGGGCATTTGACTTGTGCTCTAGAGGGTTTGAACTGACTCAATGATGCTGTTTCATTCCAGGACATTTGGGAGGATGTTAGGGTTAGTTAGGGCTGTTTTTGGTGACCAAGAAGCTGAGAAAACTTACTGTAACACTTGATGGATTATATCAGGTCTTAACCTGTGTCCTGATGCTTCCTCTCACAGCTGACTCCTGTCAAGAGGCTCTGTATTATTCCAGGACTGATGCTGAGCAAAAGGAACTTGACCAGATCTTGTCTGACATGCTATTCACGAATAAGCCATCTCACAGATAACCTGTCCTGACTACCCACACTTGTGCTCTGTTCCCCATGTCTGTGATCTTCCCAGAGCTTGGTTATTCCATCCCAGCTCCTGCTTTACCCTGTTCCTATTCCCCACTCCTACTCCTAATCTTCCTAAATACCAATTGGGTCACTGGGACTCCACTTGTAATGATTAATTCCCCAAACTCCTCCTTCCTCCTAGCCTGAAACTCTGAGCACTTTGCTCATAGGTTGTAATATTACTGTGACCATCCTGTCCTTTGTACACTTTCCTTTTTCTATAAGCCTGCCTACTTTGCCTCATCTGTGGACTATCTTGTCTGTCTATGACATTGGACTTTATCTTGTATCTTGGTGTTTAAAGCAGTGGGTCTTTTTTTTTTTTTTTTTTTTTTTTTTTTTTTTTTTTTTTACCTCCAGCTGCTTCCTGATACTGTTGTTTCATTTAAGTGGGTAGAGATGCTATGTGTTAACCAAAACTCATTTCTTCTGCCTTGTGAGTGTAGAGTTAGACTACATGTTCTAACTTCCCTTACAGTTAGATTTGGTCATGTCACTGAAATCTAACTAAAAGAATGTGGGCAGAAATGATGTCCTTCCTTTGTTTGAACCCACACCTTCTCTCTCTTCCTCTATGGATTGTCTAGATACAGGGTTCTAATAGAGGACTTTTAGGCCATACAAGAAGACAGAGGCAGGATGCAAGGAGCCTGGTTCTCTGAATGATGGCAGATAAGACTGCATACTGAGTAGAAATTTCCAAACTGATCTTTATGTGAATGAGAAATAAACTTTTGTTTTGCCGAGTCACTTTTAATGTTTTTAGATATTCTATATAATTGAATGTTACCCTATTTTAAATGGTGGGCCTGTCTGAATCCAATTCTCAGCTATTCTCCAGATTTCCTGTCTAGTTTTGCTATAACTCTCCAGGCAGACCTGACTTGATTCTCTTCCGAAGGAAAATACTTCAAAGGCACATCTTTAATTTTATGACCCTCAAGCCTCAACTAACATGGGTTTATTCAACTTTTCCATACCCCTTAAATAATCTTATAATCATGAATCTTAGACCCCCTTTGGAAACCTACAGGTAAACTCCCCCCGCAAAAAAAAAGAAAAGAAAAAAAAAGGAAGCCCATAATCACAAACCACATGTTTAAATTGCCTGAGAGTTCAGAGGTCCCTGAAGTTCACAGAGCCCATATTCCAGGAGTAAACAATGACAAAAGTCAGTTTTATACCAGTTCTCTCACACTGGGTTGCCCTGTCTTCAGAATTAGATAAAAGCATTTGAGAGTCAGAGTCTTGATAAATTCCCAGGCTGGGCTTGAACTTGCTATCCTCCTGCCTTAACCTCCAGAGTCACTGTTACTACAGATGTGCACCCTCATGCCCAGCTCATGTATCTATTTCATTAGTGAGGTTGAACCTTTAAATCTGATAATCAAGTCATTTGAATTTTCTCCCTTTTTGAATTGCCTGTTCATTTTTTTGCCCATGTTTTTATTGTGGTATTTGTCTTCTTTTTTAAAGGTCTTTAAGAAATCTTTATACATTAATGATACCAAGTATTTGCCACAAATATTGAAGATTTCATTCCCTCATATTGTTGCCATATTTTCCAAAATAAAACTATTTATTTCTTCCTTCCTACATTCCTTGCTTTCTTTATCTTAACTTCCCTCGCTAATAATCTTTTTAATATTTCTATATCAATATGCATCTTCTCGTAATTGTGATTGATGTAATGTGTTGCATATAAGTATTCAATTTATGAGCTGTTTGGAAGAAAGTGGCTAACATACTGGCAGCTCTAGGATAATTGCTGCTGCAACAGTGAAAGCAATAATAGTGGCTATGAGAGTATCAAGAAAACATTTGTGACTAAGTAATATTAATTCATCATTGGGTATAGATAAGACATTATGCTATGGACAGGTAAGAGAACTGGAATCCATTCATGAGTTCATTGTTTTAAAATTATGTTTGCAATAATATTTAAACTGATATTATGGGTAGAATAATAAGTGGCTTTATTTTCTTGAATAGTAACTTTACAGGGCCATGGTTCACAATGAAATAATTGTCTTGTCATTTAAGGCAAGCATCTGCATGCTTTCTTGGCAAAGTGCCAGAAAATAAATATTGCTGGCTTTGTGGACAACATGATCTCAGTCACAATTATTGAACTCTGCTATTCAGGCATGGAAGTAGCTACAGTCAACATGTAAATTAACAAATGTGACTGAAATCCAATAAATATTTATTTGCAAAATGTGACCCATGGGAAGGAGTTTCTCAACATCAGTTTTTTTTATTTGCTTTATTGTTATTATTATCATTATTATTATTGGTAAACCCTGTATAGCTAAGGCCCCTGAAAATTTCCAAGAAAAATAGAGATGAGGTCACCATTTTTGAGGGCTGTCTCTGACTTGAGGATGAAGAGGGTGAAACCACTTTGTCCTCTACCTCACCATCAAACCATTGTGCCTTGGACTGGTGGTAGAGGCACAGGCTTGGGAGCCAGACCACCTGTATTCAAAGCCCAGCCATGACAAAACCCAGCTGTGTGACCTTGGTTCAATTGCTTTACATTTCCATGCCTCAGTCTTCTCCTCTGCACAACAGGGGATGGTGATGGCATCCTGCCTCAGAGGCTGTGGTGGGGATTAAATTAATTAAGACAGAGAATGCAGAAGTGGGTGTTTGGACTGGAAACCTACAACTGTAACCTGAGAATTTGCCAAAGATAGGCCTGTGGGAGATCAGCCTCTCATGTGACTAAGTTAACTCCCCTGCTGTGTGATGTGGCATCAGGCACACATGCTGCTAGACTGCCCCACTCTTCTAGGGTTCAAGTGACTTGTGTCTTCCTTCCCAGGCTTGTCTTGCTACAGCCCCATGGGTGAAGCTATGCTCACATGTTCCTTTGTAATATAGCCCCTTGCCCTGTTTAGGTAGAATCATCCATGGAAGTGCCTTGTGTGTCCCCTACTCTTTCTATGCCTTTAGGTGTGGCTTACCCAGATATCAGTCAACCTGCTGATAGTTTACATCATGAAGATAGACTCAGCCCCATGAAATCTAACCCCTTGCCTCATTTGAATAGCTTCTCCTCAATAAAAAGGGTCAGCACATGCTCTCTCTCTCTCTCTCTCTCTCTCTCTCTCTCTCTCTCTCTCTCTCTCTCTTCCTGCAGACCCTTAAGATCAGAGGAGCCGTTACTGTGACCCCAAAGAAAAAGCCATTTGTGTCTCTTGTGTGGTTATTTTGCACAGCCCAGTTAGCACAATTGTCCTGGAGTGATCCCTGAGCCTTTTAGTCATGAGAACAGAAACCCGGCAAGGACCTACACCTGGTGAAAGGTGTTTCACAATCATTGCTCTGGCCCCTCAGAATTCAACATGAGTTTGGAGTGTTGCTACCCTGTTCTCCAGAATAGGAAAGGAGACTTGAACAGGAAGAATCATAGGGGTTTCTTGCAGTGGTAGAACAGAATACAGTGATGGTTTTATTTTTAAATTACTGTTTCTCAAGCAGGTGAAATTTGGCAAACCCTATGCCCACAAGAGAACTCTTGGCAATGTTTAGAGACATATCTTATTGTCACAACTTGGAGAAAAATGAAAGCTTGGCCACAAGGGGTGGAGCCCTGGTACACTGCTCAGGAATTCTCCCATGAACAGGACAACCCCATCCTATGAAGGATGCTTTCAGCCATCATACAGCAACACTAAGTTGGAGAAGCCCTGTCCTAAATACACTACTTCATCAGGGTTTCCTCAGATAGGGATCACAATGTAAGTTGATAATTTGGGAGGTGCTCCTAAGAAGCTTGGATATCAGGAAGTTCAAGTGAGACAGGGTAATAAAGATCAAGAGAAGGGGGCTATTACCAAGCAGGTTTCCATAAGAAGCAACTGTGCCTAATCTTCTTGGGGACCACTGTGGGGCTGTGTAAAGCATGCATATTTCAGAGCTTGCTTACATGAGGTGCAAGGGAGCTGGGTATTTATACACCAACCCTGTCAGTCACGGGCTGAGGAATGCTCCAGGGAAATGCTGATTTCCTCACACTTCCAACATGCCTCACTGATGGGAAGAAGGGAAACTAGTGGCCAGAAAACCTTTCAGGTAAAGGTTTTTCTCTGAGGTGGGGAGCTGCAATTAAAAAACACACCTAGAGTGGAAAGTGCCAAGGACTATGAGTGTTCACAGCTAGCATGTTCTTCTGGTCACATGATTCCCAGGAGAAAAACATGATTATACCCCAAATAAGCATCCAGCATTCAGCCTTGCTTTCAACAAGGGTGAGGAAATTATTGGTTAGATGAAAATCTGAAGGAAGCATTTCCTGGGAAGAGCTCCAGGGGATCTGGCCTTCACTGATTAGCAGGCTCACCAGTGAGGGTCATAATGCATGGCAATCTTAGGGGTAGAAACCCAGGTTTTGGGAAATGGGATAGAAGCCAGCTCCATATCCTGGGGAACTTCACTCTCACAGGTGGAGCATATTCAACACTGGGGCAAAATAGTCTTAGTATGGAGCTAGGGTTACTTGAGAGACCTGTTACCATGGGGAGGCTGGGAGGGTTCAAAGCCTGATGCTGGTCAGCAATGGCCAAGGTAGTGGTTCTGTAACACTGGGTGAGGTGGGCAAACAAGACATTGATCCTAATTGGCCATTAAAGAACATCATGAGTGAAAGTACAGACTAACCCAAGAGACAGAATCCCTGACTCTCAAGCCTACTCCAAGCCCCAGGTGGTGCTTGGCCATGAATAAAAGCCAGGAAAGTAAGGGGCCTGGCTCCAAGAGCCTACCCTTGTAAGGGAGGACATCTGTCTGCTTTCCAAAGAGCATCTCACTGCACAGTGTATGATCACTTACTCAAATGGAGGTGCAAGACACTGTCCATCAAATGGGATCAACATGGCTGCAGAGGGTTAAAAAATGAGTTTAACAGAAGTAGCTTGGACTCAATACTGTCATAACAGCCTCCCAGAGAGTGCCACCTAAGTGCCAGGCCCCCTTCTGTGTACTTTTTTAAAGATTCATTTATTGTATTCATACAGCACCCCCATGATCATGATGAGCTGCCATTGGCGGAGCATCTCTTTTCAGCAATCACCATGCAAACCGCATGGCATCTACATCCATGTTTCTATATTGATGAATCTAAATTGAAGATTTGACATTGATGAATCTATATCAATGCATAGTTATCAATGAATCTATATCAATGAAATGAGATATTGAAGAATTGATATCAATGAATCTACATTAATGAATATAAGCGATGAATCAATATCACTAAATGTATTTAGATATGTCATATCAATGAATTTATATTAATAAATTGATATTTATTGTATCAATATTGATGACTATCTGAATGAAACTATATCTAAGAAATTATATCAATGAATCTCCATCAAAGAATAGATATCACTTAATCAATATTGATGCATCTGTATCAATGATACTGATATTAAAATATCAATATCAAATGTTATATGATTAATTGTTATGAATGAATCATTATCAATTCATTGATCTCAAAGAGTCAATATTGGGCTGGGGTTGTAGCTCAGTGGAAGAGCACTTGCGTAGCATGTGTGAAGCACTGGGTTTGATTCTCAGCACCATATATAAATAAATAAAATAAAGGTCCATCAAGAACTAAAATAAAATTTTTTTTTTAAAAAAAGTCAGTATTGATAAATCTTCATTAATGTATCTATGTCAGTAATCCATATTGATGAATCTAAATCAATACATCAATATCAGTGTATTTAGATCTCTAAAATATATTGATTAATATATATCAATGAATCTATATAGACAAATTGATATCAATTTAAATTAATTGTTATGATGAATTGTTATTGATGAATCAAATCAGTGAATAGATGTAGTGGAATCTACATTAATTTGTCTATATTCATGAAACAATATTAAAAACTATACTATGCTGATGAATCTATATAAAATATTATATAGAATCTATATAAAAGATTCATATTAATGAATCTATATTGATGGAAAGGATGTATTGAAGAATCAATATCAATGAATCTATATCAACAAGTTGATATTGATGAATCAATACCAATATATTTATACTAATAAATCTGTATTAATGAATCTATATTGATAAATTAACATTAATGAATCTATATCCATAAATCTGTATCAATAAATCTAAATCATGTATCTGCTGATGAATCTGCATGGAGGATGCTATATCAATTTAATGATATTGATAAATTAAGTTTGATAGATCCATATTAATAAATCAGTATCAATGAATCTACATCTATGAATTTATATTTATGAATTGACAACAATAAATCTAAATTGATGAACTGATGCCAATGAATCTGTATTGACATATTCCTATCAATGATTCTCTATCAATTAATTGATATCAATGAATAGATATCAATGAATTGGTATCAATGAGATGTTTTAGTCAGCTTTTATTGCTGCTGTGACTAAAGGATCACCAGAACAATTGTATAGAAGGAAAAGATTATTTGAGGGTTCACAGTTTCAGAGGTCTTAGTCCATAGAAGGCTGTTTCCATTCTTCGGGGCTTGAGATGAGGCTGAAGATCATGGCAGGAGAGGGTAGCAGAGGGAAGAAGCTCATATTACCATGATCAGAAAGCAGATAAAGAGATACAAAATATATATCCCAAAGCCACACCCCAATTCCCACCTCCTCTAGCCACACCCTACCACTTCAGTTATCATTTAGTTAATCTCTATCAGGGAATTAGATCACTGATTGGCTTAAGACCCTCACAACCCAATCATTTCTTCTCTGAACCTTCTTGCATTGTCTCACATCTGAGACTTGGGGGATGCTCAGATCCAAACCATAACAATGAATCAATATTGGCCAATCTATATTGATGAATATACATCAATGTAATAATATCAATAAATGCATATTGTTGTATACATGTTGATGTATCTAAATCAATGAATCTCTTCTGATCAATCAATACAGATGTATTGATATCGATGAAACTATATCAATCTATATTGAAAAATATATCAATGAACGTATATGGATAAATTGATATTGATGAATACATAGAAATGAAATTGAATATTGGTGAATCTATATCAATGAATTTAACTAATATATATCAAATCTGAATCAATCTACATCAATGAAATGATATTGATGAATCAATATCAATTAATTAATATCGATTAATCTATATCAAAGTTTATATGATAAAATGGTATCAATAAGTATATATTCATGAATTGATATCAATGTATTTTAAATTATTTAATTAATTAATTAATTTATGTGGTGCTGAGGATCAAACCCAGTACTTCACACATGTAGACAAGCATTCTATCACTGAAACAAAACCTCAGCCTAAATATCAATGTATTTTTTATTTTTTTATGTGTTATGAGTTATACATGATAGTATAATGTATTTGTACACATTATACATATATTGAGTATAACCTCTTATTCTTCTGGTTGTACAAGATGTAGAATTACATCGGTCATGTAATGACATATGCACATATGCACATAGGATAGTAATGTCCATCTACTATATTTCCTATTTCCATTCCCCCTCTTTTCCCTTAATTCCCTTTGTCTAATCTCAATTACTTCTATCCCCCTCCTTATTGAGAGTTCATTAGCATATCAGAGAAAATATTCGGCCTTTGGTTTTTTGGAATGGGCTTATTTCACTTAGCATGATAGATTGATCTCTATCCATTTACTGAAAAATGCTATAATTTCATTCTTCTTTAAGGCTGAGTAACATTCCATTCTGTATGTATAAATATATATATATAAAATATTCTTAACCTCTTCATCTGTTGAAGGGCACTTAGGTTGGCTTCAAAGTTTAGCTATTGTAAATTGAACTGCTATAAACATTGATGTGGCTGCATCACTGTAGTATGCTGATTTTATGTCCTTTGTATATAAATCAAGGAGTGAGATAACTGAATCAAATGGTGATTCCATTTCAAGTTTTCTGAGGAAATCTTCATGCTGCTTTCCATAGGGGTTGCACCAGTTTTCAGTCCCATCAGCAATATATGAGTGTATCATTTCCCCCACATCCTGGTCAACATTTTTTTTGCTAGTATTTTTAATAATTACGCTTTTAATGGGAGTAAAATATCTCAGTGTAGTTTTGATTTGTATTTGTCTAATTCTTAGAGATGTTTAATTTTTTTTTCATGCATATGTTGTCTGCATTTCTTCTTCTGATAAGTGTCTGTTTAGTTCTTTTGCCCATTTATTAATTGGGTCTTTTCTTAATATTTATTTTTTAGTTATAGGTGGACACAATATCTTTATTTTATATTTATGTGGTGCTAAGGATCAAACCCAGTGCCTCACGCATGCTAGGTGAGTGCTCTAACACTGAGCTACAATCCCAGCCACGGGTCATTTGTATTTAGTTATCAAGTTTTTTGTGTTTTATATTCTGTGTGCAGATATATATATATGTATATAGTAATTGGATGCAATATCTTTATTTTATTTATTTATTTTTATGTGGTGCTAAGGATTGAACCCAGGGCCTCGCACATGCTAGACAAGCACTCTACAGCTGAGCGACAACCCCAGCCCTGTGCAGAAGCTTTTTTAATTTGATGCCATCCACCTAATGAATTTAACTTTATTTCTATCTCTTTAGGAGTGTTGTTAGGAAAGTTGTATCCTGTGTTGACATATTGTAGTGTTGGGCCTACATTTCTTCTTGCAGTTGCAGAATTTCTGTTCCAATTCTTAGGTATTTTATTCAATTTGAGTTTTGTGCAGGATAAGAGGGGTTAATTCTATTGTACTATACATGGATTTTCAGTTTTCCCAGCACCATTTGTTGAAGGGGCTAATCTTTTCTCCAATGTGTGTTTTTGGCACCTTTGTCTAGAAACAGATAACTATGGATTTCTGTCAGTGTTTTCTATTGTATCCCACTGGTCTTCATGCCTATTTTGGTGCCAGTACCACGTTGTTTTTATTTTTATAGCTCTTCAGTATGATTTTAGATTCAGTATTGTGATGACTCCAACATTGCTCTTTTTGCTCGGGATACTTTTGGTGTTCTGGTTTTCTTGTTCTTCCATGAATTTTAGAACTGATATTTCTAATTCTTTGAAGAATGTCACTTGTATTTTGATGAGGATTGCATTGAGCCTGAATTATGCTTTTGATAGGATGAACATTTTGATCATGTTATTCTGCCTATCTTTCCATCTTCTAAGGTCTTTTTCAATTTTTTTCTTCAGTCTTCTGTAGTTTTCTTTATAGAGTTTCTTCATATACTTCATTAGATTAATTCCAAAATATTTCTGATTGATAGAATGGAATATTTTTCACAGTAGTGTTTAAAAGTGATTGATTTATGTTGTTCTTGTATCCTGATACTTTACTAAATTGATCATTCTAGATATGTTCTTGTGCAATATTTTGAGTCTTCTAAATTTAGAATCATGTCATCAGCAAACAGACTATTTAATTTCTTCTTTTCCTATAATGTTCCCTTAATTTTCTTCTCTTGCCTAATTGCTCTGGATAAAGTTTTAAGCACTAAATAGTACCAATAGTACTGGTAAGTTTGGGCATCTTTTTCTTGTTTCTGTTTTTACAGGAAATGCTTTCAGTTATTCTCTATTTAGTATGATGTAAGCTTTACAATTTTGAGGTAATTTCCTTATATCCTTAGTTTTCTAATGTTTTAAACATAAATGGTAGATGTACTTTTTCAAACACTTTCATGTGATTTTTGTTCATAAATTTATTTATGTAGTAAATTACAATTACTGATTTGTATATGTTGAACCTTCCTTGCATATCTAGACTGAAATCCACTTGATCATAATGCACTAACATTTTTATAAAACATATTTTTGTTGAGGTCAAGGTTGTGGCTCAGTGGTAGAGTGCTTGCCTAGCATGGAAGAGGCACTGGGTGTGATCCTTAGCATCACATACAAATAAATAAAATAAAGGCATTCTGTTCATCTATAACTACAACAACAAAAAAAGAATGATTTTTAGTTTCAGATGGACCAAATACCATTATTTCATTTATTTTTATGTGATGCTAAGGATTGAACCCAATGCCTCACACATGCTAGACAAGCACTCTGCAACTGAGCTACTGCCCCAGCCATGCACTAACATTTTGATGTGTTTTTTTATGCAATCTGCCAATATTATATTAAGAATTTTTGCATCTGTGTTCATCAAAGGTATTTACTTCAAATTTCCTTCCCTTGCTAAGTCTCACTTGTTTTTAAGAATTTTTATTTATTCCCTGATTTCATCTCTATTTATTATTCAAAGGTTAATTTATCTTCAAGTATTAGAGAGGCTGTTATTTTTTTATCTTGTAATTGATTTCTAATTTATTGCTTATGGTCTGATAGTTTGCAAGAAATTCTCTTCAGTTTTATGTTTGTTGTAGTTTGATTTGTGATGTAAAATATGTTTAAATATCTCATGTACTATTGAGAAAGTGAATTCAATCATTGATTAATTAAATATTCCATAGATGTCTGTTAGGTTCATTTGGTTTACAGTATTTTTTATTTCTATACAACCTTCCCTAAGTTTATGTCTGTATTATCAATCTAGTGGTGAGAGAGTTGTGCTAACTTCACGTAGTATTATTGAATTGTGGTCTATTTGATTCTTAATATCAAGAAGAGTTCTTTATGTACATAAAATATAAATATTTATAATTGGTATATGTTGTTGATGGATGATTCCTTCAACCAATATGAGGTGATTTTCTATTTCTCTGAAGAATTTTGGCTTGAATTCTATGTTTTTCAAATCTCCATCTCTATTGTATTGATCTGACACTATCTGTGTTTTCTAATTTTACTCCTTACATCTTATTTTATCTCATTGAACAAATTTAACTATGAATTTCTCAATATTTTTCTCTAAAATTTTCTCAGCCATTGTTCAATGCAGTCACTTGCTGAAGTGCTATAGACCACTTGAAGTCTTCTTCATATTTCTTCCATGTCTACTCTATTGGGATGGTTATTTCTTCTTCATTTAAGGAAGGAATTACTTTGGGAGTTTTATTTTTAGTGCCTTGGGTTGGACAAGTAAATTCAATGAGTAGTCTTTCATAATCCCTGTAACAGTACCATTTGAGGAAAGTCATTGAACCCTATTTATTTCCTCCTTAATAAAAATAAAAATCTTGTTGATATTGTTCTTCAATATCCCTGTAATCCAGGTATAATCTTGTAGTAGAGTTCTGAAACAAATGGAAAGATTAGTTATTAAATATAGTAAACTGCTAAAACATTAAACAAGGACTTAAAGGGCAAAAAAAAAAAGAATTGGGTAAAAGAAAGAAAAGAAAAAAGAAAAGAAGGTAAGAAATAATAT
Organism: Ictidomys tridecemlineatus; assembly: GCF_052094955.1. Classification (NCBI taxonomy): domain Eukaryota; kingdom Metazoa; phylum Chordata; class Mammalia; order Rodentia; family Sciuridae; genus Ictidomys; species Ictidomys tridecemlineatus. Next base: position 174,642,612 of record NC_135479.1, read on the forward strand.
ACACCAAGATAAAAGGGAAAAATATAAGAGATATACTTGCACTAGCAGCAGATAATGTAATGTAAAAGGGAGACCAGGAGTTAAGAAGAGCAAGTATAATCTAGGAAGGGGAAAACAAAGAGATGAAGAATAATTCCAATTGATGTTTTAGAACATTAGAATACATTCAAATGTATTGAAGGTATAATGTTCACTATTAAGGTAACAAATAGCAATGAAGAAGAGAAATAATATACACGATCAAATTTGACTTTAGATTTCCTGCAAACATTAATTCTAAAAAACTATTTTTAGTTGTAGATAGATACATACCTTTATTTATTTATTTATTATGTGTAATTTTTGTGTTTATTTTTAATATGTAATTCATCACATCAATCAACTTAAAGATAACTATGCTAAGTCCCAGGCCAACATTATTCTAAATGGAGAAACATTGAAAATATTTCCACTTAAACCTCGAACAAGACAGGAATGCCCTCTTTCACCACTTCTATTTATCATAGTTCTTAAAACACTTTCCAGAGCAATTAGATAAAAGAAATTAAAAGGATATATATAGGTGAATAAAAACTCAAATTAGCACTATTTTCTAATGATATAATTCTATATCTAGAAGACCCAAAAAATTCCACAAGAAAACTTTCAGAACTAGTAAATAAATTCCGCAAAGTAACAAAATCAACAAAAATAAATCAAAGGCATTTCTGTATATCAGTGAAAAATCCTCTAAAGGGAAACTAGGAGAAATACACTATTTACAATAGCATCAAAAAATAAATAAAATACTTGGGAATCAACTTAATGAAAGAGGTAAAAGACCTCTATAATAAAAACCTCAGAATGCTAAAGAAAGAAATTAAAGAAGACCTTAGAAGATGGAAAGATTTACCTTGTTCTTGGACAGGCAGAATTAAAATTGTCAAGATGACCATATTACCAAAACGTTATACAGATTTCATGCACTTTCAATCAAAATCCCTATGATATTCCTAATAGAAGTAGAAAAAGCATTCATGAAATTAATCTAGAAAATTAAGAGACCCAGAATAGTTAAAGCAATCCTTAGCAAGAAAAATAAAGCAGGTGGAATCACTATACCAGACCTTAAACTATACTACAGCCATTTTAACAAAAACCAGAATGGTATTGTATCAAAATAGATTTGTAGACCAATGGTAGCAAAGTCTCTTCTGCCATGCCAGTCCACAATGCATGGGTTGTAAGAATGGCTGTCATAGTAGAGGGTTTTATCTTCATCCTGCTATGCTAAGATAAAATTGCAGTGTTTCAGAGAGAATTCACCTCTAGTAAAATATAATACTTTGATAGCAAAAACCTGAAATTGAGCAAAAGTTTGGAATGAATTGACACAGTGATGTAAACATAATGAATAAAACAAAGAAGAATAAAAGAAACAATAAGTCACTTGAAAATTAAACATTAAGAGAAGGAATGAAATTGCAATTACAAAATAATGTTTTGAGCCATACAAGTCTTGCAAAAAATTTAATAAAGAAATCCAAGACAAGATGGCAGATCTATGCAAAACAAAAATTAAAAAATTGCAGACTTTAGAGCTCTGATACTAAACAAGTGCATAACTGAATAAATAGCCTAATTAAAATTTGAAAGAAAGAGAAGGGAGCCCTTTTCTCCTTTGTCCTATCTAGAGGAGAAAAAGGGAGGGAGGGGAAGGGAGGAAACATAGGGGTAGAAAAGACAGTGGAATGCAATGGTCATCATAACCCTAAGTACATGTATGAAGGATGTGACTCTACTTTGTGTACAACCAGAGATACAAAAAATTGCCTTCTAAATGTGTAATATAAATTGTAATGCATTCTGTTTTCATATATAACAAATTAAAATAAAAATGAATTTTTTAAAATCGAAGGGAGCATAAAATTTAATATTTAGTAAATAAAGTTATAAAAAATAAGATGAAGAAAAGAAAGAAAAATATAATTCAAAGAATTTTTTTTCTTTTCCCCCCCAGGGATTAAACTCAGAGTGCACTGAAACACATCCCAACATTTTAAATATTTTATTTAGAGACAGGGTCTCACTAAGTTGCTTAGAGCCTCCCTAAGTTGCTGAGGCTGGCTTTCAACTTGGTATTTAATTTACTACTCAAATGTAACCATGCTCAACATGAGTTAGATGTTATCACAAAGGAATAGTGTATCTATCCCTACCTATAAGTAGAAGGCAAAATGGGCAGATGAATCAGACTTAGTGAGTTATATAATTAAATATGCTTCTTTAATGCATATAAATTATACATCAATAAAGTTCTTAAATGCATATGAGAAAAAGAGATGATGGAAAGTGAAACAGAATTTATTTTCCAAAATTGAATGATAATATTTTAAATTACAAATTGAATTTAATAATTCTTGAATTTGTTGGAAAAAATGAAACTGGAAGAAATCTAACAATAAACACAAGTGTATTAATATTTAAAATCCTCCATGTAATTAAGATGAAAAGGTTTAAGATATTGAAAAGGGTGGGTTTATATCATTCAAGGAAGCATAAACTAAATCCTGAGATTTGCAATGAAGATATTAACATATCTTAACCTCCTCCTCTGTGCACACCACCAGCATTTTGTAGCTATTTTCATTTTCTAAAACCTTTGAAAATTTGCATTTTCTTCTCTATTCATAATTTCCATACTCCCCTCTCATTTTTAACATATAAATGTATTTAGTGATTTTCTCAGTTTTTTACCATACTTATATAGTAGACTTTTAAAGTTATTTCTTAATTTATGAGATTTCATGATCAAGTTGATTATTTTAGATGTAATTTCAAATACAGTGCATAGACATTAAAGTATTGATAATTGTGTTATCTCTTAAAGTCTTATAATTATCCATGTATGGTTTTTGGGTTGGAAAAAAAACTGGGAACCCAGTATTATGTGAGATTAGATATACACAGATACATTCCTCCAAATTTCTGACCAGCAACGTTTTTAAGTTGAACAAGTGATCATACACTCATCCAACACAATAATATTTGATCCCAGGATTTTATGTGAGTTTTCAACACAGGAGGAACAATAAAATAAAAGCCAAGAGACATCATGTGGATATAACATTTGAATTGGCATAGTCCTGGAGTACCTTGTAATACAAACCAGGATGGAAGACAAGTCTGCAGGGGTAATGTCTTACCAGGGCTTAAAGAACCTGAAGTTGGAACACTATTCCTAGAAAAGTATATTATAATTGGAGAAATCAACTCCACCCTGTACCATTTCTACCTGCATTCCATGATAATTCTAGTTCTCTTTTCTTGTAGCACTGAAAGTTGAACTCACATTCTTTCTTGAAATTTCCATTTATTTTTGAGTTGCCTATATTACACAGTTGAGTTTTTGACCTATTTTGATCAAAAATAATAATTATTACTTTGTTCCATTCCTTGACTTGTGTTTTTAATTTTTTTTTCTTTTTTGGTCAGACAAAATGGTGCATGTTGGTAACCCCAACATGGGGTCCCAGAAGGCTAAGGGAGGAGGATCACAAGTTCAAATCCAGCTTAGCATTTTAGCAAGACCCTTAGCAATTTAGCAAGACTCTGTCTCTAAATAAAATATAAAAGGGTTGAGGATGTAGTTCTGTGTTTAAGTTCTCTTAGGTTCAATTCTTAATACAAAAAAAAAGAGAGAGAGAGAGAGAGAGAGAAAGTTTTCTTTAAATTAATTATATTTTTGGTTTTTTTTCAGCTTACTTTATGTAAGTTTATTTACCAAATATTAGACTTTATGCTCCCTTCTATCTTTCAGATTCTAACTAGTTTTTATATTCAGTTAGGGACTTGTTTAGCAGCTCTCTTTTCCAGAGATCAAAACTATATTCTTTTATACACATTGACCCATTATCTGTCTTAAAATTTTTAGTTAAATGTTTGCCTAAGTTTATAGCATGAAATAATTTTTTGTAATTGTCATTTTATTCCTCTTGTTTTTTTTTTAAGTGAGAGAGGGGGACAGAGAGAGAGAGAGAGAGAGAGAGAGAGAGAGAGAGAGAGAGAGAGAGAGAGAGAATTTTAACATTTATTTATTTTTTTCTTAGTTCTCGGCGGACACAACATCTTTGTTGGTATGTGGTGCTGCTGAGGATCGAACCCAGGCCGCACGCATGCGTACCGCTTGAGCCACATCCCAGCCCCCCTCTTGTTAATTTTAGTTTTCAAATTCATTTTATTTCTTTGTATTCTGCCTTTTATTCAATGTTTATATCATTGCTGTGTCACTCATTACAGACTTTTATTAAATTTCCAGTTTCCATTTTCATACTACTATATTTGAATATAGGTGAATTCTCTCTGAAACTCTGTGATTATATTTTGGTAAAGCAGGATAAAGAAAGAACCCTTTCTTTCAACAGTTGCCCTGGAAATTTCCACATCCTAATTCATGAAACCTATGAATATGTGACCTTGCATGGTCAAAGAGAATTTACAGATGAGATGAAGTCATGAATTTTAAAAGAGAAGATATTCCTAGATCATCTGCATACAGCCAGGGCCATCACAAGTCCTTTATGGAAAGCAGCTTAGGAGGTACAATCAGAGTGGACCTGTAACCATGGAAGCAGATACTAGACTAATTCCTGTTGAAGAACAAGTACAAGAGCTAAGTATTCAAGGCAGCTTTCAAACCTGTGGAGGAGGGGTGGGGGTGACAGGTGATGAAAAGCTTTTCAAGTTGAGAAACCAGATAGGAGCAGCCTGCTCAAACCTTGATTTTAGGCCTCAAATCCCATACTGGGCTTTTGACCTCAGGACTAGAAGATGATATGTTTATATTTTAAGTGATATAATTTTGGTAAATTTCTATGAAAGCAGTAGGAAACTGATACAATTGAAATCCAGTTTTCTATGAATCTGGGGGCAGGTTATGGACAGATGAGATATTCTCAGAATTACACCATATTCCAGCATGCCTGTCACCTAGGTTTCTAAAGATTTTACTTATAAAATACAGCCTTTACTTTTCTAACATGGTGCTAAACCAGACCCTCTTGTGTACTGTCATATTCACACCACTGGGGAGATTGAACTATTCAGTGTCCAAAAGATACAAAGAATTTACTTTGTTTAATTCATGTCACTTCTATTTTTGATATCAAGTGCAAAGTATGAAAGTTCAACTTAATGACAGGGTTTCCCTTATATAAAGTGTACCACATTAGCTAATGAGCTTTATCAATTTTGTAGTACTATGAATATTGGCTGGGTTCTTGGACTGTGTGATGTCATCAATAGGTCACAATACATTGTTGAGGCCTTAGTGATAGCTGGTCTCATAACAATCCAGATGTTGCGATGGGCTCTGCTCAGTACAAAAATTTAGTGAACACATAGCATCACTCTATTTTTTTCTTCAGGTATGGATTTCATTCATCAGCTAAATTTTGGAGAATCGAGATTCTGAGAGAAATTTACCTGATCTGAGTAAACTTCCAAAGAGTTGAACCATGAAAAGAAGGCAAAGTTGTAACATCTGGAAAGATACTCATTCCCTGGCCTGCTAATAATCAAGGGGTATGTTTTGGCATATTCTCTGGACCTATGATGATCAGAAACTGCATTCTGAAAAGGAGAAAGTGCATTTTTAGTCAGTAGAAAAAGAAAAGTTAAGAGAGGGATTAAAAGAGCAAAAGAAGAGACTGAAAAAGGAAAGAAAGGAGAAAGCAGTATTATTCTACTGCCTGAGATTATCCTGAGGGCCATTGTTTTTTTAATTTTTACGTTGTTAATAGATCTTTATTTTATTTATTTATATGTATGCTGAGAATTGAACCCAGTGCCTACACATGCTAGGCAAGTGTGCTACTGCTGAGCCACAATCCCAGCCCAGAGCCAATGTTTTTGATAGTAAAGAAAACATTAAATGATCCAGGTTTTGTGTCTGGGGCTTTGGATCCAGGTCACCTAAACAAAGTCAGAGTGTATCTGTCAAATGTTCTTTTGTTAGACTCTTCCTAATTAAACTGAGTGAAAATAAATTTATATATTTTCTAACAGTAATTTTTTTTCTTTTAGTGAAGATGAAAGTGGCTCATATGGATGAGGAAAATCCTGAAGGAAATTTAAACAATTTAAAACTGGCCATGCAGGGATGTATATGAAATTATATAGACTTTATATACTCAGGAGTAAAAACTATTTTGTTGCAGACTCTAAGATAGAAACCTGGAGAACCTATGTGAAATGTAAAGAAAAAGAAGACAAACACTGTTTAGCTATGATGGATAAATTGAAATAAGATTTGACTTTTTAAGGGAAATGAGATAATGGTCGTAAATATACAGATTAAGTTTAAACAAATCACACTTATGTGATAGTATTATTCTTCAGTGGTGGCAGAAGACAGATTGTAGCCAACCACAACATACAAAGTTGTAGCTCATATTTCTGAAAACAATCTGATATTTCCTACAAAAACTTCTGAGGATGACCTGATATTTTCAATGATACTTTGGACTTGTGTGTTTCCTAATGGTCACTTGGAGAAGCATGGATATCAAAGCTGTCTTCAGCACCTTCAATAAAATCAATACATATTCAAGATGCTCAAGATACTACTGAGTATAAACTGAGACATACCAAGAACATATACCTAATCACATCCATGTAGATACAAACACATTAAACACTTAAGTAGGCCAGGAAAAGATAAATATTTGCATCTACCATAATTGTCCACCTCTTATATACCTAGTGAGATTATTTGCATCTACAAAAGAAATATACACAATGACTTCATAGCAGCAGCTGAGACAATAGTCACTAATATGTGGAATCTCTTAAGTCAAAATTTAGAACATAGAAGCAGGTAGAAATGGTATGTCTTTTCCATGGTTTAATTCATAATTCATAGACTGGAATGGAAGAAATTTTTGTCACCATGAGCATCATGATATGTTGGCAAACTTGAGTTAAATCATCCGAGAAATCTAGAAAAGAAAATAGCATGGAAACAATGGAATTATTGTATGCACATTCTTGGCAGTGGCACATGTTACTTCCACTCATTTCCAGTTTTTGAAAGCTTAATGTTATGATCAGAGCTAACTACAAGGCAGCTTGATAAATATAATTCAGTAGTATGCCCAGGATGAAAGAATATAGCTGTCAGTCTCTGTTCCATTCACAAATGACATATTGTGCAAATAAAAATCATCTGAGAAAAAATATATACTGAAAGGAAAGTGAGGAATGGGGCATCAGGCTAGGAGAAATGAAAGGTGAAGATCAGGCAGAGATATACACAGTTTATTTTCAGAGCTGACAAATAGAGTCCATCTCTCCATAGAGGGAGAGAGGCAACACAGGCTTAGGGTTAGAAACTTTAAGGGAGTGGCTCAGGGGTTAGAGCCAGGTGGGTCCTAATGTGAACAGTTAAGTGTAGGGTTGGTTTGAGGGAGTGGTAAGCCTTTCTCAGAAAGGCCTTTGGGTGGAAAGTAAACATTTTTCTTCAGATGACAGCTGTTACTTAAGATGGCCATATAAATCTTAGCAAAGACCTTACATTATCCTCTCTTTTGTTTGTTTTTGGGCCCCATAAGGGATAGGGTCATAGATCAACATTCTGTATCTTCTTCCTGCTGAGAGAGGCCAGCATCTAGACCCTTGTTACAGGTGCAGGGTGTCATTGAGGCAATGGTGATGGTTAGGTGGTGCTGGGCAATGCTGACACTGGACAGCTTGACTTTTTTGAGGGGTTGAAGTCCTGTAAGAGAAGCTGGTTCATGATTTGGTTAGAGATTCTTTGAATCTGGTTTTGAATGAATCTAATGATGCAGGGGCAAGCCTTGGTAAAAGGAAGGCCTATGACAAGGAGAGAAGTCAAGAAAGAAGTGCTCACTGGAGACGGGGGTTACTTAGCTGCCATCCTTTAGTTCCAATAGCAGTGGGAAGCTTGGAGGCCTGAAGGAGATCAGAGAAAAAGGGGCATTAGTAATTGAAGTCTCCTTGGTGGTAAGGAATCTGTGCTCCTTTCAAATAGCAATATGAGAGAGAAATATGTGGAAAGTGGACTTAGAGTGAGTACAGACAATGAGGCAGTCTCCCTTTGCCCAAGTGAAGGCTCTGATGAGGGCAACAACTTCCGCCTGCTGATTGGATGTATTATTGGGGAGGGGAGCTGCTTCCACAACCAACCAAGATTAGAGAGACTATAGCACACCTGCCCAATGAACTCCCTCCTGAAGGAAGGAGAAGCCATCTGTGAACCTTGTGTATGTTGCCTGGAGCAAGGGTCCTTCCTATATGTGGAAGAAATGTGTAAGAAACTCCTGCAGAATTTCAATGCATGAATGTGTAAGAGGAGAAGAGGTGGAAGAGTCCTGAGTAGTGGGGAAGAGAGCAGCAGAGTTTAAAGGTGAACACGTGTGGAAATTAAGACTGGGATCTTCCACTAGGGAAAGCTGTAGAGATAAAAGGCAAAGGGGGTGAGGAATGTAAACTTTTGTAGGTGAGCAGTTCCTTTAGGTGATGAGAAACCAGGATGGTGAGTATGGCCTCAAAGGTGAGTTTCTTTGCCTTGTTAATGAGTAGAGAGGCTGTGGCCAACATTGGTAGGCAAGGGTAAAGTTAAACAATGTTTTTTCCCTTAGACCTCCTATTGAGCCTACTGAGTCTGTCTTTTGTATTCAGTGTTAGCTTCAGTGTGGCCTTGGCCAGAGATATTATGCCTAGGGCTTTATCATGTAGGTGAATTCTAGGTCCTTTGTTTGTCTAGAAATAGGGTCTCTGGAGGAATCTAGAGTTTTAGTGGCAGGTAGAAGCTGAGGAGGGAAGCAAGAGGAGCAAAGGAAGGCTTTGAATGGAGAAAGGAGAAATCCTGAACATAAGGGATTTTCTTCAATTTTTCTGAGCGCTAGCAAAAGTTATGAAAATTGGAAGGTTGAATTGGTCAATGGACCTTTAGATCAGGAGCCAAATGGAGTGGAGCTAAGTGGGCAAGAGAGTAGCCATGAATCAGGTGGGATTTGAGAGTTCTCAATTTTTGGGTGTGTGTGGGAGGCTCTTTGCTGAAGTTAAGTTTCCTTCTAGGAAAATATCACAGAATCCCTTACCCCTCACCCTCCTCTCTGAAGGGCTCCAAGAAAAAGAGCATGGCAAATTCAATGTTTTTTTTTCAACCAATACCCTCAAGACCCAGTGTCTGGGACTGAGAGAGGGAGTCACCTGCTACAGGGTTTGCCTGTATGGAGTCTTTGTTGCTTGGCCAGGGCTTCCTTGAGCTCTGCTGAGCAGCTAAAACACAAGACCAAAGAGTGAACTAGCCAAGGGGAAGGTGAAAGGCAAGTGACTCACCCGAGATTCAACCAAGAGATTTTATTGGGGGGCTGTCTGAAGGGAAAGAAAAGGAGAGATAGAGAGCAAAGAGAGGAGAGGAGAAGGGCAGAGAGAAAGAGAGTAGAGGAAGAGAGCTGAGAGAAACAGAAAGAGAGTAGAGGGAGAATAGAAGGAAGAGGAAGAGAGCAGAGTGTGAGGGCAGAGTGTGAGCTTACAATCTTCAGCTTAAAAAGATTGCATAGGTGGCGTGGCAGGTGCTGATTGGCAGGGTGACCCAGAAACAGCAAGTGTTCACTGTGTCCTGTGGGGATTGGTCAAGAAAACTTTTGAATTTGGCACTCTTCAGCTTGGGGCCCTTCAGAGAGGAGAGGGAGGAATAAGGGATTCCATGATGTTCTCACATGATGGAAACTTCAGCAGGGAGTCTCCCACACACCCAACAGAAGGAATGGGCAAGAACCTTGGTGCTGCGAAAGAGCTATGTTCTAGAGAGGAGAGTTGTAACCAAATGAGGCTGAGTGTGAAAAATAGTGCTAGGTGAATGGCAGAAGGGTAATTGTCCTGGGCCCTCAGGCCAGGATCCCAAAGCAGCTCATAACCCCGAGGGTAGAGCAAGACTGATAGAACATGATCAAGGATGCTCTGCAAAATTTTTTGAGATGAATGTGAGTGGGCTCATTGTGTGAAGCAATAGAAGAACTTGAAACATCCCAGATAAGTAGGGACCACCTCAGAAGTGGGTAATGAGAAGTCACTGGCAGACAGAATATGGGATGGTCTTAAGGTAAGGGTGAGGATCTGGGGAGCTGCAGGCAAGTCTGGATGGAATTCTAAACGAGGGGAGAAGGATAGCATAGCATTCAACTTTGTGAGGATGTCCCTACCTGTAAGGGGAACAGGTACTGTGGAATGACCAAAAGGCATGGGTGAAAATTAGAGAGCTAAAGGCATAAACAAAGCTTCATGTTTACAAGGACTGGATGGCTGGGGGCCTCAATGGACTTGGAGACAGTCAATGGTGCAGTGTCCCTTCTGATGGCATTTAGGGCAAGGTCCTGGAGGCTTCCAAGGCTTAGGACATGTACGAGTCTAGTGACCCATCTGACCACATTTAAAACAGGGTCCAGGCAATCCCGAGGGACTCTTCCCTGGACTAGTGGAACCAGGACAGATGCTAAGGCTGGCTGGATGGCTTGAGTGAGCATTTGATATTTTTTTCTTTTGGGCATTCTCATCTCTCCTGTTATAAACATTAAAAGCCACTCTGAGAACCTCAGCTTGGGGAGTTAGGGACGCCTTCTTGAGGTACCTTCATTTGGCCTTAATATTTGGGATACTCTGGAAGAAAATGTAGGTCATTATTAACTGTCTTCCATCTGGAGTCTTGGGGGCCAGATTATTATATTGAAATAAAGCCTTCATTAGGTGACCTAAAAATGCTGGAGTGTTTTCATTTTTATCTTGAATACTTTCTGGAGATTTTCATAATTGGTAGCCTAATGGGCTTCCTTTCTAAGTCCTACCATGAGGCAACTAATGAATTGGGTTTTTACTAGTTACTACTCCAAGCAAATTATAATTCCAGTTAGGGTTTCAATCAGGTTTGGCTTCAGAGAGATATCTTTGTACCTCATCAGCATAATTTCTAGCTTGCTCCAAAACTTGCCTGTGCTCCTTGGACAGGAGGGTGTTAGGCAAGATCATTAGGGCATATATGTTGTGGGACTTCAAGTTTAGGACCTAAGCCTCTTTTCTATCTGTGGAAGATCTAACAAAGAGAAAGGTACATGAACCCAGATTACACTATTGTTCCCAGCCACCTTGAGAGGGATACAGAGATAAGGGTGGGGTAGCAGCAGCCTGTGAACATGGGGCAGGAGAAGAGAAGGGCATAGGGGCCAAGCAGACAGTGCTGTGGCAGCTTCATTAGAAAGAAAGAAATGTGAGAGCTAAGAGGACTTTTGTGGGAGATCAAGAGTTGCAGAGAGGGCTTAGAAGAGAGGAGAAGATCTGAACATATGATATCAATTTCCATTTTCCCAGTGCTCACAATAGTTGAAAAGATCCCTAATAATACTGGGATCTAGAGTGCCTTTAAATGGCCATTCATAGTTGTTATCAAAAGGATATTGAGACCAGGTCTTATTCCACAAATGGATAAGTTTTTTTTTTGGGGGGGTAGGTCCAGGAAAAGAGACCCAGTAATCCAGTAGGAAGATTAGAGGATGAGAGGGAATGGATAAGGAGACATGGTGAGATGTAGCAGGTGAGGATAGAGGTGGGGCATCCCCCAGTCTCTAGTATCAACCAGTCCAGAGGATGGTTATGCTCAGGGGGTCAACATCCTTCTGGATAAGCATTGGAAGCACTTGGGCATCCAGCCAGGACTACATAGGGGCAGAAGCCATAGAGGGCAGAAGTCCACTAGATGTTGGTCATGGTTCTTTTCCATGCAGATATCAGAGAGCAAACAAAGGCATATGGGTCCCAAATGTGGGGGACACATACCCTTCAATATGTCCACATCCTTAACTCTACTGCTTTTTAAAGTGAACTTTGTATTGGCAGTTTAGCCTTAGACCTTAGGCCAGGCTATGATGTCTGTTTTCTCCTGTCAAAGTCCCACAATTAATAAGCAGCTGGGCATCCTGAAGCATACACTTAGTCTCAATTCAAAGTCAAAATACCTTCACCAGACCATAAGACTCTTGCAACATTCCTTATATTTTTCTCATATTTGAAAAATAATGATTATCCAGTAATGACACCAGATTATGGGATGAGGTCTTTGAATAAATATCTGAGTAGAAAAACTATTATCCAATATTTACATATCCACGCTGAAAGCCATGTCCAGTGGTAAAAATGTAACAACTGTGTCACAATTTCAACATGGAATAACCTGTTCTACTCATTCATTGAAGATTCCTTGGAAATTTTTATGCTCCAAACTTGGAAAGTTTGGAATCATCAAGAAAACATTTTGCTCTTTAAAGCATCTCCCTTTACATGAACCAGACAAGGTACTACCTCTAGAATGTGTATGACTGGTTACCAGAGTTCTAAATTTTGTCAGGTTCTAATGCCAAGACATTGAGGTCACCTCTTCAATTACTTGAACATCTTCTGAAGTAAGACCACCCCAAAAGTGCCTTTAGCCCCTTGGGATTTGTATTTTCAAAGTGGCCATACAACTAAAAGCACTATACTGATTAAATGCAATTCCTATTAAAGTTTCAATGATGTTCTTTATAGCAATAAAAAATCAGTAATGAAACTCATTTGGAAAAATTAGAGGCCCTGAACAGACAAAGCAAGTGACAAAAGTCAAGAAGGAAGCATCAAAATACTAGACCTTGAATTATATTATAGAGCTATAGTAACAAAAATGACATGGTATTTGTACAATAATAGACATGGAGACCAGTGGAACAGAATAGAAGAATAAAAATTAAAAAAACAACACAAGGCCTAGGCTTGGCCTCCCATTCCACTGCAATTCTTCACAATTAGAGTTTCTGCTCCCAGATGCAGTCACCCTGACCATATGTGTAAAGTTTATCTTCATGTTTTCAGTACATAATGTGCTGAAACACCAGGGTTTGATAGGAAATATGGTACTGTGTGTTTAGCACTGACATATTGCAAAGTGCTCCACTCTCCTATCATCTTCTTCAAGCATTTCTTTTCAATATATAAAAATACTTTCTATGCTACAAAAGGGATGCTACCATGAGTTCCATTGATACGTACCAAAAATTTTTTAGGAAAGGAACCTATTTTGGAGATAAAATATTGTTAGTCTGAAATCAATCTGATCCCACACAACAGAGCTTAAAAGCAAGCCTTAAAGGATTAAATGGTTTGGAAACAAAAAAAAATTAACTAACTCCAACAAGCCAAACAGAATCACTTTAAATTTCTCAGCACAAACTCTAGAAAGCAGGATACTTAAAATGATGTATTCTAAGAACTGAAAGAAAATAACTGTCTACAAAATTTGAGATATCCAGCAAAGATATACTTCAATATCAATGCAGAAATACAATCCTTCAAAGATGAGCAGAAACTAAAAGAATGTATGACTACTAAAGTAGAAATACAGAAGACAGTCAAAGAAAAACTTCATATAGCCCAGAAGGAAAAAAAAAACAGAGATCACAAATAAACAAATCCCATTTGAAGGTTAGCTAAGCAAATGATGACAAGAAAAAAGAAGTGAAACAATAGAAATAAATAAAAATAGTGGAAAGTAATTTATAATAAACAACTCTCTATAAACCTCTCACATTAAAAGACAAAGGCTGGCAGAATGGATTTAAAATGAACCAACAATATGTTGTTTCCAAAAAAATGCACACTATCAGCAAAGAGTCACAGGCTGAAATTAAATAATAGAATTGATGTACTGTATGAATGGAGGCCCAAAAGAGATAGGTGTAGCCACTCTAATATCTGACAAAGCAGACTTCAACCCCCAAATAATAAGAGACAAAAGTTAATTCACACTGGTAAAGGGAACAATACAAGAAGCAGATATAAAAATTAGAAATGTTTATACTTCAAATGTGGGTTCAACTATTTACATAAAAGTGAAACTACACAGATAGAAGTCTCAGATAGACCCCAGTACAATAAATTCAAGATTTCAATGCACCTCTCTCACAATTTGTTAGGTCATCTTGACATAAACTTGGTAAAGACTCTTTGGACCTGAAATATATCACAAATCCAATGGACTTACCCGAAATCTATAGAATATTTCCTCCAAGAAGACCTGAATGCACTTTCTTTTCAGTGGCTCCTGGAACCTTCTCCAAAATAGAATAGTTGTTTAGACAATAAACTAACTCTTAAGAACCACAAAAACTTATATAATTCCTTGCATTTTTTAGATTACAATGGAATGAAATTAAAAATCAATGCAGCAAATTCATACAAAAACTATATAAACAAGTGAATTGAATTTTTTTTCCCTCAGGATTCCTCCCTGTTTTGTTGATGCAAAGCTCTTCTTGTGACCCCTGCCTTCCAGAAGTTTTCCATCAACCTCTTATTCTTGCAAGGCGAGGCTTATTCCAAGTTACATAGAGTTAGCCAGAAGCAGACAAGAGAGTTTAAACTTATAGTTTGGGGCCACTCTCCATGAAATTCAGGTGAATTTTACATTTTCAAATTTATATTTTTTCTGGCCTGGTCCCAGCTTCAATTCAAAACATTAACAGAGATAACTTGAAGATCTATAAGCACCCAGTGACATAAATCTCATCCCCTGAGCTGGTCTGTCTTCCACACTGACCTGGGCTCCCACAAATAACAAATGCACTATAATATCAACAATGGTTTCTGTGCCATACTAGACAAACTTGTATTGCAAATTCTGAATAATGTATGGTATTAGGTTCATAGATGTTTTCAGGTAAATTGGAACTGCCAGTATTTATTCCCTCACCATAGGCTCCTTCAAGAAACTGGTGTGACAAATAATAAACTTTTCTTAAAGGAAACCACTTATGGTAGCACTTCTTAATGTCCTCATTCTGCACTAGAACACAGGACAACTTGTATGTTTCATAGCATACAAGATTCCAGGGATGTGTTCATTTCATTCAGCTACACTGTCTCTTTTTCTTTCCACAATAAAATTTATTTTTCTTTTTTTCTTAAAAAAACTATATATATATATATATATATATATATATATATATATATATATATATATATATATATATATTTGTAGTTGTATATGGACAGATGGATAGCTGGCTTTTATTTTATTTGTTTATTTGTATGTGTTGCTGAAGATCAATTCTAGTCCCTCACATATACTAGGCAAGCACTCTGTCACTGAGCTACAGTCCCAGCCCCTCCACAATGAAATTTCTATTTTTTTTTTGGTTCATATTAGAGGTTGAACCCAGAGACACTTAACCACTAAGCCACATCCCCAGCCATTTTTTTAAAATATTTGATTTAGTGACAGGGTCTCACTGAGTTCCTAAGAGCCTTGCTAAGTTGCTGAGCTGGATTTGAATTTGTGATCTTTCTGCCTTAGCCTCCCAAGCTGCTAGGATTACAGTCGTGTACCACCACACCCAGCTGGAGTTTCTATTTTGATAATTAATAAGTGTCTTGGCAATTTAAACATTTCTTACCAAGATTTACGTGAGTTTCCCAAATCATACAAAATCAGCAGGGTAAATTCTGTTGCAGAGTAGCCTGGCAGCCTGAAACTTTCCATTTTAAGAACATTTAGTTAAATAAGATTTAGCAGGAACAAATTTGGAAATGCAGTCCCCTATATTTTCATAGAAATGGGAGGCAGAAATTGACAGTGGGGAAAGTAGCAGGTGTCCATTTTAGACTTTGAAGATAATCACTCTGCTCTGCTGCTGCAGTTTATATTAAAACTAACAGTTTATTTCCCTTTCTCTTCTCACTCCCCTATCTCTAATCTTGGGCAAAACAAGATTATTTTTTTTATCATCATAGGCTAAGTTAAGAAAACATGGCATAGGAATGAAGTAATTAAGATGTCACGGATGGCACCAGAAACCTTAAGAAACAGCTCTCTCAATACTACAAGTAAATCATGACCCCTGACTGGGCACACATGGAATTTAGACATTAATAATCTCTTGAAAACTTCTCTGATCTCTTTGGCTGTCAGAATCACAGCCTCTGAGACATGAGTCCCCTTTCTTCTTTTCAGGAAAAGCAAAAATAATTCTTTTTTCTTTTCTCAAAGTTGTGTTATTATTTTTGAATTGGCATTAGGGACAAAGACTGAGATGTTGGTAACAGGATCCTATGTCACCAAATGCACTGGCTCCCTTACTTAAATAATTGCATTGAAAATACCCTTTCTTGGACAGATTTAGATTTAATGATCTCTCTGGGGAACCCAGAGCCACATGTAGCCTTCACCTGCAGCAACAATAGAGGAAAATTGATAAATATTCATAAATGTATCACAAAGAAGTAATAAAATTCCAGTATTAAAGTGATCAGTTTTATGGTGCCTGAGATAGCTCCAGACAGAAACAAAGAGGAGAATATTCCAAGGAGAGAGCTGCTTTTCTCAGTGGATGGATGATCTGACCCTCAGGTAAATATGATTCAAAGTGACAGACTCAGAGCTTTTCCCCCTCCCGGCTTTAAATCCAGAATCCCATATTTCTGAGGGCTTTCCTGGCCCACTATGAGTATTGAAAACACCCTCATTAAGCTTGAAAAGGGATTAAATAAATTGTTCAAACTGTGAATGCATTTCTCCAATAAAAGAATGTCTCTTTTTCAAATGCTGAATAAATAAGGAAAGGTCAAGTAAGTTTTACCCAAGGAGAAGGGGACAATCTAAATAAAAATTTGTCATTTGTAGGCAGTTCAAGGCCATTCATAATAGGAGTAGGGAGAAAGAAATTCCTGGATATAACTATATTCCAGGGAGTTGGTTTCTTTGGTCATGGGGAATTTTCAAGATTTTGTGTTAATATGTGTAGATAGAATCTTAGACTTCTACAATGCTTAGGGTTAATCTGCCCCAATTTTGAGAAAATGGAAATCCTCTTTCCTGATCCCAGGTTTGTGGTATGATATGTAGTATAAACTTGCAAATCCCTATACCATTTCTCATGTCCAAAATGAACACAATACTACTTCTTGGACAATTCTGGGTGGCTGGAATTAACCTCCCTTGTGAAACTTAGAGAAATTAGGAGGAGATCATATTTTAAAATCACAGAAGCTGAATGCTGATGCAAGTGCCTTGCCATGTGGCTAATGTTACAAGCAGAGGGGTAATCCATACTTCATGGTTTATCCCATCAGTAGGAAACACAGAGGCAAAGGTCCTGGTATATACTATCTGAGGCTCTTCATGACACAAACAAGGAGTACAATATTACTGAAAGAAATATTCTCTCAGTTATGAATATGTCTGGACCCACCACATTGAATCTGGGAGCAGAATTGTGCATGCATGAATACCTGCCCCAGATCTGGAAAAACGTCAGAAACATCATGGGCCCTTTGTTGCCAAACAAAAACCTTCTATGAATCTCTTTCTAGCTAGAGTAGTAAGAATGATTTACCACAGCTAGTGAGGCAGTGAGGATGCAAAAGGCCATGCTCTGGTCTTGATGCCAGGAGAATTGAGGGGAAGCTAGTTTAAACATAACTAAAATGAAGCAGAGGACACTCAGGATGAAAATTTGTGTAATTCATGAAGTCTAAGGGTCTTCCTGGCATCACAGTGAGTAATACATTTCAGTAAGTAGGAAATACTTTCTGGTTTGGCGCAAGAATTGTCCCCAGGATGGGCTAGGATATAGAATTCACATTCTCATCTGGAACTGTTGGAAGACAAAGAAAAGCCTGAGGTAAAGTTTAACAATAGAGGAGATGGCAATCACAATGTAAATTTTCCAATTATAGGTAGCCTTACACCATTCCTGATAAGGGGGAACAAGGCTGGGAATGTAGATCAGTGTTAGAGTGCTTGACTTTATGCATGAGGTTATGGGTTTGATTCTAAGCATAACAATAAAAAAGAAACAAAAACAACAAAGGGGAAAAATTTATGGAAAAATGAATACTATATAACTCAGACAGTGGATTTTCATTGTCCATAGTCATTTTTTAGGATTTCCAGAGTACATGCATGGATACCTGCACAATGCCCATCCATGGTCTTAGTCCTTTTCTTTCCTTAGGGTTCATAAGACCCCACTTTGGGTCATGAGGATTATTCTTGGCTGGTAACATTGAGGAATAGATGGATTATTCAGAGCTGGCAGGTAGGGCCCTAATGAAACTATGTCTTTGGAAACTTCTGGGATAGGCAGAGTAAGCAGAAGTAAAGTTTTAACCCATCATAGGGGGGGTCTAAAAAAATAAAACTGCCAGAGTCAGAAAACTTTTTTTTTCTCAACACTGATCAAAAGACCTGAGAAGAAAGAAATGATGTACAAAAAGCTTACTTGGAGCCAATGAATTCAGACTTAGTCATGTTTGATGTCAATGCTCTGAACTCTAGGTGAGGCAGAATATTATGATAGAATCTAATGGTGGAGGAAAGCAGCTCAGGAAATGTCCACCAGGAAGAAGAAAAAAGAGATTTTTCTCATCAGAAACAAAATATAAATACCATAGTCATGCCCCCAATGACCTACCTTTTCCAGCCAGTCTATATTCTTACAGTTAAAATCTAGTTGACAGATAAGTGTATTTAAGAACTCATTTGGTTACATTTGACCATTCCCAGGTTGTCTCACACATGAGCTTTTGGGGGACACCCAACATCTAAACCATAAAATGCTGCCCTCGGTCCCCAACACCTCATCTCCATCTCACAATGCACAATATATTTAGTTCATTTCCAAGAGTCTCCATGATCTTACCATCTCAAGAATTACCAAAATGTACATTCCAAAGTCTCCTGAAAGAAGGCAAACTCTCAGCTCCTTAAAAAGGCAAATTGCATATATCCAATATATAATGGCACAGAATAAATATTTCAGTGTCACAAAGGAAACTTCTTTCTATAGAAAACGATGGGACTAGAACAACACTAAAATCCAGCTGGGCAAGCAAGTCTGTATCTCGATATCCAGCATCTGAGGCATATGTCATTATGATGTTTCTCCAAAGTGCTCGTGTATCTCCACTCCTATAGCCTTGCTGATAGTAGCCCAGATTACCTCAGTCTAGTCTTGTTTCTGCTCAATTACTGTAGCTTTCTTAGGCAGATGTCCCTCTTTACTGCCATCTCTTAATCTCAGGTTTCTCTGCTTGAATGTTGGCTTCCTTTGTATATCTTCCTTTTCATATCTTCTCACCATATCAGGGCAGCCAATCAGAACTCTGACTCTTTTATTTTACTTGGCCTCCCAAGCCTTCTTTTTAAATCTTATTGCCTGTCTCCATGACTCCCAATCCACAGCCCCATGCATTCCCTTAGAACCATCACTATGTTGTTGACACCAAATTCTACCACCATTTTGAGCAACAGACAAGCCTTCTGAGATCCCTGTGGCAGCTCTTACTGAGAGCCTGAACAGCTGAGTGTGGTGAAAAAACTTCTTAACTTTCCTCAATATGCAGGCAGGGTATCCCTATTACCTCTTCTTAAAGAAATTTTTACCTTTACAACCTTAAGCCTGAGATGGGTGTTGTCTTAGTAATTTCTGTGAAGCCCTCATGTCACATCTTCATTGTTTCTGGGTAAAATACTTAGCATTTCTTTAGAGACTACAGTGTTTTTTTAATAAAACAAATTTAGTCAAACCTTTATTCTGCTTTGCTTTCTGCTCCTGATTAATATAGTAAACTTGATTAAAAATGGCCAGCAATAACCATACCACCATCTAAATGCTGTACAGATTTGAAATTACCTCCATGAGATTAATTAGTACATTACTTTTAAATATAGCCTGGCAAAAATATGCAGCAAAGAAGCAAAATATCACCAATTTCTTAACCAGAAATGACATGAATGGCCCCTAGTCCAATTTCCAATTGACTCCTCTTCCTCTGAAACCTTGTGAGCTCAATCTTTATGGTTCAGCATTCTACTGATATTCCAGTATTGGAGCTCCCACCACAATCACCCATTAAAATCTACTTACAACATTCTGAAACTTTTCCAGCTAGCATATCTCTAAAGTTTTCAAAATTTTTCCCAACACAAAACATCTCTAAAGGCTTTTGAATACATCATCAGGTTCTTCACAGACATAATCTTATTTCTCAGTAAAAATTTCCACTTTAGTCAGTATTTTCAATGCTGTAACCAAAAGATCTTACAAGAACAATGTAGAGGACAAGTTTATTTGGGGATTCATGCTTTCAGGGGTATAACACAATAGATGGCTGACTCAATAATTCTGGAGCTCCAGAACATGCAGAATATCATGGTTGAATCCCATGCCATAGGAAATCTTCTCAGGCCATGATCACCAGAAAACAGAGAGAGGTCTGTGCAGGAGACAAAATGTAAACCCTAAGACACACTTCCCAATGATCCACATTCTCCAGCCACATCCTGTTTTCCACAGTCATCACCCAATTAATTTATATTAGTGGACTAATCCATAATTGTGTTAAAGCTCTAATAATATAATCATCTAACCTCTGAATATTCTTGCATAGATTTAATGTCCTGAGTAAACTGTATGACCTAGCAGACATGATGACCTGAATAGCCTCTATGAGCTGCATAAGCTTTATGGTCTGAGAAGACTCTGCCCTGCTTAGTCCCTATGATGTGTAGTCTCTATGACAGGCAAATCATCTGTTATTTTCATAGCCTCTATGACCTGAAACATTTCTATGGTTTGGGTAGTCTAAATGACCTAATAGTTTATAAGGTTTTTGTAGGCTCTAGACCCTGAATAGCCTGTATGGTCTGTTCTGCTTCCAAGAACCACCTTCATGACTTGGAGATCCTAAACAATATAATAGCCTCTATGACTTAACAGCCACTGTGACTTGCATTGCCTCAATGACTGAGTAGCCTCTATGAACTGTTAATCCTTTGTGACCTCCATATTTTTTATGGCCTGAGTAGTCTTAATGTTCTGAGAGTGTTTGACCCATTTAGCTACTATCCAATATCCTCTATGTCTTGAGTAGGTTCTATAGCCTGTGTTGTATCTATGATTTATTTCACCTCTATGACTTGCTTAGTTTTTATGACCTACAAAGCCTCTATGGCATGAGTATGACTGGAGTAGTCTCTATTGCCTCTGAGTCCTCAATGGATACAGCTCT
Source organism: Ictidomys tridecemlineatus (assembly GCF_052094955.1). Lineage (NCBI taxonomy): Eukaryota > Metazoa > Chordata > Mammalia > Rodentia > Sciuridae > Ictidomys > Ictidomys tridecemlineatus. The sequence continues at coordinate 174,663,708 of NC_135479.1, forward strand.
ATGGAACTGAGAATCTTCTATTGCTAGCCTAAGTTAAGGACATGCATAATCCCTGTGAACCGAAAAACTCCTTTAATCAGTGTCGTCTCTATGCCTGAGTAGCTTCTACATTCTGTATAGCCTCTATGACCTCTGTTGTATATATGACCTGAATTGCCTAAATGACCTGAATAGACTACATAAACTCAGTAACCATTATGATCTTTGTACCGACTAAGACCTCCATATCCTCTATGATCTTATAACCTGTGTAGCCCACATGACCTTCCTGGCCTGTATGGCCTTATTAGACTTAATTCACTAAATAGCCCCTATGATCTTTGTACCTTGCATGTCCTTCATCAACTCTGTAATCTAAAAAACCTCTAACATCTGCAGAGCCTCTATGATAAGCATAACCTCTATGCCATTCTGCAGCCTCTAAGACTTGTTTGAGCTTTATGTCCTATATGGCCTTAAAGACCTGAATATATCTGGTAGGATCTATAAGCTAAGACATCTAAGGCTTGTGTAGTCTTTATCATATAGATTATTTTTCCTGCATTTATTCTGTGACCTTCATAGACTTTATGGCCTACATGGCTTGCTCTTTGATGTGAGTATCCTCTATATTTATGATGCCTCCATGGCCTATGTAGCCTTGATTATCTGAGTAACTTCTATGACCCATGAAACTTCAATGACATGCATATCTTCTATTGTGAAAATCCTATCACCTGTGTACCCTATATGATGTCCATAGCCACTATGGACAGTATAGGCTCTATGACTAAGTAATATCTATGACCTGCTTATCTTGTATGACCTGGATAGCATCTGTGTCCTATGTGATTCTATGACTATGTTGCCTTTATGGCTTCTGTGGCCTAAATGACATATTTAGCCTCTATGATCTCAGTAGCCACTTTGACATGTGTAGCTTCAATGACCAAGAAAATTCTTTGGCCAGCATTTCCTTTTTACCTGTGTATCTTAAAGAATCTTAGTAACCCTGATCACCTGTGTTTCCTCTATTATTTGTGTAGCTTGGATGATCTGCATAGTTTCGGTGTTCTGAGTATCCTGTATAACTTTATATTCTTTATGTCTTGAGTGGTCTAACAACTGAGTAATACCTGTGATCTGGTCTCTCAAGGGACCACATAACCTCAATTTCCTTAATGGCCTCTGTGACTTGTGTAGCTCTTAGGATGTACCCATATCTGTGGCCTGAATACTACTTTCATACCCTCTATAAACTGAATCTCCCAAATATTTTGTATATCTTCTGTTTTCTGAGTAGCCTCTACTACCTGTGTAGCCTCTATGGTCCAAATAGACATTGTGACCTATATATTCCATAAACTTTGTAGACTCTATGATCTGAGTAGCCTCTGTGACCTGAATATATATTATGGCCTGAGTATTATCTATTACAGGGCAGCATCTATGACCTGTGTAGACTGGAAACTAAGTGGCTTCTGTCACAAGTATATGTTTCTAAGACTCTTTAAAGTCTCTAAAGCTTTGTAGGCTCTATGGCCTGTGTAGCCTCTATGTCCTATGTAGCCTGTATGACTTGAGTAGTTTCTATGACCTACAAAGTGTTTTCAGCCTGAGTAGCCCTATGATCCAAGTAACCTCTTGGAACTGATTAGCCTTTATGAATAACATAACTTCTATGACCTGCATAGCATATATGGCTTGCACAATCTCTATTTCTGGTATATCTGTCGGGTCTCAAAGCCTCTGTGGCCTGCATAACATCTATGACCTGCATATCTTCCATGATTTGCATATACTCTATGACTTAAGTAGTCTATATAGCCTGAGTTGCTCCTATAAATTATGTAGCAGCTATGGCTTGAGAAGCCTCTTATGCCTGTGTACCCTCTATATGCTTAGTACAGCTGATTGGAGAAGCAGCTGATTGGAGAAGTGAGCCCCTGTCCATTGTTCAGTGCAATTTTATAGGTTTTGAGGGGGATACTCTATGCATCACAACATACTATTCCATACTATGGGAATGAAGCCAGATTTAAAGTTAGGTAGTCAGTGTAGTTAGGTAAATCGAGTCTAATATCGAGTGAAATCTAAAATGGAGGCCATGCTGGGAATGACTCAGGGAAAATACGACAATTCATAGAATGTTAATGAACTCCCAAAAAGGCCCTAGGCCAAAGTCTACCTGGAAGAAGTATTAATGAATAGCCCCCAACAGATTTGGAGATATCCCATCCCAGAGAAGTAATTATCCCATCCCAAAAGGTGATAATTAGGTTCACCTGTGTCCCACCCCCCAGGCCCTCCAACCTACATTCCATTACCAAACCTATAAAAAGGGAAATACATTTGCTGGCCAACTGGATTCCACCTCTTGGGTCCCCTTCTTCCTCCGGGAGAAGTCTTTTCTGCTGTCCTTTAATAAACTTCTAATCTCTACTCTGACTTTGCCTTGGCGTGCTTCTTTGGTGTTATTTTTCAACATCGGGGAAGCAAGGACTCCTCACTGGTCGTCACCTGTCAACAGCAGTAACAGGAAAGTCAAAATCAACTCTTAACATTGATTTGCACATTCACTGCTAGGAACAAGTTGGGTAGAGGTGATTGGTTAGTACAAGAGTGGGGTTAATTTGAACTAATTGGTTTAATTTATGAGAGGTGTACATGCTAAACCACATGGTTTCCTAAAACATTATCAACCACTGAGACTACTGTGGGGTCATCTGGCATCCCAGGTATTTTTCCTGTCTCATGCTGACTGGTGATTGCTAGGGGGTTGCTATGGGTAGCATAACTGAGTCAGGGACACCTGGCACCACAGATCTCTCCTGTTATTTGCAGACAAACAACTCAGCAGGATGGATATGTGCTTAGGATCATTCTGTGCATTCTTCCAAGTACAAGGGTCAGGCCTCCTCATGCTAAACAGGCCTTGAGCTAGAAGCTCTTTTCAAAAATGGAGTTGTTGTAAGGACAAAGGAGGAAAGGCACTGAAGATAGCAGGTAACAAGTTTTATTTGGCTGTACCCAGGTTCAGAGGGCAGAGCTCTTGCTCTCATCTATTAATCCCCTGAGTTCAGGGAGTTTCAGAGTTTTATACCCAGCATGTAAGGGGAGGGGCTCAGAAATTCACAGTCTGCAGAAGTTCACATAAAAGCAGCTTTTCCTTTCACTGTTTTGAGAAAGTTAACTTTTCAAGGACAACACCTGAGAAGGGGAGAGCTTCTTCTCCCCTTTCTTCTCTCCCCCTGCCAGCTGTTACCATGGAGCCCATTTATAACTTGTTTTAAAAATGTAGACATCTCTGTGAAGGCCAGCTCAAAACCAGAGGTCTTGTTTGCACATTTCTTCAAAGTACTATACTGGATACATTTGTGAAAAACTAGTAAGGGAGTGTCCAGCACCTGGAGTACTGGTATCTTCTCAGCCAATAACCAAGTAAAACAGGGCAACATGAATATAGGAAGTTTATCTCCATTGAACTCTTTTGCAGAGACTCTTTTGCTGACAGTCCTAATGGTAGTCTGGGTGAAGATTTCTGGAGAGGCCCAGTTTAGATGTTTCAGTGGTGAAAGGGGGTGCTACTTCAGAGTCACATCAGTTTCTCACTATATTCCTCTGTTCTCTGCTCTCTTTCTCTCTGCCCTCCTCCTTTCCTCTCTCTGATCCCTGCCTCTTTTCTTCCCCTGTGAGTAGCCTCCCAATAAAATCTCATGGTTTAATCTCTGTCTTTGGTGAGTCACTTGCCTTTCACATCAAGGCAAGCATATAAAGAAGGGTTTATTTAAAAAGAGGTAACCCAGATTTCTCCCTCAAGGGAGAACGGGGCCATAGCTGGTATCCTGGTATCCAAAGAAGTGAAGTGTTCTGCCATTTTTGTATGTTCTAGGTTTCCTTTGTTCTCCTGCCTTTTTTAATATTTATTTTTGAGTTGTAGCTGGACACAATACCTTTACTTTATTTATTTATTTTTGTGTGGTGCTGAGTATCAAACCCAGACCCCTGCACATGCTGGCCACTACCCCAGCCCTATTCTCCTGCTTTTCCCTGCTTTTCTTTCTCCTTCCTGCCTATGTGACTAGGCCCAGCACTAGGCCTAGGAATGTTTGGTGAGATTGCCCAAAGGTGGGAAACAGGTGGGATAAAATGGGAATGGCAGGATGGAGTAGCTAAGGACACATTAACAACCTTATAGCTTTCTGTAGAGAGGAGCAATTCCTGGGACAGGTTACCTTGGCAACAGGATGGAGCAGGGTTAGATTCTTGATAAGGGTGGGGGAAGGGCTCTGAAGTAATTAACATTTCAGTCCCTCAGGGGACAGTGTCCAACTTCCCAGACTCACTCAAAATTAGAATATGAAAAATCCCCTTACATTAGGGTGATGTTTAAAGGGGTTATGTTTTTAGCATAACAGTACCAACACATAAGAATAAATATAACTTTAAAAGGTATGTTAGTTGTATTATGTCTCAGGAACTGTCACTTTATTTACATTTCCTTTTACCTTCTTCAGTACTGAGAATTGAAGCTGGATCACTTTAGAACAGAGATACATCCCCAGCCTTTTTTATCATTCTGAGTGTCCTATGATTCCTACAAGTACTGAGTATTCAATCTGAGGGATTCTATTTATCCTCACTTTCAGACAAATGTAAGATTTCTCTCTTACACATGTCTCTTTGTTTACTTACTAATAGGCAAGAGATATTGTTTTCATAGGCCCTCATAAATATTTGGTTTTCTTGCTCAACAGTAGACAGAATGAAGAGAGAAGAGAGATGGAGGAGTTCTGCATGGGGTGGGGGACAAAGCTATGATTCTGAGCTGTGCTGTGGACTTGATATCAGAGCCTTAGGGAAGGGATTCTCTTGCTTTGGTGGGCAGAGTTATGGAAGGTATCTAGGAGGAACAATGCAAAGGAACCCAGCTGTTGGCCTCAAACAAATCTATCAAAGTCCAGAAATGAATGTTTGGCAGGAGTTCCTTAAGTGGGAAGTGTGTCTCCTTGGATAGTACTTTTGTTCTGAATCTACTTAAGAAAGAGCCTGGAAGTCTCCAGTTTCTAATGCCTTCACACAGATGCCCCTGGCCATCACAGCCTCTCCTGGACACTGGCCCCATTCAGACTAATGTCACTCAGATATGGTTTAATACCATAAGGGAGAGAAGGTTTTAGAGAGCAGAACTTCTGCTTCTGGTTTCTAGATCTCTGTGTTAATGCAATTAATATATATAGAAAATATTAAAATGTCTGTTTAGACAATTTATTTCTTGATTGAAAATTTTAAATGAAAGGAAAACTGTAAAAAAAAATAAAATTTTGAAAGGTATTATTTTTGCTGAAATAAAAATGTTAAACCAACTTAATAAGAACATCCTGAAAACAGAATATGTTAATACTTTTTTATAGAGAAAGTGTATATTTTATAAATAAAACCTAAGTCCATTCTTTTGTGGTTGTGAAAAATAAAAAAGATTGTAACAGGCTAAAAGGCAGGAAGAAGAATGTTAGGGCAAAGTTGTGTTACTTTTGCCTTTAGGAACAGAAACTGAACACACTTAGTTTAAGCAAGAGGGATGAGGATAACTCATCATCTGATCAAAAAGCAAAGATAAATTTAAGACTGAACATCAAAGAATGTCTCAAAAACACACAGCAACAGACTCACAAAAAGAGACTTTAAGAAATTAGAAAAAACTGGATCAGGATGCTATCAAGCCAAAATCAAACCTCTTCAGAGCCACAAAGGCCCCAGCAAATGTCAGAATAGTGGGTCACATCAAGTGCTTGTGGGGAATGTGTGCATGCAGTACTGCACAACACTATTATTGGAAAGTAAATGCTGTGTTCACCCTAAAAAAACAATCTGGTAATGCTCAGAAAAGTTCAGGTAATTCTCTTTTTAAGAAACAGTTATGTTAATGGGCACCTGCCTTAGGTAAATTACAAAGAAATTTAACTCACAAAGTAACTCACAAAGAAAGGCTTTGATTGCAGATTACTAGTAGAGTTCTTGCCAGGCATGTATGAGGCCTTGGGTACACTTCCCAATGCTACTACAAAAAAAAAATAAGTAAATAAAAACAAAATGTTAAAAATTCATTTTTGATAAATTAGATATGTCTTCTGAAACTTTTTACATCAAGTGAAAATATAATCACCTATAGAATGAAACATTCCTCTTCCTATAACTTGTCCTAGGTGATGTGTGAAATTGGTTCACTATTGTCTTGATACATAAAACCTCACAAAATCTTAAAAATAATAAGGTTCAAATCTTTGTGTTTACTTTTAATACACAAGGACACTGCCAAGGTCATCAAGGGTATGCATATCAAAAGGGCCACCAAGTGTCTAAAAGATGTTATTTTAAAGATACAACATGGGTTGGCATAGTGGTTCATGCTTGTAATCCCAGGAGCCATAGAGACTGAGACAGAAGAATCCATAGTTCAAGGCCACCCTCAGCAACTCCTGAGGGTTTGTACTACTTAGTGAGACCTTGTCTTAAAACAGAAAATTTAAAGACCAGGGGATTAACTAAGAATTAAGTACTCCTGTATTCAGTCATAAGTAATCAAAAAAAAAAAAATGTGTGCCATTCCACTGTTAAAATTGTAGAGTTTATTGCTGTGTCTAAATGAAAGAGTAGAGCTGACATAGGGTCCATCTACCAAAAAAAGTGCTAAATTTTGGCAGACATCTTTAAATATGGAAGAGTAATGCTAAATTTGAGGGTTTAGATGAGTTTTTTGGTCATTTAATGTATCCAATGAGTAAATAACCTAGATATACTGCCATATTTACAGAGCTCATGGCCAGATTAACCCATACATGAATTCCTCTGCCCTATTGATATGATCCTTACTGAAAAAGAATTGTTTTCTAAATAATAAGAAGAAAATGCACACAAAAAAGAAAAACAATAGCAAAAAGAAAAAGAAAAAAAAAGATGTCTCTAAATTGCTGAAACTGGCTGTGCTGCAGTAGAGCTGGCTAAATATGCATTTCAATAAAATAGAAATGGGATAAATTACTATAAAAAAAGGAAAGTAGATAAAGAGGAAGAACTTAGGATAAAATACTCCTATTTACATTAGAAAAGGTTAGGATTCTGGGGGGGGGACCATGGATAATGTAAGATTAACTTCATTAATTTGTCCTTTAGATAGAAAAATCATAGGAAATTTAGATGCACTTTAATGCAGAAAATCTAGGCATAGAATAAAAAATTTACAATTTTAAAAACTGGGGTTGGGTTTCAGTGGTAGAGCACTCACTAGCATGTGTGAGACACTGGGTTTGATCCTCACCACTACATAAAAATAAAGAAAAAAAAGAAAATGTGTCCATCTATAATTTTTTTAAAAAAGACAAATTACAATTCAAAATAGCCATAGGACTCTCTTTTTCTCAATACAACCTGCTTCCCTTACTCATTTCCCTACTTAGCCATGAATGCTTTAAAACTTAGCTTCTCCATCAAGTTCCAGGATGAATTAGCTTATGGTTTTAAGACTATGATCCAGCACCACTGAGTCTGGTCTCTAAAACCAGGCAATCCCTGCACATATGGGGAGAAATAACTGGGTTCAATAACCCAGCTAATTCAGGTAATCCCAGCAAATGAAAAGACTTAGGGAAGAAAAACAATGTTTGAGGCCATACTAGGCAACATGGCCAGATCTTGTCTCAAAAGAGAAAATAAAAAGGGCTAAGAAAAAGCTCAATGGTTTAAAGAATAAGATTCAATCATAAGCATGACTCGAAAAAATAAAATTGGATGCAGAATTGGAAATGATCATTACTTTATGTGGTTGCTTTGTTTTTGTTTTGGATACCAAGAATTTAACTCAGGGGCACTTGAGAATAGATTTACATCAACAGCCTTATTTTTTTTTTCTTTTTGGTATTAATGAGACAGGGTCTCCCTGAGTTCCTTAGCACTTCACACTTACTGAGGCTGACTTTGAACTCAAGGTCCTCCTCCCTCAGTGTCCCCAGACACTGGGATTACAGGGGTGCATCACTATGCCTAGATAATTTGTCTACATTTATCTGAAATAGGGAGAGACTTTTTATAATGATTTGAAACTGCCAAGGAGGATCCTGCCTTGTCACCCACACCCACACACATAATTCAATTAAAACCAAGAATTTTAACAATGCCTTCTGGATTAGTCCATTTGCACCTTAAACCTACAGGTTCTTCAATCAATATGTGATGCAAATGAAGGTCCCTGGAAAGTGATTGGATATGTCTTCTGAGTCACCTACAAGACAGACCACTATAAAAAGGTGCAGTCCATACCAGACTGAATCATTTGCTCCTTTTCCAAGTCCAGGAACACACCTTGGCCTGGTTTGGAAGCTGAAACTATGGGTCCCTCTGTCAACCTCAGGATTCCTGACTCCCAGAAGGGCATGTCCAGAGACCAACATGCCACCAGGCCTGAACCCAGAGCAGGCGTAAGCCTGGGCAATGAATAATTTTCCTGCTCTGAGCCACCACTCTTGCCAGTGCCTCCAGAGCTGTGGAGAAGTGAATGTTTTGGTAAGCTAACTATCTCACTGGGCCTACACAGAACAGGGAACTGTCTTGGGGGATCCGAGAGTAGTGTACACATGAGCAGAGAGTTGAGAGGGGCCAAAAATGAGGTCTAGACCTGAGCATCCAGGAGTCAATGGCTGAATCTACTCAGGAGCTCCAATCACCTCAAGAAAAGGCAAGCCCTACCATCAATGCAGCCCAATGGGCCCTGAACCTCACAGGAGATGCCAGTGCCTGGGCTATTAGAGAGACACACACTCAGGCTGCCTCTTGGAGCCCAGCTAATCCCTCAAAGCTGCTGAAAACCGAGGTTTACATCCCAGAGGAACCCAGAATAGAAAGGAACCCCAGTCTGGAATATTCCTTGCAGTACAATACTCATCAGCCAATGTCGCACTCACTCTGATAAGAGCAAGAAGAAAAAAAATCAGGGTAGGGTAAAACAGACCAGATGCTTTAACCCCAGAGCAAATGATGCTACTGAGAAATCAGGTGACAGCTGATAGGGATTGAAAGGGTGATCAGAAGCCCCAAAGTTGAGTATAAATGATGAAGCAAATGAACAGACATTCAGCCAGCTGACACTGAGGCACAGAAGCCTGAGAGCCTGATGAGGACCTAGAATGACATCCCAGCTCTTCTCATCTGCCTGATCCTCTGCCTTGTTCTCATTTTTCTCAAATTCTATAGCAGCCTCTTTACTCTAGTGAGAAAAGGAATTTTCCCTATGACCACCTTCTCAGCCAGCCATCAGCTCCAGCCCAGGAGAAGCCTGCTTTAGTTTCTGACCTGATCACTGTGGTCAAAGTAAGTGTGCATCTGCTGGACTTAGAGCCCAAGTCTTGAGACTTTTGATCTGACTCTTGAGCTTAGCATGCAGAGGGAATTTCTATCATGAGAATGTCAGGATTAAGTGTGATTTTAGTGCTTTGAATTAATCTAGAGTTGTTTGCTGTGAGTTGATTATGTTTATTGAAGTGCTAACATTAAGGATTGTCAGTTTCTTGATTAAAAACCTATAGAGTAAAATTGTATTGAATGATTTGAGTGAATAAAGCATTGAACATGGCAGAAGCACATGGACATTATTTATTTCTCCCCCTGGACTGCATAAGTTGCACCTTTTGCCCATCATGACAGTGGAGTCACATGGGAAACATCAGTTTGCTCAGGTTGCTTTAGCCAGCTATAATCAGCAAGGTGCCATGATGAGTACCAGTAGTCCAAGCTACACAGGAGTCTCAGACAGGAGCACTGCTTGAAGCCATCTTGAGCAACAGAGCAATATTCTGTATCAAAAAATAAAAAGATAAATTACTCCACACTGGCTGAGATTCAAGGGATGTAAATGTCTTCATTAGCATGGACATGGACTTTTAAATTTTCCTGTTTCCTGAAATCCAGTAGGTTTTAGATAAAGGAATTTGGATTTAGAGGGGCTTAGGTGCTTGGTCTTTCTGAACAGTGGGATCAGACCTGTTTGTCTTTTTTTCTCATCAGCTTAATTGAGTGTTAATTGTCCCTGACAGGGAATGGTAGTAGAGGGTCAAAGAGGGGTTGGAGTGTTTTTGTGGTTAGATATAGAGAGAACATTCCACGTGATCACCCTTACCTCTAAAGTCTAAATTAGCTTTTTCTCCTCTCTCTCTCCTTGTTGATTTTTTAGAAAGTTGGGGACAATGAGAGGATTAGGTTCCACAATAAATAAAAGCAAAAGGCTAGGTATAGTGGCCCAGTCCTGTAGTCTCAAAAACTTAGATTTTGAGGGAGGAGGAAAACAAGTTCAAGGCCAACCACAGTAAATAAGGAAGTCCCTGTCTTAAAAAAAAAAAATTAGAGATGGAGCTGAGGGATGGAGGCCTGCTGACCATATGTGAAGACCTTGATTCAATTACCAGCACCACCAAGGGAAATGAAGCCAGATTTAAAGTTAGGTAGTTAGTGTAGTTAGGTAAATCGGGTCTAAAATCGAGTGAAATCTAAAATGGAGGCCATGCTGGGAATGACTCAGGGAAAATACAGGACAACTCATGGAATGTTAATGAAGTCCTGAAAAGGCCCTAGGCCAAAGTCCACCTGGAAGAAGTGTTAATGAACAGCCCCCAACAGATTTAGAGATAGCCCATTCCAGAGAAGTGATAAGCCCATCTCAAAAGTCCTTCCTGCTCAGACTACTTCTTTGGCCCACCTGTGTCCCACCCCTCAGGCCTTCCAACCTACATTCCATCACTGAAAGAACTATAAAAAGGGGAAACAACTGCACTTCCACGGATTCCACCTTCTGGGTCCCCTTCTTCCTCCGGGAGAAGTCTTTTCTTCTGTCCTTTAATAAATTTCTAATCTCTACTCTGACCTTGCCTCGGCGTGCTTCTTTGGTGTTATTCTTCAACATCGGGGAGCAAGAACTCGTCACCGGTCAACAGTGGTAACATATTGGAGGTTCCACCGAGATATTCTACACCGAGGTAAGCGCCTCTCTATGCACCCATGTCTGTTTGAGGTGCATCTTTCTCTCTTTCTTTCTGGCGGGTGAGGTGGGCACCCGACGGCTACTTAAACGCAACTAGTGCAGCCGCCACTCTACAAGACTCGGGTGAGAGGTTTCTCGGCCTAGGCAGCTCTCAATCACCTGTTCGGTACAGAGCAGGCATGTTGGGTTCTGCCAAAGCCGTTTCCAACTTTTCTGTCTGGGCCTGGAGAGCAATTGGCGTGAGTACACAATGTCCTGAATCCCGATCTGCCTCGGATGCGTGGAGGTGGAGGAAGGAGTTTGGAACAACTGCGGAATCCCGGTCTGGGCTACTCTCAGACGTTTCCAAAGGTTCCTTTCTCTTGAGCCCTCTCCCGACAGCCCCCAGGGGTATCTAGGGTGATCGGTAGATTAATGGCACTGAGAGAAAGCCCCAATCACATTTGCCTCCGTATGGGCCATGCAACACTCCCAACCCCGCATCCATTCCTCCTGGATGCTTCCCTTCCTTCGCAGGTCAGAAACATTAGCAATTCAGGTTGTAGGACTGAGAAAAAGGCATGAGATAATTAGTAAGATCTGCCCAGGTTCTCTAAGGTGCATAGGTAACTTTCAATAGTCTGTTTTACCACCCAATGTTTAAAATGAGCTGTGTTCCTTAAGCTGCTAAGAGAAGCATTTTTTAGAATCAACTCTGGTAATCTGCTAGTCTACAGAGCAAAGGCGACAAAGAGCACACGATTCAATGGGTATTTAGTGGTCGGGAGGAAAGCAGTAAGGCCCTTAAGTCTGAATCCTCCCAGGGTCTTTGGCACAGGGCAAACTGAGACCCTAGCACTTTGCTAAAGGGGACCAGAAACCCCTTGGCAAAGCCAGGTGAGAGACGGGTTTTCTGGACCGTTTAGGAAGCTCAAGGTTAGGGAGACGTCCCTAAGGAGAACAGTTTTCTCTGGCGCAGCATGGGCGCCTGAGTCCTGTTTTCTTCTCACTCAGACGGGAGCTTCTCTCTCTCCAATACGCCAGGTGCACCACTAGCCTGCGTATTGAAAAATTGGGATAAATTTGAACCTCAGATGCTCAAGGAAAAAGCGCCTCATTTTCTTGGCCTGGCCTCAATACAAACTCTCTGATGGAGAGACCTGGCCACCAGAGGGAAATATCAATTTTAAGTTTTACAGTTTGATAAAATTTACAAAAAAGGAAATGGTGTGAGGTGCTGTATGTTCCGATTTTCTTCGCTCTAAGGGAAAATCCTAAATTATGCCAACAGTGTAAAGTAGACTTAGCTATGATATCTGCCATGAAGAGAAAAAATCTTGGACTCACTGAGGAAAAAGAATAAGAGAAAAATTTGGGCTGATCAAAGTACATACCCCCTCCCCCTTCAAGACCTAAGGCAGATTAAAAACTGACTCTACTGGAAGGTTAGGAGATAAGCCAGATTGCCTGGGATTGGATCTATCCAAAGGAGCTAATCTTGCAAGTGAAGGGGAAACTGAGGAATTCCCAGCAGCTGCCAAAGCCATTTTCGCTTTGGGGAAATTTCCTCATAATTTCCCTGCACTGTAAGAATTACTCCACCTAAATGCAGTAAAGTCAGTCACACTGAGACCCTTGATTTTACACCTATAGTTGCCCCTATGTGAGAACATCTGGTCCACTCATGGGAAATCTAAGGTGCCACTGATAGGAGTCATAATTAAATGAAGGTTCAAAACCTGGAGAGAATTTTTCTTATCTGGTCTGTTTTAAAGGTTATAGATTGTTTCTTGGATGATTTTGGCTAAATGTGCTTTTTTGTAACAATCTGGTATCTGAATGGGTTTCTCAAGCATTGCACAATCTTGCAGTTAAAAGTTAAGGTTAGGTAATTGTTTAGTTTGTGATTTCAGATAGTTCATACCAGAGAACTTTAAATACTTATAATAGAAAATTAAAAGAACTCTACTTCCAAGTTGGCAAGTAACTCCCAATCATTGTTTTATTTTTTCATCAATTTTTGAACTGGGTAGCCTAAGGAGATTTCACTAGGTATACAGTGCATTGATTTGGGCAAGGATAGTAAATTATGATTTGGTATCTGTTTCTCTCAGTGTGTAGGATTTAGGAAAAGTGTTGAATTAAAACATTGGTCTGGCTTACTAAAATGACATTAATTAGCAACAGTCTTGGAAATTTTCAAAGCTTATTTTTGGATATACATGGTAGTGTGTGGATTTTTTCCAGGTGATTTAATGTAACTTTAGAAACTTCAGAACAAAGAAAGTAGCTTAATGATCCTGAAGGAACTTCTTCTGATGGTGGCTTTTATATTATCAAGAAAGATCCTATTTTCAGTTTTGTGTGAGCAAGTTTTTCTAGTGTAGGAAGATATAAAGATGAAATTTTGTAAATTGTATCTTATTTCTACTTCCAAACCTGAAAATTGTGACTTATGGTTAAAATGCCTTAGGCATGAAATTTCTGCTCAGAATTCCGGTTTTCCAGGTCCTTCCAGACCTCAGCAAGGGCTTAAGTTGATATGCAAACAGAAGCAGTTTGGAGCTCAGGCCCAAGGAAAAAAAAAAGAGTAAAAGTGTTTTTTTATGGGAACTCAAACTGGATTAAACCAAAGAGTAAATTGTATGGCATTTACTAATTACTGGCCGGTCAATTTTTTTCTAGGACTTTTGCCTTTTCTTAGATTCTATATTCTTTTGAGCTCATGATTTTGTTCCTACAGACAAGTTAATGTTTTTCTGATAAGTTCTATTTTTGATCAACTGGAGTTTTTTTTTTTTTTAACATTGCAATGAGATTTCACCTGAGAAATCTGCAAGGCCTTTTGTGTTATGTGTTACACTTATGTTAGTGTTGTATGTCGGTATGTCTGTGTGTATGTCGATATATCATGCAGTGATATGACAATTGACAGATGAGGAGCGCTCATGAAAAATTAAAAATGGATCCAAATATCTTTGATTCATGTGATTCAAATGGCTCAATTTAAATTTGGTAAATAGATTAAAAAAGGAGATCTTAAATTAAGCTTATAAATTATTCTAGGTGTTAAAAAAAGGCCCTAATAAATGTCTATGAAATAATCTGCTCAGATTCAAAGGTTTATAAGTATTGTTTCAAGATGTGAACAGAAGGAGGTTAACAGATGAAAGAGAAACTAGAAGGTTCTAGATATGGATTTAATAGAGGGAAAATGTGTTTCTGGATAAGAAAGTCTAATTAAGAGGGTTTAAGTAAGTGATAAAGAAGGTCTGTGCAAGTTGGTTATAAGTGTAAGTTTTTGAGCAAAGTAATATTAAAAAAATTAAACAGCTGGTTAAACAAGTGCTGTTTTAGAAAATTGTGCTATGTTATTCCTTTAAAAGCTAAACTTGATTAATATAAAAACATCAATGTAATTGGTGCCATTAATGTGTTCATATCTTCCAGATATACAAGTCTGTAAGGTAGAAGCTTTAGAAAGAGCATTACATCAAGCAGGTATTCTCAAATTGTATGGTAATTTTAGGCTTAAAAGAAAAACATGTTGGAAGTTTATCATTTGTGTTCTATAACTGGACTTGTTATCAATAAGTTATGTAAAGTTCCATGTTACTTTTTACAGAGATACAATTTAAATGTATTTTTAAGTTAATGAGAGCCTAATCTATGGGAAGGTTTTATTGCAAAACACAAAAGTACTTTGCTACTTTTCTACAAAAGGTTAAAAGCTTTCAGCCTTTCTTTAATTCATGTTTTAGATGTGATATTATGTTGTGTTAGCTAATATTCATGTAAACTTGAGCAGCAATTTATGTAGGCTTTTAAAATGATGTCTAAAAAGCAGAGATCAGCTTCAGAACTATAGTATTTAAGACTGTTTCTGTCAAGTGTGTCTGTTTCTGCCAAGAGACTGCATGAAGAGCCCCATCTTGAGATAAGGCTCTATGTCCCATCTCACTGTATGTGAAAGTGACTATGAAAGAAGTAGGCCAGATTTCAGTACATTTAAAGTTGTGTCCAAAAGTTTTTTTTTTTTGTCACGATTGCCAGGATCTCAAACAGGGGATTATAATGTATAACTCTGCCAGAATTCAAGGTAGCTATTACATAAACTAAATATGTTTTTATCCTAGTTAGTTTTGTTTTGTAGTTTGCTTTTAGATGGTCTAAGGAATGCCTGTTAATGTTTTAAAGAGGTACTGCTTTAAGAACTCATAACCTGGGTTAACTTAAGATAAGGAGTTATCATCTACAGGATAGAGAGATAGGTATTAAAACCCAGTACTTAGTATAAGGCTGTTGAAACTTATTTGCTGGATGTTTAAGATTAAATTTTAAAGTTAAATTAAAGGGGCCAAGAAAACCAATGTTTGGCTCTTGCCCTCTGAGTCAGTCTGAATCAGGGGATAGGGTCTTCTCCAAAGGGCTCTGCAACTCTAGGCCACATAACCTCCTGATCAGGGAGATTAATGAGACCAGTGGAGGACAGAAAGCCAATCAGTGCATTTGCTGTGAAGAGGAGGGTCATCAGAGAAGGGAGACATCCCTGATGCTTCCGAAGGAAGGCACATGGTCAAGCAAGGCCTGGACCCATCCTAGCACAAATGGCACTAGCAGAACTGAGAAGCTGCTATAAAGTTCCCAAGGACTCCCAGAGACTCAGCTGACTCTTAACAATAGATTGGAACAAAGTCAGTTTGACTTGCTTCATCTTAAACACTTAGCAAAGACAGTCAAAGCCAAAACTTAGCTATTCCTGGACATTTTAAATGATAATAATAGTTAAATGTAACTTCCAAAAATAAGTAAACTGGAGGATACAAAAGAGATTCTTAGGTAGGAATGCCTGGTAACTATCAAAAGGAACTGCCAGAGTAGTTTTTAGTTTTAAGGCCCACAGATATTCCTAACCTACACAGGTAGGCTTGGTGTTTGCTAGTATGATTATCCAGCCCTAAGTAACAGAATTAAAGATTTCTCTTAGACACAGAAGTCATACTAGTAAAAGGATTTTGCAAGATCAGATGATATTAAATTATTAAACTATATTTTAAGGGAAGGATAACTGTAACCCTAAAAGTTAAATATTGTGTTTACATCCCTGACATTTCTGGCAATGTGACAAATGTCCTTAAAGATTTACATGCTCAGATAGAAGCCATGTCCTCAGCAACTTTGTCATGGAAACAATATCTTAGCTTCTGGTTCTTGGTACTTCCTGGTGGAAAACATTGTTAGTCTTTGTCTTTACCATCATACTCATTGGCATATTCCTGTGCTATGGGATTTATTCCTACATCAATATGGTTCCAGTACTAATGAATTCTTGTTTCTCTTATAGACCACCCATCACTCAAATGGCCCTCCAGCCTATCATGGACCACTCGATAGACCCGATTTTTAAAGGGGGACTCCAAACTGCTTGCCCCACATCGTCCCTTTTCAGCCTGAAGAAGCCAGAAAGATCTTCTTCGACCCGTTTCCTTACAGCAGTAAGGAGTTCCCAAATTAGAGGGGGGAATGAAGCCAGATTTAAAGTTAGGTAGTTAGTGTAGTTAGGTAAATCGGGTCTAAAATCGAGTGAAATCTAAAATGGAGGCCATGCTGGGAATGACTCAGGGAAAATACAGGACAACTCATGGAATGTTAATGAAGTCCTGAAAAGGCCCTAGGCCAAAGTCCACCTGGAAGAAGTGTTAATGAACAGCCCCCAACAGATTTGGAGATAGCCCATTCCAGAGAAGTGATAAGCCCATCTCAAAAGTCCTTCCTGCTCAGACTACTTCTTTGGCCCACCTGTGTCCCACCCCTCAGGCCTTCCAACCTACATTCCATCACTGAAAGAACTATAAAAAGGGGAGACAACTGCACTTCCACGGATTCCACCTTCTGGGTCCCCTTCTTCCTCCGGGAGAAGTCTTTTCTTCTGTCCTTTAATAAATTTCTAATCTCTACTCTGACCTTGCCTCGGCGTGCTTCTTTGGTGTTATTCTTCAACATCGGGGAGCAAGAACTCGTCACCGGTCAACAGTGGTAACAGAAAGAAAAAAAAAAAAAAAAGCACAGTGAGACATGACCACATATGCCACTTCCCAACATTTCCAGACATTGAGAAATTTTATATTTTACAAAATTAGTTGTACAAAAGGACATCTTTTCATTTTTGAGAAAGTTTTCATTGTTTTCCAGACACACACACACACACACACACACACACACACACACACTGCCTAGCCAAATAATTAGCATTATTATAATGTACTTTTTTTGGGTTATATTTACATAAAACAAAATTAGAACACTCTAGAAGTCTTTATACAACTTATGCTTTCAGTATTGAAAATCATGAAAAGAAACACATAGCAGAGCACATGATAAAAAATAATGCTGGCAAAATAAAATAATAGAAAGGAAAAGAAAAACTGACCTTAAACTGTGTTTTTTTTCTTGGTACTTCGGTATGAACCTGGGGCACCTTAACACTGAGTTACATCTTCTGCTGTTTTTATCTTTTAAGGGACTCTCACTAAGTTTCTTGTGGCCTTATTAAATTACTGAGGCAAGACTGGAACTTGTGATTCTCTTGTCTCAACCTCCTGAGTAGATGGAATTATAGACATTTTAGGTATAAGTAATGGTCAATTGCATAGAGTAGTACACAAAGATGACTGACTTTCACAATCACTAACTCTATTTCAAAGTCTTACGTTGAAAGGAATTATGCTTTTTTAAAAAAATTAAAATTTATTTTTTAGTTGTAGTTGGACATATCCACCCACTAGGCAAAGTGTCTAAGGCCTTATAATTCTTTAGGGACGTACAAAATTGTTTTCATTTCTTATAAAAATAAAATAAAACTATTAACTCTCATACCTAATATAACATCTGATATATAATATTAACATCTTGTCTTAAAATCATAGTGAAAGGATTTTCAATTTAATTTAATTTTTTATTTTCATTTGTTTAAAGAGAGAGGGGAGAGAGAGAGAGAGAGAGAGAGAGAGAGAGAGAGAGAGAGAGAGAGAGAGTATTTTTTAATATTTATTTTTCAGTTTGTAGTGCTGAGGATCGAACCCAGTACCTTGCGCATGCCAGACAATTGTGTTACCACTTGAGCCACATCCCTAGGCCCAATACTTTCATTTTAACTTATTTATTTTTATGTGTTGATGAGGATCTAACCCAGAGCCTCACATGTGCTAGGTGAGTGCTCTATCACTGAGTCACAACCACAACCTTTTTTTTTTTTTTTTTTTAATTTTAGGACAAGAATCTCCTTGGAGATCATGTTCACATTTATTTTCTCTATGGTACTGTTTTTCTGAAATACATTCAAGAGTCTCATGATCATGAATTGAAAATGATACATGAAGAAATATGATACATGAAGAAATCTCTATGTTTGAGAGAAAGAAGCCAGTCTTGATTTTACTGTCACAATTTTTGTCACAAAGATCCAAGGAGGAGGAGTTTTTATCCTCGGGAGTCTAAGAACAGACACAGAAGCATAGACTCCTTCACAAAGTTTCATCTTAACCGTGCAGGACCAAGTGAATTCTCCTTTAGTGGGTTTATAATTTGGCCTCTCTAGAGATAGAGCCACAGCTGCTGATAACACAAATCCCTAGGATACCAGGCAGGACTAACCCACCCACTAGGCAAAGTGCCTAAGGCCTTATCATACTTTAGGGGCCTACAAAGTTGTTTTTATTTCTTGTAAAACTAAAAGAAAACAATTAACTCACATACCTAATATATCATCTGATATATAATCTTAACATCTTGTCTTAAAATCATAGTGAAAGGATAATTTAATGTATTGATAGCCTTTTCAGTGCCGAAATGAATCCCTAAAGTTTCAAGTGTGTCTGGGGCCAAGATTCAGGGTGGGTCCCTGCAAGGGGCAGAGGGCTACAGGTTCTGTTCCAATTAGTCAGCCTGAGGAAGGCTTAGCTTTTGACAAGTAGCACAGGGACAGGCCAAGTGCTTTAGTGTGAGTTAGGGAATGTACCAGGAAGAAAAGAAGGTATGTTCTTAGGGGAACTCAATTTAATTGTACTATGACACTTCTACTTAACTAATCTTTAACTAACCTTAACTAATCTTTGTATGGTTTAAAAGTTTGTCTTTTAATAATCTTCAGTATTTTTTGCATCTATTTCATAATTTAATAAGCTTCTTATTGAATTACATTTGATATCATTAGCATCCATTTTGCAGACTAAAATCTCAATATTTTTGTGGTTTTTGTGATTTTACAAATATTTTGGTAAAAAAGCCATTACTTAAATTTCATTTCACTAGAATAATTTTCAGAAAGACACAGAAAAAAAAATGAAAGTGAAAGATTAAAGGTTATACACAAAAACTGTAAAATTGAGTAGCATCATTATTTTTGTTTAGGGATTTAAAATCTGCATGATTCCATGTCAATGGGAAGCCATGTTTCATTACTATAAACATATACATAGATGTAGAAATCCCTAATACTCTCTAACTCTTGGATTTATAAGAACATTTAATATGTCCTAGAACCTCTATACAATTATTTTTGTTTTGATTTCTAAAGGTTGCCTTATTTCTAACTAAGTGGATCTTTTTTATCTTGTACAATGAAAGAACACTAATTTTGTTGTTGTTGCTGTTCATAGAGTTTCTTTTTTTCTGGGAATAAATCTATAGAATAAATTTTTTAGATGTAGTATTTCTGTGTCAAACAGTATATTTAAAATTGATAGTATACATGGCTATGTTGCAAATTCAAGTATTCTACCAAACTCATTCAAACAACCGGTATTGAGAAATGTATTTTTGCCAACTTTTTAATGACATGGGTTATAACAACAATTCCTTCTTCTTTTTTATAAATTAGGAATCAAACCCAGGGACTCATGCATGCTAGGCAAGTGCTCCACCACTGACCTACATCCCTGGACCCTGTAATAAAAATTCTTAACACTTTCTAGTATGCCATTTAAATGTGTGTTTCTTTTACTTTTCTGGTGTCTACCATTAGTGAGGCTAGCCTTAGCTTTCCTACTAAAGAAGCTTAGTAGTATTATATATTTGTCTGAGGGAATTTGAAAAGAGTTCTGTAATTTTCAGCATTTTTCTAATTAATTTTGGGTGAATGTCATTGATTCTATCTAATTATCAATAATTAGTATGATCAAAGGCATTAAATGTCCATTCTTATGTACTTTGTTTCGTCTTTGCCTCATTAACATCCATTTTTTCTTCACTATTACTCATCCCAATGTGTTGTTTTGCTGAATCTTCAATTATGATTTCAAATCTTTGACCTCATAACATTTCTTTATGGTTTCACATGGCACCATAATAGTCAAAAACTCTGGATACCCAGTGTAATCTGAACTCTCCTTTCCAGATTTCAGGTTCACACTGCCCCCAAGCATCATTACTTTGCTGCTCTAGGAGAAACACTCATGTAGTTTTAGGCAAGAACATATCAGCTGTAAGAATTGGGTGAAACCTTGGTGGGGGGAGAACATCACTGAATAGAGCTCTAGAGTACCAGTGAAAATGTAGCAGAGGAAAAAATTCAGGAAGAAGAAACTACCTTGAGTCCAGGTAGAAGTCAGTGTATGGAACTGCATTGGCAATAGAAGTCACAGTAGTAATCCTGGAGTTTGGGATCTATCAAAGTTGTGTGCAGTTTCTGAAAAGAAAAAAGAAAAAAGAAAGGTAGAAGGAAAGAAGGAAGGAGGAATGAAGAAAGGGAGAAAGGGAGGGAGAGAGGGAGCCCTTCGAAATGAAATAAAAATGCCAAACTATGACTATATGAAAAGAGCTCAGGGTGAAAATTTAACCCAGGAGACCAATACCAAGTGAAAATACAACATAAATGTCAATCCAAGAATTAGACTTTTATATCTTGACTTAAAAACCTATGAAATATCATCTCATGTGTTGATTTAAAACCAAGATGCTCTATTCTCTTATACACTACAGGGTGTAATGTTTCTGATGCAAATTGAAGTCATCACTTGCTTTGAGTCTTATCAAATAGATGCTATACTTATACAACTTATTGAATCCACTTTTTTCCCAGAGTTAGATACTAAAGGCCTTGGCACATTTAGCATAGCAGAATTGTTTGCCATATATTAATTAAAATTACTTTACATTATTGTTCTTTTTTAGTTATTTCACTAGAGCAGAAATTTAGCTCCATTTTGATATTTTGTAAAATATCACTGAGAAACAGTACTCCATCTCCCTGAATATTAAATTAATTGTAAACATAAATCTTGTAATATGTATTAGGGTAGTAGAGGCTTATAATCTCAGTGACCTAGGAGGCTGAGGCAAAAGGACTACACATGCAAGACAAGCTTGAGAAACTTCACTATATCATGTGTCAAAATAAGAACAAAAAACTATTGGGGATTTATCTTGATATCTAAAAGTATTGAGGATGTATCTGACAAGTTTGTCAAATCCAGAGTATAATTTCAAGTTGAAACTTTTAAAAACCCAAGGAAAAGAAGTTTTTAAGAAGGCCATTTTTAGCAGAGTTCCTTAGAAGGTCCCTGGCAGCAAAATATTCTGGATGAAGTCTTCTGGAATATCTATGCCAATGGGTGAATACCTAGGACCAGAGTTTGAAAGTCTAGCTGCTGGGATCTGTAGAGAGACCTCATAGTGAGTGCAGTCAAGTGTATAGTGGCAGCTGTGACCCAGATGGGGAGGCACCACTGAAATAGTCTTGGGGGAAAAGATGATAGGGTGGCACATAAAATCATTTTTCACGTGAGTTCTCAAGGCTGTTCTGTATCTGTTTGGAGATATAGTGCTTGTAAAACACGCAATACACATGTGCCCTGTCTGCCCAACCTGTACCCAGAAGATGCCACCAACCCACCATGTCAATAAGCAATGCAACAGCAATGAGGATGGGCCCTCTTAGATCTGAACATGGTCTCTCACCACCCAGGGTTCTGAGCCTCCTTTTTCCCCAATCCCCAGCAGGAGTATACTACACCCCAAAATTTCACATTTTAGCACAATTTTATTGAGAAAAAAAAGAAAGAAAATATACATGTTCGATAGCTCTGAAGCCTCCATGGCAAGCATTATTGTTACAGGATCTGTTCCAAAATGGTCCTCCAAACAAAGGATATCTCAATGTTTCTGGGCTGCAAAGGTTGCAGACTCAAGTAGCCTCAAAAAGTCCTGTGCATAAGGGCCAGGATCCACTCCCAGCAGCCTTGGCTAGTCCCATGGTGGCTTGCAGGGGCAGAAGGAAGAGGACTCTTTCAAAGATCACCCCCACCTGAAGTCTTGGGCTCCAGACTTTCATCACAGGTGCACCTGGAACAAGACAAGGGAGCCCAAGTTGGTGGTCAATGGTGGGACACCTGGGGCTTGGTCTGGGTTGTGAATACCCTGTTTAGGACAGGAGGCTCTGTGTCTTGGAACAAGGTACCCTGTGCACTTGGAAAGTCACTTTGTTCAGACTGTTCCCAGGAAAGATGCCATTGCAGTGTGAAAAACAGGTTGCATTCAAAATCTTGGATGTCATAGAAGCTATCCTCCTGGTGGGTATAGAAGGGCAGAAGTCAAGGCTCAGGCATCTGATCTGCAGAATCCAAGGCCAGTGGCACATAACAGAAATGTGCTGCTTCATGGCACTTTGGGCTAACACCAAGTACCACCAAGTATGGGGGTCTTAGCAGGGAGAATATTTTGCATTTCTATAATCCATGGCCTCTTGGGAGTTCTAAACCACAAACTGAGAACCTCGGTGGTTCTCACTTTAATTCTAAAAGAAATCCCATCACAAAGCTCAGTTAATGAGATTAACAACAACAAAATCTAGCATCTGTTAGTTTGTGTAATTGGTAGGCAGTCTTGCTCCATACAAGTCACTGAAAAATAGACATTTTTCTTCTGGCTTTAGCAAGGTTGTCACCACAGTACCTAGATTCACACAACATGGTTTGGTTGTAACTCTTTTCCTTCCTGAACTCTGCCTGCATGCTACAATAATTGCGTGTAGGAATACTTCCAAAGAGTAATTTAAAAATGGGAAATGAGTTTTGGGTTTCAGATCTGGTGCTGTAATCTGTTTGATCTATCACCTCATACCCCAACTCTGTACAACTCATATCTTCAAAAATGAGTCACCAATATATGAGGAGGTCTTGGGGCTCTTTGGAGTAGGTTTGATTATAATCCCTCATGAAAGGTATTCATGGTCCATAATGAGGATTTTTTTTAAAAAAAACATTGTAAAGATAGCCATCAGTGTCTTCTAAACACCTAATGGGATGAAGCTAGAAATTAATAATAAAAAAGGGGAAGTAAAAATTCAGAAATTTGTAGAAATCAAAAAGCATTTCAAACAATTTTCTGATCAAGGAAAAAAGCACAAGGCTAAGTAGAAAAATACATAGATGTGAATAACAATGAAAAATACACTGTAACAAAATTTGGGGGATGAAGCAGAAACAGCGACCAGGAAGGTGTATTAGGGTTTTTCAGAGGAAGAGAATCAACAAGAAGTATGATTATAAAAAAGCAATTGATTAGATTGGCTAACTTGACCAAAAGCTGGATAGTCCACACTGAACATCTGCAGTCTGGAAAGCTTTCTGTGTCCTGACTTTTTCCTCCAGGAGCACGTGTTATGGTTTTGACGTGGTGGGCCCCAAAAGCCCACCTGTGAGACCATACAAAGTTTGTCAGAGAAATTGTTGGGCTTAATTAGCCTTGATTTAATGGGTGAATGGATCCCTGATGGGATTGACTGAGTGGTAACTGAAGCCGGTGGGGTGTGGCCTGAGGAAGGATTCTCTGGGGGCGTGGCTGTGGGATATACATCACTATCTGGCAAGAGGAGTCTCCTAATAAAACTGAAAGGATTAGAGGCAACAGGAAATTGTAGTTGAATAAGAAAATGAAATAAATGGAGCTGAAGGAGAACTGAACTTACAAAGGGCTGTGATTGCTGCCTGGCCCCTAGGTCTCCTGGCAATGAGCCTTGATGCCCCATGAAATACTGAGCCCCAAGGCGCTGCACCAATGCCTGGGAACAAGGTCACAGCAGCGCAAGAGATGCTAGGGCTTTAGAAAAATGTTGAGGGCCACAGCAGAGTCTGGATGAGGCATGGCATTTTTGCCAGAAGTAGTGGTTGAGAGGTGACATCAGCGCCCTTAAGACGATGATTTTTGAGTTCTCGCGGAGTTCCTGTTGAGTTCCAGTTGAGCTCTCATGGGGATTCCTGAATGGTTCCCATTGGTTGGGGAAGTGCCGAAGGAGGGAATTTCTGGTTCGTGGTTCCTGGAGGAGCCCTGTGTCCTTCGGGAGAGTTCCCAGGGAGAGTGTGTGGAGTGTGCTGGTGGAGTTCAGAAATAAAATTTGTTCCTGCTTTAGTGGCTTGTGATTTGTGCCCAGCCAGTCTGCGGCAGAAGAACACTGCTATTTTCAAAAGAATGCCTCTTGGAGCTGAGTTTAGTCATTTAGTGGGGCGGTCAAGAGAAGCATGGATCTTTGGGAGAGGGTGCAGCAGCTCCATCCATAGATCCAGCTAGGAGAAATTCCATGGCTCCATAGAAAACTGGTGCCAGTAACAAGGGACTCTTGTGGTACTAAGAGAGTCAGAGCAGGCACAGCAGCCACTTGCAAACCTAAGCACCATACCGCATAAATGGGCAGGAGGCAATTTGTGCAAAGACCACAATGATGACATAAACATATGGTGGGGACACTGAAATGCCCTTATTTAAAGACCTTAATTTACTTTTTTGCACCTCATTTCTCAGAAGGTACAGATAGGAAAGATGATCAGTAAGCAATGGAAAGGAATTATTTCCCTCAAAATTATTTCTCCCTTTCCTCCTCAACTATTTTTGGTATTGACATTAATAAGACCTCTCACTGGAAGGTGAAGAATTTATGTAATATTCTTTGCTTTCACCAAGAGAATGACATACAGTCTCTTTTTGTTTTGTACAGGGGATTGCACTCAGAGGCACTTAACCACATCCCCCAGCGACCCCCTCCACCATTTGTTTGTATTTTATTTAGAGACAGGGCCTCACTGATTTGCTTAGTGCCTGGCTAAGTTGCTGAGGCTGGCTTTAAACCCTTGCTCCTCCTGCCTCAGCCTTCTGAGCCACTGGGATTACAAGCATGCACCATGGCACCCAGCTCCCATAGGCTCTCATGCAAGGAAGAATTTGGAGTACAGTTCAATTATTGTTCATTAGCGATACAATAATCCAAAAATGTTTAAACCTAATATTTGGAGTATACATTTGACTATGAAGCTCATTTGGTAGCCAAATCTGTTGGGGATAAGTTGAAGCTATTGTTTTTAAAATCTCAGCTTACATGTACATGCATAGGAATAATTGGTTACAGGACACTGTCTTTTTTTATTCAGCAGAAGTACACGTATACAAGTATAGAGTCTTCACGATTTGCATCCCATGGAGCTGCAGTAGATTGGCTGGGCAAGTATCCATTATTTCTTCATCACTCTCAACACAAGGACTTTAAAGAAGTTTTGCTAGAGTTCTGGTAGGGGACCCTGTCAAACTAGAAGTGTGCACGTAAGTGTGGATGCTTAGTGGTGGAGAGGATTGTGAGGGATGGACCCTAGGCAAGTGTGCTTTGTACTCTCTCAGTCTGGAGTCCCTGAGTCAGAAACTTGGGATACCACTAGTATACTACAAATCCTTGTTGGCTGGATCCTCTCTGGTTGTTAGGGAAGCAAAAGAGACTCTCCAAAGAGGAGGAAGACACATACCAACATATAATTTGACCCTAGCTCACATAAGACTCAGGAGCCTGAGGGGGCACCTCAGGTGCTTTGGTCCTCAGGGATGAATGAGTGGGACTCCTGAGACAAGAATTGGCAGTTCCAAGCAATGCAGGAGGAGGGATCAGCTACACCTAGCTGGCTATCATAATCCAAGCTGCCTGGAAACACCCCTTCATCAGGAATCTGGAGTCCAGTGGCTTCAAATTCTTTATAATGCAGAATTTTTCACCCTGGAGGGGTTCCCTCTGCCACCTGTGAACACAGGTATGAAGAAGCATGATCTAAACTTAACATGCTCAGGAAAGTGCCAGATTGTGCCTGTGTTTTTACATGAAATGGCAAGTCTTTCACCCTGAAAAAGAACAACTAATGAAACCTCCTGGGTCATTTTGCACCCAGCAAAGAGGTATAGAATTCTTAGGAAAATCAGTGTGCCATAACAAAATTTCTTTCGGTTATATTTCAGCCAAGCAAGAAGGATATTTTCTATTGCCAATATACTTCCCACTGCATTAATATTAACACTTGTGAAATCCAAAATCACCTTGAAAATATTAAAAACAGTCATCTAGGCTTGAACAAATACCCACAGAAGCACATGGGAATAAATGACTGATTCACCATATTATTCTCCTGGCTCCACTAGGCATTACCTTTATTTTCTGGACTACTTAAATGAGGAATGTCTATTTTACTAATCTGATTTGTGCTTTATGCCACAATAAAATGGACTTCAAATTGCATCAATAAAACAGTTGCAAAGGGAGCTTAAGTTGTGGCGTTATAGCTTAGAGTGCATGATGACCTCCAGATCTACTTTGTTTTAGCACCCACATGGGTTCACTCAATTGCACACAGTTTCAGACTAGGAGGAGTCCCACTGCCTTATAGCCCAGATCTTTGAACAGGCTTTCCTAAGAGTGTCAACTGAGCATGCGCACGAAGCTGCCCACCTGCTACTTGTCACAAGTCTTACCAGCAAGAATAAGTATGAGGTCTTCCCAGTAAGTGTTTCCCCTGCCTTCCTTGTTTGGGGGGACACTGGACACTGGCCCCAGTGTGCCCCTTGCTTACTACAAGTAGTAGACTTTTCCTAGGCCTTCTGCCTCTGCCGATTAGCTTTGCAGTCACTGAGGGGTGATCTCTTGGAGTTCAGTTACCCTCCTGCCTTGAAAACTCACAGGCAGTGAAAACAAAACCTGTAACAGAAAAAACGAGGCCAAGCCCTCTCAGTGAACACCTCCTGAAAAAAAAGTAGGGAGATCCACCATGGCGGCAGTTGAGAAAGCAGCGACGCCAATGTCTTCACTTTAACGGGATCAGAAAGACCCATTGGAACAGCCGCAGCCTACCTACGGAGGAATTTCTAGCAAAATTCCCTTAAGAGGAGACCAGCCGAGAACTGGTAGGTTTATTGGAAGTGACAGTTTGTCCCTGAGAAGTGGATCTTGGCTGGCCACACGGGCACAGAGGTACAGTCCTGCAGCCATCAGCTGCTCCTGCAAGCGGCTCTCCTGGGAGGCCCATCTCTCGCTCTGCAAACGGGTGCCCCACCCGCCTGGCTCTTAACCATGCAGCCGAAGCTACACGGCTCTACATTCAGTTCCACAGCGGGTGCGGGAGTCAAGTCCCACAGCCAGCACCCGCTTCTGTAAGCGGCCGGCACCAGTAGCTCTGCGGCCCGCCCCGCCTGAACCGGCAAATGGCCTCCACCATCCGGGCTCTCACGGGAGGCCCATCTCTCACTCTGCGAGCGACTGCCCCACCCGCCTGGCTCTTAACCACGCGGCCGCAGCTACCCGGCTCCACAGGCGGCTCCACGGCGGGTGCAGAAGTCCAGTCCCACAGCCAGCACCCCCTTCTGTAAGTGGCCGGCATCCGGAGCGGCGCGGCCTGCCCCGCCCGGACCGGCTCTTAACCATGCGGCAGTATGAAAAGACAAGGAAAGAAAGGACCACAAGCAATGCAGGTCAACTCAACTTTAGAAGAGGCAATAGCTGCATCAGATGGAATGACAGATAAAGAGTTTAGGATATACATGCTTCAGATGATCTGGAGTCTCAAGGAAGACATGAAACAGAAAAATCAGACAATGAAAGATCACATTGACAAGAAAGTACATAAACAAATACAGGAAGAAAAAGATCAATTACACAGGGAGATAGAGGTAATAAAAAACAAATAAATAGAAATCATAGAAATGCAGGAAGCAATAAACCAACTTAAAAACTCAATTGAGAATACTACCAGAAGAGTAGATCACTTAGAAGATAGAACATCAGACAATGAAGACAAAGTATTTCAACTTGAAAAGAACATAGACAGCTCAGCAAATCTGCTAAGAAACCATGAGCAGAACATCCAAGAATCATGGGATAATATTAAAAGACCAAACTTAAGAGTCATTGGGATACAGGAAGGCACAGAGCTCCAAACCAAAGGAATAAATAATCTATTCAATGAAATAATATGAGAAAACTTCCCAGACTTGAGGAATGAGACAGAATCCCAAATCCTAGAAGCCTACAGGATGCCGAATGTGCAAAATCATAAGAGATCCACACCTAGACACATTATAATGAAGATGTCCAACATACAGAATAAGGAGAGAATTTTAAAAGCTACAAGAGAAAGGAAGCAGATTATATTTAGGGGTAAACCAATCAGGATAACAGCTGATCTCTCAACACAGACTCTGAAAGCTAGAAGATCCTGGAATAACATATTTCAAACACTGAAAGAAAATGGGTTCCAACCAAGAATCGTGTATCCGGCGAAATTAATCTTCAGGATGGAAGATGAAATTAAAACCTTCCACGATAAACAAAAGTTAAAAGAATTTGCAGCTAGAAAACCTTCTCTTCAAAAAATCCTTGGCAAAACATTACAGGAAGAGGAAGTAGAAAATAACATTGAAAACCAACATTTGGAGGTAGGAAAGGAAAGGGGGAAAAGTAATCAAAGAGGAAAACAAATCAGGTTTAGTAACATTAATAAACAAATATGGCTGGAAGAACAAACCATATCTCAATAATAACCCTAAATGTTAATGGCTTAAACTCACCAATTAAGAGACACAGGCTAGTTGAATGGATCACAAAACAAGACCCAACAATATGTTGCCTACAGGAGACGCATTTGATAGAAAAAAGATATACATAGACTGAAGGTGAAAGGTTGGGAAAAATCATACCACTCATATGGACTGTGGAAACAAGCAGGAGTGTCCATACTCATATCTAATAAAATAGATTTCAAGGCAAAGTTAATCAAAAGGGATAAAGAGAGACACTACATACTGCTCAAGGGAACCATACACCAACAAGACATAACAATCATAAATATATATACCCCAAATAATGGTGCAGCTATGTTCATCAAGCAAATGCTTCTCAAGTTTAAGAGTATAATAGACTACCATACAATAATCATGGGAGACTTCAACACACCTCTCTCACCACTGGACAGATCTTCCAAACAAAAGTTAAACAAGGAAACTATAGAACTCAATAACACAATCAACAACCTAGACTTAATTGACATATATAGAATATACCACCCAACATCAAGTAGTTACACTTTTTTCTCAGCAGCACATGGATCCTTCTCAAAAATAGATCATATTTTATGTCACAGGGCAACTCTTAGACAATATAAAGGAGTAAATTTCTTAAGTCATATGCATCTTGTCTGATCATAATGGAATGAAACTGAAAATCAATGATAAAAGAAGGAAGGAAAAATCAGGCATCACTTGGAGAATGAACAATAGGTTACTGAATGATCAATGGGTTTTAGAAGACATCAAGGATGAAATTAAAAACTTCTTAGAGTTAAACGAAAACACAGACACAACATATCGGAATCTATGGGACACATTGAAAGCAGTTCTAAGAGGAAAATTTATTGCTTGGAGTTCATTCCTTAAAAAAACAAAAAACCAACAAATAAATGATCTCATACTTCATCTCAAAATCCTAGAAAAAGAAGAGCAAAACAACAGCAAAAGAAGTAGAAGGCAAGAAATAATTAAAATCAGAGCTGAAATTAATGAAATTGAAACAAAAGAAACAATTGAAGAAATTGACAAAACTAAAAGCTAGTTCTTTGAAAAAATAAATAAAATCGACAGACCCTTAGCCATGCTAATGAAGAGAAGAAGAGAGAGAACCCAAATTACTAGCATACGGGATGAAAAAGGCAATATCACAACAGACACTTCAGAAATACAGAAGATAATCAGAAATTATTTTGAATCCTTATACTCCAATAAAATAGAAGATAGTGAAGGCATAGATAGATTTCTTAAGTCATATGATCTACCCAGATTGAGTCAGGAGGATATAGACAACCTAAACAGACCAATAACATTAGAGGAAATAGAAGAAACCATCAAAAGACTACCAACTAAGAAAAGCCCAGGACCAGATGGGTATACAGCAGAGTTTTACAAAACCTTTAAAGAGGAACTAACACCAATACTTTTCAAGCTATTTCAGGAAATAGTAAAAGAGGGAGAACTTCCAAATACATTCTACGAGGCCAACATCACCCTGATGCCTAAACCAGACAAAGACACTTCAAAGAAAGAAAACTACAGACCAATATCTCTAATGAACCTAGATGCAAAAATCCTCAATAAAATTCTGGCGAATCGGATTCAAAAACATATCAAAAAAATTATACACTATGATCAAGTAGGATTCATCCCTGGGATGCAAGGCTGGTTCAATTTATGGAGATCAATAAATGTTATTCACCACATCAATAGACTTAAAAATAAAAACCATATGATCATCTCGATATATGCAGAAAAAGCATTCGACAAAGTGCAGCATCCCTTTATGTTTAAAACTCTAGAAAAAATTAGGGATATCAGGATCATACCTCAACATTGTAAAAGCAATCTATGATAAGCCACAGGCCAGCATCATTCTGAATGGAGAAAAATTGAAGGCATTTCCTCTAAGATCTGGTACAAGACAGGGATGCCCTCTCTAACCACTTCTGTTCAACATAGTCCTCGAAACACTGGCCAGAGCAATTAGACAGATGAAAGAAATTAAAGGCATAAAAATAGGAAAAGAAGAACTTAAATTATCACTATTTGCAGATGACATGATTCTATACCTAGCAGACCCAAAAGGGTCTACAAAGAAACTATTAGAGCTAATAAATGAATTCAGCAAAGTGTCAGGTTATAAAATCAACACGCATAAATCAAAAGTATTCCTGTATATCAGCGACAAATCCTCTGAAACGGAAATGAGGACAACTACTCCATTCACAATATCCCCCCAAAACATAAAATACTTGGGAATCAACGTAACAAAAGAGGTGAAAGATTTATACAATGAAAACTACAGAACCCTAAAGAAAGATATAGAAGAAGACCTTAGAAGATGGAAAAACATACCCTGATCATGGATAGGCAGAACTAACATCATCAAAATGGCGATATTACCAAAAGTTCTTTATAAGTTCAATGCAATGCCAATTAAAATCCAAACAGCATTTCTTGGAGAAATAGATAAAACAATCATGAAATTCATATGGAATAATAAAGGACCAAGAATAGCAAAAACAATGCTAAGCAGGAAGAGCGAATCAGGCGGTATAGCGATACCAGACTCAAATTATACTACAGAGCAAAAATAGTAACAAAAACAGTGTGGTACTGGTACCAGAACAGGCGGGTGGACCAATGGTACAGAATAGAGGACACAGTAACCAATCCACAAAACTACAACTATCTTATATTTGATAAAGGGGCTAAAAGCATGCAATGGAGGAAGGATAGCATCTTCAACAAATGGTGCTGGGAAAACTGGAAATCCATTTGCATCAAAATGAAACTGAATACCTTTCTCTCACCATGCACAAAAGTTAACTCAGAATGCATCAAGGAGCTTGATATTAAATCAGAGACACGGCGACTGATAGAAGAAAAAGTTGGCTATGATCTACATACTGTGGGGTCGGGCTCCAAATTCCTCAATAGGACACCCATAGCGCAAGAGTTAACAACTAGAATCAACAAATGAAACTTACTCAAACTAAAAAGTTTTTTCTCAGCAAAAGAAACAATAAAAGAGATAAACAGGGAGCCTACATCCTGGGAACAAATCTTTACTCCACACACTTCAGATAGAGCCCTAATATCCAGAGTATACAAAGAACTCAAAAAATTAGACAATAAGATAACAAATAACCCAATCAACAAATGGGCCAAGGACCTGAACAGACAGTTCTCAGAGGAGGACATACAATCAATCAATAAGTACATGAAAAAATGCTCACCATCGCTAGCAGTCAGAGAAATGAAAATCAAAACCACCCTAAGATACCATATCACTCCAGTAAGATTGGCAGCCATCATGAAGTCCAACAACAACAAGTGCTGGAGAGGATGCGGGGAAAAGGGTACACTTGTTCATTGTTGGTGGGACTGCAAATTGGTGCAGCCAATTTGGAAAGCAGTATGGAGATTTCTTGAAAAGCTGGGAATGGAACCACCATTTGACCAAGCTATTCCCCTTCTCAGTCTATTACCTAAAGACCTAATAAGAGCATGCTACAGGGACACTGCTACATCGATGTTCAAAGCAGCACAATTCACGATAGCAAGATTGTTCAACCAACCTAGATGCCCTTCAATAGATGAATGGATAAAAAAAATGTGGCATTTATACACAATGGAGTATTACTCTGCATTAAGAAACGACAAAATCATAGAATTTGGAGGAAAATAGATGGCATTAGAGCAGATTATGCTAAGTGAAGCTAGCCAATCCTCAAAAAACAAATGCCAAATGACTTCTTTGATATAAGGGGAGTAACTAAGGACAGAGTAGGGACGAAGAGCAGGAGAAGAAAATTAACATTAAATAGGGATGAGAGGTGGGAGGGCAAGGGAGAGAGAAGGGAAATTGCAGGGAAAGGGAAGGTGATCCTCAGGGTTATACAAAATTACATACAAGAGGAAGTGAGGGGTAAGGGAAGAATAATACAAGTGGAATGAATGTTTTACAGTAGAGGTGGTCGAGAGAGAAGAGGGGAGAGGAGGGGAGGGGAGGGGGGATAGTAGAGGATAGGATAGAGAGCAGAATTCATCAGACACTAGAATGGCAATGTGTAAATCAATGGAAATGTAAATGATGTAACTGATGTGATTCAGTAATCTGTATACGGGGGTAAAAATGGAAGTTAATAACTCTTTTGAATCAAATAGTGAAATATGATATATCAAGAAAGATGTAATATTTTGAATGACCAACAATGAAAAAAAAAAAAAAAAGAAAAGTAGCCCTTGGAAAATAGCAGTACTAGGAACAAGAAAGCACCTGCACAGGGAACCACCAGGTCTCAAGAGGGAGACATGGTTTGGGGGACGCTTAGAGTAGAGAGAGCAGCAACCTGGAAATCCCCTGGGTGCTTCTGCCCCAAGGGCTGGTGAAAAACCCCCTGCTCCCTGTAGAGCTAGGAGTAGTGTGGGCACCTGTTCTGCGTGGAGACCCAGCTCTATTTCTCTGCTGTTTTGCTTCTGTGATTAAAATGAGTCAACCAGCACAATTATAGAGGAGGAAGAGTTTATAAATAAACAGTTTCCAAATAAACAGCCTCACAGTTTCAGAGGTCTTGGTCCTTAGAAGGCTGGCCTCATTCCTCTGGGCTTTGGGTGAGGCAGAACTTCCCAGTGGCACAAGAAAGCAGCTCACCTAGTAGTCTGGTGTGGGGGGCCAACTCCACCCTTCAGATAGGAATGTGTAACCCACAGCCATGTCCCCAGAGAATGGCTTTCTCAGGCCACATCCCACTGGCCTCCAGTTACAACCCAGTCAATCCTTTCAGGGATCCATTCATCCATTAAATCCAGGCCAATTAAGCTAAATTTTTTCTCCTCCAAACCTTGCATTGTCTCACACCTGAGCTTTTGAGGCACACCATACCTAAACTATAACACCGGCTCCTGGAGGAACAAGTCAGGAGGAGAAAGCTTGGGGCACACTGAGGGAATCCCTAGGAAAAGCATAATATTTATGTAAGTACAAACAAGTAATAACATTATTAAAAGCCAACACAAAAACACTACAAAACGCACAGCAAAATTACCAAAAGAAAAATTTCTTCAAAATGAACAAAACAGAGAGAGCCCTACAAGGAAACTGCAAACCATGGTTTGTTGCACTGTGTGATCTTGGGCTGTGATATCCCCATGTGATGTAACTGAGATCTTTTCTGCCTAAACCTATAGTTCCTAAGATTAAAAAGACACCGGTATTGGTGACACCTACAAGTCCCAATAGCCAGTGTTCCCTGAGTTCTATGAGTAAAAAAATCACAGGCAGCCGCATGCCTCGGATGGATACCGAGATAAGGGAATTGTCGCGACCCAGACCCAGAAAAGGGTTTGGTGGCCCCATTGCTTTTCCCTGGGAGGTCCAAACCCCAAACATAATCAAATCGGAACTCTCCATTGAGAAACCAAATTTGTAAGGAAAAAGAAACTGCGGATAGTGCTAAAGTGGCAATTGTTGAACTGGCTTTTTAGAAAAATGGCATTCGCCTGAACCCACGCTTGTACCCGACTTAACCATCACCCACAAAGCTTAAATGAAGTTTGCTCTCAGGAATTCGGAACTTGCTTCCACTTAAATGGCAGGCGCTGCTGCTAAACCCGAGTTCTTAGGATTAAACACAAGAAGCTGGAATAAACGCTAAGAAATGGCCAATCCCGGACTTGCTCAGATGAAGAGATCACCCTCTGCTGTTAATTCCTAACTGGCCAAGGAAAAATGGGGACTCCAAGGACCAGGAAACCCAGGGCGGGACCCCAGGAGGAGATTAGACTTCTAGCTTTGCCTCCAATCAGGACACTCCTGGTACTTGGGCGGACAAAGAATGGGAAATCACAAGCACCTCTAAATTGAAACTTGCTAAGCCAATAAATGCAAGGCGCAGGGAGGCCAGGGATCCTGAGACAGAGTTGCAGCTGCCACCAAAACAAAACTTGGTTCTTTGGTGGTGAAGGAGAGGAGGGCTCCTGAAAGATAGCTGAAGGGCTCAGTGGCATAGGCGCCATGGCCCTGCCAGCCTGGCTGCCACTAAGGAACTCTGTTCCTGGCAACAGCAGAAACTGCATGTTAGAACCCATCAGAGCTGTGTAGTCGGGGGTGCCACCGAAAAACGCGCGCACAGCACAACTAGCTGAGCCCAGACCAGGAGAAAGTGGGAGGGTGTGAATGGTGCTCTGGGATTCCGCAAAGGACTTCAACTAGCCTTGCTGCCAGCGACAAACTTCCACTTTGACGCCAACTACGGTGCCCTTACCTAGACTCTGGCGATGCAAAGAAAGAAGCCTTACTGCCACCCAGGTTTGGTACAAATATGTGCTATGATGGGAAAACTCTCGGAGTCGCCCTGCTGGTCAGAGAGCTAACGGGATGTAAGCAAAGGCACTGGGAAAGGCTGCACTAACTCTCCTAAGATAGACAGAGAAAGGGACAGCCCAGGATAGAGAGATATGTTCTCTCCAAGCTGCAACTAATGGCAGTGCTAAGGAGAAAAGCAGGCTCCTTTCCTTTTGGGTGTGGCGCTAGTGAACCCCGACTCCAGTTGCTGGTATTACTGGACCCTGCAAAAGCCAAAACCAGCTTATGGCTTTGCGGAGGTCAAAGGCATCTCATCTGGCTCCATCAGAGGTGCAGCAGGTAAATCTATGCGAGCTCTGAGAAGGTAGCAGCAACGTTGGTGAGTCAATGAAGCTAGTGAGATTTCCACTCCCACTGGCTGTCCCCAAACTCACGCTTTCGACATAACAAAATCTTTCTTTTACCTGGCAAAGTCCGAGTCCCCCATTACCAAAGCCTAGCAACTGACCCAGAGGGCTGAGCATGGTGAGAGCAGGCTGAGTAGCTTCCAAGGCGGGCACCAATCAGGCTGGTCTAAGGGAAAAGTAAGGCCTCCAAGTCTTGTCAATCTAAAGAAAGTCTACTTAGCAGTGAACATAGTGGTCAATTAGGTGCAACCTTTTTTTAGAATTTAGAATGCTTGGCAAAGGAAAGGAAAGAAATCTTACCAAGAAAAAACTCACATGACAGAGGATATATTTACGGATATTGAGGAAAAACTGTACTTGATTTACTCTCTCTGTAACTAAGTAGGCCTTTCCTTATACAGAATTTTATAGTTTGAAAGAGACAGAACCTTATGCATGAAATCTATTTAAAAACATCAAACCAAGGGGCTGGAGAAGTGGCTCAAGCAGTAGCACTCGCCTGTCTTGTGCAGGGCACTGGGTTGGATCTTCATTAAAAAGAAACAAAGAAGATATTTTTAAAAAGCAATACTTTAAAATAAATACTGGGATGTTTTAAAAAAATTAACCAAGAGAAGTTTTAGAATATATTCTAGATTGTTTTAATGATTTATCCTTTCTGAGTACAGCAGTCTGCACTTTTTCATCATAAGGAGAATACAGTGGGTGTAGTTTTGTAACTGCTGTTTATTTCTATCCCCAGCCTTACCTTGTGTTTGCTTACTGATTTAATCGCAATCAAGTTGTAGATTTCTTCTGGTGTTCTTGTTGATTCAGTCTCGGTAGCCCTTGTTACTGTTAGCATTCACTCAACTTGATAGGATTTAGACAGGCCAAGGATTAAGAGCCATCTGAGTGTATCTAGGAATGATTGGCATGTGGGATATCAACTGAAGTGGAGACCCTCCCTAAAGTTGGGCAGCATCATACAATACGATGGTGGCTTGCATGAAATAAAGGTGGGAAGAACAAGGAAGCAGCAGCAGATGCCAGTGCTTCTCTTCTTGATGGCTGCTGCCATCACTTGAGGATATCTGACTCTTGCTTCTTCACTCCTGCAAAGTGAACTCTGCCAGGGATTGTCCAGGGAGTTCCCAGAAGCCTGGCATAGTAATTTATTTCTTTCTTTCTTTCTTTCTTTCTTTCTTTCTTTCTTTCTTTCTTTCTTTCTTTCTTTCTTTCTTTCTTTCTTTCTTTCTTTCTCTCTTTCTTTCTTTTTTCTTTCTTTCTTTCTTTCTTCACTATAACAGGGTGTAATGGTCCTTTCCAATGAACAACTTGATTACATTAAGAGACGCATAGGATCAAGAGGCTTATGGGTATGTCAATGAGGGTGTGTCTGGACATGATTGGATTGTGGGATAGTCAATGGAAACAAAGACACCCCCTAAGCATGAGCAGCACCAT
The DNA here is from genome assembly GCF_052094955.1 of Ictidomys tridecemlineatus. NCBI lineage: Eukaryota > Metazoa > Chordata > Mammalia > Rodentia > Sciuridae > Ictidomys > Ictidomys tridecemlineatus. The sequence goes on from NC_135479.1 coordinate 174,700,714, forward strand.
CCAATAAGATGATGGCTTGGATAGAATAAAAGTTGGAAGAACCAGAAAAGCAGCAGCAGATGCAAGCAGATTCCTTTTGAAAAGTTCCAGATTGCTGCTGTGATTGAATGTTGGACTCTTGTTTCTTCTCTCTTCCAAAGCAGGCTGTGCAGGCGATTCTCCAGAAGGCTTTGGCCTACTACTAGGGAAGCTCCCTGATCTCTCTTGTTCTGGGGATTTATGTGCTTGTTCTTCCAGCTCTCCAGTCTACAGACTGCCATTTTGGACTATCCAGCTCCTGGTGGGTAAGCCAACCCAGTAACTCTCCTTTTCATAACCAAACTTCCTGTTGATTCTGTTCCTCTGGAGAACCCTAATGCAGAGGGACTGAGCCCAAACTGCTTAACCACTGGGCCACGTTCTCAACATTTTCTTCTTCTTCTTTTCAGGCAACGTCTCCTCAAATGCTTTGGGTCTAGCTCAATTGGCCAGGCTGCATATGAACTTGCAATCCTCCAGCCTCAGCCTCCTCCAAGGCTAACTCATACTCTCTCTCTCCATCTCTCTCTCTCTATTTTTCCCTCTTCTCTCACTTTCCCTCCTTGGAGACCAGGGTAATCAGGTGTGGGTCATGGCCATAAGTGATGGGAATCCTGGCATTTTAGAAGTTGTTTGAAGCCTATTTATCAACAACATGGATTCAATCCAACACGGACATCCAAGATGATTGAATTTGCCCTTCAGCAGAAATGTACCCATACGATCCTGTCTCCATAAGTTCCACACCCTGTGTTTCAGGTCAAGAGGAGCCCAGGAGAGTAGAAATTATCTTGCAAGTGGTCTCTGAAGACCTTTCCCCCTCTGAGAGTCTGCAGCTATGCAGAAGCCTTTTCCCTGCTGTGTGAGGGAGACCTGGGATTGTGGAGAATATGCTTCAGGGCCCCAGGCACTGCCAGCCGTTGAGGAAGCAGATGCTGGGCCCTGACCTCTGCCTTTGTCTCCCAGGCTGGGCTTCCTTTCTGGAGATCGCCAGGACTTCAACTGTGAAACACTTTTACCACCCTGTGGGTTTCTTAGCTCTGACTGCCCCATGCATGGATCCGAATTGCACAGCACTTTGAGAAGAGCCCCAGAACTGCCTGCCTGCCCTGGCCCAAAGCCTCAGACCCAGCAGGAGCCACAGGCTGGACCAGGAGAGTTGTACACCTCTAAGAAACCAGGAAGTCCGGTGCCCAGGCTGCCCCATTGGACCAAGGGATTCTGAGATTGCCCATAGTCTTTTCAGCACCTTGCTGTGCTGGTGACAAGAGCCTCTGCCTGAAGTTTCCACATGCAGAGGCTTTTGATTTTCAGGATATGGACTCCTGGCTGCCTGCCTTTGGTTTGAGAGCACTGGCATCTCCATGAACATGCTGCAATAGGTGATCCTCTGAGAAGAAACCATGTTAAAACAAAAAATTCTCAGATTAGCCGTCCAGGGAGAAGTTTATGCCTTGTTGGATTTTCATGAAATTTTCTGTCTCTTGTATAATAAAATTATAAAAACAATTGTTTTTCACCAGTGTTCTTGATTTGGAGATTGGGAAATGAAAGGTGAGTTGGCTGGATGCCAGTATGGGCCTTGTGCAGGTTTCTTTTCTCTGCAGGAAAAAGAATGGATTCTGGGTTCCCCTTTGCACAGGGCCAGACAGGGTTCTCCCTTGCCTGTTAATCCTACCCAGTATCAATGTATGGTAAATGTTCATTACAAAAATTCTTCAGCTCACTTTACTTCTGTCATTGTTCTGAGGCCAAACATTCACAGGAGTTAATCACAGAGTTGTCTGAACTTTTGGACTCCTTCCCTTCTTTCCTAGAGTGAACTGCAAAAGTCTTACTTTTACACCTTTGACTCACCACAGGCAGATGTTTTACTTTCTCAGATTCAAAAGGAATATTTTCAGGAAAGGCAAAACATGCTAAGCAAAGTATGTTCTCAGAGAAACTGATGACCCAGATCAGTTGTAGACATACACATATGCCTTTGCTGAGAGCCATAGCCAAGTAGGAATGACACATGGCAATTTCCTTCTCAGCCTACTTAATGTTGCTTAGAGGGAGTACTCTCCATTGTGGAAATGGGCTTGCCTTGGACCCAGGTCATTTGCAGTGACATTGCATGAATGTTTGAAAGTTTTGATTTGAAAGCTGACCTTTTTCAGGGATTAGGGTGAATCCAGGTTTAGGGTGGATCCTGCTGGGAATAGGGCATATCCTGATGCCTCAGGTGCCTGTTCCTTGAGTTCCCACTGGATTCAGAGAGTATTTGGGATGCAGAGGCCGGTGGAGGTGTGGATTTTTCCCAGAACGTGCATGTAGAGTGCCGGTGAAAGTTCTGGAATAAAGAATTGTTGTTTGAATCTACAAGGCTGTGAGTGGCTCGTGATTTTGTGCCCAGCCAGACTGTGGCATTTTGCCGTCCCTGCGGGGAATGTGAAGTTTGGAAGTAAGTGAAATTGCTCGCCCCTGAGGGAAGGCGAGAGAATGGGTGACCATTTCAAAAAACAATGTGTTCTTGTTTTGATTTATTTTGTTTTTATTTCAAGATACCTGTTCCTAGAACTTTCTCAGGCAAACTGGGGAAAATGGTTGGCTCGAAGTTTGAAGTTGTTCGCCCCTGAGGAAGAGAAAGTGTTAGAGGAAGGAGGCACTCCAGTAAGACCAAGAACAGTTAGGGCATATGTTGGTACATACAAAAATGTAGCCCATGGCTTTTAAAAAACAAGTTATTAAGTATATCAATGGGACCATCATGGTAACCTGTGGAGGTATTTTTCCTCAACAAGAAAGAGGTGGCTAGTTCTGTTTACTACACTTCTCTAAGATCTTGGTTTTAACAGACATCTGATTAATTTACAAAGCTAAAGTGTTAATATCAACCACTAAATATAAAATCAAGTACTCTTTACTTATTAAGTTCCATAAGGTAATATATTTAAACAGGATGTGTGTTTTCATAAATTGGTAAATGGAAAAAAATTAATATTGCTTTGTGTCTGTGTCTTTGCTAAAACAAGGTTACTAACAGTTAAGATTCTATCATGTGTAATTTTTTTTTAAAGAGAGAGTGATAGAGAGAGAATTTTAATATTTATTTATTTTTTTAGTTATTGGTGGATACAACATCTTTGTTTGTATGTGGTGCTGAGGATCGAACCCAGGCCACATGCATGCCAGGCGAGCGTGCTACTGCTTGAGCCACATCCCCAGCCCTATCATGTGTAATTTATATACAAAGAGTATAAGAAGTTTCAGTTGGGTTTCAATCATAGTATTATAGTACCATAAAAAATAAAAACATTTAGAGTAATTTATCTAAATTCAGAAATTTTGTAAGGGTTGTTTCACAATGTAAATTTTTAAAAAGGGTTAATGACTACAAAAGAGATATTAAAAGATTCAAGATGTGGAAATATATTTTAATATGGAAGGTTAAAATAAAAAGAAACGTTTCTAGATGAGATAATCTCTGTGTGGTAAAGTAAAAAGTTGTAAAATGCCATTTAAAAATATTTTGAGGAAACTAGACTTACTTTAAAAGCTTGAGAAAGGAAGAAAGAAGAAAAAGGTATTTGTACATGGAAGATTGAGACAAAGCTTCTTAATGGAATAAAAAAAAATAAGCCTTTAGTTGAAGGGCAGCCATGTAAGCTTAAACATTAAGCTATTTAAACAGAATCTAAGCCTCCTTTAAAAGTGTGAAGCTGTAGGTGGTGAAAAAGTACATTTAAAAGTACAGTATAGATGATAATTGGAAGGCTTTAAAAGGTTAAATTGAAGGTGGTCGAGATGCCTTCATGATGGAGGAAAGATTGCATCATTTGAAGCCTAGTTAATCTTAAAAGCATTACTTAAAAAAAACATGAAAATGGGAAGATAATAAAATAAAAGATATTTAGATAAAGAAGATTAAAAATTTAAAGTGGAAAACTTTAAAGACAGAAGTAAAGGAAGGTGGAAAAAAGAGATATAAAAATGTAGGAAGATAGAGAAGATGTAGGAAGACAACTTTAAACCCACAAAATAGGAAACAAAAGAAAACTAGGAGAAAAAAAAAGCAAATAAGGGTGAATGTACAAACCTTAAAAAGAAACTAGAAGATAGAAATAAGATAGAAAATGGTTGAAAATGTCAAGTAAAGGTTTTCAGATAGAAAATTCAAAAGGCTAAGACAACTATTAGATACAGACATTCAAGATAGAAAAAGGTAGAAGAGAGAAATTTAAAGTCAAATATTGGATAAAATAGAAAAACAAGAAGATTATTAGTAATTTTTTTTCAAAAAGCCCATCAAATTTAATTTCTGGTGGTGCAGAAATTAGAAGTATCAGATGAGGGTGTTAAAATTTATAGACAAGAGCCAATTTAGAAAACATTAAACTAGAAGAAAATTGGTTTAAAACCACATCAAAAAATTAAAAGGACTAAAGTAATTCTAAAAACTAATGCAAAATGCTTTTGGAAGACTTGAATTTAAAAGGATCTTTAAATTTCCAAAGGATGCATATAGGATATTTTGGAACATCATCCCTGAAGAAAAATCAGTTAATGTTTTACTTAACAGGAATCCCATAAAATCCACAGGGACAAATCATAGTTGAAAGAGCTCATCAAACTATTAAAATGTACTTATTAAAGCAAAAAGAGGGAAATGGAATATAATTGGAATATAATTGCTGTGACTGGATGATGCTGGATTTAAACAGGCTGTGTATTCAGTTGTATATGGACCACTACTGTCCTGCAGTGAGGCGGCTCCTGCTTCTTCGGGCGCCCGATCCTTTTGAGTTCTCAGAGACTTCCCCTTAAGTTCCAGTTGAGCTCTCCGGGGATTCCTGGAGAGTTTGCATTGGTTGGTGAAGTTCTGGTGGAGGGAGTTCCAGAGGGTTTATGGTGTTCCTGGAAGGGCCGCGTGGGTGGTGTTCGTGGGAGTTTGGAAATAAAGTTGGTTGCTGCTTGAGTGGCTCCTGATTTGTGCCCAGCCAGGCTGAAGCATTTGGTGGCCCTTATGGTGACCCCAGCAACTAGACCTCTAAACTTTGTATTAAGCCATTTGAAGAGATCCTCCTGAAGACTCCACACAGATGGTCATGCAGCCAGGGGGCCTCCAAGGAACTTCCCCAAGGGAGGCCATATTGGACCCTACTTTTCCTAACATTTTTAAAACTGGAACTTGAAATTATGGGAGTTTGGACTTTGACATTCTTACAAGATATATATCTATTAATTCTTAATTTTTGTTTTGAGACATGATCTAATGAAGTTGCTGAATCATCTCTTTAATTTTTTTATACCAGGATTAAACTTAGGGGTACTCAACCACTAAGCCACATATCCAACCTTATTTCATATTTTATTAAGAGGCAAGGTCCCACTGAGTTGTGTAGCACCTCACCTTTCCTGTTCCTGGCTTAGAACTCACAATCCTCCTGTCTCAGCCTTCCCAGCTATTGGGATTACAGGTGTGTGCCACTCTGACTGCCTTGTCTTGAATTTGTCATCCTCTTGTGTCAGCCTTCTAGGTCAGTGAGATTACAAGCTTGTACTGTCCTGACCCACATGTCAGAATTTATCTTTACAGTTAATTTTGTATTTAGGGAGCCAGAGAACTTTTTCTCAGTGATATTACACAAAATATCAAAGTGTAGTTAAATTTATGCTTCAGTGATATAACTGAAAAAAACAGTACATAAAGTAATTTTAATGAACATATAACAAATAATTTTTTATGCTAGAATGTGCTAAGGTCTTCTAATATATAATTCTGGAAAGAAAGTAGGTTCAATAACTTGTGTGTTTATAGCATCTATTTGACTAAGAAGGAAAGTGAGGGATGACTTCAAATTGCATCAGAAACTTTACACCCCATAATGTATAAGAGAAAGAAGCAGTTTTGTTTTGAATCAACACATGAGATGGTATTCCCCTAGGTTTTTCACTTTAAGTATAAAAGGTTGATCCCTTGGACTGAACCTTATGTTTATATTTGTTCTTGGTATTGGTCTCTTGAGTTAAAATTTTACTCTCATTTTTTTTAATGCACTCCTAGTTTGGCAATCTTGTTTCAGACCAAAGGGCTTCTATTCTGCCTCTTTCTCTTTCCTTTATTCCTCCCTACTTCTTTTTCCTGTCCCAACCCTCTTTCCCTCTCCTCCTCCTCCTCCTCCTCCTTCTTTTTCTTCTTCTCTCTCTCTCTCTCTCTCTCTCTCTCTCTCTCTCTCTCTCTCTCTTTCTCTCTCTTTCAGATACTGCACACATCTTTGATATATTCCAAGCTCTATGATGACCACTGTGACTTCTATTGCCAATGCAGCTCCAGACAGTTGCTTCTTCCTGAACCTCTAGGTAGTTTCTTCTTCCTGAATTTTTCTTCTGGGAATCCAAAGCTATACTCAGTGATGTCCTCCCCCCCACCACCAAATTTCACCTAATTCTGACTGCTGATATGTTCTTGCCATAAAACTACATGAGTGTTTTTCCTGGAACAGAAAAGTAATGATGTTTGGGGGCAGTGTGAACCTGAAATCTAGAAAGGAGATTTTAGATTACACTGGGTATCTAGAGTTCTTGACTGTTATGGTGCTAAGTGGAGCCATAAAGAGATGTTAGCAGATCAAATATTTGAAATCATAATTGAAGATTCAGTAGGAGAACAGATTGCAATGAGAGTAGAGACAAAACAATTGTATGTGAATGAGGCAAAGAGGAAACAAAGTACATAAGATGGAATGCTTTAAGCCTTTGGAAGTACTAATTATTGATAGTTAGATATTATCAACTATCACCCATAATCAATTAGAAAAGTGATTAAAATTATGGAACTCTTTTCAAATTCCCACAGATAAATACACAATATTAAATGCTTCTGTAGTAGGAAAGATAATCATGGCCTCACTAATGTTAGACAAAAAAATTAAAAGAAATACACATTCAAATGGCATATAAGAAAATGTTAAAAACTTTCATTACATGGTCCAGCGATGTAGATATGTGGTAAAGAACTTGCCTAGCATGCATGAGTCCCTATATTTACTCCTGCTAAATAAAAGAGAAGAAGAACATATTATTATAGCTCATGCTATTAAAATGTTGGCAAAGAGCTGAGGTTGTGGATCAGTGTCGGAAGGCTTGCCTTGCACATGTGAAGCATGGGGTTTGATCCTCAGCATCACATAAAAACAAACAAAATAAAGATATTTTGTCCATGTATAATTAAGATTTTTTTTTTATAAATGTTGGCAGAAAACACCTTCCTCAATACTGTTCTTTGAATGAATTTGGTAGCACTCTTCAACATGCAACATAGCCTTGTGTACTAACAGTATTAAATATACTATTTTGATATAGAAATTCCACATTTAGGAATTTATTCCAGATTCATTCACATAAACAAGAAACTCAATTAAGGAAAAAATACTGTTCTTTTATAGTACAAAAAAAAAATTAACCACATAGTTAGAAACAAGGCGACCCTTAGAATTCCAAAGGAAATAGATTATATAGAGATTCTAGGACATATTAAATGCCTTATAATTCCAAGATGTAGAAAGCATTCAATATTTTTATATATACATAAATATTTATAGTAATGAAAATATGGCTCCCTGTTGACGTGGAATCAAGTAGATTTTAAATCTCTAAACAAAGGTAATGATGTTACACAATTTTGTGGATTTGTAGGACCTTTAATCAAAAACATATTTGATAAAATTAATTCTATATTAATCTCATATCTTCCACTTTCATTCCTTTTTCTATCTTCCTGAAAACTATTCTAGTGTAATAAAATTTAAGTAATGACTTTATTTTTTTAGAGAGAGAGAGGGAGAGAGAATTTTTTAATATTTATTTTTAAGTTTTGTGGTGCTGACGATTGAACCCAGTGCCCCACACATTCCAGGTTAGGGTGCTACCACTTGAGCCACCTCACCAGCCCAAGTAATGACTTTTTTAGCAAGATATTTGTAGAGACACAAAACTACAAAAACATAGTGAGATTACTTTTGCAAAATGGATGCAAATGATATCAATAATAATTTCAAAAAGAAATTTATAAAATTATAATATGGATTCAACAGAACTGAAGGTTATTAAAAGACAAACTTTTAAATATAAAGATTAGTTAAGACAAGTAAAGGTGTCATAGTACAGTTAATTGGAGGTCAAGTTGAGAGATACCTCCGTCTCTTCCTGGTGCATTTTCTAGCTCAGACCAAAGCTCCTGGCCTCTCCCTGTGCTACTTGTCAAAGACTGAACCTTTCTAAGGCTGGAGAATTGCAAAAAAACTTTTGGCTCTCCGCCCCTTAAAGGGACCCACCATGACTCTTGGCCCCAGGCAAACTTGCAGCTTCATGAACTCATTCCTGCACCAGAAACCCAACTAAAACATTCAATTAAAAATCATAGTCTTTCACAATAGTTTTAAGACAATATGTTAATATTATATATCAGATGTTATATTAGGCATGAAAGTAAATTTTTTCTTTCTGTTTTAAAGAAATTAAAATAATTGTTTAGCCCCCTAGTGTATTATAAGGCCTTAGGTGCTTTGCCTAGTGGGTGGATGAGCCCTGTGTAGTATCCTACTAATTTCCGATAACAGCAGCTGGGGCTCTGTCTCTAGAGGGGCCAAATTATGAACCCCTCCAAAGCAGAATTCAGCCTGACTGTGTGGTTAAGATGCAACTTAGTAAAAAAGTCTAAAAATTTGTGTTCATTCTTAGATTCCCAATGATAAAAACTACCCCTCCTTGAATCATTGTGACAGTAAAAACCCACAGTGTGGTTTCTTTGTCTTAAACATGTCCCACAGAGATTTCTTCATGAACCAGTTTCAATTAAAGATCATAAAACTCTTGACTCTATTTTAGAAAAAAAATACCATGTAAAAAATGAATGTGAACATAATCTCTGAGGAGTGTCATGCCCTAAAATTAAAGAAAAAAAAAGGCAAAATTACTCAAGCACATTCGTACATGACTGTAAACCCAGCAGCTCCAAAACCTGAAACAATACGATTGTGGATTCAAAGCTTCCTGCAGTGATGGTGAGGCAGTAAGTAACTCAAGAGACTCCATCTCTAAATAAAATACAAAATAGAGCTGGAGATGTAACTCAGTGGCCAAGTGCCCCTTAGCTCAATCTTCAGTATTGAAAAAAAAAAGGCACAATTCATCTCAATGTAAAATAAAATACAATTAGTCATTGTGAAAGTCAGCCAGCTTTGTGTACTACCTCTGTGCATTTGCTCAGAATTAATCCCTAAAATGTCTGTAGTCCCAGCTACTCAGGAAGCTGAGGCAAGAGGATCACAAGTTCCAGGTTAGCCTTAGTAATTTAATGAGGCCAAAAGCAACTTAGTGAGACTCTCTTTTAAAATATAAAACAGCAAGGAATGTAGCTCAGTGCTCACGAGCCCCAGGTTCAACCAAAAGTACCCAGAAAGAAAAGTCACTTTTAAATATCAGTTTTACTTTTCTTTCTTTTTTTTTTAAATTTTTCTATTATTTTATCTTGCCAGCATTGCTTTTTACCATGTGCTATGCTATGTATTCCTTCCCATCATTTCAATACTGAAAGCATAAATTGTATAAAGACTTTTGGAGAGTTCTACTTTTGTTTTATGCTAATTTAACCAAAGAAAAGTACATTATGACAATGCTAGTTATTTTGGTAGGCATTGTGTATATGAATAAAAACAATGAAACTTCCTCAAAAATTGAATAGATGTCTTTTTGTAATACTAATTTTGTAAAAATGTACAATTTCTCAAGGTCTGGAGTCTTTGAGCAGTGGCATATGTGGTGATGATTTGTTGTGGGTTCTTCTCCTTGGTGGTGCTGGTGATTGAACCAAGGACTTCACACATGGCAAACAAGGCCTCTACCACTCAGCTACATCTCCATTTTTTTTTTGTTTTGTTTTGTTTTGAGAAACGGAATCACTAATTTACTGTTACTATCCTTGAACTTGTTTCCCTCCTCCCTCACACTCTAAGTCCTTGGGACTACAGACATGGGCCTCTGCACCTAGCCTTTCTGCCTTTCTTTATTGTGGAGACTTATCCTCTAGTTGTCCCCAAGATTCCAGAAAATCAATGAAGAGAGGGAGAAGAAGAAAAGCTGATTTAGACTTATGGTCTTTAGAGTGAAGGGTGATCACATAGGAATGTTCTTCTATACTGAACCACAAAAATACTCCAATCCTCTTTGACCCCCTACATCCATTTTCTGCCATGGACAGTTAATACTCAATAAAACTGATGAGAAAAAAAGATAAAAACTTGTCTGAACTCTCAGTTCAGGAAGACCTAGCACCTAAGCACTTCTAAATCCATATTCCTTAAATCTAAAACCTACTGAACTTCAGGAAATGGGAAAGTTTAAAAGTCCATATCCATGCTAATGAAAGCATTTACATCTCTTGAAGCTCAACCAAGTGTATACTAATTTATATTTTTAAATTTATGTTGCCTAGGTGGCTCCAAAGTCTGGGACTCAAGTGTGCTCCTGTCTGAGCCTCCTGTGTAGCTTGGACTACTGGTACACCCAACTACATATTCAGTTAGCACACTACCCACATGATGTGTATCATGGCACCATCCTGATGGTAGTTTGCTAAAGACACCTGAACAAACAGACCTTAGGCATGTGACCCCACCCACAAGCCTTGAGTTTAAGAGGATCTTGAAGTGGAATCTATGAACTCTCTTACCCTGGACACAGCCCATGAGGGCAGGATTCTGAAAGTGCATAGACATGTCTGACTTAGAGCTGATGTCTTAGATTCTCTGGTTGTCAACTCAGAAAGCCCAAGACTAGAGATTTCATTTTGGTCTCCTTTTCTTATTAATGTAACTGGAGACCACTTAAGGATATTTATTGATACTGGTTCTGTCCCAACTTCGAGAATGTCACATTCAGTTTTGAAGAAACACCAGCAAAGATGGCTATTGGGTTCAGTTCATAGCTCTGACTTGGGTAATTATATCTTTCTTGCTCCAGACCAACCTATAGAACTTCCCACCCTGACTCACCCAACAGAATCAATTCCACAAGCAGTGAGCAAAGAAATGGCTTTAATCATCATGAAAAATTCAGTCAGATTAGAAAGTATGAGAATTTTAAGTCTATCTAAAATAAGAGTTCTTTAACAAGTTAATTAAATGAAGAGGATTTTTTTACACACACACACACACACTCACACACACACACACACACACTATATATACATATATATATATATATATATATATATATATATATATATATATATATATTAGTTTTAGTTGGACACAATACCTTCCTTTTATTTATTCAGTTTTTTACATGGTGATAAGGATTGAACCCTTCTCTTCTTATGTGCAGGTGAGTGCTCTACTGCTGAGCCACATCCCCAGCCCACATTAAGTGTTTGTCATATTGAAGAACTTTTAAATCATTCAGGAGTGAAATAACAAAATAAGAAATGATCACCACAGCCAAGATTTCAAGGCTCCTGGGTATGCAGGGCACAGTCCCAGTGCATGAATCCACAGGGACAGTATGACAGTCCCTACTGGAGTCTTTCAGGCTTCTTCCAGGGCACTGGCTGAAAGGCATCATTGTATTGCAAGGCATCCTCAAGCCTGGGGTTCCTTTCCTTTCTGGGTTCCTCTGCGATATAAGCCTCAGTTTTCAGCAGCTTCTGGAAGTGACCTGGGCTCCAGGAGACAGCCTGAGTATGTGTCTGTCTAATTGCCCAGGCACTGGCACCTTCCTGAAGGTTCAGGGTCCATTGGGACCCACTGACAGTAGTGCTTGTCCCTTCTTGAGGTGACTGGATGTTGTGGTGGACAAAGGTAGAAAATCTGGAGTCAAGGGGAGAGATAAAAAATGTCCATGCACTATGACCTTTTCAATGATTTATTCACTCAAAATCACTCAATAACTTTCACTTTGTAGGTTCTTTTTTTTCTTAAGATTATTTTTAGTTGTAGGTAGACACAATACTTTAATTTTATTTATTTATATGTGTGGTTTTGGATCAAACACAGGGCCTCACATGTGCTAGATGAGCATATGACAACTGAGCCAGAACCCAGCCCTATAGGTTCTTAATCAAGGAATGACAATGCTGGGCACCACAAACAATAATTCAGACTGATAAAAGCAATAAACACAACTAATTCAAAGCAAACACATTCTAAGTTACTCTCAAGCACTGCAAATACTCTTAACCATGACTTATCCTCTAGTTGTGCTAGATTTAAAGTCTTCAGTCTTAGGTCTTAAATCCAGCAGAACACACTTAACTCAGACCTCAACAATCAGTTCAAGAATTAATAGAGGATCCTCCTGGGGTGGATCCTTTTGGCTGAGGAGATAAAGTCCTAAGGAGAGGTCACCATTTTTACCAGGGTTTAGAGGCTGCTGCAGAGTTTGAGAGCAGTGAGGACCATGCAGAAAATCAGGCAAAAGATGAGAAGAGTTGGAATGTCAGTCCAGGTGCTCATCAGGCTCTGAGACTTCTTTGCATAAGTGTTGGTTGGCCCAAATGTCTTGTTCATTGGGCCCATCTTTATATTAAACTTTGGGGACTTTGTATTCTCTTTTGATTCCTATCAGATGCTACTAGTTTTTAGTGACATTTTACATCTCAGAATTAGGAAATAAAGTTAGGTGATTTCTGCTTTGATATCATACCTCTGATCTTATCAAGGCTGAGGCAAATGACTTCATCCTCACTCTTATCAAGGTGGTGAAAAGTGATTTATTTTATCAGATTATGCCTGATGACAATATTGGAGTGCTCTGTAGACTTGTGCCTGATGGGAACTACAGGTTTATTTTTAAATGAAGTCTTAAAATTCAGTTGCTTAGGCTAAGGTCATCCTTACATTGGAGTTAAGGTGTGGTTTCAGCCATTGGCTGCTGGATGCTTGGGTCTTGAACCTGGTTCTGGCCCCTCTCAACTTCCTGCTCCTGTGTAACAACATATTCTGTTAGTACACTAGATTAACAGTTCTCCTAAGATAGCTCCCTGCTCTGTGTAAGCCTAGTGAGGCAGTTGGTTTCTGTGAAAGTTCACATCTCCACAGCTCTAGAGGCACTGGCAGGAGTGGTGGCTCAGTGCAGGAAAATTATCCAGTGCCCAGGCCCATGTCTAGTCTGGGTTCAGAATTGGTAGCATGTGGATCTCTGGACATGCCCTTCTGGGAGTCAGAGATCCCCAGTTGACCAGACAGACTGCCATAGCTTCAGCTTCCCTACCAGGACAAGGTGTATACCTGGTCTAGGAAAAGGAGCAAATCATTCAGTCTGTTATGGACTGCACCTTTTTACAGTGTTGTCCTGTAATTGACCTCAGAAGCCATACCCAGTTATGTGGGAGGAAACTTCATTGGCTTCACAAATTGATTAAAGAACCTAACAGGATTAAGTTGCAAATGGACCAATCTAAAAAATTAAACATACTGTCCAAGGAGACACACTTTCCACCTAAGGAACTCCTGAAAGCATTGTTGAAATTTCTTGGTTTTGATTAAATTTGTGAAAATGTGGGTGTGAGTGGGATAGAAGCCAGGCTTTAGTTTTTGGCAGTTTCAATTCACTGTAAAAATTATTTCTCTATTTCAGATAAACATAGACAAATTAGCTGGGCATGGTGGTGCACTTCTGTAATCCCAGAGTCTTGGGAGTCAGAGGGAGAAGTGCTAAGCAACTCAATGAGAACCTGTCTCTAAATAAAATATTAAAAAAAAAAGAAAATGGGGGGGGGTGGCAGCTGGGCTGGGCTGGGCAACTGGGGATGTGGATCACTTCTCAAGTGCTCCTGAATTCAATCCTTGGTTGACCCACAAACAAACACATGGTGTAATTACTGTGTCAAATTTTGCACCCATTTTCTTTTTCTTTTTTTTTCCCGTATTGTTGTTAGTGATTTAATTTTAGGCTTTACCACTGAGCTTCCTCTTAGCCCTTTTTCTTTTCTGTTTTGAGACAAGATTTGGCTAAATTGCCAGGATGGCCTCAAACGTGTTTTTCTTTCCTCAGTCTCTTCATTTTCTGGGATTGCCTAAATGGGTCACTGTACCAAGCTAATTCTCCCTATATGTGCTAGGATTGGCTGGTTTTAGAGATCAGACTCAGTGGGGCTGGGTCATAATCTTAACACTGTAAGCTAAGCTAATTCATCCTGGAGTTGGATGGAGAAACTAAGTTTTAAAGCATACATAGCTAAGTGGAGATATAAGTAAGGGAGCAGGTTGTGTTGAGAAAAAAAAATATCCTATGCCTATTTAGAAGTGTAATTTTTCTAATCTTTGTCTAGGTTTCCTGCATCAAAGAGTTTCTTAAGTTTGCTATGATTTTCCTGTCTAAATGGTTAATGAATGGAGTAAATGTCACATTATCCATAGTGTTTTTTTCAGGATCTCCAACCTTTTTAATGTAAATATGCATATTTTATCCTGAGTTGTTCCCCTCTGCCTACTCTCCCTTTTTTTCATTGCAATATTTCCCATTTCTATTTTATTTGAATGTGTATTTATCCAGGTGTGATGGAGCACACTTGTAATCTGAGCAGGAGCCTGCAAGAGGAAGATTTGAAGTCCAAGGACAGTCTCAGAATTTAGGGACACCTGTGTGTGTGTGTGTGTGTGTGTGTGTGTGTGTGTGTGTGTATGCATATGTGTGTTTTCTTCTAGCTTCAGAAAAGTATTCTTTTTCAGTAAGGCTCATCTCAATGTTGCAGGTAGAGTTCATGTTTATGTTAATTTGGCCATGAGATCTGTAAGTTTGGCAGTGTATCTCGGTTCCTTGTTCATCTGGATACATTAAATGACCAGAAAATACACATATAAACCCTCAAGATCAGTATTACCTTCTCCACACTTAAGTATGTCTGTCAAAATACAGCACATCTTTAGATATATGGACCTGTGTCAGCCCCACTGTTTAGCCTAAACATACCTACCAACTCTTCAATTTTAACAGTGGAATAGCACACATTGTTTTGTTTTTGTTATTGGTTATTTATTAGTATTATTATTTTGGTTATTGATGACTGATTCCAAGGATACTTACTACTGAGTCCATCCCTAGGTCATTTTTAAATTTTAATTCTCAGACTGGGTCTCACTAAGCTACATAAGACCTCTCAAATTTGCTGATTGTGCCCTTGAACTTGGGATCCTCCCATTTCAGTCTCTGGAGATGCTGGGATTACAGGCATGAACCACTATGCCCAACTACATTGTTTCTTTAAAGTGACATTTTTTTTTCTGATACTTATTGGCCCTTTGGATGTGCATACCCTTGATAGCCTTGGCAGTTTCTTTGTGTTATAAAATGAACATGAAAATTTGAACCTCTTGTGATTATATTTTCAATTGATGTAAAAAAATTTCAAGGGACATAACTAACTTTATTTAGAAGAAATTTTTAACATTTTCTTTTTTGTCATTTGTTTGTTTTTTTGGGTAGCATTGGGGATTGACTCCAGTGCCTCATACATGCCAGGCAAGCACTTCTACCACTAATCTGCACTCAAAGACTCCATCTGCAAGTTATTAAGATCTTTTTATGTACATTTCATCTTCTGCTTCAAACTCGGACATAGTAGCCTCTGATGTGCTTTGGCACACCCTACCTCTCTATTGTCCTGCAGTATCTTGTTGTCCTGCAAGATTGTCATATTGCTGCTGTCCCCAAACAACATATATAATTGTCCCTAAGAATCTGTGGGAGAATTTCTCTAGCATATGTACCCATAAATATATTTTTTTCATTCAAAAGAACATAATCTGAAATTTACTGAGCATTGCCAAATTTTTTCATAGGATGAACATGGCATTTACCTTCCAACATGTATTGTTGTGCAATACTGCATACACGCATTCCCCACAAACACTTGGAATGACATAGTATTCTGACATTTGCCTGGGGCTTTGTGGGTCTGTAGAGGTTTACACTGGTGCTAATAGCTGCCTTCTCCTGTCTTTTTTTAATTTCTGAAAGTCTCTCTCCATGGGCCAGTTGCTGTTTGTTTTTGAGAGACATTCTCTGATGTGTAGCCTTAAATATGCTTTTGCTTTTGAATCCGATTATGAGTTATCTTTGTCCTTCATGCTTAAACAGATTATGTTCAGTTTCTGTTCCTAAAGAAAGAAGGAACACAATTGTGCCTTAGCATTGTACTTCATGCCTTTTATTCCATCACAGTTCCTTTTATTTTACAAAACCCCAAAATAATAGACCTAGATTTCCTCCATGAAATATACATTTTCTCCATTAAAAGTATTTAAAATCTTTCTGGTTTAGGTTATTTTTATCAGGTTAGTTTCACATAATTTTTATTTGAGAAAAATTACTAGGTAAAAGGAAAAAAATGCCTTTCAAAATTTCATTTTGATATTTAACAGTTTTTCTTTTATATAAGCCTTTCCATCATGAAATAAATGGTTTAAATAGAGACATTCTTACATTTTCTGAAAATATTAAGTGCAATAACACAGGGATCCAGAGGCCAGAGGCAAGAGTTCTGCCTTCTAGTACCTCTACTGCCTTGTGGGTATGAAACCTGATCTACGTGACATTAGTCTGAATGGGGTCAGTGTCTGAGAGAGGCAATTCATGACAGGACAACTGTGTGAAGGTCTTGGAAACTGGAGACTTCCAGGCTCTTCCTTAGGTAGATGCAGAATAAAAATACTGTTCAAGGAGACACACTTTCCACCTAAGGAACTCCTGCCATACCATACCTTCTTTCCTATACTTGGATAGATTTGTTTGAGACCAGCAGCTGGGGCTCTCTTGCATTGCTCTCCCTGGGTACTTTCAACACCTCTGCCAGTGGGAAACATGTGAGAGTAAGGAAATTCAAAAATCACTACATTTGGGGCTGAGGTTGTGGTTCAGTGGTAAAGCACTTGCCTAGCACATGTGAGGCCTTGGGTTTGATTCTCAGCACCACATATAAATAAATAAAAAATAAAGGTATGTGTCCAACTACAACTAAAAAAATACATTTAAAAAAATAACTACATTTTTTTTGAAGTGGTATTCTCCACCCTTGCTAGCATCAGAATCATTTGGGGAGCTTAAACAACAAAAAAACAAGGCTGGGGTTGTGGCACAGTGGTAGAGTGTTTGCCTAGCATATGTGAGAGGCACTGGGTTCAATCCTCAGCACCACCTAAAAATAAATAAAATAAACCTCCATCAACACCTAAACAAATTAAAAAAATAAACCCTGAAGCCCCAGAAATTTCAAATATTAAGGCATTAGTTGGGATGAGAGATAGTATTTGGTGTAAATTTTAATTAATTACTGTGAGCACATTTTCCCACTTGATACATTGGAAGAAGAAATTTCTTTCCTATGAAGATTAAATGATAGAACATACAAGGTTGTTCTCATATTCAGTTATGATTTTGTTTTTTCTATGCTATTGTAGCAGCCTGAAGTGCAACACTTACTTCAGGGTCGTGTTGTTATATAGGGTTAACATTGACTTGCACACCAAGGATTACCTCCTGCTCTATGGAGCTCTGCCACATGCCTGCCCATAAATTGAAGAGAAGTAGGACCAGTACCCTGGCATCTTCTTCTTGCCCTCAATGGTGAAGGGGCTGTTACCTTGTTTTTCAGGTGACACCTTCTCTCTGCTGGTTTCCGAAGGTTGAATCCAGTGGCTTTCATAGATTCCATGAAGTGCAGCACTTCACTCCCTCTGGCCCTCTTACTGCCACCAGTCAGGAGAGGCTTAGAGGAGGGGCCTGGTAGGCAGTTCAGGTATTTGGTAAGCAGGTGGGAGGTCCTAATAAATGAGCAGAAAGCCTCAGGATGGGTGGGGAGGCTGACCACACAAACAGGTGTACCATCTAAGAGAAGCTGAATCCCACCTTTCGAATACAGCAGCCCCAGGAGGTAAAGGGACATTGCTCAGAATGGGCACCTATGTTGACAGCCTCACCACCCTGGGTCTTCAGGTATAAACTTGGCCAGCAGGGCAGGCATTGTGCCTGTGACATGTCTTCTTCCTAAGCACAGCTCTTTAAGCTATGTTCTCCATTTCTCTTGCCTCAGTTTATGTATTGACCACTCTGATGCCTGGCGCAACCACGTTTTCTCAGCACAGGGGCCCGAGGAGGGGCATTGTCTTAAGTAGCTAAAGGAGAAGAGAAAGGATTCCTTTAGTGGTGGTGAGCACTTTTCCACAAAAGTATCCTGGGGTTTATGACCTCCTGATTCCACTTTGTGGGCAGAGAGTGTCATAGCACCACGAGGCCAGAGGCAGTATGAAGTGGGTGAGGCCCCAGGGAATGAGGCTTTGCTAAGTGGGGGTCCATCTGGCTCAGCCTGATGGCAGTTTCCAATTGAAACAAAGTTCTGAGGGATCTTAAAACAGTTGCCTTCCTCATCTCCATCATTTCTTTTATTCTTCCAATGCAAGTTTGTTTCTGGGATTCCCGCAGCTTGGAGTTTTCTGTAATTCTCACTCCAGTGATGTCATCCAAGCACTCCCCCATGCCACTGTGAACTCACACCTAGTTGTTAAAAAGACTAGGGCTCTGACCGTGGATGGAAAATAAACATTCACATAATTTAACGTTTAGAGTACTCAGTAAGAGGAAAGTTAACTATTAAATTAATCAGTCTAATAAAGTTAATAAACCCTCAGAGCTTCTAAGAAGTCCTCTAGTCCTGTGTTCTTGTAACTTGAATACTTAATTTTTTTAGTCTCTTAAATAGCTCTTCCTAGCCTTCCCCTAATTACATGAGCTTCCTTCTCCACAAACTCTGAATACACCCCTAGCTGGACTGGTGAGTATCAAAAGTATGCCTTGGAATTTCAAAGGATATGGCTTTCAAGAGGTGCTAGGGAGAAAGAGAAAGAAGAAAATAGGAGCACCTCTGATCAGGAAGGAGGTGGACTGGATTGGCTTTGGGCTAAAACTCAGAGCTTAGTAAGTCCTGAGAAATTGCCCAGTGCCTCAGGCTTTACTTTCTCTCTCTTCCTGCTTCTGGATTTGCCCACTTGATCTTTTTGTTCCCATCCAGGGCCACCAAGATGGCCCTGTCACAGGAATATTGAATTGAAAGAGATTTGGCTGGTGGCCCAGAGTAGTATGCCTGATGAAAAGTTTACTGTTTTTGCTTTATTTCATTTTGTTTTTGCATTAAAATATTTACTATAATTTTAATTAATTAAACTCAACAAAATTGAAATCCTTTTTCTTAAATTTAGAAACTTTAGAGCCTTAACAATATATGTATCCTGTATATTTGTCTTAATATGCATTCTCTAAAAGTGATGCCAGTTTCAACTTGTCTATCCTATTTGATCAACAGATGTAGGCAGTTCACTAAGTTTAATGCATCAACTTTTTATTGAAATCCACTTTATGATATCTGATCTCTATATGTTGTTTAAAAAATATTGTCTAATTTTAATGTCATACATATTTTGTATTTTCTAAAATTGAAATTTAAATTTTCATACTAAGGTCCTTATTTATGGCTCATGTTTCTATTGGTATGAGGTAGGCAAGTTCACCATTTCATCGGCATATGAAAATCACAAATTCTAATATGGGTTTTGCTTATTGATATGGAATGTCTCCATTTTACACAAAACTAATATTTATACTTGTGTCTGTTTCAGCCCCTAGGATATTCCTTCTACTAAACTGTCTCTCCAGAAAGGATTAAAATACTGAGAAAAGGGGAATGGATTCCAGGTGGCTAATCATTCTCCTGGAGTGGGCACATCATATGTCAGGTGTCATACCCAATGTCCTGGTTTCTCTCTACACTTTCCTCCCTGGCCTGAAAAAGGGCAGGGATATTCTTCACCTTTACTTTGCCTGCATCTGGCAAAATGCCTGGTGCTTCAGCACTGTGTACAGTTTGTTGAAGAACAGAGCAGTTGGCATTGTGACAATGGAGATGACTCCTCAGCTGATGTCTACTGATCACCAATGGAGCTGGACACTGACTATCACTTGGCTGTCCTCCTCTGCCTCTCCAGAACCAGCCTTTGTGATTCTTAAGTCTGAACTCTGAGACCTTCTCTGACTCACCTTCAAGTCTAGAGCCAAACCCAGCTTGGTAGTCCTGAGGTCTTGACTGTAGCTTAAAGGTCCTGATGCTTATTTTAGCCCTTCTTCAAAGAATTGGCTTCATATCATTTTCATATCCTGTGTCTAATAGGAAAAGCCAGGGATCTAATTTCAACAAAAGTCTATTTTGTGTAAGATTCTTTCATGTCTCCAGAGTGGATGTTAACACATTGACAATACCTTCTTATAGGAACAAATGTATAAACTCATTGCTTATATACAGTGGGGACTCAGTGGCCCAAGGTGGGCTTAATTTACTCTGGAGAAAAGAATTCCTGGGAAGAACTTGCTAGGACCTGGATGAGGCTGTGTAATTCTTAGTCTAGTCAACAGGCGGTGCAGTATCTCTTCACTACTAAGCATGTTGAGCAGTAGAAATGCCTCACTTGCCTCAAAGTTGCAGGTCTCTGAAAATATGGGAAGACACAGGAACTAGAAGGGGAGAGAGAGTGGAGAGCTTAGGTGGTCTCACCTCACAACTTCCTCCTGGTTCTTTTTCCCTAATGGAAAGTAAATATTGGTACATTTTTGCCACTTTCTTTGTAAACTCTGATGCCTCAACATTTCATTCTCTTTCCTAGCACTTGGACATTTGAAGCCTAAGGTCTCTGCAGTGCCAGCCATTTTTTCATTTCATGAATGACTGAACACTTTTCAGTGAGAAAAATCTCTTTATTTAATTTATCCTATTCTGTGGCTAATTTATCCTATTCTATGTTCCTTTTGATCTACTCAGAGTTGTGGTTTTCTATTGTTAAAATTTACAACATGATTAAAGCCTTTTCCCTTTACTTTTGGAATGAAAATTTTCTGTGGTTTTGAAGTCAAGAGAGGAAGCATTAGGTTTAGAACTGTGGCCAGAGGAAGAGCACAAGGATGTATGAGATCATTAACATTAGAAAAATTCAAATTTCAAATGTGAGGTACAATGTTCATTAGTGTCATGTCACATGCTAAACATCTGCCTTTTCTCCAAAGTAGGTAGGTAGATAGACAGTTATATCTTAGTGACTCTAAAACACTGTTGGTAGAAATACATAAGATAAGATCACTTGAAAGCAAATATGGGAGCTGAGAATCCAGCTCAGAGGTTGAGCATTGTCCTGATGGGCTTTAGGCTCTGGTTCTGATCCCCAGAGCCACAGAACACAAAGTGTTGAGAGCTGAGGGGAGAGAGTGGAAGAGAAACTCAATAAGGCAACCCAGATTAAGCATCTTAGTGTTGATACTTTATGTGAGTGAGAATTCTCTTAAAAATAGAAATTCCACTTTTGTGAGGAGAAAATTAGACTTCAAAGGGAGGTGGATCTACAGTTATTACTTCTAGTAGTGAGGTAGGAACACACATGATTTTACTCCTCAGAGTACCTGACTTCTTTCTAGCCTAGTTCTTAAGAGCAAAAAGGTGAGCAATAACATCTGGGCTAGGAGCTGGGGTTGTTGCTTAGTGGTAGAGCGAGGGATGGGGCTGTGTTTCCCATAGGGAGCCTTTAAAACACAGAGGAAAGTCATTCTCCTCATCTGCTCCAGGAGAGTAGATCCTTAGAGAGAATCCTGGAACAAAGGAGGGCCAAAGCAGGGCACTGAGAGGGGCTTTCAAGCATGTGGAGGTTCGGGGGGTCATTGGGGAGCTAGGACCCATTTGAGGAGCCCCTGATAGGGAGAAGCAGGGGTAGGAGAGGATGCAGGCAGTGCCAGGATACCTCAGCACAAGGGAAACAGAGGGGAGGCATAGGAGGGGGCCAGAAACAGGGGCCTAAAATCAAAGGACAGGCACTGGATCCAAAGGGTGGCCAGGAGCTAAAGCAAGAACCAGGCTAGGAATAGAGAGCCATGTGCCAGGACCAGGGAAGGGCAGGGCAGGGGTACATGAAAACTCACAGGGCTGGGGACAGGAGGAAAGGGAGAAAGGGGAGTGGTGGCACAGTGGGAGGGGGGCTCAAGGGTGTCAGGGTTCTGGAGCATGGTCCAGGCTGAGAGAGGCCAAAGTGCCCAGGCAAGGGGCAGGGCTATATTTTCCCAAAGGGAGCCCACAGGTCCAAGAGGCCAGGTCCAGTCCCCTGGCCCAAGTGAGCATAGTGGGAAAGGCACCTGGAAAAGGGGTGTGGCCGGGACACAGACCACAGAAGGGCCTAAGGAGGGCAGAGCATGAAGGGCCAGAAGAAGGGATTTGTTGGGTGGGGGTCAGCACCCCAGCAAGGAGCCCCTGCTTGGGACCTAGGGGAGGGTCCATGCCAGGGGAGAGCAGGGAAGGGCGGGGCCAGGAAGGCTGGCAGCACTAGGGTACTGCAGTGCAGGGGAGCCAAGGGGATCAGCCCCAGTGAGGGCCATGCAGTAAAAGCCCAGGGACACATGGAGCAACAAGGGATACCAGAGGCTCAGGTGAGGAGCCAGGTAAAAAAATGCAGCACCAAGGGCCAGGTCTGGGGCAGAAGACTCAGGACAGTGGACAAGGCTGGGGAAGGAAGGCAGGGGATCCATCTAAAGGAGGCAGGCTCCAGGCCCAGGGCCACTGCCAGGTGTTAGGGTTCTGTGAGCAGGACCAAGGGCCTAGGAAGAGCAATTGGCCCAGGTAAAGGGAAGGGCTCTCTTTCCCATAAGGCACCTTGGCCCAGTTGAGAATCCAGAAACAGGGACTAGGCAAAGGGGGTCTGGCAAGGGACAATGGGAAAAGGAGGGCGATGGGAGGGCATGGAGGAAGATTGTGGTGGGTGTGAAGAGTGCCAAGAGCCAGGACTTAAGCCAGGAGTGGCTGAAAGGGACCCATGCAACCAACCAAGGATGAGGTAACCAAGAAGCAGGAGACCCAGGAGTGTCCCAGAGGAAAGCTGGAGGGGAAGAGAAGGAAGGGGCTGCACCAGGACCAGGAGACAAAGAGCTGTGCAAGGGGCACAGAAGAGCACCCAAGGGGGCCAAAGTGAGGGCCTCCTAGGTCAGACCCTACAGGAAGTATTGTCACAGTATCCCATGTGACACTAGGAATGGGTTCAGGGGCTCAGCTGAGTGGCCAGTCCCAGGACTGGAGCAAGCAGGGTTAGGGTTCAGGAGGGCTGGATTGGTATAGGGGCAGCATGCAAGGCTAGAGGTCAGGGGAGGGAAGGGTGGAGAGAGCTCAGGGCAAGGTCAGCACAAGTCCCAAGTCCACTTCCAGGTCCACTTTCAAGGTGCTGGCAGTAAAGAGGGCTTAGGTAAGGGGCAAGGTTGTGTTTCGCATAGGGAGCCTTCAGGGAGCAGAGAACAGCCATTCCATTGCTCTGCTCCAGGAGAGTAGATCCTCAGAGAGAAACCTGGAAATAAATAGAGCCAAATGAGAGCACTGAGAGGGGCTTCCAGGAATGCGGCGGTGGGGAGGGTGAAGGTGGGGAGCCAGGATCCATTTGAGGATCCCCTGCTAGGAGAAAAATAAGGGGAGGGGAGGGTTCAGGCAGTGCCAGGATATCTCAGCACAAGGGGAACAGAGGGGAGGCATAGGAGGGGGCTGGAAATGGGGCCTAAAATCAAGGGACAGGGACTGGGTACTCGAGAAGGGCGGCCAGGGGCTCAAGCAACTGCCAAGCCTGGGAATGGAGAGCCACATGCCAGGGCCGGGGCAGGGGTGCATGAAAACTCACAGGGCTGGGGAGGGGAGGGAGAAGAGAAAGGGGAGTGGGTGGCACAGGAGGAGGAAGGCTCAAGGGTGTCAGGGTTCAGGAGCAAGGCCAGGGCTGAGAGAGGCCAAATGGCCCAGGCAAGGGGCAGGGCAACCATTTCCCAAAGGAAGCCTGCAGGACCAAGAGGCCAGGTCCAGGGTGACCATTCTGGGAAAGGCATCTAGAAAAGAGGCCCTGCCAAAACAGAGAAGGAAGGAGGGCCAAGGCAGAGTACAGTGTGAAGGGCTAGAGGATGGGGGTTGGTGGGGTGGGGGCCAGGACCCCAGCAAGGAGCCCAGGCTAGGGACCTAGGGGAGGGCCCATGCCAGGGAGAGCAGGGAAGGGCGGGGCCAGGAAGGCTAGCAGCACTAGGGTACTGCAGAACAGGGAAGCCAAGGGAATCAGTGGAGCAGTCTAATGGAGGGGCTTGCAGTCAAAGCCCAGGGACTCATGGAGCAAGATGGGTCATCAGAGGCTCTAGTGAGGAGCCATACCAGTGTATGGAGACCCAAGCAGCAGGGTTGGGGCAAGGGTGTCAGGAAAGTGGACAAGGCTGGGGAGGGAAAGCTGGGGATTTGGCAGGGCAGAGCTAGCCTCCAAAAACAGTGCCACTGCCAGGTGTCAGGTTCCCAGGTGCAGGAACAAAGGCCCAAGGACAGCAAGAGGCCAGGCAAGGGGAAGGGCTGTGTTTCTAATAAGGTACACAAAGGGGAGAAATTGGCTATGAAATGACCAGGAGACAGAGGACTAGGCAAGGGCCACAGAGGAAAGCACACTAGGGAGCCCAAGCAAGGGACCACCAGGTAATATCTATCAGGAAGCAAGGACAAGCTACCCCATGCAACATTAGGAAGGCAATCAGGGGCTAATGAAAGGAGCCTGGCCTGGGAACTGGAGTGGGCAGGGTCAGGATTGGGAGGGCTGAATTGGGGTATGGGCAGCATGCAAGGCTAGAGGGCAGGGGAGGGATGGGAGAGGATCACTCAGGGAAAGATTAGCACAAGTCCCAAGTCCACTGTCAGGTTGCAAGGTTCAGGCGGCAAAGCGGGCCCAGGCCAGGGTCAGGGTTGTTTCCCATAGGGAGCCTTCAGGGCACAGAGGCCAGCCAATACCACTTCTCTGCCCCACGTGAGTAGATCCTCAGAGAGGGACCTGGACTAAAGGAGGACCAAAGGAGGGCACTGTGAGGGATACCTGGAATGCAGAGGTGGCGGGTGGTCAATGGCGATCCAGGAGCCATTGCAGGAGCCCCAGCTAGGGAGAAGCAGGGTGAGGAGAGGATCCTGGCAATTCCAGAATGCCACAGCACAATTAAACAGAGGGAAGGAATAGTAGAAGACCAAAAAAGGGGGCCTGAAATTATAATACAGGAACAGGGTCTGGTGCAAGAGGTACCAAGGGGAGCACACAGTAGGGGGCCCAAGCAAGAGGCTCCCAGGTCCAACGTGACTTGGAGCGATGCCACGCGACGCCTCGCAAAGACACAGTACAGGATGAACCCAGTCAGGGGCCCAAACTAGGAGCCAAGCCTAAGGACTGGAGCTTAAAGCTTCAGCCTTCAGGAGGGCTGGCTTGGGTTAGGGACAGCAAGCAAGGCGAGAGGACAGGGGAGTGAAGGGAAGGGATCAGCAGGCAAAGGTTAGGGCAAGGCACATGTCCACTGCCAGGTGTCAGGGTTTAGGCAGCCAAGGGGGCTCAGTGAGGGGCAGGGCTGTGTTTTCCATAGGGATCCTTCAGGGCATGCAGAGACCAGCCGATTGCACTCCTCTGCAATCCACGGGAGTAGATTCTCAAGAGAGGGACCTGGACCCAAGCAGGGCTAAATTAGGGCCCTGTGTGGGGAAACGGCTGTGTGCACAAACACAGGCAGAGGTGGCTGGGTGAGAGGGGACCCGGGACCCATTGGAAGAGCCCAGGCTAGAGATAATCAGAGGGAGCAGAGGGCCCAGGCTGTGCCAGGATACCACAGCACCAGGTCAATAGAGGGGAGGCCAAGGAGGGGGCAGAGCAAGGCACCTGAAATTCAGGGACAGGGACAAGGTCCTGGAGAAGAGTGGCCTGGGGCTCCAGCAAGTCGCCAGGTCTAGGCATGGAGAGAACAGGTGGCACAGGGGGAGGCAGGCTCAAGTCTCAGGTCCACTGTGTGCTGTCCAGGGTGGGGGAGCAGGGCCCGGGCTGAGGGAGGACAAAGGGCCCAGGCAAGAGGCCCGCAGCCAACACTCAGGGCCGCGCTGGGCAACAAGGGCCTTCAGAGGCTCAGGGAAGGAGCAGGGCCAGGAGGGGATTTGAGAGCCAAGGGCTGACGCTGGGGCAGGGGGCTCAGGACAGTGGACAGGCCTGGGGAGGGCAGGCAGGGGATCATTCAGGGCAAGGCGGAGGCAGGCTCGAGGCCCAAGTGTCAAGGTTCCCGATGGGTGCAGGACCAAGGGCGCAGGCAGAGCAAGGGGCCCAGGCAAGGGGCCGGGCTGTGTTTCCCAAGAGGCGCTCTGGCCCAGATGAGAATCCTGGGCCAGGTACCTGGCAAAGGGGGCCTGGCAAAGGACGGGGCCCAGAGGGAGTGGACGGAAGGGCTCGGTGCAGGGGTGGGAGGGGCATCGCGGTGGGTGCAGACAGGGGTGAGAGCCAGGACTCAAGCAAGGAGTCCAGGCTAGGGAGCCATGCGACCTAGGACTAGGAGGGAAGGGACCCAAGGAGCAGGGAGAGAGCACAAAGGGAAAGCAGGAAGGGGAGGAAGGGGTGGCGCCAGGATGAGGATAGAGTGGGCCTTAGCCAATGCAAGGGAAACCAAGGGGAGCGCGGTGTAGAGGGCCCAAGCATGGGCCTCCAGGTCTGAGCTACACCACCTAAGCCACAGGACGCCATGCCACAGGAGGAACGGGCTCAGGTGCCCAGCCAAGGAGCCAGGCCCCAGGACTGGAGCTTAAGCTTCAGGGGTTTGAAAGGCTGGTTTGGGTTAGGGGCAACAGGCAAGGCAAGAGGGCAAGGGAGGGAAGAGAGGGGATCGTGCACGCCAAGGTGGGCACAAGGCCCGTGTCCACTGCCAGGTTTCAGGGTTCCTGCAGCCAAGGGGGCCCAGGCGAGGGGCAGGGCTGTGTTTCCCCTAGGGAGCCTTCAGGGCGCAGAGGCTAGCAGATGGCACTCCTCTGCAATCCAGGGGAGAAGATCCTGAGAGAGGCACCTGGACCCAAGCAGGGCCAAATTAGGGTCGTATGTGGGGAAACCCTGCGAGCTCCAGCATAAAGCTGGCCGGCAGTGGTGGGAGGGGACACGGGACCCATTGGAGGAGCCCAGGCTAGGGAGAATTAGGAGGAGCAGAGGGTCAGGGCAGTGCCAGGATACCACAACACCAGGGCAACAGAGGGGAGGTCCAGGAGGGGAGCGGAGCAAGGGGCCTGAAATCCAGAAAAGGGGACAGGGCCAGGGACTTGGAGAAGAGTGGCCTAGGGCTGATTTAGTTAAGAGCATGCTCTGTGGCCAGGCATAGAGATTGGTGCTTTCCTATGGTCCCAACTACTATGGAGGTTGAATTCCATACCAGATTGGGCAATTTAGAGAGCCTCTGTTTCAAAATTTAAAGAGCCTGGGAGTGTAGTTCAGTGGTACTGTCTTCCTGCGTTCAATCCCCAGTGCCAGAAAGGGTGTGGGGAAAGAAGTTTTGGTGAAAGTTGATTGTTTGAATTTGAATTCCTGGCTCTTATTCTTACTGACTGTGTTGTCTCAAGGAAGTTACTTAATCTCTGGACTTTAATTTCTTTATCTATGAGAGGTGGTGATGATGATGATGATGATCATGATAATAATAATACTTATCCCATAGGCCAAATGAATTAAAATCTGCACCATTTTAAAATAGTGTTTAGCATGCAAATTCTTGATGAATGAGAATAGCATAGAGAATGCACAAAGTAACTATTTGTTTAAAAAAGCAATGATAATTAATATTCACTGTAAACTGTGTGCCTATTTCCAAATTTAGTACTTTGAGCACATTATTGCTTTTCATTCTCTCAGAATCCTATATGAAGGATAGAGATTCAGGTTATAGAGAAGGAAATCTGAAACCCAGAGTGCTTAATTAATTTTTCCAAAGTGGCACAGCTAGTGTGTAGCAGAATTGAGACTGAGTTAGCCTATCTCTATCTAGAAGTTATATTACTACCCACTGCATGTCCTTGTTGCATTTAACCATTCTACTATTGATCAAGTTGATTCTGTACAATTTGGGATCCTCAATAACCTCAATGAGCTGCATAAATATTCAACTTTGTCATTCTCTTCTAACTTTTTGTAAGTATTCAGATAAATCTTAATTTATTCATATTTTTATATCAAGGTATGCACATTTTTTGAGAGTTTCTCCCTATGCTGTTCAAGCTGTCCTCAAATTTATAATCCTCCTACCACAGGTCTCTGTGTAGATGGGATTTCAGACATGACACCATTCCTGGGCAGAGATATATTTAATGCCAAACAAAATAACATAGCTGTCTTTAATAAGGACATTAGAATAACAAAGATGTTTTTAGTTCACAAATGTTCTGTCTCTGCTAATAAGGAGATTACTTGAATTATTTAATCTAGTACTTTGGTGACTAAATATTTTATTTGTTTGACCTCAGATTGAAATCTTCAGAAGTAGAGCAAGGCCAGAGGTATCAGGTATTGAACCAACTAACTTCTCAGTTAGTGCTTAAACACTAACCCATATCCGAAGCCACTTCCCTGCATTTTCTTTCTTTCTTTCTTTCTTTCTTTCTTTCTTTCTTTCTTTCTTTCTTTCTTTCTTTCTTTCTTTCTTTCTTTCTTTCTTTCTTTATGTATGTATGTATGTATGTATCAAAGATTGAATTCAGGGGCACTCAACCACTGAGCCACATCCCCGGCCCTATTTTGTATTTTATTTGGAGACAGGTTCTCACTGAGTTGCTTAGTGATTCACCATTGCTGAAGCTGGCTTTTAAGTGGTGATCCTCCTGTCTCAGACTCCTGAGATGCTGGAATTAGGGGCATGTGCCACCTTGCTTGCCCCCACAGCCCTTTCTATGTTGTTATATTTTGAATATTTTTTAGATGTTGATGAACCTTTATTTTATTTACTTATTTATATGCAGTGCTGAGAATTGAACCCAGTGCCTCATACAGGCTAGGCAAGTGCTCTGCCACTGAGCCACAACCTCATTCCCCTTTTTATGTTATTTTGATACAAGGTCTTCCTAATTGCTGAGGGCCTTGCTAAGTTGCTACGGCTGACCTCAAACTTGCAATCCTCCTCCTACCTTATCCTCTTGAGTAACTGGGATGGCAGGCCTGTGCCATCACACCTAGGAAAGTCCATATATTTCAACAAAAAATAGGATCATTATGAGGCTCTTGAAACATCAAAAAGGTAAACATAAAGCCATGGATTTCAGTACTTTGAAATTTTTTCTTTGCTAAGAATTGAACCCAACATTTTGTGCATGCTAGGCTGGAGTGGCACCCCCTTTCTCCACAAAAAGTCTTAACTGGGCTTCTCCAGAAATCTTTACCATGGCTAATTTTAGGACTGTCAGCAAAAGAGTCTCTGAAAAAGAGTTTGATGTAGATAAACTTCCTATTTTTGTATTGCTCTGTTTTAGTTGGCCGTTGGCCAAGAAGATACCAACACTCCAGGTGTTGGACACCACCTTACTAGATTTTCACAAACATATCCAGTATAGTAGTTTGTAGAAATGTGCAAACAAGCTCTGGCCTTGAAGTGAGGATTCACAGAGATGTCTACATTTTTAAGATAAGTTACCAACTGGGATCCATACTAATAATTGGCAGAGGGAGGAAAGAAACAGGAGAAGCAGCTCTCCCCTTCTCAGTTGTTGTCCTTTAAGGATTAACTTTCATGAAACAGAGAGGGAAACCTTCTTTTATGTGAACTTTTGAAGACTGTGAACTTCTGAGTCCCTCCCCTTATGCTGGGTATAAAACTCTGAAACTACCTGAACTCGGGGTTCAGGGGGATTAATTGATTACAGCAAAAGCTGTTCCCTCTGAACCTGGATGGAGCCAAATAAAACTGTTTCCTGCCATCTTTGATGGTTTGTCTCATTTGTCCCTACAACAAGGCAAGTACTCTACCAATGAACTATACCCCTAGCTCAGCTTTAAATAATTTTTATTTCCTTTCTTATATTTGTAAATATTTTATTGATTTATTTAATTTAATGTCTATATTTATCTTTATGTGGTACTGAGAATAAACCCCAGGGCCTCATACATGCTAGGTGAGAGTTCTATCACAGAGCCACAACCTGGCCCTGTAAATATTTTTAATTGTTGTAATAGATGTTTCAATAAATATTGTTTCATTTCAGGGAGAAAAGGACAGGATGAAAGAAATCTCCTACAGAGTCAAAGTGTGTTCATTTACCAACTCTCTCCCAATTAGAGGTGTTGGATATACCCTTACTCCTGCTCTACTGGGACCCAGTCCAGACCCATCAGTAATTTTCCCCACTTGGGGTTAATGGTGTCTGTAGTATTGTGTGCATTGGATATTCTAAGGATGGCCTTAGGCCTTAACCTTAGCAACTCATTTTAAAACTCCATTTTGAAACTTGCAGCCCCACCAGGCACACCTATGGAGCCCTCCAATATGATAATCAGGCATAGCCCTGACATAAACAAGTCACTTCTCCCCAACTTGACAAAATTAGAGTGAGGTCTGTGTCATGTTGCCCTTGCCCCAAAAGGGGGAGAGGCAAGAATATCAGGGTGGGGACCACCTGATGCTTTAACCATCAGATGATTTAACCTCAGGGCAAATGATGTCACTGAGAAATCTGGTAGTACCTGACAGGGATTGAAAGGGTGGTCAGAAGCCCCCAAATTTAGTATAAATGATGGAGCAAGTGAATAGACATTTAGCCAGCCAACACTGATTTCCTCATGCTAGAGAGCCTGATGAGGACCTGGACTGACATCCCAATGTGCAGTTTGCCTGATCCTCTGCTTCTTCCTCACCACTCTCAGCCACATCTTGACCCTGGTGAGAAATGCAACTTCTTCCTATGACTCTTTCCTCAACTTGCCATCAGCACCACCCCAGGAGAAGCCTACATCAATCCCTGACCTGATCACCACAGCCTGAGTGAGTGTGCATCTGATGAACTTAGAGCCTAAGGCTTGAGACTTTAGGCGTGACACTTGAGCTTTGCATGTAGTGGAAATGCCTATCATGAACCTGTCATGATTAAGATTGTTTTCAGTGTTTAGAATTCATCTAGAATTGTTTGCTGTGGATTGATTATGTTTATTGTAGTGCCTAGCATTAAGGATTGTCATTTTCTTGATTAAGAATCTATAGAGTGACGGGGCTGGGGTTGTGGCTTAGTGGTAGAGCATGTACATTGAATGTGTGAGGCACTGGGTTCAATTCTCAGCACCCGATATAAATAAAAATGAAGGTCCATTAACAACTAAAATGAATAAATGAATAAATAAATAAATAAATAAATAAATAAATGTATAGAGTAAAATTATGTTGAGTGATTTGAGTGAATAAAGCATTGAAAGGGCAGAAGCTTGTGGACTTTCTTTATTTCTCCTCCTTGACTGCATAAGTTGCACCTTCACCAATCACAACAGGTATTGAAGTGGGAGGTGGTCATTCTATCCCTAGTAGGGGTATATGATGGAGGAATGACATCCTCATGGACCCCAAGGGAAGGCAGTTATCACTGTCCCCTAGTTCAGATATTGGAGACTTTTTTTGGATGAAAGCATGACAACTGCAAGTGGTGGCTCACTTCCCTAGAAGTTCCTGGGTGCAAGAACAATAATCCTAATAGAGGTGATTTCTCCACTGTAAGAAGCAGCTCCCATGGACTTGTTGGGACATGCTAGGACTCATTAAGTTGCTGACCATAAGGAACAACAGCCATAGGCATGCTTTGTCATGTCTGGTTGCAATTGATTAGAAGCTATAAGGAGCACTAGCAATAGGCATACTTAACAATGGCTGATTACAATTGATAGGGAGCACAACTCCATGGACATGCACAAAGAACATGTCTTGTTGCAAATACAAATTATCTCATAATGTGTACATAACCACCGGACATTGACTTTCACTGGGTGAAACCAATTACCAATGTACATCACCATCTTGGAACTATATTTAAATCACTTGTCCTGCCACATCAATTGAGGCTGTTCCAAGGACATCAGAGAGACTGGCTGCCTTGCTGCCCATCCCCAGATCAACTCTATCATTTCCTGACATCCAGTTGTTGGTGCAGAGAACCACCAGACAAGGGCTTCTCTGTTCTTTAGATAAGAGAAGTCACCTGGCAGGAGAGGCATTTTGGGGCTCGTGGTTGCCCTTAGGATTGTGTCATTAGCTTATAGTTTTTAATTAGTGTTCATTGAATGCTAGTTGGGGTGCTCCAGCAAACTCAACACTTTTGCATTAATTGTTTATATTTGATGATTGGTGTGATTGAATATACCCTTGCACTTAAAGACAATCTGCTCCCGAGTAATAATTAACAGCACTACTGGTGACATCTCTCTACCCAAATCATCCTGCATGATGTTCTCCCCACTCTCTTTACTTTGGTTGTGCTGGGTATTGAAGCCAAGAATGCTTTACCCCTTAGCTATATCACCAGTCCTTTTTATATTTTATTTTGAGGCAAGGATTTGCTAAGTTGCTTAGGCTCTTACTATAAGGTTCTTGCTTACCATCTGGATGTCCATTTTAAGTGACAGCTTCCATTTCAAGGGAAAAGTTTTCTTCCTGCCCAAGGGCATTCCTAAAAAGGCTCACCTCTCCCTCACACCAACCCCATCCTTAACTGCCCACATTAGGACCCCTTGGCTCTGATTCCTGAGTTTGCCCTATAAACGTTTCAGAACCCAAGTTTGTTTTGCCTCTCCCTCTCCTATAGAGAGATGGCCTTTATTTTTCAGCTCTGACAAATAAACTGTCATGTATATCTCTGCCTGGTCTCCCTCTTTCA
The DNA here is from genome assembly GCF_052094955.1 of Ictidomys tridecemlineatus. Taxonomy (NCBI): domain Eukaryota; kingdom Metazoa; phylum Chordata; class Mammalia; order Rodentia; family Sciuridae; genus Ictidomys; species Ictidomys tridecemlineatus. Next base: position 174,733,463 of record NC_135479.1, read on the forward strand.
TTTCTCGCTTGCTCAATCTCTCATTTCTTGCTTTCCCTTCACTCACTAAATTGCTGAGCCTGCCCTCCAACTTGCCATCCTCCTTCCTCAGCCTCCAGAGTCACTGGAATTGATTACAGGTTTGAACCATTGTTTACAACTACTTCTTTTCTTCTCCTTAATCCTCTCCTTCTTTATCTTCATGGAGTTACTGGTAGTTGAGCCCGTGAACATTCCATTGCAGAGATATATACCCAACCCTTTTTATTATTATTTTAAAAAAATTTATGAGATAGGATCTTACTAATTTTCCCAGACTAATCTTAAATTTGTGATTCTTCTGTTTTAGTCTCCAGAGTAGCTGAAATTACAGGTACACACTACAAAGGTCTAAAGTCTTAAGAAACTTTTTCAGGCCCCTAAGCCACTCACAAATTCTTCTTTCTTTTTCCTTCATCTTCATGTATCCTGTTGGTCTTAGGGAACAACTTTGGTTTTTTATTTTTTTCCTAGACTTCCCTAAAGTTTTTTTTTCTCTTTTCCAAACTTTGTTTTTATCCGCTCATAATAGACTGAAGTACATTAAACTAAGAACCCATTCCTTTCCATGTCTTTAAAAATAGGGAGAAATTGACTTCCAGACCCTTTCAAAGTAGGGAAAAATCATTCTGTATAAATTATTATTATTATCATATTTTTAATAATATAATATAAAATTATTTTATAGCATTTTATGTCATCATATCTTGATATTGTTAAATGATAAATACTTTATTTCTCATAACAATATTATTGTATATTTATATGTAATAATTAATATAAAATTTATATTTTAATGTATAGTATTTTTATGATATTTTAATATATAAATTTAAAAACCTAAATTTAATAAAAATTAAATATAAAAAATTACATTAATATATTGTTGTAACATTGTTCTATGAAACTGACATAAATATTCTTATGTTTCCACACAACCTGCTGGGAACATAACTGTCTGAACATGGGATGGTCATGGGAAAGATGCTGCAAGATTATTTCTCTAATGAGACAGTTTTTCTTTATAGTTGCTTGTATTAATTATCTGAAAGAGAATTTGAACCATGGCTTTTATTTTTTTTTATATTTTTTTAGTTGTAACTGAACACAATAACTTTATTTTATTTATTTATTTATTTTTATGTTGTGCTCAGTATTGAACCCAGGGCCTCGAACGTGCTAGATAAGCACTCTAACACTGAACTACAATCTCGGTCCCTGAACCATGGCTTTTTGAAAACACTTAACACTTAATAGAATCAATGAATCTGTTGCCATAATTCCCTTACTCTATTTTCTTTAATCAATATCAGCACTCTTGCCCTTTACATATAACTCCCATTTCATTTTTAATATTTTTTTGTTTTAATTAGTTATACATGACAGTAGAATGCACTTATGCACTTTGAAATATCATACATAGATGACATATAATTTCTCATTTTTTTGAGTGTATATGTTGCAGAATCATGTTGGTCATGTAGTCCTATATATACATACAGTAATAATTTCTGTTACATTCTACTATATTTCCTATCTTTACATCCCCTCTCCTTTCCTTCTATCACTTTCCTCTACCTAATCTAAAGTAATTCTATTCTTTCCTAGAGCCCTTGGCCTTATTGTAAACTAGCATTTGCATATTAGAGAAAAAATTTGGATTTTGGTTTTGTGGGATTAGCTTATTTCATTTAGCATGATATTCTCCATCTCCAACCAATTACTGGCAAATGCCATAATTCCACTCTTTTTTAAACCTGAATACCACATTTTCTACACCCATTCACCTATTAAGGGACACCCATGTTGGTTCCATAGTCTAGCTATTGTGAATTTAACTGCTATAAACATTGATGTGGCTGTGTCACTATAGTATTTTGATTTTAAATCTTTTGGGTATAAACCAAGAATTGGGAGAGTTGGGTCAAATGGTGGTTCCATTCCTAATTTTCTGAGGAATCTTCATACTGCTTTCCATAGTAGTTGCACCAATTTGCCATCCTAAGAGCAATGTATGAGTGCATCTTTCCCCCCACATCCTCACCAACATTTATTGTTGCCTGTATTGTTGATGATTGCCATTCTGACAGGAGTAAGATGAAACCTTAGAGTAGTCTTGATTTGCATTTCTTTAATTGCTAGAGATGTGGAACAATTTTTTATATATTTCATAATCAATTATATTTCTTCTGTGAAGTGTCTGTTCAGCTCCTTAGCCCATTTTTTAATTGGGTTATATATATATATTTCTTTTTGGTGATAAATTTTTTTGAGTTCTTTTATATCCTAGAGGCTAATGTTTTATTGGTGGTGCATGTAGTAAAGATTTTCTCCTAATCTGTAGGCTCTCTCCTTACATTATTAATTGTTTTTTTGCTGAGAAGAAGTTTGTAATTTGAATTTATCCCATTTATTTGATTCTTGATTATACTTCTTGCACTTAGGAGTCTTATTAAGGAAGTAAGATCCTAGGCTGACATGGTGAAGATATTGATCTATTTTTTCATCTATTAGGTACAGGTTCTCTGTACTAGTGCCTAAGTTTTTGATCCACTTTGAGTTGATTTTTTTTTGCAGCGTGAGAGATAGAGGTTTAAATTCATTTTGCTACATATGAATTTCCAGTTTATCAGCACCATTTGTTGAATAGGCTATTTTTTCTCCAGTAAATGTTTTTGGCACCTTTGTCTAGTATGCGATAACTGTATTTATGTGGGTTTGTCTCTGTGTCCTCTATTCTGTACAATTGATCGACAAGTTTATTTTGGTGCTAATACCATGCCATTTTGAGTAATATAGCTCTGTAGTATAAGGTCTGATATTGTATGCCTCCTGCTTCACTTTATTTGCTAAGGATTGCTTTATCTATTCTGTGTCTCTCATTTCTCCAAATAAATTTTATGATTGCTTTTTCTGTTTCTATGAAGAATGTCATTGGGATTTTCATAGGAATTGCATTAAATCTGTATAACACTTTTTGGTAGTATGGACATTTTGACAATATTAATTCTACCTATGCAGGAGCATGTGAGATCTTTCCATCTTCTGAGGTTTTCTTCAATTTATTTTTTTAGTATTTTGTAGTTTTCATTGTAGAGGTCTTTCATGTCTTTTGTTTGATTGATTCCCAGGTATTTTATTTTTTTCAGGCTATTGTGAATGGAGAAGTTTTTCTAATTTCTCCTTCAGTGAACTCATTTTGACATATAAGAATGCATTTGATTTATGGGTGTTGATTTGAAATACTGCTACTTGGCTGAATTCATTTATTGTTCTAGAAATTGTCTGTTGAAATTTTTTGAACCTTCTAGTTATAGAATCATGTTATCAACAAATAGTTATAGTTTTGGTTCTTTTTTTTTCCTATTTGTATCCTTTTAGTTTGTCTCTTGTGTTAATTGCTCTGGCTAGAGTTTCAAAGATGATGTTGAATTGAAGTGGTAAAAGAGAACATCCTTGTTCCAGTTTGTAGCACGAATACTTTCAATTGTTCTCCATTTAGAATGATGCTGGTCTTGGGTTCAGCATAGATAGCTTTTACAATGTTGAAGTGTGTTCTTACTATCCCTAGGTTTTCTAGGATTTTGAACAAGAAGGTGTGCTGTATTTTGTCAAAACCTTTTTCCCATTGTATTTTTAGACAGTGCTCCTGTGAAAAATGTGCATTCAATGAATGATGGGATTCTAATTGGGTAATACCCATATAAGCGTATTACCCAATGCTGAAAATCTCATTTGACAGTTGATCTAGATGTCTCCTTCACTAGACAGTAAATGATGAGAGACTAAACCAACTTTCAACTCACCATTTTAGTGAAAGGGACCTAGCACCATGTCTGGACCTAATGTTTCCTTCATATTTGTTCAACAGATAATATTGCTTTATTTTGCCTTTAAAGAGTTCCTTGAAAATTTTATCTACATTTTAGCAATAAATGTAAAATGATAAAAATATCAGTAGACCCAGGTTAAAGATGTAATCCTCCTGTGCCCCAGCTTTCTGATTCTTACCCAGAGGATTTAAGGGTTAATCATACATGACACTTTCACCAACTGGTTGAAATTATCTGGGGTATGTAGGATAAGGATTATGAAGTTAAGCATGTGCTCTTAAGGAAAGAGTCAAGTTCACAGTGACTGTATCCATGCTGATAAAATATGCATGGTCACCCAGCTGAGAGGAAGGGGGACCAAGGCAAAATCACACATCTCCAATGTTTTACATGAATGTCTTTTTAAAAGTATATCTTTGAAAGAGCGTCTCAGTGTGTTGCTCAGACTTGCTTCCAACTCCTAAACTCAAGTGATCCTCCTGCCTCAAATGCCCAAGTAGCTGGGACTACAGGTATGTGGACCTGCATATCCAGCTTCTCACAACTATTTTTTGAGCTCACAAGGTCTGTAAGTTCAATACAACTCAAGCAATTTATTTATAATAATTGGTTTTCTCTTGCGCTTAATGAGTTTTCAATTAAATTCAGCAGCACATACAGAACACTTACAACATTAAGAACATGTTGATTGTGCTCAGTACACAGGTGTTTTGTTTACCACTCACTGTTTTCCCTCTTTCTGCTGGGATTGAACACAGAGCCTCTTGCATGATAGGCTACATCTCTGCACATGCACGCGCGCGCGCGCACACACACACACACACACACACAAAGTTTCTTCTTTCTTTTTTCTTTTGGGGACTAAAATGGATCTCTACTCTTTGTTTTTACAATGGCTGTATAATCAATTAATCAATTAGTAATAGTATAATAATTAAAAAGTAAGTTTCCACATATAAGTGTATTACTCATAGGAAAAAAAAAACACCAAAGTGGTAAGCTTCACAGCACATTACTGAACTGTTGAATATTTTTTAACTTCTAGCAGCTATTCAACTTCTCAAAAGTCATTAGTGTTAAGGAGAGATTACAATAAATCACTGAGCCAAGGTTAAAGTAGGAGATGGAAACTTTATTCACCAGCCAGCATTTCAGATCCACCAACTTGTGGGCCAAAAAGTAGGCTGCAAGACTACAATATTTGACCCCCTCCCAGGGTTTTAGTACACTATTTTATAGTTCAAAACCATATTAAGGCACAAGTGGCTGTTGCTATGATTCAAAACCATAAACATATGTCATGAGATCTAAAATCATAAGCAGAAAAGGGAGTGGGCCAAAACATCCCTAGGTGAGTACAATTGAAAGAATAGTTACTAACATCTACACAATCAACCTTGGATATTGTCCAAGAAAAAATGGGAACCAAAAAGAAAACACTTTTACATTGAATAAGAATTGCCATTTTGTGTTGCCAAACATGCTGTGCTCAGCAACTGTTGGTGGGTACAGAGGCGGGGCTTTCCATGGGAGAAGCATTTGTTATATGATGTGGAGTCTCAGGGCAAGATGGAGTCTGTTTGGTATTGCCCAGTTAGCCTGGCTCATAATATTAGGACCCAGAGTTAAATTTTGAAATCCCAAAATGGTCAATGGTAAATAAATGACTTGGGGCACAGTTGCCAAACAGAACCAGATCTACTTTGTCAGAGAAAAGTGAGGATTTTTCATGTCTGTATTATGCTCAGGTCAGTGAGGATGGGTGGAAATTACTGATGCTTATCACCAAACTAGTCAAGTATGCATGTGTGTGTGTGTGTGTGTGCAGGGGATTACATAAAATATTTCTTTGAAGCCACTCCCATACCTGTACTTTAGGTACAGGAATGTCTGATTAACTTTAAAAAGACAAAAGTAAAACAGAAATTAAAACACCAGTGTCTGATCTCAGTTCAGACCACACCTCTTTCTTGTCCTGTCATCACAGACACTTCACCAGCTAGGTATTGAAGCTGCAAAGCAAACAGTCTTGTTTTTAGCTGTGCCCTGCTGTTGTGCAAGGACTCTGACCCAGGAAACTGATTTAGGGTACAGACTCAAGGTCATAAACCTGAACTTGTTAGCATGTATGTTGGAATATTTTACCTCCTTTGGGACTGCGGCCATTATTGAGTGTTGGCTGAGGTGGCCTCGTGGTTTCTTCCACAGCATTTCCATATAAGTGACCAGACTGGATTGGCACAAGTGAGCTTTTAATCCCCGCACACAGGCTTTTGACCTTAGCCCCACCTGTTTAATCTGAAATCTGACTAGGCCCCTAGTGATAGTAAGGTAACTGCGCCCTATTGGTTCTGGCTACTTTCTCTCATTACTCCCTCCTTCTATCACTATATAACCTTGTCCCTGATGCAATAAAGTTGAGATTTGCTGTGACTTCATGGCTGACACAACTCCTGGCTCAGTGTGTTTTTTTCCCAATCTTTGGTTGAGGACTGGGTCGCGATCCTTACCCTGTCGCTCAGCCCCTTGGAGACGACAGGCTGGTCCTGCCTGTCTCCCATGTACCCTTGTCACAAGGAGCAACACATGTACCCCCATCCCCTTATGTAACCTATTGGCAGTGTGACTACTTTGTTTCAAGTGCATATAAAAAGGGCCTAGGGAAATGGTTGTGAGGAGGGGCTAAAATGGAACTGGCTAGGGGCTGAAGCTGAAGCTGGCTAATGGCTATGGCTGCCTCTGAATAAAGGATTACCAATATTCCCACCATGTCTTACATCTTCTACCTGCTAAATCTGTTTCCTGGGTCTGAGCCCCCGCATCATAATTGGCTAGTTAGCAGGATGTTCCACAGGTGAAAGATGCTTTAACCCTGGTGGACAGGAGGGACCTGTGGCTAATGAGCACCTGGTAGCACTCAGTTGCCAAGGTACTATTAGCAAAATTTCCAGTATAGAGTTGGGATATGGTGAATAGTCCCTTGTGAGCATAGAGAAGACTTCTGATTACCCTGCAGTGAATGTGGACCTGCTGGAGCAGAATGTGAACTGAGCAGTGGTGCCCAGGTGCCAGCCCATGGCCAAGGACAAAGATGGCAGTGGTGGTGCCAGTGAGACAGAGTAACAGACTGAGGAGCTGCATGCACAGCTGCTGGGACCATGGGGTAAATGTGTCTTACAGCTCTGAGAGCAAACACTGATGCAGCTTTACCAGAGACTGCCAAAAAGAAGAAGTCACAAGATAAGGAAGAAGCCTTGAGAACCAGAGTATGGTTGCCAGAAGAGGATCTGCATACCTTGAAAATACCCCTCAGCCTCCCCCATCATGCTGATGGAGTCCCAGTAAGAGGAGGAAGGTTAACTAATGCCTGCAAGCCCAGCCAGTGGTCAAGGAGAAAAATCAAAGAGTGCAGCCGATGGCTCTGATGGGCAGCTTCCAGCAGGGCTGGCCCAGTAGTCAAGTTCACTTCATTCCACCAGTAGAGTTGGAGATGGTAGACTTGGAAAAATAATTTGGACAGAGGCCAAGAGAGCCCCTGGCCAATTTGTTGTTATGCCTGTGAGAGTTAAAGGTGCTGCTGGCCAACAAGCACAAGACACCCCATGTGCTTCATGTTATGGATCCTGCACAAACTTCTGACTTAGATGTACTGGAGGCCAGCAGGAGCCAGGAGAGCCCTGTATACTGGAATCTGGTAGGCACCAGAGAACCCAAATGTGCAAGGAGCCAGCCAGTGCCAAGAAAGCCCAAGTGTATTAGGAGCTGGCATGAGCCAATCAAGAGAGAGGTGCTAGGGCCTATTACCTATATAGGTGAACAATGACATTACAAGCCATACCTCAGAAGTAAGGCATCCATACTCTTCAGTGTTTGTTACACTAATGATTCCAGTCATGGACAATTGCCCATGCGGCTGGCAGTGGCTCTGAAGTCAGAATCAGGCACTGTCTGGTTTGATATAGGTATAAGACAAGGAAGCCAGTGAGCTGAACTAAATGGTCATAGCAAATGAAGCATTCCCCATAGTGATATGTCTGATAGTTGTGCTGTGTATTGGGGACAAGTTCTTTTTCAAGAGCTTTGGGAGCTAAGCCATCAAAAGAAAGGTAACTGTGGGGCATGATATGGACCATGACTAGCCCAGGGAATGATGAAGCAGATGCTTTGGCTAAGGTGCAGTAATTAGAGTAGGTGCCTCCCACCAAAATGGTGGCTTAGTTGCACTGCTGTCTTCAAAATGCAGGTATGAAGATGATGTGGAATGTAGTCAAAGAGTGGGGTTTGACTTTAATATGGGATGCCCTGGTAGAGGCTTACCAGGCATGTGTGGTTTGGGCTCCAGAGTGTACACACTCACCATGCTTTGAATTTCCAGATTGCCAGGTAATGTGGAGACACATCTTTTTGACACAATTGTAGGTTGACAATCACCCTGTATTGTTTGCCTTGACAGCAGTGGATATGACCAAAGGCTTGTTGTTTTCCTGACCAAGTGGTCAAACAACTCAATGCACTATGATTTCACCCTGTGTTGTCAGCCTTGTATAACCAGCACATCACAATAGAAAGTGACTAAGGTACACATTTTATAGGTCAGGATGTATAGTGATGGGCAACTGAGATTCAATGGAAGCTGTATATTCCATGTCCCCCACAGGCTGCAGGCATGATAGAGAAATATAATGGGTTGTTTAAGCAAGGTCTGCAGCTAACACACCTTCCACAAAGGGAGTGGGAACAGTGCCTATGGTTAGCTGTGAAAGCTCTGAATGGGGATCCCCAGTGAGGAGAAACAGCTACTGTGGAAGCTTTGCTGTGTCACACAGCAACACCAATATGCATCCAAGTAACAACTAAGGATGTTGAACTTAAGACTTGGTTTGGGAAATGAGGGAATGTTCTTTTGCCTGCTCCCACTGGAATGATTAGGGACAGACTGTGGATTCGACATGACTTTGGACACACAATTTCTCCCACCTTCACTGGGTAGCCCTGTTAGCCCCACAGGGAACATGTTTGGAGTGTGATCTCCTTGTAATGCCATGCATAACTAATGAAGCCACTCCCCCTGGATGACTTGGCCCAGGTACAACACATGGGACACAAATTCTAAAGTGCACATTTGTTATTTCCCTTTGACCCATTATGAGTTCACTGGTGCTGATGCACACTGAGCTTGCTGGGGTTCAGGACCAAGCTGTACAAATATGATATCACCATAAGGGAAGCTGCCAGGGGCAGCCACTGTGCTTTCTCAGAACTCAAACTGGCATGGATTTTCCCAGAAGCATGTGATTTGCCCGTGCTAATACTTGTAACTGCTTTGTTCTTTCATCTGTAGGTGTGTCCTCACCAACACCACTGTGAACTGTACACACACCTATAACAGAGATTCCTTCTGGGTACGCACTGAAATGCTTGTAAACTTTGCTGAACAACTCTGGTGAATCGAGTCTATTCCTGAACAATTGAACATGGCTAGAAAAACTTTAATTGCCATCTCATTATGGGATGAAATTGGCAATTACTTTTAGTAATCATAGGGATGGGGCTTGTCTTTAAGTTGTATATTGTTGCAGCTCATGTTGTTATAAATACAGGGCTCTGCTCTCCTTGCAAAGGGATTATTGCAAAAGACCTCAGATGTGTAGATTATACAGTAAGGAATCCTAAAGAGGTAGATTTTGAGGGCAAGCCAGAAATGACTATATTTAGACTTCCTCACTGAGAATTCTGGTGGGCTATGTTATATATCCAGAGCTAGGAATTGGCTCTTATGGTTAGACAAGGTCATAAACACTATGATTCAGCATATAGACTCAAGGTCATAAACATGAACTTAGAAGCATCCCCACCCACCCCATGTAACCTGTTGGTAGTATGTCTTCTTTGTTTCATCTGCATATAAAAAGGGCCTATGGAAATGGGTGTGAGGAGGGGCTAAAATGGAATTGGCTAGGGGCTGAAGCTGAAGGGGCGGGGAGACTGGCTAATTACTATGGCTGCCTCTGAATAAAAAAAGATGCCCATATTTTGACCATGCCTTGCATTTTCTTCTACTTACCAAACCCTGAATCTGAGCTTGCTGGGATATAGAACCAAGCTGTACAAGTGTGATATCACCATTCAGGGAAGCTGCCACAGGTGACCACTCTGCTTTCTCAGGATGCAAACCTGGCAAGGAATTTTAGAGCCTCAGTTCAACACCTGGTATAATTAAAACGAGGTCAGCACACAAGTTTTTTCTCTATGTGAGTTTATACTAGGACCTGGATGTCTCTGAAATAAAATTAATACACACAGGTAAGAACCAAGGCCTGATGTATTCTCTACTCTCTGTGAAAACATGGCATGAAAAAAAGTTCCAGATGGTATTTAAGGCAAAAATAAGCTCAAGTAAATTTTTCTCAATTAGATAAGGTGAGAGGGAAGATTTCTAAAAGCCCACTTTTCTGAAGATGAGAATATTCAGACAACCGAGCCCTACATCAACCTATTGATGTTGTGGCTTTGCTGACCTGGCTCACATTTCCTCTGAGGCACTTGGGGAGAGAAGGCATTGGGGACAATTACTTGATAGGGTAAAAAGTTAAGATTGGAACTAAAGAACATGCATGCCTTAATTATATATAATTGAGGCTAGGTTCATTTTTTTTAACAATTTTCTTTTATTATAAACAAAGTTACAATGAAAAAACTTGAACATGTGTTTTCAACCTACTCTGTGAGGGTGACTCTAGATGAATAGACTTGTTGAATAGAAGGAAGGGCAAAGGTAGCTAGTAAAAGTCTCTCAAATCGTAGCCAAAAATTTTTCACCAATTCATATTTCAGAATATGTAGAAGTTTTCAAAATTTTACATAACAATAATTATTTTTCTACTTGAATCACATGACTAGGCAAAAGTACAAGACTAAGGCCAAAAAATGTTTATTGTATAAATTATCTGCATAATTGAAATCAATATTAAGATGCTTTGAAGGCTTGATTGTATCCTATGGCTCATTTTAGATATTTTAGAGTTTTTTATCCACACTACTTTCATAAGCTGTTAAAAAATGTAGTTCTATTAGGGACTATGCCCATTAAATTAAATTTAATCAGAAATTAAGCAAAACTTGTAGACAAATAATATGCACATTAACTAAAATAAATATGGTATATTATATAGATTAAGCATCAGAGTGACATCAGAATAACAATGATTTTCCAAATTATTTGAAAAAATATAAATTTAAGGCCCTTCTGGAAGAAATTATCCTTGGATCCTTTATATAAAATGAATATACAGTTTGTATATGTTATGGTTTCCAATTTAATTTTACCTCAGTAATATTATTAAATTGTTTTATTTCTTTAAGTCCAGGTATATCTTTGTAAGCTACCTGTTACACAATAACAGTGCTAGAATTTCTCAGGATTTAACAATATTTTTAAAAATACACAACAGGTATGGGCAGGAGGACTGGGCAGAAAGATTATTGTGGGACAGATAAATCTTGCTTCAGGGACTAGCTTGAGGCTGGAGAAATAAGAAATCAATTTTTAATAATATGACTTTCAATATAACAATTATGCACATCTTCATGAGAAAAGATATAAAAATTGTCAGATGCTTACTCAGATAATGAAAATATTGGATATGAGACAAGTAAGAATGTTAGAAGCTATTCCATGTGCAAAAGAAAAAAAAAATAAGGAAGGGTGCCAGTGGATGATAGAGCTAAAGCTAGTATACTCAATGTATGTCTACACCATGCAAAGGATTCTTAATGTGTAAGTCAGAGTTGTTATCTAGACTCAGAAAATGATAAAAATCTAATGCTTTCACCTACATAAATATCAACCAGATACGGTGGTGCAGAAGGTTAAGGCAGGAGAATTCCAAGTTCATGTCAGCCTTAGCAAATTAACAAGGCCATAAGCAACTTACCAAGACTGTGTCTCAAAATTAAAAAAAAAAAAATTAAATTAAAAAGGACTGGGAATGTAGCTCAGTAGTTAAAGGACCCTGGGTTCAATCTCTGGTACCAAAAGAAAAAGAAAAAGAAAAAGAAAACAATTCAGCAGTATGTTCCTTTGGCAACCTCAGATATTATGATAACCATAAACTGCTCCTGCAAGTTTCCAAGCTCTCCCTGGAGGCCAGTATTTTCCCACAAAAACACTGACCCAGAGCCCCTCTGCAGAATTAAGTGGATACCTTTGCCTCTTTACCACCCTAGGCTAGCAGGAAAGTAGGGAAAAGTCCTAGAAACATTCTCTTGCCTCTTTTCAGCCAGTTTTGTTTTATAGTGTTTTTGCTTATGAGGAGAAAGTCTGAGTTCAATTTCAGGATTCTAATTAAGTATATACTATAATAAAAACAAACACATTTCAACTGACCCTGGCTCTAGTACCTAAGAAGAAGAGTCGTCATCTTGCTTTGATTGTTTAAATAATCTAGTGAAGAGCAATGAGTTGACTCTTTTCTAACCTGCTAGAAAACTTATTTTTCCATCAATTATAGGCCAAGTAAAAACTGGCGGTGTCAACACTGTGGTGTGCATAGTCTCCAGCGGAAAAGAAGTAAATCATGTAACATTAGAAGATCATCCTTTAGAACCATATGACTTGGAAAACCAAAATGGAAATAGCATTCTGGAATTCTGTTTGTCCAGTCTCTGAATGATTGACATACTGCTAGCAAAGTGAGTTCTTCATGGCTATGCATATAACTTTGAGGACCAGATAGTAAAAAGCCTTTCAAGCCAGTCAGTATTCCAGGCCATGAGACATTCTCTAGGCCTTCTTTCTGCTCTCCTGCAAGCCTAGGGTGGTAACTCAGAATACATGTCTTTGTCATGGGTGATGCACTTTTCACTGCGGTCAGCAAGAACCTTACAACTCTTATAGTCCCTGTTTGTAGAAAACTGAGTACTGGGCTGGGGATGTGGCTCAAGCGGTAGCGCGCTCGCCTGGCATGCGTGCGGCCCGGGTTCGATCCTCAGCACCACATACCAAAAAAGATGTTATGTCCGCCGAGAACTAAAAGATAAATATTAAAAAAAATTCTCTCTCTCTCCCCTCTCCTCTCTCTCTCTCTCTTAAAAAAAAAGAAAACTGAGTACTGGGACTGGGGCTGTAGTTCAGTGGAAGAGCATTGCCTCACACATGTGAGGTACTGGATATGATCCTTAACACCACATGAAAATAAGTAAACAAAATAATAATAATAAAAAAGAAAGAAAATTTTAAAAAAAGAAAGAAAACTGAGTTCTTATTTGTTTCTGAAAACAACTTACTCTTTTTTTTTTCACTTTTAAACATATAATTTAATTGCATAAAGTACATTCACAATGTTGTGTTATTATCACTACTATTTACAGAAATTTTTTCTTTTAATCTTCTCCCAAAATAACTTTGTATCCATTAAACAATAACCATTAACTCCTCACTCTATCCCTCAGTCCCTGTAACCTCTACAACTTACTCTTGATTGAACCTTGTTTATGTTTTGTTTGAGACTAAGCATGTGGCATGGAAAAGACATCTTGGAGCATAATTAGGTTCTAAAAATTCCTCTTAGAATTCCAAAGTAAAAAGCAAATACTTTACATCAAATTACTGGCAGAAACCTTCAAACTGTGCCATAATTAATGACATGAGTATGATTCCTGAAACATATTTAATATAAACTTTATTAACATATGATGGTATCCCAGCTCTGAGCTTATCAAAATCTCAAAAACAAGGTATAAGGAAAAATCCCATTTGAAAGAATTAGAAACACATCTGGTGTTTAAAGCAGTGTGTCTTTTTTTTTTTTTTTTTTACCTCCAACTGCTTCCTGATACTGTTATTTCATTTAAGTGTGTAGAGTTGCTATGTGTTAACCAAAACTCATTTCTTCTGCCTTGTGAGGGTGGAGTTAGACTACATGTTCTAACTTTCCTTACAGTTAGATTTGGTCATGTCACTAAAATCCAACTAAAGGAATGTGGGCAGAAATTATGTCTTTTCTTTTTTTGACCCCACACCTTCTCTATCTTCCCCTATGGATTGTCTAGATACAGGTTTCTCTGTCTTCTCTATTTATGTGGACTTTCATATTTATTTACATATTTACCTTCATGGTGATCCATGTAATTATTTAGATTTCTTTTTTTTTTTTATTGTTGGTCGTTCAAAACCTTACACAGTTCTTAATACATCATATTTCACAGTTTGATTCAAGCGGGTTATGAACTCCCAACTTTACCCCGTATACAGATTGCTGTATCACATCAGTTACCCTTCCATTGATTCACATATTGCCTTTCTAGTGTCTGATGTATTCTGCTGTCAGTCCTATTTTCTACTATCCCCCCTCCCCTCCCCTCCCCTCCCCTTTTCTCTCTACCCCTTCTACTGTAAATCATTTCTTCCATTTGTATTATCTTGTCTTACCCCTCCATTACATATTTCTTGATATATCATATTTCACATTTTGATTCAAGTGGGTTATGCACTCCCATATTGCCCCTTATACAGATTGCAGATTCACATCAGTTTCACTTCCATTGCTTTACATATTGCCATCCTAGTGTCTGTTGTATTCTGCTGCCTTTCCTATCCTCTACTATCCCCCCTCCCCTCCCCTCCCCTCCCCTCTTCTCTCTCTACCCCCACTACTGCAATTCATTCCTCCCCCTTGTATTATTTTTCCCTTTCCCCTCACTTCCTCTTGTATGTAATTTTGTATAAACCTGAGGGTCTCGTTCCATTTCCATGCTATTTCCCTTCTCTCTCCCTTTCCCTCCCACCTCTCAACCCTGTTTAATGATGGTCTTCTTCTTGTGCTCTTCTTCCCTAGTCTGTTCTTAATTACTCTCCTTATATTAAAGAAGACATTTGGCATTTGTTTTTTAGGGCTTGGCTAGCTTCACTGAGCATAATCTGCTCTAATGCCATCCATTTCCCTCCAAATTCTATGATTTTGTCATTTCTTAATGCAGAGTAATACTCCATTGTGTATAAATGCCACATTTTTTTTATCCATTCGTCTATTGAAGGGCATCTAGGTTGGTTCCACAGTCTTCCTATTGTGAATTGTGCTGCTATGAACATCGATGTAGCAGTGTCCCTGTAGCATGCTCTTTTTAGGTCTTTAGGGAATAGACCCAGAAGGGGGATAGCTGGGTCAAATGGTGGTTCCATTCCCAGCTTTCCAAGAAATCTCCATACTGCTTTCCAAATTGGCTGCACCAATTTGCAGTCCCACCAACAATGTACAAGTGTACCCTTTTCCCCACATCCTCGCCAGCACTTATTGTTGTTTGACTTCGTGATGGCTGCCAATCTTACTGGAGTGAGATGGTATCTTAGGGTGGTTTTGATTTGCATTTCTCTGACTGCTAGAGATGGTGAGCATTTTTTCATGTACTTGTTGATTGATTGTATGTCCTCCTCTGAGAAGTGTCTGTTCAAGTCCTTGGCCCATTTGTTGATGGGATTATTTGTTATCTTATTGTCTAATTTTCTGAGTTCTTTATATACTCTGGATATTAGGGCTCTATCTGAAGTGTGAGGAGTAAAGATTTGTTCCCATGATGTAGGCTCCCTATTTACCTCTCTTATTGTTTCTATTGCTGAGAAAAAACTTTTTAGTTTGAGTAAGTCCCATTTGTTGATTCTAGATGTTAACTCTTGTGCTATGGGTGTCCTATTGAGGAATTTGGAGCCCGACCCCACAGCATGTAGGTCGTAGCCAACTTTCTCTTCTATCAGATGCCGTGTCTCTGATTTGATATCAAGCTCCTTGATCCATTTTGAGTTAACTTTTGTGCATGGCGAGAGAAAGGGATTCAATTTCATTTTGTTGCATATGGATTTCCAATTTTCCCAGCACCATTTGTTGAAGATGCTATCCTTCCTCCATTGCATGCTTTTAGCCCCTTTATCAAATATAAGAAAGTTGTAGTTTTGTGGGTTGGTTTCTGTGTCCTCTATTCTGTACCATTGGTCCACCCGCCTGTTTTGGTACCAGTACCATGCTGTTTTTGTTACTATTGCTCTGTAGTATAGTTTGAAATCTGGAATCGTTATACCACCTGATTCACCTTTCCTGCTTAGTATTGTTTTTGCAATTCTGGGTCTTTTATTCTTCCATATGAATTTCATGATTGCTTTCTCCATTTCTATAAGAAATGCCGTTGGGATTTTGATTGGCATTGCATTAAACCTATAGAGAACTTTTGGTAATATCGCCATTTTGATGATGTTAGTTCTGCCTATCCATGAACAGGGTATATTTTTCCATCTTCTAAGGTCTTCTTCAATTTCTCTCTTTAGGGTTCTGTAGTTTTCATTGTATAAGTCTTTCACCTCTTTTGTTAGGTTGATTCCCAAGTATTTTATTCTTTTTGAGGATATTGTGAACGGGGTGGTTGTCCTCGTGTCCATTTCAGAGGATTTGTCGCTGATATACAGGAATGCCTTTGATTTATGCGTGTTGATTTTATAACCTGCCACTTTGCTGAATTCATTTATTAGCTCTAACAGTTTCTTTGTAGACCATATTGGGTCTGCTAGGTATAGAATCATGTCATCTGCAAATAGTGATAACTTAAGTTCTTCTTTTCCTATTTTTATGCCTTTAATTTCTTTCGTCTGTCTAATTGCTCTGGCCAGTGTTTCGAGAACTATGTTGAACAGGAGTGGTGAGAGAGGGCATCCCTGTCTTGTTCCAGATTTTAGAGGGAATGCCTTCAATTTTTCTCCATTCAGAATGATGCTAGCCTGAGGCTTAGCATAAATTGCTTTTACAATGTTGAGGTATGTTCCTGTTATCCCTAGTTTTTCGAGAGTTTTGAACATAAACGGATGCTGTACTTTGTCGAATGCTTTTTCTGCATCTATCGAGATGATCATATGGTTCTTATTTTTAAGTCTATTGATGTGGTGAATAACATTTATTGATTTCCGTATATTGAACCAGCCTTGCATCCCAGGGATGAATCCTACTTGATCATGGTGCACAATTTTTTTGATATGTTTTTGTATCCGATTTGCCAGAATTTTATTGAGGATTTTTGCATCTAGGTTCATTAGAGATATTGGTCTGTAGTTTTCTTTCTTTGAAGTGTCTTTGTCTGGTTTCGGAATCAGGGTGATGTTGGCCTCGTAGAATGAATTTGGAAGTTCTCCCTCTTTTTCTATTTCCTGGAATAGCTTGAAAAGTATTGGTATTAGTTCCTCTTTAAAGGTTTTGTAAAACTCTGCTGTAAACCCATCAGGTCCTGGGCTTTTCTTAGATGGTAATCTTTTGATGGTTTCTTCTATTTCCTCAATTGATATTGGTCTGTTTAGGTTGTCTATATCCTCCTGACTCAATCTGGGCAGATTATATGACTTAAGAAATTTATCGATGCCTTCACTATCTTCTATTTTATTGGAGTATAAGGATTCAAAATAATTTCTGATTATCTTCTGTATTTCTGAAGTGTCTGTTGTGATCTTGCCTTTTTCATTCCTTATGCTAGTAATTTGAGTTCTCTCTCTTCTTCTCTTCACTAGCATGGCTAAGGGTCTGTCAATTTTATTTATCTTTTCGAAGAACCAACTTTTCGTTTTGTCAATTTTTTCAATTGTTTCTTTTGTTTCGATTTCATTAATTTCAGCTCTGATTTTAATTATTTCTTGCCTTCTACTTCTTTTGCTGTTGTTTTGCTCTTCTTTTTCTAGAATTTTGAGATGAAGTATGAGATCATTTATTTGTTGGTTTTTTCTTTTTTTAAGGAATGAACTCCAAGCAATGAATTTTCCTCTTAGAACTGCTTTCAATGTGTCCCATAGATTCCGATATGTTGTGTCTGTGTTTTCATTATACTCTAAGAATTTTTTAATTTCCTCCTTGATGTCTTCTAAAACCCATTGATCATTCAGTAACCTATTGTTCATTCTCCAAGTGATGCATGATTTTTCCTTGCTTCTTTTATGGTTGATTTTTAGTTTCATTCCATTATGATCAGATAAGATGCATGGTATTATCTCCGCTCCTTTATATTGTCTAAGAGTTGCCCTGTGACATAATATATGATCTATTTTTGAGAAGGATCCATGTGCTGCTGAGAAAAAAGTGTAGCTGCTTGATGTTGGGTGGTATATTCTATATATGTCAATTAAGTCTAGGTTGTTAATTGTGTTATTGAGTTCTATAGTTTCCTTATTCAACTTTTGTTTGGAAGATCTGTCCAGTGGTGAGAGAGGTGTGTTGAAGTCTCCCATGATTATTGTATGGTGGTCTATTAGACTCTTGAACTTGAGAAGAGTTTGCTTGATGAACGCAGCAGCACCGTTGTTTGGGGCATATATATTTATGATTGTTATGTCTTGTTGGTGTATGGTTCCCTTGAGCAGTATGTAGTGTCCTTCTTTATCCCTTTTGATTAACTTTGGTTTGAAATCTATTTTATTTGATATGAGTATGGACACTCCTGCTTGTTTCCGCAGTCCATATGAGTGATATGATTTTTCCCAACCTTTCACCTTCAGTCTATGTATATCCTTTCCTATCAAATGCGTCTCCTGAAGGCAGCATATTGTTGGATCTTGTTTTGTGATCCATTCAACTAGCCTGTGTCTCTTAATTGGTGAGTTTAAGCCATTAACATTTAGAGTTATTATTGAGATATGGTTTGTTCTTCCAGCCATATTTGTTTATTAATGCTGTTAAACCTGATTTGTTTTTCTCTTTGATTTTTCCCCCCCTTTACTGTCCTACCTCCCACTGTTGGTTTTCATTGTTGTTTTCCATTTCCTCTTCCTGTAGTGTTTTGCCAAGGATTTTTTGAAGAGATGGTTTTCTAGCTGCAAATTCTTTTAACTTTTGTTTATCATGGAATGTTTTAATTTCATCTTCCATCCTGAAGCTTAATTTTGCTGGATACACGATTCTTGGTTGGAACCCATTTTCTTTTAGCGTTTGAAATATGTTATTCCAGGATCTTCTAGCTTTTAGAGTCTGTATTGAGAGATCAGCTGTTATCCTGATTGGTTTACCCCTAAATGTAATCTGCTTCCTTTCTCTTGTAGCTTTTAAAATTCTCTCCTTATTCTGTATGTTGGACATCTTCATTATAATGTGTCTAGGTGTGGATCTCTTATGATTTTGCACATTCGGCGTCCTGTAGGCTTCTAGGATTTGGGGTTCTGTCTCATTCTTCAAGTCTGGGAAGTTTTCTCGTATTATTTCACTGAATAAGTTGTCTATTCCTTTGGTTTGGAGCTCTGTGCCTTCCTGTATCCCAATGACTCTTAAGTTTGGTCTTTTGATATTATCCCATATTTCTTGGATGTTCTGCTCATGGCTTCTTAGCAGACTTGCTGAGCTGTCTATGCTCTTTTCAAGTTGAAATACTCTGTCTTCATTGTCTGATGTTCTATCTTCTAAGTGATCCACTCTGCTGGTAGTTTTCTCAATTGAGTTTTTAAGTTGGTTTATTGCTTCCTGCATTTCTAGGATTTGTATTTGTTTGTTTTTTATTTCCTCTATCTCCCTATGAAATTGATCTTTTACTTCCTGGATTTGTTTATGAAGTTCCTTGTCAATGTGATCTTTCATTGTCTGATTTTGCTGTCTCATGTCTTCCTTGAGACTCCAGATCATCTGAAGCATGTATATCCTGACCTCTCTGTCTGACATTCCATCTGTTGCAGCTATTACCTCTTCTAGAGTTGAGTTGACCTGCATTGCCTGTGGTCCTTTCTTTTCTTGTCTTTTCATACTGCTGGCGTTTCTTTCTGCTTGGTGAAGCTGTTGTGTTTTTGAGATTTTCCCTCTATTTATTTATATTGCTCTTGTATAGTTGAAAAGTCTCCCTTGCAGGACAGATGGTGGCTGTGATCCTCCACCAATTGGTGCGATCTGTCTACCACGCTGGCGGGCCCTAGGTCTGCTCTGCTGGCCGGTCGAAGGTCCGCCTACCCAGCAGGCGCGAGGGGCACCTCTGTCTCTCCGTAGGTTGCTGGGCCTAACCTCCCGATGGGTCCCTGGTATGCCTACCTTGCAGGCACTGGGGGTGGCGCTGGCTCCGGCCGCAACAAGCCGCTGGGCCTGATCTGCCGCTGGTCGCAGTCCCGCCTACCTTGCAGGCACTGGGGGAGGGGACGGGCCTGCCCCACAGAAGGCCGCTGGTGGGTCGCAGGACCCTATTCCCTGCAGGCGCGTGTGTCAGCTCTGTCTCTTCGCAGATTGCTGGGCCTGACCTGCCTGTGGGTCGCCGGTTCTCCTACTTTGCAGGCACTGGGGGTGGGGCCGGCTCCGGTCCGCAACCAGCCGCTGGGCCTGATCTGCCGCTGGTCGCAGTCCCGCCTACCTTGCAGGCACTGGGGGAGGGGACTGTCCTGCCCCTCAGCAGGCCACTAAGCCTGATCTGCTAGAGGTGACAGTCCCGCCTACCTTGCAGGCTCTGGGGGAGGGGACGGGCCTGCCCCACAGAAGGCCGCTGGTGGGTCGCAGGACCCTGTTCCCTGCAGACGCGTGTGTCAGCTCTGTCTGTCCGCCGATTGCTGGGCCTGGCCTGCCCGTAGGTCGCAGGTTCTCCTACCTTGCAGGCACTGGGGGTGGGGCCGGCTCTGGCCCCAACCAGCCACTGGGCCTGCTCTGCCGGTGGTCACAGTCCCTCCTACCTTGCAGGCACTGGGGGAGGGGACGGGCCTGCCCCACAGAAGGCCGCTGGTGGGTCGCAGGACCCTGTTCCCTGCAGGCGCGTGTGTCAGCTCTGTCTCTTCGCAGATTGCTGGGCCTGACCTGCCTGTGGGTCGCCGGTTCTCCTACTTTGCAGGCACTGGGGGTGGGGCCGGCTCCGGTCCACAACCAGCCGCTGGGCCTGATCTGCCGCTGGTCGCAGTCCCGCCTACCTTGCAGGCACTGGGGGAGGGGACTGTCCTGCCCCTCAGCAGGCCACTAAGCCTGATCTGCTAGAGGTGACAGTCCCGCCTACCTTGCAGGCTCTGGGGGAGGGGACGGGCCTGCCCCACAGAAGGCCGCTGGTGGGTCGCAGGACCATGTTCCCTGCAGACGCGTGTGTCAGCTCTGTCTGTCCGCAGATTGCTGGGCCTGGCCTGCCCATAGGTCGCCGGTTCTCCTACCTTGCAGGCACTGGGGGTGGGGCCGGCTCTGGCCCCAACCAGCCACTGGGCCTGCTCTGCCGGTGGTCACAGTCCCTCCTACCTTGCAGGCACTGGGGGAGGGGACGGCCCTGCCCCACAGAAGGCCGCTGGTGGGTCGCAGGACCCTGTTCCCTGCAGGCGCGTGTGTCAGCTCTGTCTCTTCGCAGATTGCTGGGCCTGACCTGCCTGTGGGTCGCCGGTTCTCCTACTTTGCAGGCACTGGGGGTGGGGCCGGCTCCGGTCCGCAACCAGCCGCTGGGCCTGATCTGCCGCTGGTCGCAGTCCCGCCTACCTTGCAGGCACTGGGGGAGGGGACTGTCCTGCCCCTCAGCAGGCCACTAAGCCTGATCTGCTAGAGGTGACAGTCCCGCCTACCTTGCAGGCTCTGGGGGAGGGGACGGGCCTGCCCCACAGAAGGCCGCTGGTGGGTCGCAGGACCCTGTTCCCTGCAGACGCGTGTGTCAGCTCTGTCTGTCCGCCGATTGCTGGGCCTGGCCTGCCCGTAGGTCGCAGGTTCTCCTACCTTGCAGGCACTGGGGGTGGGGCCGGCTCTGGCCCCAACCAGCCACTGGGCCTGCTCTGCCGGTGGTCACAGTCCCTCCTACCTTGCAGGCACTGGGGGAGGGGACGGGCCTGCCCCACAGAAGGCCGCTGGTGGGTCGCAGGACCCTGTTCCCTGCAGGCGCGTGTGTCAGCTCTGTCTCTTCGCAGATTGCTGGGCCTGACCTGCCTGTGGGTCGCCGGTTCTCCTACTTTGCAGGCACTGGGGGTGGGGCCGGCTCCGGTCCACAACCAGCCGCTGGGCCTGATCTGCCGCTGGTCGCAGTCCCGCCTACCTTGCAGGCACTGGGGGAGGGGACTGTCCTGCCCCTCAGCAGGCCACTAAGCCTGATCTGCTAGAGGTGACAGTCCCGCCTACCTTGCAGGCTCTGGGGGAGGGGACGGGCCTGCCCCACAGAAGGCCGCTGGTGGGTCGCAGGACCCTGTTCCCTGCAGACGCGTGTGTCAGCTCTGTCTGTCCGCAGATTGCTGGGCCTGGCCTGCCCGTAGGTCGCCGGTTCTCCTACCTTGCAGGCACTGGGGGTGGGGCCGGCTCTGGCCCCAACCAGCCACTGGGCCTGCTCTGCCGGTGGTGGTCACAGTCCCTCCTACCTTGCAGGCACTGGGGGAGGGGACGGCCCTGCCCCACAGAAGGCCGCTGGTGGGTCGCAGGACCCTGTTCCCTGCAGGCGCGTGTGTCAGCTCTGTCTCTTCGCAGATTGCTGGGCCTGACCTGCCTGTGGGTCGCCGGTTCTCCTACTTTGCAGGCACTGGGGGTGGGGCCGGCTCCGGCCCGGCCCGCAACCAGCCGCTGGGCCTGATCTGCCGCTGTTCCCAGTCCCGCCTACCTTGCAGGCACTGGGGGAGGGGACTGTCCTGCCCCTCAGCAGGCCACTAAGCCTGATCTGCTAGAGGTGACAGTCCCGCCTACCTTGCAGGCTCTGGGGGAGGGGACGGGCCTGCCCCACAGAAGGCCGCTGGTGGGTCGCAGGACCCTGTTCCCTGCAGACGCGTGTGTCAGCTCTGTCTGTCCGCAGATTGCTGGGTCTGGCCTGCCTGTAGGTCGCCGGTTCTCCTACCTTGCAGGCACTGGGGGTGGGGCCGGCTCTGGCCCCAACCAGCCGCTGGGCCTGATCTGCCGCTGGTCGCAGTCCCGCCTACCTTGCAGGCACTGGGGGAGGGGACGGGCCTGCCCCACAGAAGGCCGCTGGTGGGTCGCAGGACCCTATTCCCTGCAGGCGCATGTGTCAGCTCTGTCTCTTCGCAGATTGCTGGGCCTGACCTGCCTGTGGGTCGCCGGTTCTCCTACTTTGCAGGCACTGGGGGTGGGGCCGGCTCCTCTCTGTCTTCTCTAATACAAGAAGACAGAGGCAGGATGCAAGGAGCCTGGTTCTCTGAATGATGGCAGACAAGACTTCCTATTGACTTGAAATTTCCAAACTGATCTTTATGTGAATGAGAAATAAATTTTGTTTTTCTAAGTCACTTTTAGTGTTTTTAAATATTCTATATAATTGAATGTTACCCTATTTTATATGTGGGCCTGTTTTAATCCAATTCTTAGCTATTCTCCAGTTTTCCTGTGTAGTTTTGCTATAACTCTCCAGGCAAACCTGACTCAATTCTCTTCCAAAGGAAAATACTTCAAAGGCACATCTTTAATTTCATGATCCTCAAGCTTCAACTGACATGGGTTTATTCAACTTTTCCATACCCCTTAAATATTCTTATAATCATGAATCTTAGACCCCCTTTGGAAAACTTCAGGTCATCTCCCCAAAAACAAAAAGAAAAGAAAAGGAAGCCCATAAGCACAAACACATGTTTAAATTGCCTGAGAGTTCAGAGATCCCTGAAGTTCACAGAGCCCATGCTCCAGGTTTAAGCAATGACAAAGTCAGTTTTATTCCAGTTCTCTCACACTGAGTTGCCCTGTCTTCAGAATTAGATAAAAGCATTTGAGAGTCAGAGTCTTGCTAAATTGGCCAGGCAGGGCTTGAACTTGCTATCCTCTTGCCTTGACCTGCAGAATCACTGTTACTACAGATGTGCACTTTCATGCCCAGGTCATGTATCTATTTCATTAGTGAACCTTTAAAGGCTGATAATCAGTCACTTGAATTTTCCTTCTTTTCTAATTGCCTGTTCATTTTTTTGCCCATGTTTATATTGTGGTATTTGTCTTCTTTTTTAAAGGTCTTTAAGAACTCTTTATACATTGATGATACCAAGTATTTGCCACAATTATTGAAGATTTCATTCCCTCATATTGTTGCCATATTTTCCAAACTAAAGCTATTTATTTCTTCCTTCCTACATTTTTTCCTTGCTTTCTTTATCTTAAGTTCCCTCACTAATATTTTTTTTAATATTTTTTGATCAATGTGCATCTGTTCTCATAATTGTGATTGATATAATGTGTTGCATAAAGTATTCAATTTATGAGCTGTTTGCAAGGAAGTGGCTAACACACTGGCAGCTATAGGAACAATTGCTTCTGCAACAGTGATAGCAATAATAGTCGCTCTGAAAGTAGTGAGAAAACATTTATGACTAAGTACTATTAATTCATCATTAGGTATAGATAAGACATTATGCTATGGACAGGTAGGAGACCTGGAACCTATCTATGAGTTCATTGTTTTAAAATTATGGTTGCAATAATATTTAAACTGATATTATGGGTAGAATAATAAGGGGCATTATTTCCTTGAAGAGTAACTTTACAGGGCCATGGTTCACAGTGAAATAATTGTCTTCTAATTTAAAGCAAGCATCTGCATGCTTTATTGACAAAGTGCCAGAAAATAAATATTGCTGGCTTTGTTGGCAATATGATCTCTGTCACAATTATTGAACTCTGCTATTAAGGCATGGAAGTAGCCACAGTCAATGTGTAAATGAACAAATGTGACTGGGATCCAGTAAATTTTTATTTGCAAAGTGTGGCTGATAGGAAGAAGTTTGTCAACTTCTATTTTTTTCTTTTTTTTCATTTGCTTTATTATTATTATTATTATAATTATTATTATTGGTAAACCCTATGTGGCTAAGGCCCCTCAATATTTCAAACAAGGCTAGGGATGGGGTCACCATTTTTGAGGGCTGCCTCTGACTTGAGGATGAAGTGGGTGAAACCACTTTGTCCTCTACCTCACCATCAAACCATTGTGTCTTAGACTGGTGGTAGAGGCACAGGCTTGGGAGCCAGACCACCTGTGTTCAAAGCCCAGCCATGACAAAACCCAGCTGTGTGACCTTGGATCAATTGCTTTACATTTCCATGCCTCAGTCTTCTCCTCTGCAAAACAGGGGATGGTGATGACATCCTGCCTCAGAGGCTGTGGTGAGGATTAAATTAATTAAGACAGAGAATGCAGAAGTGGGCCAGGCACATGTGGTGTTTGATACTGGAAACATACAATTGTGACCTGAGCATCTGCCAAAGATAGGGCCTGTGAGAGATCAACTTCTCAAGTGACTAAGTTAACTCCCCTGCTGTGTGATGTGGCATCAGGCACCCATGCTGCTAGACTGCCCCACTCTTCTAGGGTTTGAGTGACTTGTGTCTTCCTTCCCAGGCTTGTCTTGCTACAGCCCCATGGGTGAAGCTATGCCCACCTGTTCCTTTGTAATATAACTCCTTGTCCTGTTTAGGTAGAATCATCCAGAGAAGTACCTTGTGTGTTCCCTTCTCTCACTATGCCTTTGGGTGTGGCTTACCCAGATGTCAGTCAACCTGCTGATAGTGGACATCAGGAAAATAGACTCAGCCCCCTGAAACCTAACCCCTTGCCTCATTTGAATAGCTTCTTCTCAGTAAAAAGGGTCAGCACATGCTCTCTCTCTCTCTCTCTTCCTACAGACCCTTAAGGTCAGAGGAGCTGTCACAGCGACCCCAAATAAAAAGGTATTTGTGTCTCATGTGTGGTTATTTTGCACAGCCCAGTTAGCACAATTGTCCTGGAGTGACCCCTGAGCATTTTAGTCATGAGAACAGAAACCTGGCAAGGACCTACACCTGGTGAAAGGTGTTTCACAATTATTGCTCTGGCCCCTCAGAATTTAACATGAGTGTGGAGTGTTGTTACCCTGTTCTCCAGACTAGGAAAGGAGACTTGAACAGGAAGGATCACAGGGGTGTCCTGCAGTGGCAGAACAAAATACAGTGATGGTTTTATTTTTATATCATTCATTTTCAAGCAGGTGGAATTTGGCAAACCCTATGCCCACCAAGAGGACTCATCACAATGTTTAGAGACATTTCTTGTTGTCACAACTTGAAGGAACATGAAAGCTTTGCTACTTGGCCACAAGGGGTGGAGCCCTGGTACACTGCTCAAGTATCCTTTCATGAACAGGAAAATCTCATCGAATGAAGGATGCTTCCAGCCATCATACAGCAAGGATAAGATGGAGAAGCCCTGTCCTAAATCCACTGCTTCATCAGGGTTTCCTCAGATAAGGATCCCAGTGTAAGTTGACAATTTAGGAGGTGCTCCTATGAAGCCTGGGTATCAGGGAGGTCAAGTGAGACAGGGTAGTAAAGATCAAGAATAGGGGGCTATT
The DNA here is from genome assembly GCF_052094955.1 of Ictidomys tridecemlineatus. NCBI lineage: Eukaryota > Metazoa > Chordata > Mammalia > Rodentia > Sciuridae > Ictidomys > Ictidomys tridecemlineatus. The sequence continues at coordinate 174,759,557 of NC_135479.1, forward strand.
ACCAAGTGGTTTCTATAAGAGGCAACTGTGCCTAATCTTCTTGGGGACCCCGAAGGGGCTGTGTAAAGCATGCACATTTCAGAGCTTGCTCACTGAGGTGCAAGGAAATTGGGTATTTATGCACCAACACTGTCAGCCATGGGCTGAGGAATGCTCCAGGGAGAATGCTGAATTCCTGACACTTCCAACATGCCTCACTGATGGGAAGAAGGGAGACTGGTGGCCAGAAAACCTTTCAGGTAAAAGTTTTTCTCTGAGGTGGGGAGCTGCAATTTAAAAATCTGTCCAGAATAGAAAGTGCCAAGGACTATGGGTGTTCACAACTGGCCTGTTTTTCTGGCCACATTGATTCCCAGGAGAAAACCATGAATATACCCCAAATAAGCATCCATCATTCAGCCTTGCTTTCAACAAGGGTGAGAAAATTATTGGTTAGATGAAAATCTGCAGGAAGCATTTCCTGGGAAGAGCTCCAGGGCATCTGGCTTTCACTGATTAGCAGGCTCACCAGTGAGGGTCATAATGCATGGCAATCTCAGGGTACGAACCCAGGTTTTGGGAAATGGAACAGAAGCCAGCTCCACATCCTGGGGAACTTCACTCTCACAGGTTGAGCATATTCAACACTGGGGCAGAACAGTCTTGGTGTAGAGCCAGGGTTACTTGAGAGACCTGTTACCATGGGGATGCTAGGAGGCCTCAAAGCCTGATGCTGGTCAGCAATGGCCATGCTAGTGGCTCTGTAACACTGGGTGAGGTGGGAAAACAAGGCATTGATCCTAACTGGCCATGAAAGAACATCATGAGTGAAAGTACAGTGTAACCCAAGAGACATAATACCTGACTCTCAAACCTACTCCAAGCCCCAGGTGGTGCTTGGCCATGAATGAAAGCTACGAAAGTAAGGGGCCTGGCTCCAAGAGCCTACCCTTGTCAGGGAGGACATCTGTCTGCTTTCCAAAGAGCATCTCATTGCTCAGTGTATGATCACTTACCCAAATGGAGGTGCAGGATACTGTCTATCAAATGGGATTAACATGGCTGCAGATGGTTAAACAAATGAGTTTAACAGAAAGAAGCTGGAACTCAATACTGTTATAACAGCCACCCAGAGCATGCCACCTAAGTGCCAGGTCCCCTTCTGTGTGCTTTTTAAAGATTCATTCATTGTATTCATACAGCACCCCCATGATCATGATGAGCTGCCATTGGCAATCACCATGCAAACCACATAGCATCTACATCCATGATTATGTATTGATGAATCTAAATTGAAGATTTGACATTGATAAATCTATATCAATGCATAGTTATCAATGAATCTATATCAATGAAATTAGATATTAAAGAATTGATATCAATGAATCTACATCAATGAATATAAGTTATGAATCAATATCACTAAATGTATACCGATATGTAATATCAATGAATCTATATTAATGAATTGATATTGATTTATCAATGTCAATGACTATATGAATTAATCTATATCAATGAAATGATATCAATGAATCTCCATCAAAGAATAGATATCACCTAGTCAATATTGATGCATCTGTATCAATGATACTGATATTAAAATATCAATGTCTAATGTTATATGATGAATTGTTATGAATGAATCATTATGAATTCATTGATCTCAAAGAGTCAATATGGGGCTGGGATTGTAGCTTAGTGGAAGAGCACTTGCCTAGCATGTGTGAAGCCCTGGGTCTGATTTTCAGCACCATATATAAATAAATAAAATAAAGGTCCATCAACAACTAAACTAAAAATATTTTTCTAAGAAAACACTCTAAGATACCATCTCACTCCAGTAAGAATGGCAGCCATTATGAAGTCAAAAACCAACAGTGCTTGCAAGGATGTGGGGAAAAGGGTACACTTATTCATTGCTGGTGGGACTGAAAATTGGTGCAGCCAATCTGGAAAGCAGTATGGAGATTCCTTGGAAAGCTGGGAATGAAACCACCATTCAACCCAGCTATTCCCCTTCTCAGACTATTTCCCAAAGACCTAAAAAGAGTGTACTATAGGGATACAACTACTTCGATGTTCATAGCAGCCCAATTCACAATAACTAGACTGTGGAACCAAACTAGATGCCCTTCAAAAGATGAATGGATAAAAAAAATGTGGAATATATACACAGTGGATTATTACTCAGCACTAAAAAATAACAAAATCATGGCATTTGCATGGAAATGGATGACATTAGAGCAGATTATGCTAAGTGAAGCTAGCCAAACCCTAAAAAAACAAATGCTGAATGTCTTCTTTGATATAAGGAGGGCAACTCAAAATAGAGCAGGGAGGAAGAGCATGAGAAGAAGATTACTATTAAACAGGGACAAGAGGTGGGAGAGAGAAGGGAAATTGCATGGAAATGAAAGGAGACCAGCATTGTTATACAAAATTACATATAAAAGGAGATGAGGGAAAAGGGGAAAAAAACAAAAGAGAGAAATGAATTACAGTAGATATGGAAGAGAAAGAAGATGGGAGGGGAGGAGAGGGGAGGGGGGATAGTAGGGGATAGGAAAGGCAGCAAAATACTACAGACACTAGTATGGCAGTAGGTATAAACATGGATGTGTAACCAATGTGAATCTGCAATCTGTACATGTGGTAAAAATGGGAGTTCATAACCCACTTGAATCAAATATATGGAAAAATATGATATGTCAAGAGCATTGTAATGTTTTGAACAACCAATAAAAAAATAAAAAAGTCAGTATTGATAAATTTTCATCAATGTATCTACATCAATAATCTATATAAATGAATCTAAATCAATACATCAATATCAGTGTATTTACATCTCTAAAATATATTGATTAATATATATCAATGAATCTATATAGACAAATTGATATCAATCTACATTTATTGATATGATGAATTGTTGATGAATCAAAATGAATAGATCTAACTGAATCTACATTAATTTGTCTATATTGGTGAAACAATATTAAGAAACTATTTTATGCTGATGAATCTGTATAAAAGATTATATAGAATCTATATAGAATCTATATAAAAGATTCATATCAATGAATCTATATTGATGAAAGGATTTATTGAAGAATCAATATCAATGAATCTATATCAACAAATTGATATTGATGAATATATACCAATATATGTATACTAATAAACCTGTATTGATGAATTAACATTAATGAATCTATATCAATAAATCTGTATTAATGAATCTTAATCATGTATCTTTTGATGAATCTGCATGGAGGATTCTATATCAATGAAATGATATTAATAAATTAAGTTTGATGAATCCATATTAATGAATCAGTATCAATGAATCTATGTCTATGAATTTATATCTATGAATTGACAACAATGAATCTAAATTGATGAATTAATACCAATGAATCTGTATTGACATATCACTACCAATGATTTTCTATCAATTAATTTATATCAATGAATAGGTATCAATGAATTGCTATCAATGAGGTGTTTTAGTCAGCTTTTATTGATGCTGTGACAAAAGGATCACCAGAACAATTGTATAGAAGGAAAAGTTTATTTGAGGATTCAGTTTCAGAGGTCTTAGTCCATAGAAGGCTGTCTCCATTACTTGGGGCTCGAGGTGAGGCTGAACATCATGGCAGGAGAGGGTGGCAGAGGGAAGCAGCTCATATCACCATGATCAGAAAGCAGATAAAGAGATACAAAATATATATCCCAAAGCCACACCCTAATTCCCACCTCCTCCAGCCACACCCTATCACTTCAGTTATCATTCAGTTAATCTATATCAGGGAATTAAATCACTGATTAGGTTATGACCCTCACAACCCAATCATTTCTCCTATCACTGATTGCGTTAAGACCCTCACAACCCAATCATTTCTCCTCTGAACCTTCTTGCATTGTCTCACATCTGAGACTTGGCGAATGCTCACACCAAACCATAACAATGAATCAATATTGGCCAATCTATATTGATGAATCTACATCAATGTAACAATATCAATAAATGTATATTTATGTATACATGTTGATGTATCTAAATCAATGAATCTCTTCTGATCAATCAATATAGATGTATTGATATTGATGAAACTGTATCAATCTATATTGAAAAATGTATCAATGAACCTATATGGATAAATTGATATTGATAAATACATAGTAATGAAATTGAATATTGGTGAATCTACATCAATGTATTGATGATAGGTGTATCTGTATCTATTCATTGATATCAAATCAATATTTATGTATCTATATTAATTCATAGATATTGATTAGTTGTGTCAATATATCAATATTTATCAATCTATATAGATTTACCTATATTGATAAATCTATATCCATGAATCTATTTTGATGAAGAATCATATTATCGAATTGATAACAAGAAATGAATACTGATGAATCTACATTGATGAATCTACATTGATGAATCTGTATTGGTGAATCTATATCAACAAATTGATATCAATAAATCTACATTAATTCATTGATGTGATGAATCCTTGTTGATGATCAAAATTGATGAAATTATATTGATGAATCAAATTTGATGAAATTATATCAATGAATCAAATTTGATGAATTGATATTGATTGATCTACATCAGTGAATCTATGTCAATAAAACAATATTGATGAAACTATATTGACAAATCTAAATCAATGTTATCAATGAATATCAATGAATATGATATCAATGATGATATCAATGAATCTATATTGATTATTTGATATCAATAAATCTATTTTGAAGTATTGATATCCATGAATCAACAATTAATCTAAATTGATAAATTGATATCAATAAATCTATATCAATGAATCTATATCAATAAACTAATATCAATGATGTGCTACCATAAATCCACATTATGAATCTAAACCAATGAATCCATATTAATGAATTTAAATCAATGACTTGATATATATAAATTCACATTGATGGATCTAATGGATGAATTGATATCACTGAATTTAAGTCAATGAATCAATATCTACAAATGACATTGATGAATCTTTATTGATGAATCTATATAAAAAAATGAATCCATTTTGATTAATATAAATCAATGAATCAACATCTATGAAATAATATCAATGGATCTATTTCAACTAATATATATCAAGTCAGTATCAATCTACATCAATGAAATGATATTGATGAATCAATATCAATGAATTAATATTGATTAATCTATGTCCCGTCCAGCAGGACACATCAACGTGGGCAGTGAACCTAGATGGGGAGGAATGAAGGGACAAGAGACACGAAAGGTGACAGCAAGACAAAAGTTCTGATCAAGCTGCAAACTTTTATTGTTCACACAGGGGTATTTATATGCTGGGTATGGAGGAAGCTCTCTAATCAGCAATTGCTGAATGTGGGTGGGTATTCATATGCTGGGTATGGGGGAAGCTCTCTAATCAGCAATTGCTGAATGTGGGTGGGTATTCATATGCTGGGGATGGGGAAGGTCTCTAATCAGCAATTACTGGATGTGGGTGGTAAAACTGCCAGCTGCAAGATGTCTGATGATCCTGATAACCCCAGGATGTTCCAGGGAGATAGGTAGCTGCAGGATGCCTCCCAGGCAGGATGTCTCCCAGGGGGCTGTCAGGTTAAACTTTGAAGGAGAATTTTCTTCTAGTCCCCGACAAATATATGTCAAAGTTTATATGATAAAATGATATCAATAAATCTATATTCATGAATTGATATCAATGTATTTTTAATTATTTAATTAATTTATTTATGTGGTGCTGAATATAAAACCCAGTGCTTCACACATGGTAGGCAAGCACTCTACCCCTGAGACACAACCTTATCCTGAATATCAATGTATTTTTTTATTTTTTATGTATTATGAGTTATACATGATAGTATAATGTATTTGTACATATAATACATATATGGAGTATAACCTCTTATGGTTGTACATGATGTAGAATTAGATCGATCATGTAATGACATATGCACATAGGATAGTAATGTCCTTCTACTATATTTTCAATTTCCATTCCCCCTCCCTTCCCTTAATTCCCTTTGTCTAATCTGAATTATTCTATCCCCCTCCTTATTGAGAGTTCATTAGCATATCAGAGAAAACATTCAGCCTTTGGTTTTTTGGGGATTGCCTTATTTCACTTAGCATCTTATTCTTCATCTTTATCCTATTGCTGAAAAAATGCCATAATTTTATCCTTCTTTAAGGCTGAGTAACATTTCATTCTGTATGTATGTATGTATGTGTGTGTGTGTGTATATATATATTATATATATGACATTTTCTTAACCTATTCATCTGCTGAAGGACACTTAGGTGGGCTTCAAAGTTTAGCTATTATGAATTGAGCTGCTATAAACATTGATGTGGCTGCATCACTGTAGCATGCTGATTTTATTTCCTTTGTATATAAATCAAGGAGTGAGATAACTGAATAAAATGTTGGTTCCATTCCAAGTTTTCTGAGGAAATCTTCAGGCTGCTTTCCATAGGGGTTGCACCAGTTTTCAGTCCCACAAGCAATGTATGAGTGTATCATTTCCCCCACATCCTGGTCAACATTTATTGTTACTAGTATTTTTAATAATTACCCTTCTGACTGGAGTAAAATATCTCAGTGTAGTTTTGATTTGTATTTGTCTAATTCTTAGAGATGTTTAAATTTTTTTCATGCATATGTTGTCTGCATTTCTTCTTTTGATAAGTGTCTGTTTAGTTCTTTTTCCCATTTATTAATTAGGTCTTTTTTAACAATTATTTTTTAGTTATATGTGGACACAATGTCTTTATTTAATATTTATGTGGTGCTGAGGATAGAACCCAGTGCCTCACGCAGGCTAGGTGAGTGCTCTATCTCTGAGCCATAATCCCAGCCCTGGGTCATTTGTTTTTTCCTATCAAGTTTTTTGTGTTCTATATTCTGTGTGCAGAAATATATAATTACTATAAATATATAGTCATTGGACACAATATTTACTTATTTTTATGTGGTGCTATGGATTGAACCCAGGGCCTTGCACGTACTAGGCAAGCACTCTACAGCTTAGCTCTGTGCAGAAGCTTCTTACTTTGATGCCATCCACCTAATGAATTTAATTTTATATATAGACATTTAGGAGTCTTGTTAAAAAAGTTGTATCCTGTGTTGACATATTGGAGTGTTGGGCCTACATATTCTTCTTGCAGTTGCAGAGTTTTTGTACCAATTCCTAGGTATTTGATTCAATTTGAGTTTTGTGCAGGGTAAGAGGGCTTAATTCGATTGTACTATACATGGATTTTCAGTTTTTCCAGCACCATTTGTTGAAGGGGCTATCTTTTCTCCAATGTTTGTTTTTGGCACCTTTGTCTAGAAACACATAACTATGGGTTTCTGTCTGTCTTTTCTATTGTATCCCACTGGTCTTCATTCCTATTTTGGTGTCAGTACCATGTTGTTTTTACTTTTATAGCCCTTTAGTATATTTTAGATTCAGTATTGTGATGCCTCCAACATTGCTCTTTTTGCTCAGAATTTCTATTGCTATTCTGAGTTTCTTGTTTTTCTGTGAATTTTAGAACTGATATTTCTAATTCTTTGAAGAATGTCACTTGTGTTTTAATGGGGATTGCATTGAGCCTGAATTATGCTTTTGATAGGATGGACATTTTGATCATGTTATTCTGCCTATCTGTCCATCTTCTAAGGTCTTTTTCCATTTTTTTCTTCAGTATTCTGGAGTTTTCATTATAGAGTTTCTTCATATACTTAATTAGATTTATTCCAAAATATTTTTGAGTGATACAATGGGATAGTTTTCTTTAATTTTTTGGCATATTTATCACAGCAGTATCTGAAAATGATTGATTTATGTTTTTCTTGTATCCTGATACTTTACTAAATTGATCATTCTAGATATCTTTTTGTGGAATATTTTGGGTCTTCTAAATTTAGAATCATGTCATCAGCAAACAGACTATTTAATTTCTTCTTTTCCTATAATGTTCCCTTAATTTTCTTCTCTTGCCTAAATGCTCTAGATAGAGTTTTAAGCACTAAGTAGTACCAAAAGTACTGGTAAGTTTGGACATTATTTTCTTGTTTCTGTTTTTACAGGAAATGCTTTCAGTTACTCTCCATTTAGTATAATGTAAGCTTTACAATTTTGAGGTAATTTCCTTATATCCTTAGTTTTCTAATGTTTTAAACATAAATGGTAGATGTACTTTTTCAAACACTTTTTCTGGATCTATTAAGACAGTCCTGTGATTTTTTAATAAATTTATTTATGTAGTAAATTACAATTACTGATTTGTATATGTTGAACTTACCTTGCATCTCTGGACTGAAACCCACTTGATCACAATGCACTAACTTTTTTTAAAAAATATATTTTGTTGTGGTCAAGGTTGTGGCTCAGTGGTAGAGCACTTGCCTAGCATGCAAGAGACATGGGTTAAATCCTTAGCATCACATAAAAATAAATAAAATAAAGGCATTCTGTTCATCTATAACTACAACAAAAAATAATATTTATTTTAGTTGCAGATGGACACAATACCATTATTTTATTTATTTTTATGAGATACTAAGGATTGAATCCAGTGCCTTACACATGCAAGACAAGCATCTGTGACTGAGCTACTGCCCCAGCCATGCACTAACATTTTGATGTGTTTTTTTATGGAGTCTGCCAATATTATATTAAGAAATTTTGCATCTATGTTCATCAAAGTTATTTACTTCAAGTTTCCTTTTCTTGCTAAGTCTCATTTGATTTTAAGAATTTTTATTTGTTCCCTGATTTCATCTTTATTTATGATTCAAAGATGAATTTATCTTCAGGTATTAGAGAGGCTTTTATTTTTTATCTTGTCATGGATTTCTAATTTATTGCTTATTATTTGTTAGTTTGTAAGAAATTTTCTTCAGCTTTATGTTTGTTGTAGTTTGATTTGTGATGTAAAATATGGTTAAATATTTCATGTCATATTGAGAAAGTAAATTCAATCATTGATTAATTAAATATTCTATAGATGTCTGTTAGGTCCATTTGGTTCAGAGTATTTTTTAGTTTTGTACAATCTTCCCTAAGTTTATGTCTGTATTATCAATCTAGTGGTGAGAGAGTTGTGCTAACTTCACCTAGAATTATTGAATTGTGCTCTATTTGATTCTTAATATCAAGAAGAGTTTTTTATATACATAAATTATAAATATTTATAATTGGTATATGTTGTTGTTGGATGATTCCCTCAACCAATAATGAGGTGATTTTCTTTGTCTCTTCTGAAGAATTTTGGCTTGAATTTTATTTTTTTTTTCAAATCTCCATCTCTATTGTATTGATCTGACACTTTCTGTGTTTTCTCATTTTACTCCTTACATCTTCTTTTATCTCATTGAACAAATTTAACTATGAATTTCTCAATATTTTTCTCTAAAATTTTCTCAGCCATTGTTCAATGCAGTCACTTGCTGAAGTGCTATAGACCACTTGAAGTCTTCTTCATATTTCTTCCATGTCTACTCTATTGGGATGATTATTTCTTCTTCATTTAAGGAAGGGATTACTTTGTGAGTTTTATCTTTAGTGCCTTGGGTTGGACAAGTAAATTCAATGTTTACTTGTCATATTTCATAATCCCTGTAACAGTACCATTTGAGGAAAGTCATTGAACCCTATTTATTTCCTCCTTAATAAAAATGAAAATCTTGTTGATATTGTTCTTCAATGTCCCTGTAATCCAGGTATAATCTTATGCTCAGGGGGTCAACATCCTTCTGGGTAAGCATTGGAGGCACTTGGGCACCCAGCCAGGACTACATAGGGGCAGAAGCCATAGAGGGCAGAAGTCCACTAGATGTGGGTCATGGTTTTTTTCCATGCAGATATCAGAGAGCAAACAAAGGCAGATGGGTTCCCAAATGTGGGGGACACATACCCTTCAATATGTCCACATCCCTAACTCTACTGCATTTAAAGTGAACTTTGCATTGGCAGTGTGGCCTTAGACCTTAGGCCAGGCTATGATATCTGCTTCCTCCTCTGATCAAAGTTTCACAACTAATAAGCAATTGGGCATCCTGAAGGATGAACTCAGTCTCAGTTCAAAGCCAAAATCCTCCACCAGTCCATAAGACTCTTGAAACATCCCTTATATTTTCTTCATACTTGAAAAATAATAATTATTTTTAAATATCAGGATTTATGATGCATGTACAAAAAATTCCAAATCATGTATTACATATTAAAACACAGACATAACTTTTTCATAAATCTGAGTCATCTCAGGGCTCCCATTCCAAGATCTAGAGGATCAGAGTTCAGTTAACATCATTGGCAAACACCAGCTAGAATTCATCTCAACCCCTCTTTAAGCATAAAATTGATCCTGATATAATTTGGTTTCAAAAGAGTTTATCAATTGCAGAACAAGCTGCTCTAGAGGGATAAAATGGACCACCAAGTTCCATTTTCTATACACAGATGAACACAGGCTATAGAGGCATGTAGCAGAAAACTTCTTTATTTGAGGCATGGAAGGTCAAAAAGGACATGTAATTCTTGGCAGTACCATAAATCATAGGAGAATTGGAATCTGGAGTTTAGACAAGGAAGAGGTGATGTACTTGGGCAGGTGAATGACAAGAATGCCCATGGTGACAAAGTTGTAAACTTCTGAAAGAAAATTGATATAGTTGTCAGATAATATTTATGCAGAATCTACACAGTAACTTCCAAGATGTTTTGTCAGCTGTGGAGCCAAAGAACATACTTATATCAATACCTTCCATTAAGCATTTACCAACTAACATCTAAAAACACCCCATTTTAGACATGAGAAAAGACAGACTTGTAGATATCAATGGCTTCTCAGCAGCACGTATCAGAACTGAGAATTATCCACAGACAGAACTGTATGAAATTCCTCCTAGAAGCTCCTAGAAGTCTGGTTTGCTCCTGCTAGGGACTATCAGTGTGGATAAATATTTTTATTCCCCTCTATAAAGAGAGAACCTAGATAAGACACCCTAGGAGGTCCCTTTGTATTAAGAGACAAAATTGTTCGTCCTTTGGTGTTATGAAAAGTCTTCAGAACCTAAGCTATGTCAACACAGATTCCTCAAAGAAGCAAATGCTTGGAGAATACAAGGTACAAGAAAGCATATCACAGGGCCCAAATCTGAGTATAACTCAGGGAAGAAAAAAATCTAAATGGCTCAAAATCAACTGAAATGTAACTCAAGCTTGTCAATTGGGAAATTGAAAAAAAAATGGTGATTTTATTTGCCACATGGAAAAGAGATTAACCAAAATATTTTTTAATGCCAACACCCAGGGGATTGTGGCTGCAGAGAAATAGCTATCATCAGAGATTTCTAGTGGCAATGGAACTTTAACAGCACTATGTGATGTAATCTGACTATAACTATTAAAAACATTATATGTGGATATGCCTTTTCTCAGTATTTTTTTTTTCCCAGGAGCCTGTCTTCAGAAGAAGAAGACTATTTTATGGTATGGACTGCCTTGTGTCCCCTTCCTAAATCTCATATGTTGTTGTTCTAGATACTCAGTACCTCAGACTGTGACTCAATTTGAATATAGGTTTCTTGAAACCAGGATTAATGTTAACCTAATTAATTTATGTGAGATCTAATCTAGTTAAGTTTTTCTTCTTATAAGAACTAGAAATAAAGATAAGAGAAGCACTGAAAAATGACTCTCAAACATAGAGAAAGAATAAAGCAATCTACATGCCAAAGAGTGGGCCACAAAGAAATTATTCCAGCAAGCACTTTGATATATAGCCTCTAGAATTAGGAACAACAAATTTTTGTCCTTAAACCCCCATTTGTGGCTTTGTCTTATGACAGCCCATGATAATGATTAGCTCACTAGGACACACATTCTTTATCTCTGAAGAATGGCTGAATAAAGGTGCAATTGAATTGCATCATTCTACCAGCATTATGCCCAACTTCTGCAAAAAATGGCATTTGTTATTGGAATAGTATGAAAGCATGTGAGAACACAGCATGTTACTTGGTGGGGCATAGAGATTTGTTTTATGACATGGTACATTTACAAAAATATGTAGAAGAGTTTGTGTAACCATCACTCTTCTTTATTAAATACTTTCCTGGTATTGAAGTCTTATAAAAGTATTAAAAGTACAGTGGAGTTGACTGCTACATTGGCTACCTGGGACAGGTATATAAAACAAAAATAATAGCAACAGTGAAGAAATATGCCTTACCTATTTAAATTGAAAACCATGCAAGAATATATTCTCTATTCTTTCTACAAGTATGTAATCTGAAGATTTTCACCTATTAGATTGCCAGAGGAGTAATAGAGTCTAGATTCCTTTGGGAATACAAATATAGGTCATTCAGAAGTAAAGGGTTAGGGATAGAGTTTAGAAAAGTTCCCAAACTTGGTATCTGTCCTGGCCCCATTCTGGATATTTCAACTTCCTACTTACAGAGTTCCTTCTGGAGACTCTTCTTACTTAAAAACAGAGATATCATTATTGGTTGTGTTGTGTTCTTGATCTTTCCCCCATTGAGGCAGATTTAATAAATAATCCCTGATGATCTACTTGGAACTCTGCAGAGAGATTGTCTGACATGTGGGACAATCTTTAGTGCTGTCTATTCCAGCTGACTCACGTTGAAAATTTTTAGTCCCAGATCAGATATACATGAACGTGCACATAGACCTAAATCCAGTGATGACACCAGATTATGGAATGAGATCTTTGAATAAATATCTGAGTAGAAATACTATTATCCAATATTTACATTTCCATCCTGACAGCCATGTCCAGCGGTACAAACGTAACAGCTGTGTCACAATTTCAACATGGAATAACCTGTTCTAGTCATTCATTTCAGATTCTCTGGAAATTTTTGTGCTACAAACTTGGAAAGTTTGGAATCATCAAGAAAATATTTTGTTCTTTAAAGCATCTTCTTTCACATGAACCAGACAAGGTACTACCTTTAGAATGTGTATGACTGGTTACCAGAGTTCTAAGTTCTATCAGGTTCTAATGCCAAGAAATTGAGGTCACCTCTTTAATTACTTGAACCTCTTCTGAAGTAAGACCACCCCAAAGTGCCTTTCAGCCCCTTGGGATTTGTATTTTCAAAGTGGCCATACAACCAAAAGCAGTATACTGGTTTAATGCAATTCCTATTAAAGTTTCAATGATGTTCCTTATAGAAATAAAAAATCAGTCATGATACTTATTTGGAAAAATCAGAGGCCCTGAAGAGCCAAAGAAAGTGGCAAAAGTCAAAAAGGAGGCATCATAATATTAAACCTTAAATATACTATAGATAATTTAGTAACAAAAATGGCATGGTATTGGTACAACAATTGTCATGGAGACCAAACAGAATAGAAGAATAAAAATAAAAAATAAACCAAGGCCTAGGCTTGGCCTCCCATGTCACTGCCCTTCTTCATGATTGGAGTTTCTGATTCCAGATGCAGTCACCCTGACCCCATGTATAAGTTTATCTTCATGTTTTTAGTGCATAAAATGCTGAAACACTTACCACAGTTTGATAGGACAAGATTGTGCTGTGTGTCGAGCACTAACATACTACGAAGCACTACTGTGCTCCTATTGTCTTCTTTATGCATTTCTTTTCAATATATAAAAATACTTTCCATGCCACAAAAGGGATGCTACCATGAGTTCCATTGATACATATCACAAATTTCTTAGGAAATAAGGACCTTGGTTTGGAGATAAAATATTGTTAGTCTGAAATCAATCTGATCCCACACAACTGAGCTTTATAGCAAGCCTTAAAGGATTAAATGAATTTGAAAAAAAAATTAACTCCAGTAAGCCAATCAGAATCACACTGAACTTCTCAGCACAAACTCTAGAATGCAGGATGACTTGGAATGATGTATTATAAGAACTGAAAGAAAATAACTGTCTACAAAATTTGAGACATTCATCAAAGATATACTTCAATTTCAATGCAGAAATAAAATCCTTCAAAGATTAGCAGAAACTAAAAGAATATATGACTACTAAAGTGGCAATACAGAAGACAGTTAAAGAAAAACTTTATATAGCCCAGAAAAAAAAAAAACAAAGATCACAAATAAACAAATCCTATTTGAAGGTTAGCTAAGCAAATAATGACAAGCAAAACCAAGTTAAACATTAGAAATAAATAAAAATAGTAGAAAGTAATACATAATAAATCACTCTCTATAAACTTTCCCAATTAAAGACAAAGGCTGGCAGAATGGATTTAAAATGAACCAACAATATGTTGTTTGCAAAAAATGCACACTATAGGCAGATAGTCACAGGCTGAAATTAAATAATGGAAATTGATATACTGTATGAATGGAGGCTCAAAAGAGATAGGAGTAGCTACTCTAATATCTGACAAAGCAGACTTCAACCCCAAATAATAACAGATAAATGTTAATTCACACTGGTAAAGGGAACAATACAAGAAGCAGATATAAAAATTAGAAATGTTTATACTTCAAGTTTGGGTTCAACTATTTACATAAAAGTGAAACTACACAGATAGAAGTCTCAGATAGACCCCAGAAGAATAAATTCAAGATTTAAACACACCTCTCTCACCATTAGATAGGTCATCTTGACGTAAACTTGGTAAAGACTCTTTGGACCTGAAATATATCATAAATCCAATGGACTTAACAGAAATCTATAGAATTTTTCCTCCAATAAGACCTGAATGCACTTTCTTTTCAGTGGCTCCTGGAACCTTCTCCAAAATAGAACAGTTGTTTAGACAATAAACTAACTCTTAAGAACCACAAAAACTGATATAATTCCTTGCATTTATTAGATTACAATGGAATAAAATTAAAAATCAATGCAACAAAATCATAACAAAAACTATATAAACAAGTGGATTGAATTTTTTTTTCCTCAGGAAATTTCTCCTTTTTCCATTCAGGCAAATCTCTTCTTGTGACCCCTGCCTTCCAGAAATTTTCCATCAACCTCTTATTCTAGCAAGGCGAGGCTTATTCCAAGTTACATAGAGTTAGCTAGGAGCAGACAAAAGAGTTTAAACTTACAGTTTGGGGCCACTCTGCCTGAAATTCAGGTGAATTTTACATTTTCAAATTTATTTTCTTTCTGGCCTGGTCCCAGCTTCACTCCAAAACATTAAGAGAGATCACTTGAAGATCTATAAGCACCCAGTGACATAAATCTCATCCCCTGAGCTGGTCTGTCTTCCACACTGACCTGGGCTCCCACAAAAAACAAATGTACTATAACATGAACAATGGTTTCTCTGACATACTAGACAAACCTGTATTGGAAATGGTTATATTCTCAGATATTTTCAGGTAAATTGGAACTGCCAGTATTTATTCCCTCACCATAGGCTCCTTCAAGAAACTGGTGTGACAAATAATAAACTTTTCTTAAAGAGAACCACTTATGGAAGTACTTCCTAATGTTCTCATTCTGCACCAGAAAACAGGACGACTTGTATGTTTCACAGCATTCCAGGGTCATGTTCATTGCATTTAGGTACACTGTCTCTTTTTCTTTCCACAATGAAATTTCTTTTTCATATATATATATATACACACACATACATACACACACACATATATATGTATATATGTATATATATATTTAGTATATTTAGTTGTATATGGACAGCAGGCCTTTATTTTATTTGTTTATTTTTATGTGGTGCTGAAGATTGAATCCAGTCCCTCACACATGCTAGGCAAGCACTCTGTCACTGGGCTACAGCCCCAGCCCCTCCACAATATAATTTCTTTCTTTTTTTTCATATTAAGGGTTGAATCCAGGGGCACTTATTTACTAAGCCATATCCCCAGTTGTTTTTTATATTTTATTTAATGACAGGGTCTCACTGAGTTATGAAGAGCCTTGCTAAGTTGATGAGGCTGGCTTTGAATTTGTGATCCTCCTGCCTTAGCCTCTCAAGCTGCTAGAATTACAGGCATGTAATACCACACCCAGCTGGAGTTTCTATTTTGATAATTAATAAGTGTCTTGGCAATTTAAACATTTCTTACCAAGATTTCTGTGAGTTTCCCAAATCATACAAAATCACCAGGGTAAATTCTGTTGCAGAGTAGCCTGAAAGCCTGAAACTTCCCATTTTAAGAACACATAGTTCACTAAGATTTAGCAGGAAGAAATTTGGAAATGCAGTCCCCTATAATATCATAGAAATGGGAGGCAAAAATTGACAGTGGCGAAAGTAACAGGTGTCCATTTTAGACTTTGAAGATAATCAGTGTGCTCTGCTGTTGCAGTTTATGTTCAAACTAACATAGTTTATTTCCCTTTCTCCTCTCCCTCTCCTATCTCTAATCTTGAGAGAAACAAGATTATTATTTTTCTCATCATAGGCTGAGTTAGGCACACACGGCATAGGAATGAAGTAATTAAGATGTTAGGGAAGGCACAAGAAACCCTGAGAAACAGCTCTCTCAATACTACAAGTAAATCATGATGCCTGACTAGCCACACCTGGAATTTAGACATCAATAATCTCTTGAAAATCTCTCTGATCTCCTTGCTGTCAGAATCACAGCCTCTGAGACGTAAGTCCCCTTTCTTCTTTTCAAGGAAAGCAATAATGGTTTTTTTTTTTTTCATTTTCTCAAAGTTTTGTTCTCATTATTGCATTGGCATTATGGACAAAGACTAAGATATTGGTAACAGGGTCCCATGTCACCACATGCTTTTGCTCCTTCTAATTTAACATAATTGCATTGAAAATACCCTTTCTTGGACAGGTTTAGATTTAATGATCTCTCTGGGGAACCCAGAGCCACATGACAGCTTTTATCTGCAGCAACAACAGAGAAAAATTGATAAATCTGATATAAATGTATCACAAAAAAGTAATAAAACACCAGTATTAAAATGACTAGTTGTACTGTAGCTGAAATAACTCCAGACAGAAACAGGGAGGAGAATTTTCCAGGGGAAGAGCTGCTTTTCTCAGTGGAGGGGTAATCTGACCCTCGGGTAAATATGATTCAAAGTGCACAGGCTCAGAGCTTTTCCCCCTCCAGGCTTTCCATCCAGAATCCCAAATTTCTGAGAGCTTTTCTGGCCCACTATTTGTGTATTGAAAACACCCTCATTAAGCTTAAAAAGGGACTAAATAAATTGGTCAAACTGTGGATGAATGTCCCCAATAAGAGAATGTCTCTTCTTCCAATGCTGAATAAATAAGAAAAGGTCATTTTTAGGAAGTCTGAGACTATTCATAATAGGAATAGGGAGAAAGAAATTCCTGGATATAACTATATTCCAGGGAGTTGGTTTTCTTGGTCATGGGAAATTTTCAGGATTTTGAGTTAATATGTGTAGATAAAATCCTAGACTTTTACAATGCTTAGGGTTCATCTGCCCCAATGATGAGACTATGGAAATTCTCATTCATGACCCCAGGTTTGTGGTATAATATGTAGTATAAATTTGCAAATCCCTATACCATGTCTCATGTCCAAAATGAACACAATACTACTTCTTGAACAATTCTGGGTGACTGGAATTAACCTCCCTTGTGAAACTTAGAAAAATTAGGAGGAGATAATATGTTAAAATCACAGAAGCTGAATGCTGATGCAAGTGCCTTGCCATGTGGCTAATGCTATGAGCAGAGGGGCAATCCATACTTCATGATTTACCCAATCAGTAGGAAATACAGAGGAAAAGGTCCTAGTATATGCCACCTGAGGCTCTTTGTGACACAAAAAAAGGAGTATAATATTACTGAAAGAAATTTTCTCTCATGTTATGAATATGTCTGGACCCACATTTAATCTGGGAGTGGAATTTTGCATGCATGAATACCTGGCCCAGATCTGGAAAAACGTCAGAAACATCTTGGGCCTTTGTTGCCACACAAAAACCTTCTATGAATCTCCTTCTAGCTAGAGTAATGAGAATGATTTACCAAAACTAGTGAGGCAGCGAGGACACCAAAGGACATGCCCTGGTCTCGATGCAAAGATAATTGAGAGGAAGCTAGGTTAAACATTTCTAAAATGAAGCAGAGAACACTCAGGATGAAAATTTGTGTAATTAATGAAGTCTAAGGGTCTTCCTGGCATCACAGTGAGCAATAAATTTTAGTAAGGATTAAATACTTTCTGGTTTGGGGCAAGAATTGTCCCCAGGATGGGCTAGGATATACAATTCACATTCTCATGTTGGAAGACAAAGAAAAGCCTGAGGTAAAGTTTAACCATAGAGGAGTGGGCAATCACAATGTAAATTTTCAAATTATAGGTAGCCTTACACCATTTCAGATAAGGGGGAATAAGGCTGGGAGTGTAGCTCAGTGTTAGAGTGCTTAACTGTATGCATGAGGTTATGGGTTTCATTCTAAGCATCACAATAAAAGAAAAAAAGAAGTAATGGAAGAAATTTGTGGAAAAATGAATACTATATATCTCAGGCAGTGAGTTTGCCTTGTCTATAGTCATTTTTTCAGGATTTCCAGAATACATGCATGGATATCTGCACAATGGCATCCATGGTCTTATTCCTTTTATTCCTTAGTGTTCATGAGACTCCACATTGGGTCATGAGGAATATTCTTGGCTGGTCAGATTGAGGAATAGATGGATTGTTCAGAGATGGCTGGTGGGGCCCTAATGAAACTATGTCTGTGGGAACTTCTGGGGAAGGCAAAGTAAGCAGAAGTAAAGTTTTAACCCATTATAGGGGAGGCTAACAAAATAAAAGTGCCAGTGTCAGAAACCCTTTAATTTTTTTCAACAGTGATAAAAAGACCTGAGAAGAACAACATAAAGTACAAAAAGTTTACTTGGAGCCAATGAATTCAGACTTAGTCATGTTTGATTTCATGGCTCTGGACTCTAGGTGAGGCAGAATATTATGGTAGAATCTAATGGTGGAGGAAAGCAGCTCAGGAAATGTCCACCAGGAAGAAGAAAAAGAGATTTTCTCATCAGAAACAAAATATAAATCTCATAGTCATGCCCCCAGTGACCTACTTTTTCCAGCCAGTCTGTATTCTTACAGTTAACACCCAGTTGATAGATAAGGGTATTTAAGTACTCATTTGGTTACATTTGACCATTCCCAGGTTGTCTCATATATGATCTTTTGGGGGACACCCAACATTTAAACCATAACATGCTGCCCTTTGTCCCCAACACCTCATCCCCATCTCACAATGAAATATATATTTAGTGCATTTCCAAGAGTCTCCATGATTTTACCATATCAAGAATTACCAAAATGTACAGTCCAAAGTCTCCTGAAAGAAGGCAAACTCTCAGCTCCATAAAAAAGGCAAATTGCATATATCCAATATATAATGGCACAGAGTAAATATTTCAGTGTCACAAAGGAGACTTCTTTCTATAGAGAAGGATGGGAGCAGAAGAACGCTACAACCCAGCTGGGTAAGCAAGTCTGTATCTCCATATCGAGCATCTGTGGCATATGTCATTGTGATGTTTCCTCCAAAGTGCTCCTGTATCTCCTTGCTGGTAGCAGCCCACATGACCTCAGTCTAGTCTTGTTTCTGCTCAATTACTATAGCTTTCCTAGGCAGATGTCCCTCTTTACTGGCATCTCTTAATCTTAGGTTTCTCTGCTTGAATCTTGGCTTCCTTTGTATATCTTTCTTTTCATATCTTCAGGCATCACCATATCAGGGCAGCCAAGCAGAATTCCGATTCTTTAATTTTGCTTGGCCTCCCAAGCCTCCTTTTTAAATTTCATTGCCTGTCTTGATGACTCCCAATCCACAGCTCCATGCATTCCCTTAGAACCATCACTATGAGGTTGACACCAAATTCTACCACTATTTTGAGCAATAGGCAAGGCTTCTGAGATCCCTGTGGCAGCTCTTGCTGAGTGCCTGGACAGTTGAGTATGGTTTTAAAACTTCTTAACCTGCCTCAGTATGCAAGCAGGGTATACCTATTACCTCTTCCTAAAGAAATTTTTACCTTTACAACCTTAAGCCTGAGATGGGTGTTGTCTTAGTAATTTCTGAGAAGCCCTCAAGTCACATCTTCCATTGTTTCTGGATAAAATCCATAGCATTTCTTTGGAGACTACAGTGTTTCTCTAATAACACAAATTTAGTCAGACTTTTATGGCCAAACTCCAAGTTTTTCAAATCTTTCTGCTTTGCTTTCTGCTCCTGATTAACACAGTAAACTTGATTAAAAGTGGCCAGCAATAACCATACCACCATCTAAATGCTGTA
The DNA here is from genome assembly GCF_052094955.1 of Ictidomys tridecemlineatus. NCBI lineage: Eukaryota > Metazoa > Chordata > Mammalia > Rodentia > Sciuridae > Ictidomys > Ictidomys tridecemlineatus. The sequence continues at coordinate 174,779,830 of NC_135479.1, forward strand.
CAGATTTGAAATTACATCCATCAGATTAATTAGTACATCACTTTTAAATATAGCCTGGCAAAAAGATGCAGCACAGAAGCAAAATATAGCGAACTTTTTAACCAGAAATGACATGAATGGCCCCTAGTCCAATTTCCAGTTGACTCCCCTTCCTCTGAAACCTTGTGAGCTCAGTCTTTATTGTTCAGCATTCTATTGACATTCCAGTTTTGGAGCTCCCCCCAAAGTCACCCATTAAGATCTACTTACAACATTCTGAAACTTTTCTAGCTCGCATATCTCTGAAGTTTTCAAAATTCTTCCCAACACAAAACATCTCTAAAGGCTTTTGAATACATGATCAGGTTCCTCACAGACATAATCTTATTTCTCAGTAAAAATTTTCACTTTAGTCAGTGTTTTCAATGCTGTAACCAAAAGATCTGACAAGAACAATGTAGAGGACAAGTTTATTTGGGGATTCATGCTTTCAGGGGTATCAGTCCATAGATGGCTGACTCAATAATTCTGGAGCTCCAGAACATGCAGAATATCATGGTGGAATCCCATGTCAGAGGAAATATTCTCAGGCCATGATCACCAGAAAACAGAGAGAGGTCTGTGCAGGAGACAAAATGTAAATCCTTAGACACATTTCCCAATGACCCACATTCTCCAGCCATGTCCTATGTTCCTACAGTCATCACCCAATTAATTCATATTAGTGGATTAATCCATAATTGTGTTAAAGCTCTAATAATCTAATTATCTAACCTCTAAATATTTTTGCATCAATTAAATGTCCTGAGTAAACTGTATGACCTAGCAGCCATGATAACCTGAATAGCCTCTAAGACCTGCATAGGCTTATTCGTCTGAGAAGACTCTGCCCTGCTTAGTCCTTATGATCTGTGTAGTCTCTATGACAGCCTCTATATCCTGAAACATTTCTGTGGCTTGGGTAGTCTAAATGACCTAATAGTTTATAAGGTTTTTGTAGGCTCTAGATCCTGAGAAGCCTCTATGGTCTGTTCTGCTTCCAAGAACCACCTTAATGACTTGGAGATCCTAAACAATATAGTAGCCTCTATGACTTAACAGCCACTATGACTTTAATTGCCTCTGTGACTGAGTAGCCTCAATGAACTGTTAAGCCTTTGTGACCTGCATATCCTTTATTGCCTGAGTAATCTTAATGTTCTGAGAGTCTTTGACACATTTAGCTATTATCCAAGTAGCCTCTATGTCTTGAGTAGATTCTATAGCCTGTGTTGTATCTATGATCTGCTTCACCACTATGACTTGCTTAGTATCTATGACCTATAAAGCCTCTATGGCCTGAGTATGACTGGAGTAGTCTCTTTTGCCTCTGAGTCCTCAATGGATATATCTCTATGGAACTGAGAAACTTCTATTGCTAGCCTAAGTTTTGGGACATACATAATCCCTATGACCTGAGAAACTCCTTTAATCAGTGTCATCTCTATGCCTCAGTAGCTTCTACATCCTGTATAGCCTCTATGACCTCTGTTGTATCTATGACCTGAATTGCCTAAATGACCTGAAGAGACTACATAAACTCAGTAACCATTATGATCTTTGTACCCACTAAGACTTACATATCCTCTATGATCTTATAATGTGTGTAGCCCACATGACCTTCCTGGCCTGTATGGCCTTATTAGACTTCATTCACTTAATAGCCCCAATGATCTTTGTACCTTGCATGTCCTTCAACAACTCTGTAATCTAAAAAGCCTCTAACATCTGAAGAGCCTTGATAATAAGCATAACCTCTATGCCATTGTGCAGCCTCTAAGACTTGTGTAAGCTTTATGTTCTTTATGGCCTTAAAGACCTGAATAGACCTGTGTAAGATCTATAAGCTAAGATAACTAAGGCTTGTGTAGTCTTTATCATATAGATTATTTTTTCTGCATTTATTCTGTGACCTTCATAGACTTTATGGCCTACATAGCTTGCTCTTTAATGTGAGTATCCTCTATATTTATGATGCCTCCATGGCCTATGTAGGCTTTATGATCTGAGTAACTTCTATGACCCATGAAACTTCAATGACATGCATAGCTCCTATTGTGAAGCTTCTATCATCTGTGTAACCTCTATGATGTCCATAGCCACTATGGACAGTATAGGCTCTATGACTAAGTAATATCTATGACCTGCTTTTCTTGTATGACCTGGATAGCATCTGTGTCCAGTGTAATTCTATGACCTATGTTGCCTTTATGGTTTCAGTGGCCTAAATGACCTCTTTAGCCTCTATGATCTCAGTAGCTACTTTGACATGTGTAGATTCAATGACCAAGAAAATACCTTGGCCAGCATTTCCACTATTACCTGTGTAGCCTAAAGAATCTTAGTAACCCTGATCACCTTTGTTTTCTCTATTTTTGTGTAGCTTGGATGATCTGCATAGTTTCTGTGTCCTGAGTATCCTGTATAACTGTATATCCTTTATGTCTTGAGTGGTCTAACACAACTGAGTAAAACCTGTGATCTTCTCTCTCAAGGGACCACTTAACCTCAATTTCCTGAATGGCCTCTATGACTTGTGTAGCTTTTAGGATGTACGCATATCTGTGGCCTGAATACTACTTTCATACATTCTATAAACTGAATCTCCCAAATATTTTGCATATCTTCTGTGTCCTAAGTAGACTCTACTACCTGTGTAGCCTCTATTGCCCAAATAGACACTGTGACTTGTATATTCCATGAACTTTGTAGACTCTATGATCTGAGTAGCCCCTATGACCTGAATATATCTTATGGCCTGAGTATCATCATTAGAGGGCAGCATCTATGACCTGTATAGACTGTAAACTAAGTGGCCTCTGTCACAAGCATAAAGTTTCTAAGACTCTTTAAAGTCTCTAAAGCTTTGTAGGCTCTATGGCCTGTGTAGCCTTTATGGCCTATATGACTTGAGTAGCTTCTATGACATACAAAGTGTTTTCCGCCTGAGTAGCCCCTATGATCCAAGTAACCTCTTGGAACTGATTAGCCTTTATGAATAGCATAACTTCTATGACCTGCATAGCATATATGGCTTGCACAACCTCTATTTCTGGTATATATGTCAGGTCTCAGTAGCCTCTGTGGCCTGCCTAACATTTATGACCTGCATATCTTCCATGATTTGCATATACTCTATGACTTAAGTAGTCTATATAGCCTGAGTTGCTCCTATGAATTATGTAGCAGCTACGGCCTGAGAAGCCTCTTACGCCTGTGTACTCTCTATATGCTTAGTACATTGTGAAAACTGAGTAGCCCCTATGACCAGCATAATCACTATAACCTCATAATCCCCCAAATTTTTTTACCCTGTATGGCTGTGTAGTATCTATGACCAGTACAATATCTAGGGCCTGTATTTCTTCCATGTCCTGCATAGCCTTCATGGCCTGGGCAGATATATGACTTATATCACCTTGGGTTTGAATAGCCTCTATGTCCTGCATAGCATCCTTGAATTCTGGCATTTCTATGGTACAAGTAAGCTCTATGGCCTGAGTCACCTGTATGATCTAAGAACACTCTTTGGCCTTTGTGGCCTTTATGACCTGATTTGCCTCTATGAACTACATAAATTCTAACAACTGAGTAACAACTAATCCTGCTTAGCCTTTGTGACATAGTAGTCTCTGTATGATCAGGGTAGCCTGTAGTACCTGCAGTATCTTTATGGCTTGACTATCTTAATTGACCTGCATAATCTCTATGTTCTTAGTGACCTAAATGACCTTAGCAGCTCCTATCAACTTTATAGCCTCTATGACATTTGTACGCTTTATAGACTGTATACCCTCTACAGGCTGAGTAGCTTCTATGACCTTAATATTCTTTGGACCTGAATGGCCTCTATGGGCTATGCAAGGGGGAAACTTTATGACCAAAGTAAAATCTATTTACTGAGTGTCCTCTGTTTTCTGAGTAGCCTCTCTGACCTACGTAGCCTTTATCACCTGAGTATGACTACTATAGACTCTGTAACCTATCTAGCCTTTATGGCCTAAGTAGATGAAGTAACCTCTGTAGCCTCTGTGCCCTTATTAGCCTAAATGACCTTAGTAGCCACAATGACCTGCCAATCCTTTATGACTTGTGTTGCCCTATTCCTGCATAGTCTCTATGACCTGAATAGTCCTTATGGACTATGTAGCCTTTATAGCTTGAATAGCCTCTATAAACTGCATAGATTCTTTGACCTACAGACCCTCTATGACCTGAGTAGTTCCTATGACTTATTTTACTTATTTTATGTAGCATATTTTACCTGAGTAGCCCTGATTGTTTTTGTATCATCTATGTCATGAATAGACTCTTTGAACTAAGTAGCTTCCATGACTTTTGCAGTCTTTAAGGCCTGAGTAGACTTATAAATATTCTACATCATTTTAAGACTTCATAGATTACTCCATAACCTCAGAAGTTCTATGAGCTTTATAGCCTCTCTTGATTTATAGAGCCCCAATGGCCTATGTTGGCTCTTTAGTCTAAGTAGTTTCTATGACCAGGGTAATCTCATTGACAGACATAGCTTGTCTGATGGGTAAAGTCCTTATTGCCTGCATATTCTTCACAATCTGCATAGCCTCAATGGCCAAAGTAACCTCTATGACCTATATAACATCTATGAAATATGTGTCTTCCATGGCCTGCATAGGTCCTATGACCTGTGTAACTTCTATGATATGTATACCTCTAGGACCTGCTTAGCCTCTTTGTCTTCTGTGGTCTGTATGGCCTTAGAGCTAGGCCATAGCTTCTATGGCCTGAATAGACTACAGGATCTTGCCTGTATAATCTACTTAGCCTATATGCTCTGAGTAGTTTCTATTACCTGGGTGGCCTCCATGACCTATTTAACACCCACAACCTGCCTGTCTGCAATGACTTGCATAGCCTCTATGCCTGAGTAACCTGTAAAACATAAATAGTCCATAAGGCCTGCTTATAATCTATGGCCTTATTAGCCTTTATAGACTTCACAGCCTCTATGAACCTCATAGGCTTTGTGGTCTAAATAGTTAAATTACCTCAGTAGCCACTATGATCTTCAAAGGCTTTATGCTCTGAGTAACTTCAGTGAACTGTGTGGCCTCTATGACCTTAGTAATATAGTATAGTAATATAATATAGTGTATATATATATATATATGACCTGCATATTCTCTATAGCCTATGTTGCCTATTATGACCTTGGTATATGCTATGACCTCTGTATCCTATATAAACTGAGTAGTCTAATTGACCTATTTAGCTTCTATAGCCTTAGTAAACTAAATGACCTTAGTATATTTTATGACCTCAGTAGCCTCTGTTACCCACATAGGCTATGTGCTTGAGTAGCCTCTATGAACAGTGTAGCCTTTATGACCTATGTAGCCTTTATGGTTTGAGTAGCTTAAATGACCAGTAGTTTCTATGACCTTTGTAGCCCATATGACCTTAGCCCTTATTACCTGATGAGCCTCTATAAACTATACAAACTGTGGCATAGAAGCCTCTGTGTCTTCTATATTTTTATGAGCTTAGTAGACTATGACCTCTGTATCATTTTTGGCTTGGGTACTCTTTTTAATGTATGGAAGATCTTTATGGCTAGAAGAGCCTTTATGGCCTGTGTAGCTTCTATGATATAAATCACCTCTATTGTCTGTGTTCCTTCTGTTACCTGAATAGTCTCTATGACTACAGTATGACCTGCATAGAATCTAGCTTCTCTCTATGGCCTGCAAAGCCTCTATGACCTCTATAGTCCTTATAACCTGTGTAGCCTAAATGACATCAATAATCTCTGTGACAACAGAATCCACTATGATCTGTGTATTCTCTATAGCCTGAATCGCCACTATGAACTGCATAGACTCTATAAACTACATAGCCTCTATGGCCTGAGTATTCTCTTTGGCAGAATAGCCTGCATAGTCTCTATTATCTACATAACCTCTTTGGCCTTATTAGCCTTGAGAACCTACATAGCCTCTCTGGCTTAAGTAACCTTACATCCTAAGCACTCTCTATGACTATAGTAGCCTTTATAACCTTCATAGCTTCTGTGATTTCTAATGTCTCTGTGGCCAAAGTGGGCTCTATGCCCATGAACAGCCTATGTACCATCTTTGGACTATATTAACTCTATGACCTGAGTTGTCTCTATAAACTGTGTAACCTCTGTAAGCTGCTTCTCCTCTACCAACTGAGTAGCATCTATGACCTGCATATCCTCTGTGATATAGTAGCTTCTAACCAGCATCCCCTCTATGACCTGTGTAGTTATTATGGCCTGAACAACCTAAATGACCCATGTAGCACAATGACCTTAATAGTCCAACTGATTTTTGTAGCTATATGAGCTTTGTAGCACCTATGATCTTCATAGCCTCTATGACTTCTAGCCTCTAGGCCCATGTATCATCTTTGACTTGAGCACACCCTTTATGACCCAAGTAGCTACTTTGACCTTCATATGCTCTATGATATCTGCAGCCTTTGTGACCTAACTAGACTTTATGGCCTGAGTAACCTTTGTGATTTGAGTAGCTTCTCTAGCCTGCAATACCTCTATGACTTGAGTAGACTCTAGGATATGCATAGCCTATATGGCATTGATGATATTTAATTATCAATAATTAGTACTTTCAAAGGAATTATCCAGTTCTTATGTTTTCTTTGTTTCCTCTTTGCCTCATTCACATCCAAATTTTTCTTCCCTGCTATTACTCATCCCAATTTGTGGTATTGTGGAATCTTCAAATATGATTTCAAGTTTTTGAACTTACAACATCTCTTTATGGTTCCACCTAGCATCATAACAGTCAAACATTCAGGATTCCCTGTGTAATCTGGAATCTACTTTTCAAATCCCAGGTCCACATTGTCCCCAAGAATCATTACTTTCCTGCTCTAGGAGAAACACTTATGTAGTTTTTTGGCAAGAATGTATCAGCCGACAGAATTGGATAAAACTTTAGTGGGGGAAGAAAATCACTGAATATAGCTCTAGATTGCCAGCATCAAATATAACAGAAAAACAATTCAGGAAGAAGAAAATATCTAGAGGTCCAGGAAGAAGCAAGTGTCTGCAGCTGCATTGGTGATACTAGTCACAGAGCTTCCTGCATCTGCAAGGAATATTCCTGAAGTTTGGGATCTGTCAAAGTCGTGTGCAGAATATTCATGCAAAAAGAAAAAAAAGAAGAAAGAAAAGAAAAGAAAGAAAGAAAGGTAAAAAAAGAAAGAAAGAAAGAAAGAAAGAAAGAAAGAAAGAAAGAAAGAAAGAAAGAAAGAAAGAAAGAAAGAAAAGAAAGCCCTTTGAGATGAAGCAAGAATGCCAAACTAAGAATACATGAAAAGAGCTTAGGGTGAAATTTCAACCCAGGACACCAATACCAAGTACAAATACAAACATAAATGTCAATCCAAGGGACTAAATTTTTATACTTCGACTTTAAAACTTAGGAAACTATCATCTCATGTGTTGACTCAAAACCAAGCTCATTCATTCTCTTATATGCCACAGGATATAATGTTTCTGATACAAATTGAATTAATCCATCACTTTCCTTCTTAGTCAAATAGATTCTATAATTATACTACTTGTTGAATCCACTTTCTTCCCAGAGTTATATATTAGAAGACCTTAGCACAATCTAGCATAGAGAAATTGTTTGCCATGTATTCATTATAATTACTTTAAGTAATTGTTCTTTTTATTATTTCACTGGAGCAAAAATTATGCATCATTTTGACTCTAGGGACCTGAAACATTAAGCTCTGATCCACTTTTGTAACTTTAATTACTATACTCCTCTCACTTCACCTTTTTATTGTACAATTTTCTGTGCTACCAATTGTGCTGTGAGCCTTTCTTCAGTATGAAAGGTATCACATGACCATGATTAGTCAAAAAGATATTAGTTTTAACCCACATTAAGACCACAGCATGTTATTTTTGCTACTTCAGAAACAAAATGAATTCATTCTCCAATGAGCACACTCAGGCTTACCTTAAGAAACATGATGGCAGACACGTTAAAAGGAGAAAAGCAGTCCCAACATCCATTAGCTGGGTGCTACTCGTCTATGCTCAAATGTGTGGCAAGGAGTTAGCCCTTGGTGATCCCTACTGAATAATTTCACAGAACATAAACATCAGACAAGACCCTTTGTGCCAATAGTGAGTCAAATGAATACATCATCACTATATAATCACATGAGAACATAGTCAAAATCCTGAGTATTGTCCTAATCACAAAAAATGACCAAATATTCCCTACTTTGGCTATTACCAATGATTGCTGCTGCTTCTTAAAAATTCTTTACCAGGGCTGGGGTTGTGGCTCAGTGGCAGAGCACTTGCCTAGCATGTGTGAGACACTGGGTTTAATTCTTGGCACCATATATAAATAAATAAATGCTCATTGACAACTAAAAATATGTTTTAAAAAAATTCTTTACCAGTTGTAGCCTGTCTTTGTGATACTGCAAGTTACTAGTGACACGTTCTGCTTCCTCACATGTTGAAGTTTGAACAATAGAAAAGCACATCATGTTGGGTCTGTAGGAGACTCCCTGCTGAAGTTAAGTCTCCAGAGAACATTATGGAATTCCTTATGAATTCCCCTCCTCTCTGAAGGGTGCCAAGCTGAAGAGCATGAAATTCAAAGGTTTTTCTTGACCAATACCCACTGGACAGAGGGTCTTCTCTCTTTTTCTGAGTCACCCTGCAAATCAGCACCCACAACATCACCTATGAAACCCTTCTTAAGCCAAAGCTTAATAGCTCACACTGTCTTCCCTCTTCCCCTTCCTCTCAGCCCTCTTCCTCTTCTTTCTCTCTTCTACTCTCTATCTCTCTGCTTTTGGAATGCCAGATTCATGGGAATCTAATAGACCCCCAGAAGCCAAATTCAATGCAATCAGCTGGAGCTTGGACTCACAACTGTTTCCGAAGCAGCTGTATGGAGAAGTGAGCCCCTGTCCATTGTTCAGTGAGATTTTATAGGTTTTGAGGGGGATACTCTATGCATCACAACATCACACAACAAATTATTCCATACTATGGGAAAGTCAAAAAACAACTCTTAACATTGATTAGCACATTCACTGCTGGGAACAAGTTGGATATGGATGATTGGTTAGTACAAGAGGGGGATTCATTTGAACTAATGGTTTAATCCATGAGAGGTGTACATGCTAAACCACATGGTTTCTTAATGCGTTATCAACCACTGAGACTACTGTGGGGTCTTCTGTCATCCCAGATATTTTCCCCATCTCATGCCGACTGGTGGTTGCTAGGGGGTTGCTATAGGTAGCATAACTGAGTCAGGGACACCTGGCACCACAGATCTCTCCTGTTATTTGCAGACAAACAACTCAGCAGGACGAATATGTGCTTAGGATCATCCTGCACATTTTTCCAAGGACAAGGGTCATGCCTCCTCACTCTGGACAGGCCTTGAGGTAGAAGCTCTTTTCAAAAATGGAGTTGTTGTAGGAACAAAGGAGGCAAGACACTGAAGATAGCAGGTAACAAGTTTTATTTGGCTGTAGCCAGGTTCAGAGGGCACAGCTTTTGCTCTCATCCATTAATCCCCTGAACCCGAGTTCAGGGAGTTTCAAAGTTTTATACCCAGCATGTAAGGGGAGAGGCTCAGAAATTCACAATCTGAAGAAGTTCACATAAAAGCAGCTTTTCCTTTCACTGTTTTGAGCAAGTTAACTCTTCAAGGACAACACCTGAGAAGGGGAGAACTTCTTCTCCCCTTTCTTCTCTCCCCCTGCCAGCTGTTACCATGGAGCCCATTTGTAACTTGTTTTAAAAATGTAGACATCTCTGTGAAGCCCAGATCAAGGTCAGTGGCCTTGTTTGCACATTTCTTCAAAGTACTATACTGGATAAATTTGTGAAAAACTAGTAAGGGAGTGTCCAGCACCTGGAGTGCTGGTATCTTATCAGCCAGTGGCTAAGTAAAACAGGGAAACATGAATATAGGAAGTTTATCTACATTGAACTCTTTTGCAGAGACTCTTTTGCTGACAGTCCTAATGTTAGTCTGGGTGAAGATTTCTGGAGAGGCCCAGTTAAGATGTTTCAGTGGAGAAAGTGGGTGCTACTTCAGAGTCACATCAGTTTCTCACTATATTCCTCTGTTCTCTACTCTCCTCCTTTCCTCTCTCTGTTTTCTGCCTCTTCTTTTCTTTCCCTGTGGACAACCTCCCAATAAAATCTCACGGTTTAATCTCTGTCTTTTGTGAGTCACTTGCCTTTCACATCAAGGCAAGCATATAAAGAAGGGTTTATTTAAGAAGAAGTAACACAGATTTCTCCCTCAAGGGAGAAAGGGGCCATGACTGGTATCCTGGTATCCAAAGAAGTGAAGTGTTCTGCCATTTTTGTATGTCCTAGGTTTCCTTTGTTCTCCTGCCTTTTTTAATATTTATTTTTGAGTTGTAGCTCCACACAATACCTTTACTTTATTTATTTATTTTTATTTATTTTTATGTGGTGCTGAGGATCAAACCCAGACCCCTGCACATGATTTCCACAACCCCAACCCTATTCTCCTGCCTTTCCCCCCTTTTCTTTCTATTTCCTGCCTATGTGACTAGGCCCAACACTAGGCCTAGGAATGTTTGGTGGGATGGCTCAAAGGTGGGAAACAGGTGGGCTAAAGGGGGAAGGGCAGTATGGAGTAGCTAAGGACACACTAACAACCTTATAGCTCCCTGTAGGAAGGAGCAATTCCTGGGACAGGTTACCTTGGCAACAGGATGGAACAGGGATAGATTCTTGATAAGGGTGGAAGAAGGGCTCTGAAGGAATTAACATTTCAGTCCCTCAGGGGACAGTGTCCAACTTCCCAGACTCACTCAAAATTAGTCTCCATGGTTTGACCTAACTCAATTTACCTATTTATACTGGCTGCCTGTCAAATTCTGGCTTCACTTGGCCTAGTCTTTCATGCTTCCAGAATCCATTTCATTTTTACAGAAACCAAATTTTTCAATCTTCTCTAAACCAATCTGAGAATGCATTCTCTTTTTTTTTTTTCTTGCAGTGATGGGGTTGAACTCAGGTCCTCACCCATGTAAGTGCTCTTCCAATATGTTTGTTTCCCTGGCTCAAGATATTAATTATAGAGTTACCCACAAATCCTCATAGCAGCCAATGCAGAGAAAATGGCCAAATCCAATTTTGATTACAAAAGCAGGACACTTATATTGAGAAAATGATATTGAGCCAATTCATCAAAGAAGGGCTGAAACAGGAACTAAGATCTTAAAGCTACAGTCAAGACCTCAGGACTTCTAAGCTGGGTTTGGCTCTACACTTGGAGCTGACTCAAGGAAGGTCTTAGATTCATACTTAAAAATCACAAAGTGGAGAGGCAATGGAGGAGAGAACAGTGGTAGTCAGTGTCCAGCTCCATAGGTGATCAGTAGACATCAGCTTAGGATTCTTCTCCATTGTCACCATGCCAACTGCTCTGCTCTTCAAAATACTGTGCGCAGTGCTGAAGGTCTAGGCATTTTGCCAGATGCTGGCATTGTGGAGGTGAAGGATATCACTGCCTTTTAGTCAGATCAGGGAGGCAGGTGTGGAGACAAACTATGAAATCAGAAATGACACCTGACCTATGATGTGCCCACTCCAAAAAGTGAGCGGCAAATATAACCACCTGGAATCCATCAGCTTTAGTTAGTATTTCTATTCTTTTTGTAAAAAAAATTAATTAGGAATATTATATGGGTTTAAGCAGATACAAATATAAATATTAGTTTTATGATTATTTCATATCAATAAGTGAAATAATATTGGGATTTGTAATTTTCATTTAGAGATAAAATTGTTAACATCTCTACCTTATACCCAATAGTAATATAAGCCACAAATAAGGACCTAAATATAAAAATTTAAATTTCACTACAAGAAAACACAGAATGTCTATGACATTGCAACACATAGAATTTCTTTTTTCTTTCTTTCTTTCTTTTTTTATACTGGAGAGTGAATCCAGGGACACTCAACCACTGAGCCACATCCCCTGCAATTTTTTGTATTTTATTTAGAGATAGGGTCTCACTAAGTTGAATAGGGCCTTGCTAAATTGCTGAGGCTAGCTTTGAAATCTCTATATTCATGTCTCAGCCTCCTGAGCTGCTGGGATTACAGGCGTACACCACCATGCCTAGCCAGATAAAATGTCTTAAACAAATTTTGGAAATTAGATATTATGTTTTAACAAATATTTTAAGTCAAAAAAGAGGAAATAAGCTTGGCACAGTAGTGCATGCCTATAATCCCAGCAGCTCAGGAGGCTGAGGCAGGAGCCCATGAGCTCAAAGCCAACCTCAAAAAATGAGGTGCTAAGCAATTCAGTGAGAATCTTGTGTCTAAATAAATTACAAAATATTGCTAGGATGTGGTTCAGTGGTGGAATGCCCCTAAGTTCAATCCCTAGCATCAAAAATAAATAAATAAGAAATGAAAACAATAACCTAGACACCAGATTTCTTACTCTGGGAAACCAGCCAAATCTCTTGCAACTTAACATTACCCATGAGGGTGCCATTGTAGTGGCCCTGGATAGGCACAAGGAGATCAAGTGGGCAAATTCGTAAACAGAAAGAGAGAGAAAGGACAGCCTGAGGCACAGGGCAATTTCTCAGGTCTTACTAAGCTCTGAGTTTTAGCCCAAAGCCAACACAGTCCTCCTCCTTCCCGATCAGGTCGTTCTAGTTCCTTATTTCTCTTTCCTCTCTCCCTAGCACCTCTTTGACAGCCATATTCTTTGAAATTCCAATATACACTTCTGATACTCACCACTCCAGATAGGGATGTATCAAGATTTTGTGGAGGAAGACGCTCATGTAATTAGAGGAAGGTTAGAGAAATCTATTTAAGGAAAACTGAAAAACATTAAGTATGCAAGTTACAAGAACACATGGCTAGGGGCTTTCTGAGAATCCTGATAAGACAACTAACTAACTATTAGACTAATTAGTTTTATAGGAAACTTTCCTCCTACTGCATTCTCTAATTGTTGAACTACCTGAATGTTCACTTCCCATCCATGGTCAGAACCCTTCACGCTTGCATTGGGGGGATAAAGGAAATGATGGAGAGGAAGGAGACAACTACTTTAAAGTCCCTCAAAACTTTGTTTCAGTTGGAAACTGTCATGGGACTGAGCAACAATAACCCCACTTAGAAAATCCACATTCTTGGTGAGCTTTTCACCTGCTTCACACAGCCTCTGACCTCCCGGTGCTTTGACGTTAGATGTCCACTAGGTGGCATCAGAAGGTCGTACATCCCGGACTCCTTTTGGAGGGAAAGCACTAAGCATGCCTAAAAGAGTCCTTTCTCTTTTCCTTTAGCTACTGAAGGGCGCTGCTGAAGTCTCCTTGGGCCCCTGTAGAAAGAAAAACCCGTTGCACCAGGCATCAGAGTGGTCGACAGGTAAACCGAGGCAAAGGAAACTGGAGAACACAGCTTAAAGAGCTGCTCTTAGGAAGGAGGCAGGTAAAGGGGCAAAGCCTGTGCTGCTGCCCAGGCTTACACCTAAGACCCAGGGCCCTGAGCTTTCAGCACAGGCGCACACTCTGAGCACAGTCCTTTCTTCTCCTGGGGCCCTGTATCCAAAAGGCAAAGGCGGGTTTAATCTTCTCTGGGATGGTACACCTGTCGCTGTGGTCTGGCTCCCCACTCACCAGAGGCCTTCTGCTCCTTTACTAGGGCCACCCACCTATAATCTAACACCACCTGTACTGCTAGCCATATGTCCAGGAGGAGCCTCTCCCACCTGGTCACAGTAAGTAGGCCAGAAGGAGTGAACTCCATCAGGTTCGCAGACACCAATGCAGTCTTTCAGCTGAACCCACCTGGAATGCATGGAATCTGTGGAAGCCTTTGTATCCACCTGTTGGAAACCAGCAGAGAGAAGGTATCATCTGAAAAACAAGGTGACAGCATCATCACCATTGGGGGCAAGAAGCAGATGCCAGGGTGCTTCTCTCCAGCATATGCAGGCATAAGGCAAAGCTGGAGTCCCTGGTATATGAGCCAGTGATAAATCTATATGATAACACATCCCTTTAGTAAGTGTTGGATTCGGGCTGCTGTGCTAGCATTCAGTTTTTCACTGAATCATAACTGAATGTGGGAACTTCCTTGCATATGCTGTCATTTAATCCTCACTGGAAAAAAATTTGTAATCCTAGTGTATCAAATGAGAAAATGTTCTCACAGTAGTTAAAACTTACCCAAAATATTACAACTCTCACCCTGACCAATGACTTAAGTTTTGAACTTTCTGGGGCTTCGGAGTTGTTTGTTGTTCCTCTTCAGCTCCCCAAATTAATCTGATGCTAGGAAGGGCCGAGAACACTGCTCCAGGAAAATGTAGTGAGTTCTGAGTCTCTTTACTTTCATTATGTTTCCCAACTTTCTATTTTTCTACCATTGTTTTCTGTGTTTCTTTTCCTAGAAGCTCCTACAACTCTCCTACAAGATTAGATTCTCTTCCTATGTTCTCAAACCATCTAGGTCAGAGACAAGCCTGGAGCCAATACTGCAGCAGTCCCTGACTGCCTCCCCATTCCAGCCCCACACACCTTAAATAGGCTTAATTAAGTTCCCCCCACTCCAGCACACACACACTGTTAGGATTGCCAAGGACTGGGAAAATGGTGCTGATCTCAGCTCCCAACTTGCTCTTGCATCTCAGCTCACTCTCCTCTTTTCTCTTTAATAAAGAATAAAAAGCTGCTGCAGCTGAGTTCCATAACTAGGACCCAGCCCTAATGATCTCATTTAACTCCAGTGCCTCACTTCATTCCCAGCTTCCTCCCATACTTTGATTTTTGTGATAGAAATGAGATAATGAATGGGGAGCCAGGTAGTGTAATATATAACAAGAGCCTGTGGATATAACATCATCCTCTGATGCCAATGCAGCCACCAAAAAAAAAAGCACTTGGAAAGGGGATCCTTATCCCTTATAGGAAGTAAAAATTTCACGAAATGGTGATAGGTGAGAGAGTAAGCAGCCTGAGGGCAGAACTCTATGTGTGGAGTGTTCCACTTTTTCTTAGTAATTATCAAAGTGCTGTTAAATGATTTGTTAGTGTGTATGAATGGTGGAATACAGACAATCCTGATGAGAGAGCTAAGTGTCTAATCTTGCCCCTCAGCTATTTGAAAAGCCCTTGGTAGACAATCCATGCTGAGCATTTTGGTTTTGGATTATTTATGCCACAAACTTGAAGATATTAATAAAGATGTGAGTTAGAGAAATTCCTTAGTCTGAAGTAAAAATAACAGATGTGAATTATGTAAAAGAAATTCATATAGATGGGCACAGTGGCACACAGGCCTGTAATCCCAGCTGCTGGAAAGAGTGAAGCAGGAGGATGGCCAGTTTTAGGTCAGCCTGGGAAACATAGGCCTTGTCTCAATATTAAAAGGGAGAGGGGACAAGATGTGTAGCTCGGTGGTAGAGCATCACATTTCCCATTAGGACAAGTACCAAAACAAACAAACAAACAACAACCTGACACTCATTTATATTATTTTTTTTTTTATTTTCACAAAAGGATCTATCTGCCTCCAGTTGGCTGTTTCCTAGAGGCTGGAAGAAGCCTGCCCTTAGGTCACAGGCAGACACTGGGCAGCACAGTGGCAGGAGGTGGTCCTAAGGGCTCTGCCCAAGCCACATAGTTGTGGTGGTGCCAGGTTCAGCTTCACACCCAGCTCTCTTGATCCCCAATTATAAGACTCTTGCTTCTACTTTGCTTTATCCCTATCCTTGCCAAAGAGATGTCTGTGTTGAGGGAAATTAGCCTCTGGATTTCAGAGTGCCCAGAATTGAAATTATGGCTTCTTGAGTCTCTCTTTGTCTTTGCTGGAAATTTCTTATTTTCTGTTAGGTAAAAGCTCTGTGAGAGGGCTTGCTTCAGTTTTACAGCTGCTAACACTTAAAAAAACAAAATCATTCTGTTGAATGTATGATTTCTTTAATGCCTTCCACCCCTGAGGGCTGGTGCCTAGTCCTACCTCACTTATTGCATGTTGGTGTCTATCTCCTGCTTTTTGGGAAGGAAAGTATGGGCCACTCTCACTTTACGGGGGTGTCCAGCTGAGACAAATTGGGTGTATTGCCATGAAACTTACCCAGAGATGGTGTCACACCCCATTCTGTTGCCAGACCCTGCAGGGGTCTAAGGATCGGCCTGTCCAACCATGTACATTTTGGGTTGGTGATAGGAAAAATGGCCTTCAGAAAAATGATCATGTATAAAATCCAATATGATGGTCCCTGATAAGAAGAGGAAACATGGACACATGGGCCTGTGTCCTCACAACCTAGGGAGAAGGCAGCCCATCTCAAGCTGAGTAGAGGCCTCAGGTCCCTTTACCTCAGACTTTCACCCTTCATTTCTGCAAAAAAAAAAAAAAAAAAAAATCTCCTTCATGTTTAACCCTGTCAATCTGATTATTTGTTAAGCTTCTGTGGTTTAATAAACCCCGCTGGTGGCACTTTGTTATGGCAACTAGAGCTGGGACACTTCCCCAGCTAGATGCTTTCTAAGGCCCTATCATATGATATCCTGTGATTTTTTTTGTGTGTTTGTGTCCTCTCAGTTAATTATTAAAAATAATTTCTGGAACTTAAGGAACTCTTAAAGGGTTGGCTGGGGCTGAAGTTGGGAGTCCACCTCCCCAAGGCTCAGGGCCTGGGAAGAATAGGGAAGTAGGTGCTTTTCCAGATGTGGTGTTGGGTTTGCCCCTTCATCTCAAAGCTGTCCTGATGAGCTGGCTCTGCAAGTTAAAAAGAAATGCTCTACATCCTAAAGCAGGCAGAGTGGAAATGCTGCCAGGTCACCCAGGCAGACCCTGCTTCCCACCCATGGATAAAGGGTCAGACCAGCCTCTGTGATTCTGTATTACCAGCCAGCTTCACTGTGTAGGTGTTTCTTCAAGTCCACTCAGCAGCACGCTGGGGGCATAGTGGGCCCTGTGCTGGCCATGTGCTGGCCATGAGTTTGCATAGAGGTCAGCCCCACCATCTTTCTCCATATCCCACCCAGTGCATTTGTTGTCAGTATCCTTGCAATTGCAAATCATAGAAAATCAAACTAGCATGTCCAGTGAGAAAGGGGTATATCAATTCTCATAACTAGTGAATTAATAACTAGCTGACTCCTATAACTAGAAAGTCTGGAAGGGTGCAACTGGTTGAAGACTTGATTGGATTCAAGGGTCCAAAGGACACCATCAACAACACATTTATTTATCCTCATCTCCTCCTCACCTGCTTTCCCCTTCTATGATTTTATCCTCCAGTAGACTTCCCCTGTCTTATGGCAAAGGGGCTACCAAATCAGCTCAATGAGATGATTTGGTGTAAACAGTTTGGCTCTGCTTGGATCATGTGCCAACTTATGAACATTAGTAATATTTGTAATATTTAGAAATAATTATACTATTATCAAAATTTCAGGGAGTGTACACTGGCTGGGCCAGAGTCCAGAGTTGCCATAAGCCTTATAGAAGGAAGGAAGGGGATAACCATATGGAATGGACTCCCACATTCAAGGAAGGATTTCTGTTGAGACAGACAAAATAAACAAATGAATAAATTAAAAAAATTGTAGTGGTAAGGAAGTCTTTGGTCCAATGAAACCTCATGCCGCTTGTCTTTTTAGTGTTAAGTTTTTTGAGTTCCTTACATATCCTGGAGATTATTGCTCTATCTGACATGTGTGTGGTAAAAATTGGCTCCCAAATTGTAGGTTCCCTCTTCACCTCATTGATGTTTCTTTTGCTGAGAAGAAGCTTTTTAGTTTGAGACCCTCCCATTTATCATTCCTTGAATTTCTTTCTTTCACTTTAGGAGTCTTGTTAAGAAAGCCGAGGCCTAATTGGCATGATGGAGATTTGGGCCAAGTTTTTCTCTATTAGGTGCAGTGGCTCTGGTGTAATTCCTAGGTCCTTGATCCACTTTGAATTGAGTACTGTGCATGGTGAGAAAGAGGGGTTTATTTTCATTTTGTTGCATATGGATATCCAGTTCACTCAGCACCATTTGTTGAATAGGCAATCCTTTCTCCAAAGTATGTTTTTGGCACCTTTGTCTACTATGAGATTACTGTATTTATGTGGGTTTGTCTGTTTCTTCTGTTCTGTACCATTGGTCTACATGTCTATTTTGGTGCCAATAACATGCCATTTTTGTTCTTGTAGCTTTGTTGTATAGTTGAAGGTCTGGTATTGTGATACCTCCTGCTTCACTCTTGTTGCTAAGGATTGCTTTTGCTATTCTGAGTCTCTTATTTATCCAAATGAATTTCATTATTGTGTTTTCTATTACTAAAATAAATGATGATGGAATTTTAATTGGATTTGCTTTGAATCTCTGTAGCACTTTAAGTAGTATCATCATTTTGACATTATTCATTTTGCCTATCCAAGAGCATGGGAGATCTGTCCATCTTCTAAAGTCTTATTCAATTTCTTTCTTTAGTGTTTCATAGTTTTTATTTTAGAGGTCTTTCATCTCTCTTATAAAGTTGATTCCCAAGTATTTTATTTTATTTAAGGCTATTGTGAATGGGGGAGTTTTACTAATTCTCTTTCAGGGGATTCATCATTGAGATGTAGAAATAAATTTGATTTTGATACATTCAAGCAACAAATATTGAAGAAATGTTCAACATCTGTTGTAATTAGATAAATGCAAATCAAACATACTCTAAGATTTCATCACATGCCAGTCAGAATGGTAGTTATCAAGAATACAGACAATGTTGGTTAGGATATGGGAGGAAAGGCACACTCATTCATTACAGATGGGACTTCAATTTGGTGCAACCAATCTGGAAAGCAGTATGGAGAATTTTTAGAAAACTTGGAATAAAGCCACCCTTTGACACAGCTATTTCATTGCTTGGTCTATAGCCAAACGACTTAAAAGTAGCATACTACAGGGACACAGCTACATCAATATTTATAGCAACTCAATTCACAATAACTAAACTGTGGAAACAGTCTGGATGTCCTTCATCATTAAAAGAGAATAAAATTATTCTCAGCATTAAAAGAGAATAAAATTATGACATGTGCAGATAAATGGATGGAATTAGAGAATATTATGCTAAGTGAAGTAAGCCCATCCCCCAACACCAAAGGTCGAATGTTCTCTCTCTTATAATTGGACACTGATCCATAATGAGGATGGGGGGCATAGGATAATTGGAGGCACTTTAGTGGGGCAAAGTGGAGGCAGAGGTGGGGATGGGGCATATTTTCAAAAATGATGGTGCAATGAGATGGAAATCATTACCATAAGGAGATGTATGACTGCACATATGGTGCGATGCTATATCGTGTACAACCATAGAAATGTAAAGTTGTGCTACAATTGTGCATGATTAATTAAAATGCATTCTGCTGTCTTATATACCTAATTAAAAAGAAAACAAAGTCTTGCATGATGTGCCCCAAAGCTCAATAAAACTGGTTAGTATGATTCTAGTACCACTTCTGACCTTCTTTCATGACCCAATGCATATGATTTCTCCTTCCTGTGCTATAACAGAAATCAACATAAAAATTGATGGTAGACTATGGCCTAAACATTACTGCATCTAAGTAGAAACCCAACTGGCCAACAGAAATTTGAAAAAGAGGCTCAACATTCCTAATCATTTCAGAAATGAGAATTAAACCCAAAATGAGACACCATCGCATACCTATTAGAATGTATATTATTAAGTGGACAAAAGAAGCAGGCTTGGTGGCACATGCCTTTAATCCCAGTAACTCAGGAGGCTGAGGCAAAAGGATTACAAATTCAAGGTAAACCTCAGCAACTTAGTGAGACCTGGTCTCGGAATAAAAAAATAAAAAGGGTTACAGATGTATCACAGGGATAAAGTACCCCTGGGTTCAACTCCCAGTAAATATAGAAGAAAAAGAAAGAAAGACAAAAGAATATTGAGGTCTGGTCAGGATGTGGAGAAATTGGAATTCGTGTACAATGTTTGAGGGAATGTAAATTAACACAACCATTATGAAAATCAGTATGGGAAGTTTCCTTAAAAATTACAAATAGAGCTCAGATGTTAGAGTGCTTGCCTTGCATGCACAAGGCCCTGGGTTTGATCCCTAGCACAAAAACAAAACAAAACAAAAAACAAAAAATAAAACAAAACAAAACAAAAAAAAAACCCAACTACCCTATGGTGCAGCAATCTCTCTACTTGGTATATATCCAAAGAAATGGCATCAGTGTTTTAAAAGACATCTGTACCCCATGTTCATTTCAACACTATTCTCATAACCAAGATATGGAAAAAGCTGTCTTGGATGAATGGACACCAAAAATATGGTTTAGAAACATAAGGGAAAACTACTCAGTCTTTAAACAAATAAGGAACTCCTGTCATTTGTGTTAAATGAATGAGCCCAAATAACATTTTACTAGGTGATATAAGGCAAGCACAGGGAAAATATCCCATGAACTCAGCTACATGTGGGATCTAGAAAAGTTGAACTCATAGAACTTTAAAAAAAAAAAAAAGCATACTACAGGGTCACAGCAACATCAATGTTTACAACAGCACAATTCACAATAACTAAACTGTGGAACCAACTTAGATGCTCTTCAGAAAAGAATGGATAAAAAAATATGGCAAATATACCCAATTGAATATTACTCAGCAATAAAAGCGATTAAAATTATGGCATTTGCAGATAAATGTTTGGAATTGGAGAAGATAATGCTAAGAGAAGTGAGCCAATCCCCCCCCCAAAAAAAATGGTGAATGTTTCTCTGATATAAGGAGGCTGACTCATAGTTGCATAGGGAGGGGGAGCATAGGAGAAAGAGACAAACTTTAGATAAAGCAGAGGGGTGGGACAGGAAGGGAGTGGGCAGAAGGTTAGCAATGATCCTGGAATGTGGTGGACATCATTATCTAATGTGTATATATGAAGTCATGATTTGGTGTGAACATAGTATATATAGAACCAGAGGTATGAAAAATTGTGCTCTATATGTGTAATATGAATTATAATGCATTTTGCTATAATTTATTTTTAAAAAATAAAAAATAAAGAAAAAAATAGAGATCAGAATAATGACTGCCAGGTCCCAGGAGTGGCTGGCCTTGGACTGGGGAGATGCTGGTCACAGGAGATAAAATTATACTTAGATGGGAAGGAAACGATTAAGGGATCTACTGTGCAATATAATGAATAACGTTAATAACAACATACAAAAGAATGACTACAGTTGGCAATGTTATATACACTTGAAAATGACTCAGAGACTCAATTATAAGGGTTCTCATAACAAATAATTATATGAAAGAATGTATCTGTTCAATAGCTTGTCTCAGCCATTCTTCAGTGAATATGTTTCAAGATATGGTGTATGCCATAATCATTTACAAGTTATCATCATCATCATCATCATAATCATCATCATCATCATCAGAGATTAATCCCAGGGTTGCTTAACCATTGAGTCACATCCCCAACATATTTTATGTTTTATTTTCAGACAGAATTGTGTTATAAAGTCCACCCTGTTAATGAGGGAAACTGGGAAGTTATTTAGTTGTGTAGATTGCTACCTCCTTCCCCAAACTGGAACTCTGTTAAAAGAAAGAGAAAGAAACAGAGATAGGATGAGCAGTGAGCACTGGGCCTGAGAGTGAATAACCATCACCAAACTTCTCCCCATGCCATCTCCCCAGGAACCATTGCTCTATTTCTATGATTTTCTGAATATGACTTGGTTTCAATGCCAAATCAGAGCATTATTACCATTAAATAATTTTTTAGAAAGTCTTTATGGGAGTATAATTGACATACCATAAACTGCACTTAAAGTATATGTCCTCATATATCTGAAACCATTATCACAAACATGGTAATGAAACGGTCCAGTCCAAAAGTTTCCTCCTGCCTCTTTACAACCCCTCCTGCTAACACATCCCCTCCTCCATTCCTGTATACAGGCAGCCAGGGATCTGCTTTTTGTCAGTACAGATCAGTTTGCATTTTCTCGTATAAATGTAATTGTAAATATATGCCTTTCACCTCCTCTAGCTTCTTTCACTCAGCAATTATTTTGAGATTTATCATTATTGTTTGTATCAAAACACTAATTTCTTTTCTTTAAAAAATAGAAAACAGGGCTGAGTTGTGGCTCAGCAGTGGAGCACTTACCTACTACGTGTGAGGCTCTGGGTTCAATCCTCAGCACCACATAAAAATAAATAAGTAAAATAAATGTATTGTGTCCAACTAAACTGAAAAAGTAAATATTAAAAAAAGGAAACAGCCCTTATTGAAATATTATTTACCTTCCATAAAATTCATCCAATTTAAGTGAATGATCCAATGGTTTTCAGTATATGTACAGAGCTATGCATACATCACTAATGTTCTAATTTTAGAACATTTCCATCATTTGCAAAGACAACTGATACCTGTTTGAAATCATACATTTCCATCCTGATCCCCAGGCAACCACTTCTGTACTGTCTGTACAGGTTTGCCTATTTTTAACTTTTAATATAGTTGAATGATACAAAATGTGTATGTACATAAAATATATAATACATATAACACAATACATTCAACACAATATAAAACATATTTCATGTAGTTGAATGGTATACAATACAATATTTCTTGAATGCTTCATTTTTTTGGTGACTGAACAGTATTCCATTATGTGGGTATACCAAATTTATCCATTGATATAAATTTTGGTTACTTTCACACTTGGGCTATTATAAATAAGGCCACTCTAGATATTTAAATACAAATTTTTGTGTAGACATATTGTTCATTTCTCTCAGATATATACCTGGGAATAAAATTGCTGGGCCACAGTGTAACTCCTTGCTTGATGTTCCAAGAAACAGCCAAACTATTTTTCAAAGTATCAGAACCATTTTGTATTCCCTCCAGCAAAGTGTAGCACTCCAATTTCTCTGTCTTCTTGTTAGCACGTGCTGTTGTCTGTCTTTTCTATTATAGCCATCCCAGTGAGTCTGTAGTTGTATCTCCTCATACTACTCTTTTAAATGTGTATTTTCTTAATGATCAATAATGAGTATCTTTTTGCTTATAGGCCATTCAAATATCTTTAAAGAAATGTCTCTTTAAATCTTTAGTTTCTTCTAAATTGGGCTATTTTGTTTTCCTATGATTGAGTTGTAAGAGAAACTGTGATAATAAGCATTTAGTGTTTTAAGCTACTAAGGATCAGGGAATTTATTACTGAAACTAATTATTTTTATTAATGAACTTACTATATTTATAGATGTGGATAACAAATACATACACATATAGAGGGTGAAGGGTAGTTGGCAGCAGGGACCTGGCTCAGGGATGTGCCCTACCTTTATTCTCCAGATAAGACTCTGCAGGAAACCCCATGAGACTCCTCTTCTGGGCTCTCATCCAGTTCAGTGGTCCCTTACTCCAGCAGCAAATAGTGAGAAGAGTAAAATGACTGTTTTCCTGAGAGGTCTGCAAGGGAGGCTTGGAGGGATGAAGGGAGCTGTGTCCTGTATCACCCTCTGTGGGAACCAGAGGGGCTGAGCCTCCAGGGTTAAATAGCCTCAGTGTCCCAGATATTGCAGGGGTTGTCAGGGACCACATAGCTCCCTGCTGGGAGGCTTTGGTGGTGATCCTGGACTGGCTCTGAGGCCTGGCTTAGCCTGGAACCCCCACAGCCCAGGTGGGCAGGATGGGAACTGAGAGGCCTGCAGGCAGCTGGCACCTTGAGCTGAGGTGATCACCTGGAGCTGGGGCTGCTGTCCCACTCTTCTGCTGGGCCCTACAGGGAAGAGGGAGAGGTGGGGCTGCAGGTCAGGACACAAGAGGGTCTCAGACACTTAACTGAACCATGTAAGGGGTCATCTAGGCCACCCTGCCCCCACTCCAAGGTTTGCCTTAGCCTGGAGAAAGAAAGGATACTCTGAGCTCCATAAAGACCCAGATCCAACTTCCCAGTGTCAGTGCTGCCTGTGACAGGGGAGAGAAAGAAAAAGACCAATGTTGGATAGTAATGGAGGAACTGGGTTCCCTCAGCTCCTAGTGCCTCAGGTGAGGATAAGGACAACTGGGGCACCCACAAGAACCTCAGTTTTTGTAGAACTGAATTTTCCTTCTCCCTAAAGGGAGATGCAAAACTTTACACCATAACACAGTGTATACTTATAAGTACATTTATGAAATTAAACCAACAGCTTCCTGGATGATATTTACCCTTAGTGTGATGGCCTCATCTGTCCTTCCCACCCCATCCCCATGTGTTCTGCTCTACTCTAGAGGCAAAGCAGGTGAACTCTGTGGGCATGTGTGAGGGGTCACCAGAGTTCTTCCAGGGTGAGTCCCAAACTGCAGCTGCTCTGGGTGTCTTCTCCTATGGCCCTGGGCTCTGGGCAGCAGAGACAATGCCCTATTCACTCTCTATCCTGATGGCTCCTGGAAGAAACTTGGAATTCTTAGAATCTGCAAACCTTGGAGAAGATCCTGGGGGCAAAGTCTGGTTTATGGGGAGGAAAGTTTGGCTCACAAGCATCCAGCCAGCTGTGGTAATTGACCTGTGGGGACTTCTCAGTGCACAAATTGGGGTTAGGGGCTGTGGGTCCTGGCCCCTAGACTATGTTCCTTCCTTATTTTGACCCTTCCAGTCTCAGCTCCCAGGGCTGCCTTTTGCTCTAGTTTAAATCACTTGTACATTTAATTCATTCCTGGTTCATGGCCCTGGGCCCTGCAGACCTGAGTTTTTGGTATTAAGTCTTAGATTCTAAAGAGCTAGCACAGAGACACAACAGAGAATCTCAGACTCAGGGTCTGGCCAGTCATGGGCATGAGTGTGAATGAACAGAGAAGAGGCCCACTTCCCACTCCCCATTGCCCACTGGTGGAATAAGGGGCTTTGGTGCCAGCCATACCTGAGTGTGTTTCTGCCTTTGCCATCACAAGCTGTGATTTGGGGTATGCTCCTTTGACACTATATACACTTTCCTTATTTCTTTTTTTTTTAGTTGTAGATAGACACAATATCTTTATTTATTTATCTTTATGTGGAACTTAGGATCAAACTGAGGGCCTCACATGTGCTAGGCAAGTGCTCTACTACTGAGCCAAAATCCCAGTCCATGTTTTCTTATTTCTAAAATGGGGTTGACACTGCCTATTTTGTAGGGTTAGTGTGAGGAATAGGAAAAAATATATCTAATGTACAATTCTTTTGAATAGATGTGAACTATAAAATGGCACATGCTATGATTATTGTTAAAAGTAATCACAATGATTCTAACTGGTGGGTCTCAAAACAACTCTGGATAACTCTCTGTGATAGCTTTGGAGGGTATCTGGTTGCCATTTTTTGCATCATCTCAAGCAAAAAGAAAACTTTCATAAAAACTTCGGGGAGGAAGCAGATTATGTTTGTGAACAGGTTAAAAGGAGAGGAAAAACACACATGAAACCAAGCAGAGGACACAAGCCCATGCCAAGCATTTCCTTTGGTTACAAGTGATAGCTGCATTCTTGGAAAATAAACAGAAAGACTCTGGTTCCAGCCAAAGCCCCCTGGTATGCTGGGAGGATATAATCCTGGCCTCTGAGCCACTCCCAGTCTATGCACCAGAATAAATACAGTATGTTGGGACAAAAGGATAAGAGGAATGGGAAAAGTGGGGGGAAAATTCATGTGAGTGATGGGAAGCCCTGTTCTTCCCCTCAGAGGCAATCACAGAAAATAATTTAGGAAATCATTTGGTGGGGGGGCTCAGCATTTAAAACCTAGTAGTCATTTTTGTTTAAAAAATTGAATATGTGAAAATTTTCAGAATAAAAATGGAGTCTTTTTGTCAAGCCCTAACAATAAGAATATAACCATGCCAGGCAGTTATAAAGAAGGGGTCTCATACATGTGTGATGGTCACAAGAACTATTATTCAGAAAAGACTGTGCCAGAACCCAAACCTCACACAAAGGCCACCACAACCTTACACAGAAAATTGTGTAAACTCTGTTTATCTTGGACTGACACCACCGTTTCATTGATCCTTGCCTCTAAATATTATTGTTTCAAAATATCTTATTTATTAAAAAGAAAAAAAACTTCCTCTTGCCTCAATCTCTTTGAATACACCCATAGTTTCCCCTGGAATAGGTCTGCTTTTCTTCAGTAAACTTTATTAATCTTTAGAGAATCTCTGATTGTTATTTAGGTTCACAAGTGAAATACCTTCGTAAGCAAACATAACATAGGATTTCAGTTATCTGGATCAGAAAACACATATTTGGTGAATTACAGATTTTGAAAACAAAATTATGACATGTTTGCCAATTTTACTCTAAATTTGGCATTTCTCTTCATGTTCACTAGATGGTGGAATAAGACCACAGCAGGTTCCCCAGTTCAGTGTCAGCTCTTCTCAAACAGGTTTAAAATGAAAAAATTTGGTTCCATCCAAGATTTTTCTTATCCTTCCAGAAAGAAAGGTCAAGAATTTATGCACAATTTTCCAAGGACCCTCTATAACACACAGAGGTTTTCCATTTCCCTGTCTGAAGGTCTGAACCTAAAGCATTTCTTATTTTGGAGAAAGGAACATTATGAGAGAAAATTGACACTAAGCCAGGTGCTATTCTGTGAACTTCATTTATTTATTCTGCACAGGGGACTCTAAAGTGTCACTTCTGTTTTGATTAAAAAGTGCCATCATTTTGTTGCCTGGACATTCTCTAGGCATATGTATTTCAGATGTAACTACCAGGCTCAAATGAAGGATCAGCCTGGGAGAGTAAATCTAGTGACACTAGAAAGAGACCTCTTTGGAGGTGCTCAACTTTTCATTCCTGGCAGTGAGAATTAATGTGATAGAGTTCTATACTTCTTGAGCCAACAGGCAGATAACTTCTGGATAATTGACTTAACACACAGCCTGATCCAGAAACAAAGAGCCAGAGCTGTGGGAGCCAGTGATCACAAAAGCCATTGGCCAAGGCCTCCTTTCTTCCAATCTGGTGATCTGGCTTCCAAGTAACACAGCAGCAGGAGGGACACTGAATCAGCATCTGCCAGGTTCCTCACCTGGATGTAAGTCTCACTGACTCCTAACAGACATGCTTTGATGTAGGGTGCACAAGGCAATTGCACTGAGTCACTGAGGTTATTTATTCAGGACTTATCTCTGCACCAACATTCTGTTAAGAGAAGTGGAGACTAATACAGAAATATAAACCTTAGTGCTTTGCCTCTATAGAGTTTGTGATAAAAAAGAACTTCTATTGCTGAATTTACCCAAACTGGTTCCAGAGAAGAAAACTAGTTTTTTCAGCATGAGTATTCAGACTTTGCAGCCGGTTCCTGATCAGTCAGAATTAAATGGGATTCAAACGCCTTCCTGTTATGCATTGAATTCAATAGAGAAAAGTCTTTCCAAATTGGAGGGAATTAAATTCATTCTGGCTGAAAGCTATAAGGACAGTCTCTGAAAGTGCCACCTCCTTACTGCGCCCCGCCCCCTGTGATTTACCCAAACCATGAATTATTTGAGCACACACAAGGAGGATAAAATTGATTTTTGTATCAGAAGAGAATCTCCCTTAGGTTTTTCACTCATAAATTCATCCATTCAGGTTTAACTACTTCCTATTCCAAAACCAGCTTAAACTTGGACTTCATGATCCTCTACAGACTTTAAATCAAATCAGGGCATTTCTCTGTTCAAACCTAAAACTTTTTAATGATTCACTATTTTGCTAAAGCCGAGTTCTCAAGAAAGAAATAAAAAACCTATAGAATCTTTTTTTTTTTGTGAGAGAGAGAGAGAGAGAGAGAGAGAGAGAGAGAGAATTTTTTTGATATTTATTTTTTAGTTTTTGGCAGACACAATATCTTTGTTTGTATGTGGTGCTAAGGATCAAACCTGGGACACACGCATGCCAGGCGAGTGTGCTACTGCTTGAACCACATCCCCAGCCCCCCTATAGAATCTTATACAGCCCCATTTCTCATTATTTATCTCTCTAATGTCATCTGATTTCTTCCTTTTCTTTTTTCTTTTTCCAAGCATTTTTTCTGCCCTTTGCAGCACTCAAATCACTCCCACTTTCTTTCTGTTTTTTTTTTCCTATCATGTCTCAACAAATATAACTTTCAGATCAAATGCTGGTTTTGTATGGTCCACAGCTGAAAATAGTATTTGCATTTTAAGTGGTTGAAAAATTCAGAACATGAATACTATTTTGTGACACATAAAAAGTAAATGAAATTTAAATTTCATTGATCATAAACAAAGTTTTATGGGAACAGCCATGGACACTGTTTCCCTGTTGTCTATGACTGATTTTGTGCTACCAGGACACAGTTGAGTAATTATGATGAAACCATGTGATGCATAAGCCTGAAGTATTTACCAGCCCTGCCTGGCAAGGTGGCACACACCTGTAATCCCAGCAGCTTGGAAGTCTGAGGCAGGAGGATTGCCAATTCAGAACTAGCCTCAGCAACTTAATAAGGTTTTAAGCAACTCTGTGAGACCCTGTGTCTATATAAAATAAAAAGGGGGGGGGGACTGGGGATGTGGCTTAGTAGTTAAGTGCCACTGAGTTTAATTACTGAGCATACACACACACACACACACACACACACACACACACACACAGAGAGGCACACACACACAAACAAAAATGAATTAATAATCTGGCTCTTTTCAGAAAAATTTTTTGATCCCTGAGTAAGGTCAGTATTATATCACTGTCTTTCACATCTCTCCAATTCTACACACCCTTGAAAATTCACTTCCAATAATCCTCTTCCAAAAGTTACATCTTTAACAGATTCAGCCAAAATCAATACCACAGCCTTGATTTATTTCCCAACCTAGAATTACTATTAAATCAATTCACTGAATGCTTATTGCCTTTCTGCAATAAGCCCATGCATAATAATTGGTACTTAGGATAGAAGTACTATTGTGAATTGTGCTAAAAGTACTAGCACAATTCACAATAACTAAACTGTGGAACCAACCTAGATGCCCTTCAGTAGATGAATGGAAAAAAAATGTGTCTTATACACAATTGAATATTACTCAGCAATAAAAGAGAATAAAATCTTGGCATTTGAGGTAAATTAATGGAGTTGGAGAAGATAATACTAAGTGATGTAAGCCAATTCCCAAAAAACAAATGCCAAATGTTTTCTTTGATATAAGGTGACTGACTCATAGTAGGGTGGGGGTGGGGAAGCATGGAAAAAATAGACAAACTCTAAGGCAGAGTAGTGGGATGGGAAGAGAAGAGGCAGGGGGTTAGAATTGATGGTGGAATGTGATGGACATCATTATCCAAAGTACATGTATGAAAATATGAATTGGTGTGAACATACTTTCTATACAATCAGAGGTATAAAAATTGTGCTCTATATGTGTAATATAATTGTAATGTATTCTGCAGTAATTTATTTAGAAAATCAGAAAAAAAAGAAGTAGCAGAATAATGACTGCCAGGGGCCCAGGGGTGGTTGGGCTGTGGACTGGTAAGGTGCTGGTCACAGGAGACCAAATTACACTTAGATGAGAGGGTTGAGTTTAAAGGGTGTACTATCCAATATAATGACTACAGTTAACAACATACAACAGAATGACTACAGTTGGTAATGTTATATACACTTGAAAATGACTCAGAGAGTCTATCTTAAGGGTTCTCATCACAAAAAAGTAATGAAAGAGTGTATATGTTCAATAGCTTGACTCAGCCATTCTTCAGTGAATATGTTTCAAGATATGTTGTATGCCATAATCATGTTCAATTTATCATCATCATCATCATTGTCATCATCATCAGGGATTGATCCCAGAGTTGCTTAACCATTGAGTCACATCCCCAACATACTTTATTTTTTATTTTGATCAGAATTCTGTCATAATGCCAACCCTGTTAATTAGGGAAGCTGGGAGATTATTTAGTTATGTAGATTGCTACCTTTTTCCCCAAACTGGAACTCTGTTAACAGAAAGAGAAAAAATAGATATAGGATGAGCAACCTGCATTGCTTGGTTCAATTCGCACTGGGCCTGAGAGTTGATAACCATCACCAAACTTCTCCCCATGCCATCTCCCCAGGAACCATATTATATTGACTCTGTATTAGCCTGATTTCTCTGACTCTAACAAATTACCCAAGAATGGGTACTTTATTAAGAGATGAGGTTTATTTAGATCAGAGTCCAACATTTGGCAGCACCTGTGACTGAACTTCAGTGAGAGTGCTCACAAAATGGTGAATGGCATCATGGTGGGAGGACATGAAAGGGGTCCAGACTTCATGGCAGAAATTGGGGAAGATGGGTCTTGTTCTTCTTAGAACAAGCCTCTCTCACAGAAACTAATTGGGGCCATTAAAAATTGCATTACTCTCTTCCAAGGGCCTCATCCCCAGTGGCACAATTACTTTCCTCTAGGCCCCACCTCTTACAGGTGCTACCAGCTCAACAGTGCCACACCCAGGACCAAGCCTCCAGCCTATGAACCTTTGAGGGACAAACCACATCTTATCCTCACCAGTTACAACAAAGCCACCATTGTAAGAGTAGGATGTCTCAGTCTATAGGTATGTATGTGAGGGCAGGGGAGGGTTGCTCTCAGAGGGCACTGGAAGCAGCCAGAGCCCCCATTCTGGAACCTCTCTGATGTCACACTTGTAGTCATGGTACTCTGGGTGGCAAGCAAGGAGAAGGAGGGGTTGGCTCTCATTTGTTTGAGAGCAGGATCAGCATGAGTATCTCAAATGCTTTCTGGTCCCCACCCAGACCCCCAGCCAGATCCTGGCTTTTCTCAAGCCTTTGGACTTGTTTGACTATGGCAGCACTGGTCTCTCTAAGCCTAGTGTTCTTCACATTTCCGTGAGTCTCCATGCCAGCAGTTGGGTTTCTCTCCAAGAGACAGATGGGAAATAGACAGGGAGAGTGCAGAGGCAAGGAAGTGGAGGGAGGCCAGGAGGGGAAGGAGGATATTTAGTGAGAAGCACAGAGATGTGTGGAGCCTATCCGGG
Organism: Ictidomys tridecemlineatus; assembly: GCF_052094955.1. Lineage (NCBI taxonomy): Eukaryota > Metazoa > Chordata > Mammalia > Rodentia > Sciuridae > Ictidomys > Ictidomys tridecemlineatus. The sequence goes on from NC_135479.1 coordinate 174,810,954, forward strand.
AACTATGGGAGGCCGGTAATTGTGGTGACATTTGGTGGAGGGAATGGGGTCTATCTCTACCCTGGATATTCAGATCTGCCCTTAATGTGAGTAAGTCTGATCTCAGGTGAGCTGGGCCTCATGGAGGCTCTGGGTTGCCCCAGAGTAGAACAGAGTCTGGCCCTGATTTCAAATGCCGAGCACTGGCCCAAGATGGAGTGTGGGCTTTCCTATGGCCACAGGGCTTCTCTGCCTCCTCACTATGTACAGCCTCATTTGTATGAATGCTTCAGACTCAGGCATCCTACAAAGAGGTAAGGCCTCAGACCTGTGGGAGAGGAAGGTGGCACCCCAAGGGCTGGTGCCTACAGGGGTCATTTCTAAAGGGCTGAGGTCTCCTGTGGCCTCATGATCCCTTCTTATTATTTGGGCCCTGGCACTTCATTTCCCAAGCCACTGAATTGTGAAAAAACAGAATCCTGGAGGTTTCCCAGTTGCTTTAGAAGAGAGGCCTGAGCAGACTTGCACGAGAGGCCAACAAGCTCTTCCAAAACCACGCAGTTCACTCCTCTTCCTTCCCATTTCACACATGACTCCAAGCACTGATCACTATTCCAAAGTGGGGAGCTTTTTGGCTGGAAAGATCTCTTGTGACTGGAAAGTTCTTCTCTGACTGCCCATACATCTGAGTGGTCAGTTTGCTCAACAGGGACCAGGATTCCCCTTCCCACCTCCTCCCGATCTTCTTGTTGCCCAGTGAGACTATGGGTTGCCCTGAGCAGCAGAGTGATAAAAGGGCCTCTTCAACTGCCCAAACCTCTTCCCCTGCCAGGCGCCTTCGAGCAGGACCCTGAGGCTCCCTACATGGCACAAGTGAATTGCAGGTTATAAAAAATGCCATGGTGACCCACCTGTTATTTTCACCGCCTGCACCAAACCATCCACTGCAAAAAATATGACATCTGTGTGGAGGTGAGTGCTCCTCCTTTCTGTCCACTCACCAACCTATCTCCGGGCACCTGGCCAGGACCAGGAACCTCACATCATGAGTAGGCCAGGTGGGGGTATCAGATCATGTTCCCAGAGTGCTTCAAGTGGCTCTCAGCTACTGCTGGTCACTTATATATGTCATCACCTCTGTGTGTGCACCTGTCCAGGGAGGCTGGCATTGTGTGCACAGGTGTTGATATGCAAAGGTCTTCACAACTGTGCTGATCCTGTGGAGTCAGTGGGAGGAAAATCAGTGACTGTCCCCTCCCCTGGCTTGTTGATAGTAGATCCCCAGCCCTTTAGGCTGACTGCTACCATGTCCTGGGAATCTTTGCCTGTCTTGGTCTGGATGTCCCAGTTGGAGGGTTTCCTGGATTCTGAGAGCCTTTCTCTGATGTGCACACCCTACTCGGGTTCACAAGTGCAGACGGCAGGTTGGTGAAGGGTGTTTTTTCATCCTCATCCAATGTCTGAAAAAACAGAGGCTCAGAGATGTTCTATCGTGCTCAAAGTGATACCAGGCAGGTCTTGTCTCTAAAGACCTCACTCAGGACAGGTGAACTGATGAGCTATTGGGCTCACTGTGCTCTAACCATGGAAATGCCAGGTTGTACTTGAGACTGGAACCTGTGTTTAGGGCCAAGAGAAGGCAGCCTAGAGGACTGAATTGTGGATGCCTCAGGATTAGGGGGTGATGGAGGCCAATCCGGAAAGATCTGCAGTCCTACTTCTTCTTCCCTTAGAGTTCAACCACTATTGCAAGTGGGTGAATAACTGTGTGGGGCACCGAAACATCCGGCTCTTCCTGCTACTCTTCCTGTGCCTGTGCCTCTACCTGGGTGCCATGCTGACCACCTGCAAGGTTTTCATCATGCACAGGAGGCACATGGCATTCCTGGACTATACTATGATGTATTCACACAGTTCCAAGGGCCCACCCTAAGAAGAGCTGCTTCTGGTGGGGAGGGAGGGGCAAACAGCCAAGAAGGGACAGAGGATACCAAAGGAAGGGGTAAAGGAAGAAGTCACTTGGGAGGACATGTGAAGGAGATGTGGAAGTCCAGTGGGGTCAGTGACATGGGCTGGGTTGGATGCCTGTGGAGTTAAGAATCTAGGGGGGCCACAGAATAGGGTAATAAAATTTGAAAAGGGACATGTAGGCAGACAGTTTGATGGAGTGAGGTTTCACTTGGGTGTACTGGACTAACTGTCCAGTCCAGGAAGGGAGAGTGTTTGGGCGGTGCTAGCTGGGGTGGGAGGAGTTAGGGAGGTGTTTGGTACAAAAGCGGGGCCAGGAAAGAGCTATTCTATGGTTTCACTTTTTAATCTGTGCACAGCATCCTAGTGGCTGTACCTGCTGGGGCCCTCCTACTACCCCTCATCCTGTAGTTGTTCATCAAGGGAGTGGTCATGGGCACTGCCAGGCAATCCTACAAGGAACAGGTAATTGGTCTGTGTGTGTGTGTGTGTCCCTGACTGTGTGGAGGCATCTTGCACCTCTGCAATTAGGCACTTTGTCTGCTTTCTCCACTGCCCTTTGCCCTGATGTTGCTTCATGAGTTTTTCCAGACACACCTCTGAAGATGCAACTCAGATATCTCTATACCCTGGAGCTTGGTGGCCATTCTCCCTCCTGGGTGCATTGCATTGAAGCCTACTGTGTGCTAGGTGGCAGTTATTTGAGGGATGGGTGTAGAGATAAGTAATTATGTCATGCACTTTTGTTGATCAGTAACCGGCAATCAGAATAACACCGAGAGACACCCAGGAACACTGTGAAAAGAGGGGTCAGTCCTGAGTGGTGTAACAGGCTGGAAGAGACTGGGAGTTTGACAAAGCCAACGCTGTAGAGTAAACATGCCACACTCTGTGTCCTGAATGCTTTTGGAGAGGAGACAGGAGGGCATTGACTGTGAGAGGTACAATTTTTCAGAAAGGCCCAGAAAACTGAAAGTAGGGTATTAACAGAATGATGAAGAAACGGATATAGTTCAAGCACAAGGTGGCATGACATTGACCCCAAGGGGGTCAAGATTAAAAAGACCCAGAACCTCAAGTGTGGAATGTAGTTTTCAAGTAGTGGAAACCTGGGAGCCATGGTAAAATTTTGTAAAAATGTCAATTATTGAGGGTAATTACAAACAGTAAAATTCACCCATTTTAATCTATAGTTAGGGATTTTGACTAATGTAATCATGTACTCTCCACCAAGATCAAGGTTAACCAGTTTCATTACCCCAGAAAATCTTTTAATCTCTTGTTGTCACATTCTCTCCCTGAGTCCTTATGGTGTTTTTCTTTCCAGAATCATGCATAAATAGTGTTGTGGGCTTTATAATGTGGTTTCATTCACTGAGCACAACACATTTGAGATTCATCTATGTAGTTTCTCATATCAGTAGTTTATTTTCTTTTGTTTCTGTGTAGTATTGTTTTTCCCTACAGATTATTTATACATTTACAAACTGAAGGAATTTTTACTTTGCGTCTAGTTTTTGGCAGTGTTTTTGTGGTCTATTTTGTTTTGTTTTTGTACAAACGATTGAATCCAGATGTGCTTAACCACTGAGCAACATTCCCACACCCCTCCACCCCCCACCACACCCCGCACCCATATGTTTTCTTTTTGAAAAATTTTTAAAATTCTGAGAAACGGTCTTACTATGTTGCTTAAGGCCTTGTTAAGTTACTAAGTTTCTGAGGCTTTGAACTTGCCACCACCTTGCCTTTGCCTCCAAAGCCACTGAAACTACAGGCACAGGCCACTGTGCCCAGCCAGTTTTGGGCAGATACAAATAAAGATGCTATAATATCTATTGGTGCACAGACATGCGGACATAAGTTTACATTTCTGTTAGATAAATTGTTAAGGGTGGCATTGCTGAGTCATAAGGTCAACATATGTGGGACTTTCTGGAAAAAACAACTGTACCATTTCTACCTTCTACAAGCAATGAATGAGAATTCCAGTTGCTCCACAACCTCACTAGCTTTTGACACTGTCATTTGTTACTATTCTTTCTTGTTTTCAAATTGTACCCTGTCCAATAAATGAGTAATGGTACCTCACTAGGGCTCCAGTCTTTATTTTCCTAAAGACTAATGATGTTCAGCATATTTTCATGTTGTTTTCTTATTGGGTTTCAGGAGTTCTGTATACTAAAATCAGATCTATATTTTGCAAATCTTTTCTTGCAATTTATGGCTTGTAATTTTATTTTCTTCATAGCATCTTCCAAAGAGCAGGAGTCCTTAGTGTTGCTGTTTTTCCAGCACTGGGGATTGAGACTGGGTGCTGGACCACTGTGATTCTTCAACAGCATTCCTTGTTGGTCATTCTTAATGGAACCTCATGTCCTGTATGAGGAACATTTTCATTGCTTTCTTCCCCATCTGTGTGTCTTTATTGCTTTTTCTTTGAGCTTTGACTAGGAATGATGAGTGGGCATCTCTGCCATGGGATTCCTTTAATATGGCAATCACTTGACTAAAGGCTCTTTCAGGAAGACTGGTGGGCAGCATCAGTGAGGGAGGGGAAGCTGAAGACCCCAAGACAGCTGAATAGACAGAGGAGCCTGTCTGCTCATCACCTCCCATCCTTTTAGTCACTAGCCCACCACTGCCATATGTGGTTCCCTCCCACCTGTGACTCCTGTGCTTGACCCTTATTCCTCAGCCCTGTTGTCTGCCTTTCTTCTCCTCTCTCCAGCTTCTAGTATCACCATTTAATTTTCCTGGCAGATTTTACCCTTCCCCCATCCTGTGTTTCTTCCAGCCCCAGGTTAGGCCATACGCCATTGCCCTTCCTCATCTGCTCAGAATGAGGTCCTCCAAGTCCAGGGTCCCCAAGGATCAAGGAACCTAAATGCACTCTGGGATTCTTCAGACAGGGCTTCTTTCAATTACCTGCAGTACCCATTTCAGGCATTCATCCCATGCTCCAACTTTTACTCCCACCATACTCCATTCCCTAACTGCAACACCTTCTGGAGTCACTTGTTTGGTGGTTGGTGCCAAAGACTCTGGCAAAGAGCACATAAGTTCAAATCCCAGCTGTAGAACTGACCATCAGGGATACCTTGGGTATGCTACTTAGCCCCTAGTCACTCAATTTTCCTAGCTGTAAATCAGGAAATTGTGGATTAATTCATGAGCTGTGAGCAGGGTTGCCTACATGGTTCCCATGATACCCTCTCTCTGCTCTACCCTGGCCACTCTCCATGTTGCTCAGGGCCTTGTGTTGCAGCTGCCCTCAGCACTGAAAGGAGGCTGGCAATGCTGTATGCAGGGTGCTTTCCATCCCCAGTGCAGCGACTGGGTTTTATTTTTTTGCTACTATGTAATGAACCCTGGGGCACTTTACCACTGAGCTACATCTTCAGTCCCTGCTACTTTTTATTATAAATCAAGGTGTTGCTAATTTGCTGAGGCTGGTCTCAAACCTGCCTCAGTGTCCCAAGTCACTGGGATTACAGGTGTGTGCCACCATGCCTGGTTGTACAGAAGCATTTTTGAGACCCTGAAATATTTCTGATGGGGGTGCATCCTAGTGGTAGAGTGTGTGCTTATCATGTGCAAGGCCCTGAATTCTTCAATCCCCAGCACAGAATGTGAAGGGGAAGTGTGAAGGAAGGTGCTCTTAAAAAGAAAGAGTGTGAGAGAGAGATAGATAGAATAGAGGAGAATGGAAAGAACAATAAAACTTGAAAAGGGAAAGAAAGAAGGAAAGAAAAGGGGAGAAAAACTAATAAAATAGAAATTTTAAAAGAAATGAAGTCTTAGAGATCCATTTTCTTCTCTTCCAGTAGGCGGAGCTGTGCCCTCTGAGCAGTGCTTCTGCCCTCTGTGCCGGCAGCAATCTCTGTAAGGCGGCTCCTGGGATTCTCTCAATCCTGTTAGTACAGAGCCATTTCTCTTCACCAGCCCCTCCCCCCATTCCTCCTGCCAGTCAGCCCAGCCCGCTCACCGGAGGTGCTCTCTAAGGATCTGGTTACACTTGCAGCCCCACTGCATGCCCTATTTCCCCAACAACTGAGCACTCTCTCTTTCACTCATCCAAGCTCCAGTGCTGTGGAGCGGTGATCTGGGAACTGACAGTTTAATTTTTCCGAACCCCTTTGGTGGGTACGCCTCCGGGAACTGGTGGCTAAGACCTTGGGTGTTGCCACTGGTGATAAGGGAAGTTGGGGATCGAGAATCCCCTCTGCTTCCCTCGGCCCCTACAGACACGTCCACCGCTGGTGGTAGGGGGAGTTGGGTGTTGGGAGTCTCCTCTGCTTCCCTCGGCCCACACAGTCACGCCCACGGGGCTCTGGGTTGAGTTTTCCCAGCTGTATGTATCTGGTGGGGGTGGGGGTGGAAGACACACACCTGCTAAAGCCGATTCAGCTGGAAAGCAATCCCATCAGCTGAATTCTGGTGACATCACCTCTCTGCTATGCCGGGCCCCAGGCTCCTTGCCTGAGTATCCAAAGGGAGGGGTGGGTCTGGCCTGTCTCTGGTCTTACCCAGTCTCAGTTAGTTTTGGTTCCAGATTTGCTATTTTATGAAGGCTTGGTTAAAGACCTCTTCACAGGGTCTCGGCGCTGCGCCTGTTGAACTGCCCCAGAGGCTGGTCCCTGCGCAGCAGCGGTGGGTGGCAGGTATGGACCTCCACGCCGCGTGGCAGAGATTCACTCATCTGAGGCAAACTTCACCTCTAATAATCCTACAAATTCACCAACAGGTCTCACTTCAGCGGAATTTTGCTAGAAGTTTCTTAGCAGGTAGAATCTGAACGTATTAATGCGACTTTCTGACCCTGTTATTGAGGAGGTACTGAAAGCGCTGCCTCCCCGCCCGCCGCCATGTTGGCTCCCTTAAGCATTTTGTATGCCTTATGTACAACCAATATTTCCTATGCATGATATATATCTAATCAAACATTCTTTCTCTAAATTTAAAAATTCTGCAACTTTTTAATACTCTGAAATTAATTCATTTCTTCTGGTACTAGGGATTAAACCCAGGGGTGCTTTACCACAAAAGCTGCATTTCTAATCCTTAGTATATTTTGTTTTGAGATAGAGTGTCACTAAATTGTTGAGGGCCATGCTAAGTTGTTGAGGCTGGCGTTGAACTTGCGATCCTTCAGCCTCAGAATCCCAAGTCTCTGGGATTCTGTTTGCACCACTGCACCTGGTGGTATATTCATTTCTTAAGTGCTGTGAACACCATTTAGGATGCAGAACATCATAGAGGACAATGATTCATATTGCTTTTTGGACATATTCCAGAGCTATTCTGATGTGGAATCATCTTTCCTTCAGTGGAGAAGAGTGTTGGATAGAGGTGCTGGATAGAAGTGGATAGAGGTGCTGCTGGCCCACCTGCCATTATAACAGAGTATTTGCTACCTAAAGCTCATGAAGTTGGATTGAAACTCCACTTTGTCTAGAAGAAGGAGGGTTCCAGGGTGATGGATGAAATCAGGGAAAAGAGAAAGTAGAATAAGGGAGAGGAGAAGACAGTCAGTATCCAGGGAAGAACATGACCTTTGAGCTTGACCTTTCCTGCTTTGTGTACTGAAGGTCTTCAGCTCATATTTGCCTGGAAAATTTGATTTTTGATTAGGGAAATATGTCAGGGCATTCCCTTCTGCTACTAGTCTCCCAGATAGTTAAATTCAATGAAGTAGATTTTTAGAAAAAAATTGAGATAAAAGAGTAAATTGGGAGCAGGGTGGTGAAACCATCTTTGGATCAGTTGAGCAAAACAGCACTAGAAAGATCTTAAAAGGTACCTGGAAGGATGAGGTGAGAGGACAGGTGTGACCAATAGAGACAGAGCAAGGATTCTGCAAAGGGAAGCACAAGGGGATGAGGAATCCTGAGAAGGCAGGAGAGGTGGGTGCTGAGTCACCACCATCTGGGAAGAGCTGCTCACAAGGAGGTAACTCTTCCTTGGAGCCTTGAAAGGCAGGAGGCCCTGGTCACTCTTTGAGCCTTGCCATGTTGAGCCCTGGCTTAACAGACCAACTTAGTGAGGGTCACTGGGAGATGGCCTCACCCAGTCCTGCTGTTTCTGAGCTGCTCTTCCTTTCCTAATCTCCCTCCAGCATGATAACCCATATGATGTGGGCTGCAGAAGAAAATGTTTCATCATTCTCTGCGCACCCTTGGGACCCAAGTGAGTTGGTAATCCAAGGGCTCAAGTGGGGCTGGTGGTATGGTATGACACTGGGTCTATGTCCCTGGTCCCTGTCCCCAGCTCCCAGGCCTTAACACTTCCTGTTCCTTTGCTTTGGGCTTCTCTAGAGGGCACTCTGGGAGTTTCTGGGAATTTCATTCTTTCTTGGTGTTTAAGATTCTTGCCCAAAGAATTGTGGTAGGGGGGAATGGCAGCCTGGATAAGGCTCCTGGATGAGAGCCCTGGGCTCTTTGCCTTCCCAGCTGAGGGGTGAGAGTGGTCAGCGAGACCAGACCAAGGTGGGTAGTGACTTCTTGCATTTGGTGTGTTGCCTCCCAGGTACATGTCAGAGGCTCTGTGCCTTCAGGTGGAGCAGAGCACCACCTGGGGGCCAACATTACATCTAAAAAGATTTCCTTGGGCCCAAGTCTGCAACTCAGGCCTTCCCAAGGTGTGGCGAGTCTGCACCCTTACAGAATGTAAGGAGTATCGGTTGAGCTTTGAAACATGGGAGTCTGTGGTTGCACATATTTTGGGGGAAGCCCCCGATGTCAGGCTGGCCCTTAAGCTGAAGCCCTTGAAGCCTAAGAAGTGGGATTATGGACCTGGAGGATATAGGGTCCAGGTCACAGGGCTTCAGAGCACACCCAGTTGTCCCTGGATAGACAAAGAGAAAAGACTGCACTGCTAACTAGCTGGTTAGCCTGGGACAGTCCCTTACCCTCCTCAGCCACTAATGAGGTCTGAGATTAGTCCAGTAGTTTCTAATGTTTAAAAGTAAATTTTTTTTAATTGGAAATTTTTACTCAGTCCCATATGAATCAGATGGAGTGAAGTATTAGGAGTGCAGTGGGGTTGGTAACACCCAGTGCCCCCCAAGGGCCCTTGCAATGACTTGTGGTGCCAGCCCTCTCCTTTTTTCTGCCTTCAGAAGATGAGGGACTTGACTGTGAGCAGTGGGGTGGATATTAGGGAGAGCTCCCATTTCCTGACTCTGTGTTTATCTTCCCATCAGGCCAGTGCTGCAACATCCCACCCGGTGATGCCAGGACGTGAGCCCTACATCAAGGTCTCTTGGGCCTGAGCCCTCACTGAATCCCCTGTTGGGGCTGCCATGGCCCCCACAGTTATCTAAGCCTTATAAAATATATTTTTTGTTGGTTTTTATCACTTCTCTCTGTTTGTTCTATGTTTGGAGAAGCAAGTTTCCTGTGGGTAAGGGGCTGGACAGAGCCCTCCTGGAAGGAAAGATCTTGCTCTCTGGAGACCCAAGCTCAGAAACCAACACTGTCTGGATTTTTGACCTTGGGAAGACACTTAGCATTTCTCTCATCCTTAAAATATGGCAACAGTAATAATCACAGTGACTAAACTGTCTGGCTTCCTGGCAAGGGCTGGAGATGAGAGGAGAGAAAACTGACCAACCTGTAAAATACCAGTTCACCACAAACTTCTACTCCACAAAATAGAAATGGAACTTATCTATTAGTAGCTCTACTGTGTGTGCACATGTGTGTACTTTTTAGGAGTGTGTGTGTGTGTGTGTGTGTGTGTGTGTGTGTGTGTGTGTTTGAGAGAGAGAGAGAGAGAGAGAGAGAGAGAGAGAGAGAGAGAGAGAGAGAGAGACTGTGTGTGGTACTGGGGATCAAATCAAACCCAGGGCTTTATGCATGGCAGGCAAGTGCTTCACTACTGAGTTACATTCCCAGCCCTCTTTCATTTTCAGACATGCTCTCACTAAATTGGCCAGGCTGGTCTCCAACTTGTGGTCCCCTGTCTCAACCTTCCCCATAGGCTCCCAAGTTACAGGAGTTACCTGCCATGAGTCTCTTAGAGTTTTTTATGTGAAGATCTTGCCACCTGCAAACAGATAGTTTTTCTTCTTTCTTTCTCACCTGGATATTAATATTTTTCTTGCCTAATTTCTGTGGCTATAACTTTTAATAAATATAATGAAATATCTTTCATAAATGTCCTTTATAAGTTTGAGGAAGTTACCTTTTATCTGTGTGTGTGTGTGTGTGTGTGTGTTTGTGTGTCTTTTTTAATTATGGAATGTATTAGACTTTGTCAAATGCTTTTTCTGTACCAAATGATCATGTATGATATTTTTTCTCCACTATTAACGTGGTGTACTACATAATTGACAATTTCTTCAAGTTTTTGTGTTTAATAATTAATAGCTTGACAGATCAGATCCAAGACAAAAAGATACTATGTTCAAGAAACTGGGGGAAAATTACTGTATAAACTATCTACATAGTAAGTGATAAGAATGAGCATTATAATAGAAAATCTTTCAACACATAGTAGTTAGCTGCAGAAAACCATTTTCAGCTTAGGAAAATGGCATTCCAAATTTCAGGGTAAACTACTAGCAAACTTCAACTCTTTTGTATGGAAACTCTCTTATTTCTGTTTTCAAACTCTTTCATCCCAGCATGAGTTATAATGTCTGGAATGCTTTTTTCCCCAATCATAAGTGTGATTACCAATATTGTCGATTCTTATAATGATCTGATGAGACATGGTCTGACATTTATCTTGCATTCATTGCAAGAGACCCACCTAGGTTCTTCTGCATGATGTTGAAGTCAGTCTTGGCCATCTCCCCAGTTCCCAGTTTGGTAATTATGTCTCAGACTATCACCTATACAACAATTTTTTGGCGGTATGTACTAGGGATTTAACCAGGAGACGATTTATCACTGAGATTTGTCCCCAGTCCTATTTATTTTTTATTGAGTCTGGGTGGGTCTCATTAAGTTGCTGAGGACCTGACTAAGTTGCTGAGCCTGGGTTCCAATTATGATCTTCCTGTATCAGCCTCCAGAGTTGCTGGAATTATAGACATGTGCCACCATGCCCAGCTATACTCTATTTCTTCCACCAGAAACACTTTGTTCGAAAACATAAAACACACTACTCTGTTTATATCCTTTAAGGCTTTCCCTGGGGATCCAGTTTCCTCTAGAAAATGTTTCCAGATGGGCAAAGGGTCCTCCCTTTTCTCCCACTTCCCTGTGTGTGAGTACATGTATGGGCCTCAGGAGGAGCATTCTGGGTCATTCTGGTTGTCTGCAGCTCTCATCTATACGCTGTTTGTCTTCTCTTCCACAAAAAGCCCAACATCCTTTCAACAATCTCCTGACTTACTCTGAGAGTATTTATTTATGTGGTTGATTTATTATATGTAAGATTATGTGGGTTTTAAATTTTGAATGTGTGACTATTAGTCCACAAGTAATTGAAGTGGGGTCCTATGTATTTTTGCAGGTACAATTCAGACATGGGAACTTAAGTGAGTAGTACCTGAGAGGAAGATAAACTTATGTGGGCATTTGAGCATACAATATATTCAGTATTCCAAATATAGGCTGTTTCTGCTCAGGATTGATATTTGAAGTGGATGGAGCAAAGGAGCAGATGAGATTTGTTCTCTATTCAACAATGAATTACATGAGTATTGATTAATGCTGGTGGTTTTATAACAAGTTGTAGATATAAATTATAAATTAGTACTTTTTATGGTTCGATGGGCAAATAATGTTTTATACTTTGAGGCAATAAACTCTACACTTTGCACTGAAAGTAAATATTACTGAGTGCTGAGTCATGGCCCTGTGTGGGATCTACAATAAAAATGGAAGAATTGAAAAATTATGTTGCGGTGCTCTATGCAAGCAATCATGCCTGGCACCTGGCACATGTCTATAATCCCAGTGGCTCTGGAGGCTGAGGCAGGAGGATCTTAAGTTCAACAACAACCTCAGCAATTTAGTGAGGTCCTAAAAAGCTCAGTGAAACCCTATCTCTAAATAAAATATAAAAAAGAGCTGGGGATGTTGCTCAGTGGTTAAGCACCTGTGGGTTCAATCCTCAGTACCAAAAAAAAAAAAAAAAAAAGATGCAACATAGATTTTAAGTTTTAATTTTGCTTTCAAATAAAGCAAATTGTTCTGGGGTAGGAAGAGACATGTCTCTAACTGTACAGCAGCATATAAGTACATTAAGATAAATTTTCTTTTAAGACACACTCTATGATAGATAGGCTATGCTTTATGCTATGCTTTTTTCTTCTCCTCCTCTTCCTGTTCTCTTTCTCCTAACTCCCCTCATGCCTGAGAGCAGCAGCAAGTGCCACTCTAGGTCCTTTTCCTTGGTCATCCAACTTTCTCCCTGGGGAAAACTTCATAGAGTGGCTTTTATTGAGTGGAGTTACTTAAAAATGTTAAGGTAGAGGATGAGGAAAAGGATACATTATGAAGAAAATGAAAACAGGTGCTAACAAAATGAGGCAGTGGTGAAGCATAAATGAATGCAAACTTTAGATAGATAAGAAAATTCTTTGACTTTAAGGATCTGGGCTCTTGACACTGCCCCACCCACTTCCCTGCCTTCCTATCCTGATGGGAATTGCAGGAGGAGCAGTGCCAGGAAGGCCAGTGAGCACCTTGGGGACTGATGGGAGCAGTTCTCTGCCCTGAACTGCCACAGGGTCTAAAACTGATGGAGGTGACATGGATAATCAGGTATCTTTGTGTTTCCATTTCTTCTGTAAAACAGCGAGATCATTTCTCCCTCATAATTTGTTGGGAGGCTTGAAGAATTACCAGGGATGTGAAGTACTTGGAACAGTGCCTGGCATGCAGTACACACAAGGAAGTAACCTGCCAAAGGAGACCTTTGTTTCCTAAGGGGCCAAGAAAAACACTGACAAGACAAGAATGACATTTAGAATAACAAGCAGTCTCATCAGCAAGACAACTATCTCAATAGTGCTGACTCAGGAGCCATGGAAAAAAGCAAGAGTCTGAACTTACTGAGACCTGTTTTATATGTCTGCACAAACTAGGTCCTGAGAATTTTAAATGGGTTTTAACATAACTCCTTTAAAATACATTGACACTCTATAATCCTTTTTTTAAAACTAAATATTCGGTCTTATGTTTATTTGTTCATTTGGCTGTTTCCTGCCTTTATTCCTTCACACCAATTAACAGAATTGTGCACTCCTGCTTAACTCTGACCAAACACATAAACTAGTTTATGTAGCTGGGGATCTTGTCACCGAATTGACAGAGTAGGTCTTAAGTTGCCAAAAGAGAGATGGCAACAGAACCCAAATTTTCCCTTTGCCCAGCATTCACATAAAATTGCAATTTAGTCTTTGGGCTAACATTGATCAAGAATTAATTCTTTGTAGTTGTAGTGTGTGTGTGTGTGTGTGTGTGTGTGTGTGTGTGTGTGTGTGTGTGTGAGTGTGTGTGTGTGTTAAAAATCCCTCTTTGCCTATGACCTCAGCCAGTCATGGCTAGTCACAGTCATCAAACACCCAAAGACAGCTATTGAGTAAAATTTTATCTTCTCTAGAGGAGTCAACAAATTGGAAGACTTCAAATTTGAATTAATAAATGGTATAACAACTGGATATAGAACTTTTCCACACTTAAAATGTGGTTTGTAAATTTGATCTTCAGGTTGGTTGCTCCCTTCTTAGGCAGATAGGATAAGTAATTACTACTAAATAGTAGTTATTCACACTTCTTAGTATCAATGGATTTACTGAGAAAAAAATCATGGAGTTGAAATTACAAGTTTTCCAGTGAACGCTGAATGATTTGTGACAGCAGTTTGGCTCCTGGACTGGTTTTAACAGGAACAAATTGCTTTGGTCAGGAATATATCACCACAAGAAGGTAGGGAAAAATAGAATGTAGAAACTGATAACATAAATAATTTACAGATAATTTAATCTTTCTTCACTAGGCCATCCCTGGACAAGAACCAAGAATCACCCTACTATGGGATTTAAAAAGCAAAAGTAAAAGGCATAATGACCGATTTTTGCTGTAGCTTCTTAGAGGAATTTTATCAGTTATGTTCAAAACTTAAACTCATCAGTTTTATGGGGTATTTTGAATCTTAGACTGATTATTTAGTTAGAACAGTAGTCCAGTTTCCTAATACACATCAGACTGTGTATTCAGACTAGAATAAGAGACCTAAATTTGAGTGCATTTACATAGAGGAGCTAGAGATACATTTAAATAAGCACGTTTCATTACACTTCCCTAAAAAGTAGAAATCTGGAGTCACATTGGATGATTAAATGACATAGGTTTTTTTTTGATAGTCATATAATATCCCCCAATTATAATCCACTAGTCATGCTTTTGGATTATATCACCTACTTATCTGGAATTTGGGGATTTACTTTTGTTTTGCCAAGTATCAAGTTAAGGATAGAACTGTGGATCCCTCTACTGGTGTTTTCTTAAAATTACAGGTCTTCACTAATTAATTGTTCATGGCATCCACATAGTGAGTTGGCCCCAGAATTGGGGATTGGGGAGGGATACTGGAAACTATATAGGATAAATAGTAATGATAAATATTCTTTGGTAAAACTGTTTCAGATGTAGCTATGAATGTACAATCAAGATCATCTACTAGTTAGAAGCACTTAGTAAGTACTCAGGTAGAGCTACAATCATCGGGGTGGAGAGAGGGCTGTGTACATGCATAATTGGATGCTGCCTTATTTAAAATTTTGATAATTTTTACAATTAACTTCAATTAAAAATACTATATTTAAAGAATACATTGAAAATTATGTTATTTCATGCTTTTTTATAAAAAGGCTTTTTTCAAAACTTTTTTTTTTTTAGTTGTCAATGGATCTTTATTTTATTCATTTATACGTGGTGCTAAGGATCAAACCCAGTGCCTCACATGTGGTAGGCAAGCACTCTACCACTGAGCTACAAGTGCTTTGCTTGCCTCCTCCAGTCCTTTATCCAAACAGCATGTTTTGCAGAAAGAATGAGGGCACAGAGAATGCAAAGGAGCACACATGGGGATGAGGAGGAGATGAGAGTCCCATGTCTTCTCTCTTATCTAGAAAGCAGGAGGTGGAGTGATTAGAGCCAGGGGCCAGGCCTGGGCAGGGGAGAGTCAGTGTGGCTACTGAAGAGGCTGGTCGAGAAAGAAAGAACCACCTTCTTGGTTTCTATGAAAATTCTAATAAAATTGAAAAAAACCAAAGATTGTTGCTATTTTATCTAAACATAAGCATCTTCACTCTGCCTCCACTCTTAAGGTGCGGTCCTATAGTTTCTGTTTCCTTTTGGAGACAAATTTTCATTACTCCAGTTGGTAATCAGGTGAGGTTGGATGTGAGACATTTCCTTTATCCAAATGTGAAAATTAGGTCATTTCCTGGGCCTGGCAGCAGAAGAAAATGAGGCACTTGTTGAGCATCCAGCTCCCAGAGCCTCTAGTGTCCAGCAGTTTCCAAACCTGCTTTTGGAGAAAACATAACTCGGGCGCCCAGGCCAAAGAAAAGTCATGTTTTTTTCTTTAAAAACATATCCCTATGAGCTTCTGATGGGCAGCAAAACTGTCTATCACCACATGGTTCTGCCAAATCTATTCCTGGCATCATTTGGCCCAATGAACAAGGATCTTTGTTTTTGCCTTATGCCAAGACCCTGAAGAGTTCAGACTTAGAGGCATGACTGACCTCTCCTGTCACTATAAATTTCCAAATGTGATAATCCACTGGAAAAAATGACCCCTGTGGTACATATTTCTCTACTCTGTTAGCCAAAAGAATCTCTGGAGGGTAAGGAGGACAGCTAATGGTTGTTAGATGCTTAACGTTTGCAGAAGGGGTGAATTGAAAATGCCTCCCTTGTGCAGTCAAAGAAACTCAATGGAGCACAGAAACAACAGTAGGTAGAATCCTTACAGGTTTATAAAGGCTTCATAAGCAAACAAAGGGAACCCAGCCATTTCCTGAGGAACCACTCCAGGTAATGCCCCTCTCTCAATGGGTAGAGTTTGGTAAGAGAGGGAAGAGGAATGCTCAGGAGAAATGAATGTGGGAGAGTAGAGTTTGGCTCATTCTGAAGTGTGTCACTGGGGCTTTTTCAGAGCATCTTTTCATCCATTAGTCGCCACAGGATACCCCAAAATGGGATTGGGACAGGAACTGGGGGAGAAAACTTTTAGTTTCACTGGGAAGTGACCCTAGCCAGAATCTCGCATTTGTCCCAACTGAAAGATATGGAAAATGACATCCCCCAAGACAATGTGACCTGTGAGGAAAGAGGGAGGTGTTGTAGAGAGATTGAAATAAATTACTGAATGGATCTTAAAACATCTTCATTCATCAACTGGCTGTCTGGATCTACCAGTGCTGGGTGAAAAGCCACATTGCAATTTTATACCCTTTGACCCACTCCAGGGGTTTAAGTATACTGTTTAAACCATAAATATACCAGGCCAGTACATTAATCATAAGTGGCTGTAGCTATGATTCAAAATCATAAACAAACATCATGATATCTAAAAGCATAAGTAGAAAGAGACCCTGGTTGGGTACAAGTGAAAAATGGTTACTAATGTCTAGACAAGCATTCTCTGAGAAGGTAGATTGTTCACAAAAAAACCCAAAGAAGAACAATTTGACATTGCATAAGAACAGAAATATTTGTGTTTCTAAGCAAGATATGCTACAGGATCAAGATAGCAGAGGTAGATTTTTCTCATGGGAAAAGCACTTCTTTCATGACATAGAGTCTCAGGGTAAAATGGAGTCTGTTTGGTCACAGCCCATATAGCCTGGCCCATAACTTTGGAAGAAAGCAAAACATTCATCCCTTCCCAGTGACAATGGGTCTTGAAGAGAGGAGGTGGATATGTGACACCACTCTGGACTGCCACAGTCTGGCTGGGCATAATTCACAAGCCACTTGTCAAGCAGGAACGAACTTTATTTTTAGCACCCACGCCAAACCACGGGAACTCTCCAGGAATTCCCGAGAGCCCAACCGCCACCTGAGGCACTTCCAGCGAGCACACTCAATGGGAACTCTTAGGTCATTTTTGATTTTCCCCCTCTTGAGGCAGATGGGCTGGGTCGTGTGGGCGGAGCCAAAAGAGTCCCCCAATGAGCAGCTCCGTGGTCTGAAAGGGCGGGAAAACAGCCCAATGAAGATCACCTCAGAGGAGCCAATCAGCTAAGCAGGTGGAGCCTGGCCCCTCTATCTTGCCTCCTCAGAGTGGTTTGTTCCTTGCTCCGCCACCTGTGGACAAGGCACACTCTTGCCTCAGCCCGGCCACAGAGGAGGCGTAGTGGGCAGCGTGGATTCCCTGCCCGCTGGCAGGCGGCACTGGACCGGGCAAAAAGGCCACTGCCGCTGGGGCTGCGGAGGGAAGTGGAGACAGGGCGGGCCACCGAGAGGGAAGGTGGGGACACCACGGAGGAGGACATGGGAGTCCTGGAGCAGCCGCCACCAGGGTGCAGCAGCCCTCAATACTTTCATTCTTTCTTATTGCTGATGAGTTCTATTTGTGAAGGAGAAAAACAAATAGTGAAGCTCTGAGTTAACAATAGGCCTCAGAGAAATAAGCCAGATATGAATCCTTTCCCAGTGACAGTACAGTGATCCCCTGGGGGAAAAGATCAACTCTGGGCCTCCCCCCCCCTTGCACAATAAAAACAAATTTCAAATTCTTTCAATCTCTTTTCTGAATGCCCAAAGTGACACATTCTGTTGAAAAGATAAGTCATTTGTCTGTGTAACATACAAAAATCCCACATTCCTTCTGTAACTGAGGTTCCATTTTCTACTCAGAAATTGGGCTTCTCTGATGCCTGACTCTGCTACTGAATAAAAGCCATAGCTAATCCATGAAGTCTGTGCCCACCCCAATAATTTGTGCTTTAATTAAAGTGGCAAACCGTTTGGTTATTTTTGCTTACACCAGCCCTTTGTTCAGCTCCACAAAATCCAAAAGCAGATGAGATTAGAGACACTGTATACTCATACCACACATTCTACAAGCCTGGGTACAATGATGAGAAATGGCTTTGCCATAAGCCAACATGCCTGACAGGACAGGTGGTTAGGAGCCACATAGGTCATGAATCCTGTCACCTGAGTCTGGTAGAACTGTGGCTTGCAATAACTGCATTTAATTAGCTGACCGGTGCCCATTATTGTCTTCCAGAAAGAAAGAAAGGTGCATCTCTGAAAGAAGTAGGGTGAGAAGGAGTTTATCCTGGTGATAATCCCTGCAGAGTGCCAATGTGGAACCAGAAAATCAGGATCAAGTTCTGTTCCTCCCAGGGTTGAAGATTAACACCCAAGAAACACTAAGGCAAGAGTAAAAAGTTTTATTTAAAAAATAGAACACCCCCCCACACACACACACACGAGAGAGAGAGAGAGAGAGAGAGAGAGAGAGAGAGAGAGAGAGAGATTGATTGAGTTTTCTGGAGAGGAGGGTATCCAGAGCTGGTACTCAAGGGAGTGGGGATGTCTTGCACCTTTAATAGATTTCAGATTTTTCTTTCTTGTCAAATCCCTCTACTTCCATCCTGCCTATGTGGCCAAAAGGTGGGAAGGGAGCCATCCAGCTGGTACCTCCTAACTGTTTTACATATGTCAGGAAGGGAACAACTGAGCGGGTACTCATTAACAACTCCTTTCTGAGATAAACAATTCCCTGGATGCAGGTAACTTTGGCAACAGGTTGGAGAAGGGGGAAGTGCTCTGGAGATATTTGCATTTTATTTCCTTTTTAAAAAGTCTCCATCTTTCTGACCCAATCCTTCTTTATCTACACTGACTGTCCTTTTGCCCTGGTCTCAATGCCACCAGCACTGCTCTATCTTTCGTCAATTTAATTTTTCTTGCCAGGCATGGTGGTGGCACATCCCTCTAAACCCACAGGCTTGGGAGGCTGAGGCAGGAGGATTGAAAGTTGAAAGCCAGCTTCAGCAATGTTTTGAGACCCTGTCTCAAAATATAAAGGGCTGCAGATGTAGCTCAGTGCCCCTGGGTCAAATTCCTATCCAGAAAAAGGGGGTCACTACATATGGGCTTTAGACAACTGTGCAGTTGCTGCATCTCAGCACAGACTTCTCAGTCAGTCGGTGGTAGCAGTTCTAGAGTGAAATTGATGTCACCTGGATCACAGGTTTTTGTAATCATTGTGAGAAGGAAACCAGAAATATATGGCCATTTTCAGCTCCAGTTGGGATGGGAAGATGATTTCTGTCCCTCACCAAGTCTTACGGTGGGAAGAATCTGCCAAACACAGAGGTTTAGGTGCTCCGTGGCCAATACAATGACTCATGTCAGTATAAAAGAAACACAATTATTTTCTCATAATATGCAGCTCATGGGGAGGCAGTTGAGGGACAGGACAGGGACTAAACAATATCCCAAGGAGTGTCTGGGTAGCATAACTTGTTTCCTCAAGGATGGCACTCTTGGTGGCACTTCCAAGTGGCACTCCAGTCAGCAGGTCTAGCCTCAAGACAGAAGGAAGGGGGGGCACATCTCTGCCAACTGCATCATCTTCCCTTTTATTGAAAATGCAAAAGCTTCTCCAGAAATCCTCAATAGACATTTGCACATATCCTTTTCACCAGAATTGTGAAAATCTGAAATTGTGATCGTTTTCCACCCCAGAAATGAGGGAAACTAAGATATTCAGTTGGTAGATTGCTACCTCCTTCCCCAAACTGGAACTCTGTCAGAACAAAAAGGAAGAAGGCGAGATAGGATGAGCAATGAGCACTGCCTGCTTCAATTAGCACTGGGCCCAAAAGGGGGATAAGAATCAGCTGACTCCTCTCCATTACATCTCCCCAGAGATTCTGTATTAGTCAGCTTCCTATTGCTCTAACAAAATAACAAGGCATAGGTATTCTGTAAAGAGATGAGGTTTATTTAGCTCAGAATCCAACATTTGGCAGCTCCTGCAACTGAACTTTGTTGAGGATCATCACAACGTGGTGAATGGCAACATGGTCGGAGGACTGCATAGCCAGAAACTGGGGAGGATGAGTCTTTTTCTTTTTAGAACAACCCCCTCTCACAGCAACTAATGGGGGCCCATGAGAAGTCCATTACTCCCTCCAAGGGCCTCATCCCCAGTGGCACAATTACCTCCTACTACGCCCCTCCTCTTGCAGATTCTACCCCTTCAACACTGCCACACTGAGAACCAAGCCTCCAGCCTATGAACCTTTGTGAGATAAACCACATCACATCCTCACAAGCTGCAACAAAACCACCATTGTGAGAGCAGGATGTCCAAGTCTACAAGTGTGTATGTGAGGGCAGGGGAGGGTTGATATCAGAGGGCACAGGAAGCAGCCAGAGCCCCCATTCTGGAAACTCTGTGATGTTCCTTTGATACTTTTTTCCTTTCCTGCTGTTGTCACAGTACTCTGAGTGGCAACTCAGAAGAAGTCACTGGTGGCTTTATTTTGCTGGGAAAAGGAGGCCAAGCCATGGAGTTCTCAAATTACTTGAAGTCCCCAACCCAACATCCAGTTGGATATGCTTGGTTCATACCCAGTCTTCCTGCCATTTTAAATGTGGTGCTGCTGTTGAATGTCAGTGGAGTGTTTTTTGCCTTCCTCTGAGTCTCCGTGCAAGCTGTCAAGTTGCTTACAAAGACATAGAAAGGAGATAATGCAGAAGCAGGAAAGTGGACATGGTCAGGAGTGGGGAGAAGGATCTATAGTTAGAAGCACAGAGGTTTAGAGTACCTGATGCATTTATGGAACTGTGGGAGGCTGGTAATGCTGGGAACATTTGGTGGAGTCTCTGTGATCTGTCTCTTGCCTGTAAATTTAGATCTGTCTTTAAGGTCTGTGAATCTGACCTCAGGTAAGCCAGGACTCATAGAGAGCTCTTGGTTGCTCTAGATTACAACTGAATCTGGCTCTGGTTTCATGTGCAGGTGACTTGCCCTGAGTGGGGAGTGGGACTTTACCCTGGTTACTGGCCTCCTCTTTCTGGTAACCTTCAGCAGCCTGGTGTCTCTCAACTTCTCTGACACTGGCATCTAACATTGAGGTGAGGTCTCAGACCACTGAGAAAAGGAGGTGGCATCACAAGGGCTGATGCCCACAGGAGTAATTTCTAAAATGCTAACCCCACCTATGGTTCAGGGTCCATTATCCCCATGTCATCATTACTTAGGTTGTGGCATTCTGTTTCCCAAGGTAATGAGGTGTGTAAAAATAGAATCCTGGAGGGTTTCCAGTTGCTTTAGAAGGGAGGAATGGGCAGTCTGGACAGAGGGACCAGCAGGCTCTTCCAAACCACATTAGTCCTTCCACACTCGCCTCTTCCCATTTCACACATGACTTCAGGAACTGATCACTATTCCAAAGGGGAGAGCTCCATACAGAGCTCTTGTGCCTGGAAACCCCCTTCTCTTAGACTGCCAACCCATCAGAGTGGTCAGCTTGCTCAACAAGGGCCAGGATTTCTCTGCCCGCCTCTTTCCAATCCTTCTTGTTGCCCTAGAAAAGCTATGGGGCTGCCTCTGGCAGCCACATGATGGAATGCCTCCTGTCACTGCCCAAACCTCTTCCCATGCCAGGCTACTTTGAGCAGGATCCTGAGGCAGCATACATCACTTGAATGTATCGAAGGGTATTTAAAATACACAAGTGCTCCCATTGCTTCTTCCACCACCCACCCAGGATCTTCCACTGTGAATATTATAATATTTGTGTGGAGCTGAGCACCCCTCTTTCCTGTCCCCTCACCAATCCATCACTGGGCACCTGGCCAGGACCAGGAACCTCACAGCATAAGGAGTGGGTATGAGACTATCTTCCCACACTGCTTAAAAGTGGATTCCAGCCACTCTTGATCACTTACATTTCTTATTGCCTCTGTGTCTGCACTTGTCCTGAGAGGGTGGCCCTTTACACAGGAACTGACATGCAGTGGGCATCACATCTGTGCTGAGCCAGGTGGAGTCAGAGAGGAAAGGCAGCGCCTGTCCCATCCCCTAGGTTGTTGATACTAGATACCTAGACCCTTAGGCCAGCTGCCCTCTTCTGGAGATCCTTTCCTGTCCTCGTCTGGGTGTCCAAGTTGGAGGGTTTCCTGGGTTCTGAGTTCTCTTCTCTCATAAGCACACCTTGCACAGTTTTCCAAGTGCAGAAGCCTGGCTGAGGAAGGGTGATTTTTATGTCCTTATCTTGTATCTGAGAAAACATAGGCCCAGAGTTTTTGTATATCCTGTTCCATGTGACACCAGACCTCACCCATGACGGGTTACCTGATGAGCCATGGCATCCTAACTGTGCTCTAACAGTGGAAATACCAGGTTTTCCCTGAGATGGGAGCCCATATGTGGGGCCAAGAACAGGCAGCCTAGAGGGTCGGGTTGGGCAAGGCCTGATCATTTGAGGGTGATGGAGGCCAGGCTAGATAGAACCTCGAAGTCTGCCTCCTCTCCACAGAAAAGTCTGACCACCACTGTAGGTGGGTGAATAACTGCATGTGGCATGGTAACATCAGGCAGATCCTGCTGCTGCTTGGGTCTCTTTGTCTGTACCTGGGTGCCCTGCTGGTGACATGTATCATATTCCTTGTGCACCCCAGAGATATGCCGTTGTCCTTGGACAAGGCCATGACTTGTCCATGCACTCCCCAGGACCAACATTGGAAACAGCAGCAGTTTGTGGAGGGAGGGGCAGGAAGCCAAGGGGTTGGATAACAGAGGGCTGGACTGATGTGGGCGGGTCTAGAGGGAAAAGTTCTTTGGGAGGACTTGTGCAGAAGGAGTTGAAGGTGAGTGGAGTCAGGGAGCTAGGTGAGGTAGGAGTTTAGAATCTAGGTGGCCAGAGAGATCGGTAATGAAGGTATGAAAGGGAGAGGTAGGAAGACAGTGTGGTACAGTGAGGTTTCCGTTGGTGTACTGGAGTAACTGTCCAGTGCAGGAAGGTAGAGTAGGTGGGTGGGGCCATATGAGGGAAGGGCCATGGAGGGCAGAGTCTCATCAAGGGGCGGGGCCAGTGAGCAACTGTCCCAGGGTTGGCTTCTTAGCTTCCGCACAGATTCCTAGGAGCTGTACGCGCCACAGCCACCCTGCTGCCATTCATTTGGAGGCTGTTGATCCAGGCTGTAGCTGTGAGCACCACCAGGTGCCTCAGAGGGACATATAAGTGGGGCACAGGGACGATGTCAGGATACCTGGCTGTGCAGAGTGAAGTTGCACTTCTGCCACCCGCTACTTTCTATGCTTTCTCCACTTCCCTTGGCCTCATTAGTCTTTTCACACCTACCTCTTCAGATGCAGCTCAGACCTCTCATCCACTTGGAGCTCGATGGTCCTTTTCCCTCTTCGGTGCATTGCTTCCAGAGCCTACTGTGTGCTAGGTGTGCTAGGCTGTGGGTTATTTGAGCGATGGGTAGAGTTGTGAGTAAGTACATGGTGCACTTCTGTTGATGAGCAACCTGCAATCACAATAACACCGGAGACACCCAGGAACACTGTGAGCAGGGTTGTTCCTCAGTGGTGCAGCCGAGTGAAAGGAGCTGAGAGCGTGGCGAGGCCGTACTTCCTATCCTAGGTGTGATTTCGGAGAGGCAGAGGACGGAGTGCATGACCTTTGAGAGGCACACCAGTGCTAAAAAGCACAGAATCCCAAAAGTAGGATGTTAAGGGAATGATGAGGATATGGCTCTAACTGAAACCCAAGGTGGCATGGGCAGTGAAGTTGACCCCCTGGGGGTCAGGATAAAAAAGGTCCAGAAAGTCAAGAGTGGAATTCAGTTTAGATGCAGTAAAAGGCTGGGAGCAATGGGAGAAGTTTTTTTAAGTTGTTACTTGAGGAATAATTTACACACAGTACAATTTACCCGTTTTTATCTATGGTCAAGGACTTTGACAAATGGATACTGTCCTGCACTGTCCACCGGGATCAAGGTTAGCCACACTATTCAAAATAGCTAAACTATGGAACTAATCTAGATGCCCTTCAGTAGATGAATGGACAAAAAATAAAATGTGGCTTATACAAAATTGAATATGAATCAGCAATAAAAGAGAAATCTTGGCATTTGAGTAAATAAATGGAGTTGGAGAAAAAGAAATAATACTAAGTAAGCCAATTCCCAAAAAACAAATGCCAAATGTTTTCTCTGGTATAAGGTGACTGATTTATAGTGGGATGGGAGTGGGGGAGCATGGGAGGAATAGACAAACTATAGTAAGGCAGAGTAGTGAAATGGGAAGAGATCAGGCAGGGGGTTAGAAATGATGGTGGAATGTGATGGACATCATTATCCAAAGTACATGTATGAAGATACAAATTGGTGTGAACATACTTTCTATACAACCAGAGGTATAAAAATTTTGCTCTATATGTGTAATATAATTATAATGTATTCTGCAGTAATTTACTTAAAAAATCAGAAAAATAGCAGAATAATGACTGCCAGGGGCCCAGGTGTGGTTGGGCTATGGACTGGTAAGGTGCTGGTCACAGGAGACCAAATTACACTTAGATGGGAGGGTTGAGTTAAAACGATCTACTATCCAATATAATGACTACAGTTAACAACATACAACAGAATGACTACAGTTGGTAATGTTTTATACACTTGAAAATGACTCAGTCAATTATAAGGGTTCTCATTACAAAAAAAGTAATGAAAGAGTGTATAGTTCAATAGCTTGACTCAGCCATTCTTCAGTGAATATGTTTCAAGATATGTTGTATGCCATAATCATGTACAAGTTATCATCATCATCATCATCATCATCATCATCATCATCATCATTGTCATCATCATCAGGGATTGATCCCAGGGTTGCTTAACCATTGAGTCACAACCTGAACATATTTTATTTTTTTTTTATTTTGAGACAGAATTGTGCCATAAAGCCTGCCCTGTTAATGAGGGAAACTGGGAGATTATTTATTTCTGTAGATTGCCCACCTCCTTTCCACCTTCCTGTTACCCAGTCATACTATTTCTTTCTCTCTCTTAACAGAAAGAGAAAGAAATAGAGATAGAATAAGCAACCAGCACTGCCTGGTTCAATTAGCACTGGGCCTGAGAGTGGATAACCATCACCAAACTTCTCCCCATGCCATCTTCTCAGGAACCATATTATATGGTCTCTGTATTAGCCTGATTTCTCTGGCTCTAACAAATTACCCAAGAATGGTTACTTTATTAAGAGATGAGGTGTATTTAGCTGAATTCCAACATTTGGCAGTCCCTGTGAGTAACCTTTGGTGAGAGTGCTCACAAAATGATGAATGGCATCATGATGGGAGGACATGCAAGGGGTTGAGACTTATGGCCAAAAACTGAGGAGGATGAGTCTTGTTCTTTTTAGAAGAAGCCTCTCTCACAGAAACTAATGAGGGCCCATGAGAATTTCATTACTCCCTTCCAAGGGCCTCATCCCCAGTGGCACAATTACTTCCCTCTAGGCTTCACCTCTTGCAGGTGCTACCAGCTCAACAGTGTCACACCCAGGACCAAACCTCCAGCTATGAACCTTTGAGGGACAAATCATATCCAATCCTCACCACCCCAACAAAGCCACCATTGTAAGAGCAGGATGTCCCAGTCTATTAGTGTGTATGTGAGGACAGGGGAGGGTTGCTCTCAGAGGGCACTGGATGCAGCTAGAGCCCCCATTCCAAATTCTCTCTTATGTCACACTTGTAGTCATGGTACTTTGGATACCAAGCCAGGAGAAGGAGCTCTCATTTGTTTGAAAGAAGGCAGCTAAGCATGACTATCTCAAATGCTTTATGGTCCCCACCCAGACCCCCAGCCAGATCCTGGCTTTTCTCGAGCATTTGGGCTTGTTGAACTATGGCAGCACTGGTCTCTCTAAGCCTAGTGTTCTTCACGTTTCCATGAGTCTCCATGCTAGCTGTCGGTTTTCTCTCTAAGAGACAGATGGGAAATAGACAGTGAGAGTGCAGAGCCAGGGAAGTGGAGGGAGGTCAGGAGGGGAAGGAGGATATTTAGTGAGAAGCACTGATATGGGAGTCTGGTAATCCTGTGACATTTAGTGGAGGGAATGGGGTCTGTCTCTAGCCTGGATATTCAGATCTGCTATTAAGCTGGGTAAGTCTGATTTCAGGTGAGCCAGGCCTCATGGGGGCTCTGGGTTTCCCCAGACTAGACCTGAGTCTGACCCTGATGTCAGATGCCAAGCACTGGCCCACAATGGAGAGTGGGTCTTTCCGGTGGCCATGGGGCTTCTCTGCCTCTTCACTATGTGCAACCTCATTTGTATGAATGCTTCAGACCCAGGCATCTTACACAGAGGTAAGGCTCAAAGCTGTGAGAGAGGGAGGTGGCACCCCAAGGGCTGGTGCCTACAGGGGTCATTTCTAAAGGTCTGAGACCCACTTGGCCTCAGGATCCCTTCTTACCCTTTCATCATTACTTGGGCCCTGGAACTTCATTTCCCAAGCCACTGTATTGTGAAAAAACAGAACACTGGAGGTTTCCCAGTTGCCTTAGAAGAGAGGCCTGGGCAGACTAGCACAAGAGGCCAACAGGCTCTTCCAAAACCATGCACTTCACTCTTCCTCATTCCTGTTTCACATATGACTCCAAGCACTGGTCACTATTCGAAAGGGGGGAGCTTCATGTAGATATCTTTGGGCTGGAAAGTCCTTCTCTCTGACTGCCAGTTAATCTGAGTGGTCAGTTTGCTCAACAGGGACCAGGATTCTCCTGCCCACCTCCTCCCCATCTTCTTGTTGCCCAGTGATACTATGGGTTGCCATGAGCAGCAGAGTGATACAATGGCCTCCTCCACTGCCCAAACCTCTTTCCCTACCAGGCGCCTTTGAGCAGGACCCTGAGGCTCCCTACATGGCACAAGTGAATGGCAGGTTATACGAAATGCTGTGGTGTCCCACCTGTTATTTTTCACCACCTTCCCACTACAAAAGCTGTGACATCTGTGTGGAGGTGATTCCTACTCCTCCCTGTCCACTCAACAACCTATCTCCTGGCACCTGACCAAGACCAGAAACCTCACATCATGAGTAGGCCAGGTGGGGGTAGCAAACCATGTTCCCAGAGTGCTTCAAGTGGCTCTCAGCCACTGTTGGGCACTTATATATGTCATCACCTCTGTATGTGCACCTGTCCAGGGAGGCTGGCGTTGTTTGCACAGGTGTTGATATGCGAAGGGCATCAAAACTGGGCTGGGCCTTGTGGAGTCAGGGAGAGGAAAAGCAGTGACTGTCCCCTCCCCTGGCTTTTTGATAGTAGATCTTCAGCCCTTTAGGCTGATTGCTGCCATGTCCTGAGGTCTTTGCCTGTCTTGGTCTGGGTGTCCCTGTTGGAGGGTTTCCTGGAATATGAGTGCCTTTCTCTGATGTGCACACCCTGCACGGTTTCACAAGTGCGAATGGCTGGTTGGGCAAGGGTGTTTTTTCATCCTTATCCAGTGTCTGAGAAAACAGAGGCCCAGAGATGTTCTATCCTGCTCCAAGTGATACCAGGCAGGTCTTGTCTCTAAAGACCTCACTCAGGACAGGTGAACTGATGAGCTATGAGGCTAACTGTGCTCTAACCATGGAAATGCCATGTTCTCCTTGATATTGGAACCTGTGTGTAGGGCCAAGAGCAGGTGGCCTAGAGGGTTAATTTGGCATATGCCTCAAGATTAGGGGGTGATGAAGGCCAATCCAGACAAATCCTCAGTCCTACCTCCTCTCCCCTAGGAGTTCGACCACCACTGCAGGTGGGTGAATATTTGTTTGGGGCACCGAAACATCTTCCTCTTCCTGCTACTCCTCCTGTGCCTGTGCCTCTACTTTGGTGCCATGCTTACCACCTGCATGGTTTTCATCATGCACAGTAGGCACATGGCATTCCTGGACTATACCTAGACGTATCCACACAGTCCCAAGGGCCCACCGTGAGAAGAGCTGCTTGTGGTGGGTAGGGATGGGCAAACAGCCGAGGAGGGACAGAGGAGACCAAGGGCAGGTCTAGAGGGAGAAGTCAAGTGGGAGGACTTATGAAGGAGATGTGGAAGGCCAGTGGGGTCAGGGATATGGGCCGGGTTGGATGCCTGTGGAGGTAAGAATCTAGGGGGGGTCAGAGAATAGTGTAATAAAAGTTGAAAAGGGACATGTGGGTGGACATTGTGGTGGAGTAAGGTTTTACTTGGGTGTAGCATCATTTGTTGAATAGGCTATCTTTTTTCCAGTGAATGTTTTTGGCACCCTTGTCTAGTATGTGATAACTGTATTCATGTGGGATTGTCTGTGTGTCCTCTATTGTGTACCATTCATCTACAAGTTTATTCTGGTGCTATAACCATGACATTTTAAGTACTAAAGCTTTGTAGTATAGTTTAAAGTCTGGTATTGTATGCCTCCTACTTCATTTTTATTGCTAAGGATTGCTTTATCTATTCTGTGTCTCTCATTTTTCTAAATAAATTTTATGATTGCTTTTTCTATTTCTATGAAGAATGTCATTGGGATTTTCATAGGAATTGCATTAAATCTGTATAACATTTTTGGTAGTATGGCCATTTTGACAATATTAATTCTGCCTATACAGAAGCATGGGAGATCTTTCCATCTTCTGAGATTTTCTTTAATTTCTTTCTTTAGTGTTTTGTAGTTTTCATTGTAGAGGTCTTTCACCTCTTTCGTTAGATTGATTCCAGGTATTTTATTTTTTGAGACTATTGTGAAATGGAATAGTTTTTCTAATTTCTCCTTTAGTGAACTCATTGTTGACATATAACAATGCATTTGATTTATGGGTGTTGATTTGATATCCTGCTACTTGGCTGAATTCATTTATTAGTTCTAGCAGTTGTCTGTTGGAATTTTTGGATCTTCTAGATATAGAATCATGTTATCAGCAAACAGTGATAGTTTGAGTTCTTTTTTTCTATTTGTATCCCTTCAATTTATCTCTTTTGTTAATTGCTCTGGCTAGAGTTTCAAAGATTATATTGAATAGAAGTGGTAAAATAGAACATTCTTGTTCCAGTTTTTAGCAGGAATATTTTCAATTTTTCTCCATTTAGAATGATGTTGGTCTTGGGTTTAGCATATATAGCTTTTACAATGTTGAAGTGTGTTCCTACTATCCCTGGGTTTTCTAGCATTTTGAACATGAAGGTGTGATGTATTTTGTCTAATCTTTTTTCCCATGTCATTTTTGGACAGTGCTCCTGTGAAATAATGTGCATTCAATGAATGATGGGATTCTAATTTGTAATACCCATATAAGTGCATTACCCAATGCTGATAATCTCATTTGACAGTTGATCTAGATGTTTCCTCCACTAGACTGTAAATGATGAGAGACTAAACTTATTTTCAACTCACCATTTTAGTGAAATGGACCTAGCACCATGTCTGGATCTGGTGTTTCCTTCATATTTGTTCAACAGATAATGTTGTTTAATTTTGCCTTTAAAGGATTTCTTGAAAATTTTATTTACATTTTAGCAATAAATGTAAAATGATGAAAATATCAGTAGGCCCAGGTTAAAGATGTAATCCTCCTGTGCCTCAGCTTTCTGATTCTTACCTAGGGGATTTAAGGGTTAATCATCCATGACACTTTCACCAACTGGTTGAAATAATCGGGGGTAAGTGGGCTAAGGATTTTGAAATTAATCATGTGCTCTTAAGGAAAGAGTCAAGTGCAGAGTGGCTATATCCATGCTGATCACATATACTCCCATGGTCACCCAGCTGAGAGGAAGGGGGACCAAGGCAAAATCACACATCTCCAATGTTTTACATGAATGTCTTTTTAAAAGTATATCCTTGAAAGAGGGTCTCAGTTTATTGCTCAGACTTGCCTCCAACTCCTAAACTCAAGTGATCCTCATGCCTCAACTTCTAAAGTAACTGAGACTACAGGTATGTGGACCTGCATATCCAGATTCTCACAACTATTTTTTTGAGCTCACAAGCTGTGTAAGTCCAATACAACTCAAGCAATTTATTTATAAATAATTGCTTTTCTCTTGCACTTAAAGATTTTTCAATTAAATTCAGCAGCATATACAGAACACTTACAACCTTAAAAACATGCTTGTTGTGCTCATTACACAGGTGTTTTGTTCACCACTCACTGTTTTCACTCTTGCTGCTGGGATTGAACACAGAACCTCTTGCATGATAGGCAAGCACTCTGCCACTGAGCTACATCTCTGCGCACGCACACACACACACACACACACACACACACACAAAGTTTCTTTTTTCTTTTTTCTTTTTGGGGCTAAAATGAATCTCTACTCTTTGTTTTTACAATGGCTGTATGATCAATTAATTAATTAGTAATAGTATAATAATTAAAAACTGTTTCCACATATAACTGTATTACTCATAGAAAAAAACACTAAACTGCTAAGCTTCAGAGAACATTACTGAACTGTTGAATTTTTTTAACTTCTAGCAGCTATACAGCCTCTCAAAAGTCATTAGTGTTAAGGACAGATTACAATAAATCACTGAGTCAATCTTAAACCAGGACATGGAAACTTTATTCACCAGCCAGCATTCCGGATCCACCACCTGGTGGGCCAAAAGGTAGGC
This sequence comes from Ictidomys tridecemlineatus, assembly GCF_052094955.1. Classification (NCBI taxonomy): domain Eukaryota; kingdom Metazoa; phylum Chordata; class Mammalia; order Rodentia; family Sciuridae; genus Ictidomys; species Ictidomys tridecemlineatus. The sequence continues at coordinate 174,841,495 of NC_135479.1, forward strand.
TGCATGTCTACACAATTTGACCCCTTCCCAGGGTTTTAGTACACTATTTTATAGACCAAAACCATATTAAGGCATAAGTGGCTGTTGCTATGATCAAAAACCATAAACAAATGTCATGAGATCTAAAATCATAAGCAGAAAAGGGAGTGGGCCAAAATATCCCTAGGTGAGTACAATTTAAAGAATGGTTACTAACATCTACACAATCAATCTCAGACATTGTCCAAGAAAAAATAGAAACCAAAGAGAGAACACTTTTACATTGTATAAGAATTTCCATTTTGTGTTGCCAAATAGGCTATGCTCAGACACTGTTGATGGGTAGAGAAGTGGGCTTTCCATGGGAAAAGCATTTCTTACATGATGTGGCATCTCAGGGCAAGATGGAGTCTGTTTGGTCATTGCCCAGATAGCCTGGCTCATAATATTAGAAGCCAAAGTTAAATTTTGAAATCCCAAAATGATCAATGGTAGATAAATGATTTAGTGCACAGTTGCCACACAGAACTAGATCTTCTTTGCAGGAGACAAGTGAGGATTTTTCATGTCTTTATTATGCTCAGGTCAGTGAGGATTGGTAGAAATTACTGATGCTTATCACCAAACTAGTCAAGTATGCCTGTGTGTATGTCCAGGGGATTACATGAAATATTTCTGTGAAGCCACTCCCATACCTATACTTTAGGTACAGAAATATCTGATTAACTTTAAAAAGACAAAAGTATAACATAAATTAAAACACCAGTGTCTGATCTCAGTCAGTTCAGATCACACCTCTTTCCTGTACTGTCACCACAGACAGTTCACCAGCTAGGTAATGAAGATGCAAAGCAGACAATCATGTTTTTAGATGTGCCCTGCTGTAGTGCAGGGACTCTGACCCAGGAAACAGATTTAGGGTATAGGCTCAAGGTCATAAAAATGAACTTGTGAGCATGTATGTTGGAACCTTTCACCTCCTTTGGGACTGCGGCCATTATTGGGTGTTAGCTGAGGTGGCCTCATGGGTTCCTCCAGAGCATTTCCCTATAAGTGACCTAGCTGGATTGGCGAACACAGGCTTTTAGCCCGCACGTGCGGGCTTTTGACCTTAGCCATACCTGTTTAACCTGAAATCTTCCTAGGCCTTTAGTGTTACTAACCTAACTGCCCCCTATTGGTTCTTGATATTTTCTCTTTTTCTATCACTATATAACCTTGTCCCTGACACAATAAAGTTGAGATTTGCTGCACCTTCATGGCAGACATAACTCCTGGCTCAGTGTTGTTTCTTCCCAATCTTGGGGTGGGGACTGGGCTGCAACCCTTACCCTGTCACTCAGACCCTTGGAGATGACAGGGTTGTCTTGCCTGTCTCCCATGTACCCTTGTTGCAGGGAGCAACACATGTACCCCCCACCCCTTATGTAACCTGTTGGCAGTGTGACTACTTTGTTTGAATTCCATATAAAAAGGGCCTATGGAAATGGTTGTGAGGAGGGGCTAAAATGGAACTGGCTAGGGGCTGAAGCTGAAGCTGGCTAATGGCTATGGCTGCCTGTAAATAAAGGATGACCAATATTCCCACCATGTCTTACATCTTCTACCTGCTAAATCTGTTTTCTGGGTCTGAGCCCCCGCATGATTATTGGCATAGTTGGCAGGATGTTCCACAGGTGAGAGATGCTTTAACCCTGGTGGACAGGAGGGACCTGTGGCTAATAAACACCTGTAGCACTCAGTTGCCATGGTCCTATTAGCACAAATTCTTGTGTAGAGTTGGGATATGGTGAATAGGTCCCTTGTGAGCATAGAGAAGACTTCTGATTACCCTGAAGTGAATCTGGACCTGCTGGAGCAGAATGTGAACTGAGCAGTGATGCCCAGGTGTCAGCCCATGGCCAAGGACAAAGATGGCAGTGGTGGTGCCAGTGAGACAGAGTAAAAGACTGAGGAGCTGCATGCACAGCTGCTGGGGCCATGGGGTAACTGTGTCTTACAACTCTGAGAGCAAACACTGATGCAGCTTTACCAGAGACTGCCAAGAAGAAGTCACAAGATAAGGAAGAAGCCTTGAAAACAAGAGTATGGTTTCCAGAAGAGGATCTGCATACCTTGAAAATACCCCTCAGCCTTCCCCATCATGCTGATTGAGTCCCAGTAAAAGGAGGAAGGTTAACTAATGTCTGCAAGCCCAGCCAGTGGTCAAGGAGAAAAATCAAACAGTGCAGCTGATGGCTCTGATGGGCAGCTGCCAGCAGGGCTGGCCCAGTAGTCAAGTTCACCTTATTTCACCTGTAGTAGAGTTGGAGATGGTGGACTTGAGAAAATAATTTGGACAGAGGCCAAGAGAGCCCCTGGCCAATTTGTTGTTATGTATGTGAGATTTAAAGGTTCTGCTGGCCAAGAGGGGCAAGACACCCCATGTGCTACATGTTATGGATCCTTCACAAACTTCTGACTTAGATGTACTGGAGGCAAGCAGGAGCCAGAAGAGTACTGTATACTAGAAGCTGGCAGGCACCAGAGAACCCAAATGTGTCAGGAGCCAGCCAGTTCCAACAGAGCCCAAGTGTATTAGGAGCTGGCATGAGCCAAAAAAGAGAGAGGTGCTAGGGCCTATTACCTATGTAGGTGAACCAGAAACAAGCCCATACCTCAGAAGTAAGGCATCCATACTCTTCAGTGTTTGTTACACTAATGATTCCAGTAGTGGACAATTGCCCATGTGGCTGGCAGTGGCTCTGAAGTCAGAAACAAGCACTGTTTGGTTTGATATAGGTATAAGACAAGAAAGCCAGTGAGCTGAACTAAATGGTGATAGCAAATGAAGCATTCCCCATAGTGATATGTCTGATAGTTGTGCTGTGTATTGGGGACAAGTTCTTTTTCAAGAGCTTTGGGAGCTAAGCCACAAAAAGAAAGGTAACTGTGGGGCATGATATGGACCATGCCCCCCATGACTAGCCCAGGGAATGATGAAGCAGATGCTTTGGCTAAGGTGCAGTAATTAGAGTAGGTGCCTCCCACCAAAATGGTGGCTTAGTTGCACTGCTGCGTATTATTAAAACAATTTTTAATAATATGACTTTCAATATAACAATCATGCACATCTTCATAAGAAAAGATATAAAAATTGTCAGATGCTTACTCGGATAATGAAAATATTGGATGTGAGACAAGTAAGAATGTTAGAAGCTATTCCATGTACAAAAGACAAAATATAAGGAAGGGTGCCAGTGGATGATAGAACTAAAGCTAGTATACTCAATGTATAACTACACCATGCAAATGATTCTTAATGTGTAAGTCAGAGTTGTTATCTAGACTCAGAAAATGATAAAAATCTAATGCTTTCACCTACATAAATATCAACCAGATATGGTGGTGCAGGAGGTTAAGGCAGGAGAATCCCAAGTTCATGCCAGCCTTAGCAAATTAACCAGGCCATAAGCAACTTACCAAGACTGTGTCTCAAAATAAATAAAAAATAAAATAAAAACGACTGGGAATGTGGCTCAGTAGTTAAAAGACCCTGGGTTCAATCTCTTGTACCAAAAGAAAAAAAAAAAACAATTCAGCAGTATGTTCCTTTGGAAACCTCAGATATTATGATAACCATAAACTGCTCCTGCAAGTTTCCAAGCTCTCCCTGGAGGGCAGTATTGTCCCCACAAAAACACTGACCTAGAGCCCCTCTGCAGAATTAACTGGATGTCTTTGCCTCTTTACCACCCTAGGCTAGCAGGATCAGGAAAAAGGCCTAGAGACATTGTCTTGCCTCTTTTCAGCCAGTTTTGTCTTACAGTGTTCTTGCACCTGAGGAGAAAGTCTGAGTTCAATTTCAAGATTCTAATTAGGAATATACTATAATAAAAACAAACACATTTCAGCTGACCCTGGCTCTAGTACCTAACAAGAAGAGTCATAACCTGCTTTGATTGTTTAAATAATCTAGTCAAGAGCAATGAGTTGACTCTTTTATAACCTGCTAGAAAACTTTTATTTTTCCATCAATTATAGCCCAAATAAAAATAAGCTTCATCCACAGTGCATCAACACTGTGATATGCATTGTGTCCAGAGGAATACAAGTAAATCATGTAACATTAGAAGATAATCTGTTAGAACCATATGACTTGGAAAACCAAAATGGAAATAGCATTCTGAAATTCTGTTTATCCAGTCTTTAAATGATTGACATGCTGCTGGTCAAGTGAGTTCTTCATGGCTATGCATATAACTTTGAGGACAAGATAGTAAAAAGACTTTCAAGCCAGTCAGTATTCCAGGCCATGAGACATTCTCTAGGCCTTGTTCCTGTTCTCCTGCAAGCCTAGGGTGTTAACTCAGAATACATATCTTTGTGATGGGTGATGCACTTTTCACTGAGGACTAAAAGAACCTTACAACTCTTGTAGACCCTGTTTTTAGAAAACTGAGTACTGGGACTGGGGCTGTAGTTCAGTGAAAGAGCATTGTCTCACACATGTGAGGTACTGGATTTGATCCTTAACACCACATGAAAATAAGGAAATAAAATAATAAAGATAAAAAAAGAAAGAAAACTTAAAAACAAGAAAGAAAACTGAGTACTTATTTGGTTTTGAAAACAAGATACTGTTAATTGAACCTTGTTCATGTTTGCCTTGAGACTAAGCATATGGCATGGAAAAGACACCTTGGAGTGTAATTAGGTTCTCAAAAATCCTCTTAGAATTCCAAAGTAAAAAGTGAATTCTTTACTTTGGATTTTTTTGGCAGGAACCTTTACACTGTGCCATAATTAATGACCTGATTATGATTCCTGAAACATAATGTAATTTTTATTAACATATGATGGTATCCCAGCTCTGAGCTTATCAAAATCTCAAAAACAAGGTATAAGGAAGAATCCCATTTGAAAGAATTAGAAACTCATAGGATTTAGTACAAGTTTTGGTTCAGTAGATATTTTTGAATGAGTGAATATTTTCACAAATGAATAAACACATGGACAGATAAATGATAGATTACTATATAATTCTTGATTAGCTAGACTAGATACTTGACTCCTCAGTTCATAAAAATGAAATTCTATGAAATTGAGCCCTTTTATCATTGTCCCTTAGCCATTTAAGAACTAGAGCAGTTGTATCACTGTCAGAAGTTTCTGAGTCATAATCCTCTTGACTCAGTTATGCTGAGTAACGTGGTTTCCTAGTGCAAGTAGATAAGTCTGAAATTCATTCTAACCCTGACTTTCTGCAATCATTCCTTGTTACATATTTTACTTCAGAACTTTTGAGTGCAGATAGCTTACATTATTTGAGAATATTGCCTCATTAGGGAACTGTTAATGTCTTCTTCTTCGAGGTGGGAGACTCAGTCTTCATTGCACAAGATGGGGTAGGTTTCTGACCACAAAATGTTACATCAGATATTTGGGAAAGATTTTCAGGGTGAATCTTCATCCACTGAGTGAGTAAAAGTTTCCATGAAACTTAAATGTAGCCTTTCTAAGATCATCCACTCTGGAGTCAGTTCTCTTTGAATCCCAGCTCTAATACTTGCTTTGATAAGCCACTTAAACCTCCATTGCTCACTGTTTAATCTATAATATTGGGGTAATAAAGGAACCTTAATCATAATTTAAATGCTTAAGCATGTCAGAAGCCTAAGAATTATGCCTTGCACATATTGAACATCATTTTTATTATTGTTTCTTTTAAGAATTAAACGAGCTCAGGTCCTCCATCCTCTTAATTGGCATTTGATTTGTGCTCTAGAGGGTTTGAACTGACTGTATGATGCTGTTTCATCCCAGGATATTTGGGAGGAAGTTAGTGATAGTTAGGGCTGTTTTTGGTGATCAAGAAGCTAAGAAAACTTACTGTAAAACTTGATGGATTATATCAGGTCTTACCTGTTCCCTGATGCTTTCTCTCACAGCTGACTCCTGTCAAGAGGCTGTGTATTATTCCAGGAATGATGCTGTTCCTGGGCAAAATGAACTTGACCAGCTCTTGTCTGACATGCTATTTATGAATAAGCCATCTCACAGATAACCTGTCCTGACTATCTACGCTTGTGCTCTGTTCCCCATGTCTGTGATCTTCCCAGAGCTTGGTTATTCCATCCCAGTTCCTGCTTTACCCTGTTCCTATTCCCCATTCCTACTCCTAATCTTCCTAAATACCTATTGGGTCACTTCAACTCCACTTGTAATGATTGATTCCCCAAATTCCTTTTTCCTTCATGCCTGAAACCCTGAGCACTTTGCTCATAGGTTTTAATATCACTGTGACCATCCTGTCCTTTGTACACTTTCCTTTTTCTATAAGCCTGCCTACTTTGCCTCATCTGTGGACTATCTTGTCTGTCTATGACATTGGACTTTATCTTGGTGCTTAAAGCAGTGTTTCTTTTTTCTTTTTCTTTTTTTTTTTTTTTTACCTCCAGCTGCTTCCTGATACTGTTGTTTCATTTAAGTGGGTAGAGATGCTATGTGTTAAGAAAAACTCATTTCTTCTGCCTTGTGAGTGTAGAGTTAGACTGCATGTTCTAAGTTCCCTTATAGTTAGATTTGGTCATGTCACTGAAATCCAACTAAAGGAATGTGGGCAGAAATAATGTCCTTCCTTTTTTTGACCCCACACCTTCTCTCTCTTCCTCTATGGATTGTCTAGATACAGGGTTCTAACAGAACCAAGGCCATACAAGAAGACAGAGGCAGGATGCAAGGAGCCTGGTTCTCTGAATGATGGCAGACAAGACTGCTTACTTACTAGAAATTTCCAAACTGATCTTTATGTGAATTAGAAATAAACTTTTATTTTGCCAAGTCACTTTTAATGTTTTTAGATATTCTATATAATTGAATGTTACCGTATTTTATACGGTGGGCCTGTCTGAATCCAATTCTCTGCTATTCTCCAGTTTTCCTGTCTAGTTTTGCTATAACTCTCCAGTCAGACCTGACTTGATTCTCTTCCAAAGAAAAATACTTCAAAGGCAAATCTTTTTTTTTTTTTTAAAGAGAGTGAGAGAGGGGGAGAGAGAGAGAGAGAGAGAGAGAGAGAGAGAGAGAGAGAGAGAGAGAGAGAGAGAATTCTTAATATTTTTATTTTTTAGTTATCGGCGGACACAACATCTTTGTTGGTATGTGGTGCTGAGGATCGAACCCGCGCCGCACGCATGCCAGGCGAGCACACTACCACTTGAGCCACATCCCCAGACCCAAAGGCAAATCTTTAATTTCATGACCTTCAAGCTTCAACTGACATGGGTTTATTCAACTTTTCCATACCCCTAAAAAATCTTATAATCATGAATCTTAGACCCCTTTGGAAACCTACAGGTTAAATCCCCCCCCCGAAAAAAGAAAAAAAAATTTAAAAAAGCCCATAAACATAAACCACATGTGTAAATTGCCTGAGAGTTCAGAGATTTCTAAAGTTTACAGAGCTCATATTCCAGGTGTAAACAATGAAAAAAGTCGGTTTTATCCCAGTTCTCTCACACTGGATTACCATGTCTTCAGAATTAGATAAAAGCATTTGAGAGTCAGAGTCTTGATAAATTGCCCAGGCTGGGCTTTAATTTGCTATTCCCCTGCCTTAATCTCCAGAGTCACTGTTACTACAGATGTGCACCCTCATGCCCAGCTCATGTATCTATTTCATTAGTGAGGTTGAACCTTTAAAGGCTGATAATCAAGTCATTTAAATTTTTCCCCTTTTTGAATTGCCTGTTCATTTTTTGCCCATGTTATATTGTGGTATTTGTCTTTTTTTTTAAATATCTTTAAGAAATCTTTATACATTAATGATACTAAGTATTTGCCACAAATATTGAAGATTTCATTCTCTCATATTGTTGCCATATTTTCCAAAATAAAGCTATTTATTTCTTTCTTCCTACATTCCTTGCTTTCTTTATCTTAACTTCCCTCGATAATAATCTTTTTAATATTTCTATATCAATATGCATCTTCTCGTAATTGTGATTGATGTAATGTGTTGCATATAAATATTCAATTTATAAGCTGTTTGGAAGAAAATGACTAACATACTGGCAGCTGTAGGACAATTGCTGCTGCAACAGTGAGAGCAATATTAGTGGCTATAAGAGCATCCATAAAACATTTGTGACTAAGGAATATTAATTCATCATTGGGTTTAGATAAGACATTATGCTATGGACTGGTAAAAGAACTAGAATTCATTCATGAGTTCATTGTTTTAAATTTATGTTTGCAATAACATTTAAACTGATATTATGGGTAGAATAATAAGTGGCTTTATTTCCTTAAATAGTAACTTTATAGGGCCATGGTTCATGGTGAAATAATTGTCTTGTCATTTAAGGCAAGCGTCTGCATGCTTTCTTGACAAAGTGCCAGAAAATAAATATTGCTGGCTTTGTGGGCAACATAATCTCAGTCACGATTATAGAACTCTGCTATTAAGGCATGGAATTAGCCAGTCAATATGTAAATGAACAAATGTGACTGGGATCCAATAAATATTTATTTGCAAAAGGTGGCCCATGGGAAGGAGTTTGTCAAATTCTGGGTTTTTTATTTGCTTTATTATTATTATTATTATTATTATTATCATTATTATCGGTAAATCCTGTGTGGCTAAGGCCTCTGAAAATTTCCAAGAAGGATGGCGATGAGGTCACTATTTTTGAGGGCTGCCTCTGACTTGATGATGAAGAGGGTGAAACCACTTTGTCCTCTACCTCACCATCAAACCATTGTGCCTTGGACTGTTGGTAGAGGCACAGGCTTGGGAGCCAGACCACCTGTGTTCAAAGCCCAGCCATGACAAAAACCAGCTGTGTGACCTTGGATCAATTACTTTACATTTCCATGCCTCAGTCTTCTCCTCTGCATAACAAGAGATGGTGATGACATTCTGCCTCAGAGGCTGTGTTGGGGATTAAATTAATAAACACAGAGAATGCAGAAGTGGGTGTTTGGACTGGAAACCTACTACTGTGACCTGAGCATCTGCCAAAGATAGGGCCTGTAGGAGATCAACCTCTATTGTGACTATGTTAACTCTCCTGCTGGTTGATGTGGCATCAGGCACACATGCTGCTAGACTGCCCCACTCTTCTAGGGTTCGAGTGACTTGTGTCTTTCTTCCCAGGCTTGTCTTGCTACAGGCCCAAGAGTGAAGCTATGGTCACCTGTTCCTTTGTAATATAACCCCTTGCCCTGTTTAAGTAGAATCATCCATGGAAGTGCCTTGTGTGTCCCCTTTTCTTTCTATGCCTTTGGGTGTGGCCTACCTAGATTTCAGTCAACCTGCTGATAGTGAACATCATAAAGATAGACTCAGCCCCATGAAACCTAACCCCTTGCCTCATTTGAATATCTTCTCCTCAATAAAAAGGGTCAGCACATGCTCTCTCTCTCTCTTCCTGCATACCCTTAAAATCAGAGGAGCCATCACTGTGACCCCAAAGAAAAAGGTATTTGTGTCTCTTGTGTGGTTATTTTGCACAGCCCAGTTAGCACAATTTTCCTAGAGTGACCCCTGAGCCTTTTAGTCATGAGAACAGAAACCCAGCAAGGACCTACACCTGGTGAAAGGTGTTTCACAATCATTGCTCTGGCCCCTCAAATTCAACATGAGTGTGGAGTGTTGTTACCCTGTTCTCCGGATTAGGAAAGGAGACTTGAACAGGAAGGATCATGGGGGTGTCCTGCAGTGGTAGAACAGAATACAGTGATGGTTTTATTTTTATATCACTGGTTCTCAAGCAGGTGGAATTTGGCAAACTCTATGCCCACCAAGAGAACTCTTGGCAATGTTTAGAGACATTTCTTGTTGCCACAACTTGGAGGAACATGAAAGCTTGGCCAGAAGGGGTGGAGCCCTGGTACAGTGCTCAGGCATCCTCCCATGAACAGGACAACCCCATCCTATAAAGGATGCTTCCAGCCATCATACAGCAACACTAAGTTGGAGAAGCCCTGTCCTAAATACACTGCTTCATCAGGGTTTCCTCAGATAAGGATCACAAGGTAAGTTGATAATTTTGGAGGTGCTCCTAAGAAGCATGGGTATCAGGGAGTTCAAGTGAGACAGGGTAATAAAGATCAAGAGTAAGGGGCTATTACCAAGTAGGTTTCCATAAGAGGCAACTGTGCCTAATATTCTTGGGGACCCCTGAGGGACTGTGTAAAGCATGCACATTTCAGAGCTTGCTCACCTGAGGTGCAAGGGAGCTGGTTATTTATGCACCAACCCTGTCAGCCACTGGCTTAGGAATGCTCCAGTGAGGTGCTGATTTCCTCACACTTCCAACATGCCTCACTGATGGGAAGAAGGGAGACTGGTGGCCAGAAAACCTTTCAGGTGAAGGTTTTTTTCTGAGGTGGGGAGCTGCAATTAAAAAACATGCCTAGAATGAAAAGTGCCAAGGAGTATGAGTGTTCACAGCTGGCATGTTCTTCTGGTCACATGATTCCCAGGAGGAAAACATGAATATACCCCAAATAAGCATCCAGCATTCAGCCTTTCTTTCAACAAGGGTGAGGAAATTATTGGTTGGATGAAAATCTGCAGGAAGCATTACCTGGGAAGAGCTCCAGGGGATCTGGCCTTCACTGATTAGCAGGCTCACCAGTGAGGATCATAATGCATGGCAATCTTAGGGGTAGGAACCCAGGTTTTGGGAAATGGAACAGAAGCCAGCTCCATATCCTGGGGAACTTCACTCTCACAGGTTGAGCATATTCAACACTGGGGCAAAAACAGTCTAGGTATCGAGCCAGGGTTACTTGAGAGACCTGTTACCATAGGGGGAGGCTGGGAGGGTTCAAAGCCTGATGCTGGTCAGCAATGGCCAAGCTAGTGGTTCTGTAACACTGGGTGAGGTGGGAAAACAAGATCTTGATCCTAATTGGCCATTAAAGAACATCATGAGTGAAAGTGCAGACTAACCCAAGAGACGTAATCTCTGACTCTCAAGCCTACTCCAAGCCCCAGGTGGTGCTTGGCCATGAATGAAAGCCAGGAAAGTAAGGGGCCTGGCTCCAAGAGCCTACTCTTGTCAGGGAGGACATCTGTCTGCTTTCCAAAGAGCATCTCACTGCTCAGTGTATGACCACTTACCCAAATGGAGCTGCAGGACACTGTCCATCAAATGGGATCAACATGGCTGCAGAGGGTTAAAAAATGAGTTTAACAGAAGAAGCTCGGACTCAATACTGTTATAACAGCCACCCAGAGAGTGTCACCTAAGTGCCAGGCCCCCTTCTGTGTACTTTTTAAAGATTCATTCATTGTATTCATACAGCACCCCCATGATCATGATGAGCTGCCATTGGCAGAGCATGTCTTTTCAGCAATCACCAAGCAAACCGCATTGCATCTACATCCATGATTCTATATTGATAAATCTAAATTGAAGTTTTGACATTGATGAATCTATATCAATGTATAGTTATCATTGAATCTATATCAGTGAAATGAGATATTGAAGAATTGATATCAATGAATCTACAAAAATGAATATAATCGGTGAATCAATATCACTAAATGTATATAGATATGTCATATCAATTAATTTATATTAATAAATTGAAATTTATTTTATCAATATTGATGACTATATGAATGAAACTATATCAAAGAAATGATATCAATGTATCTCCATCAAAGAATAGATATCACTTAATCAATATTGATGCATCTGTATCAATGATACTGATATTAAAATATCAGTATCAAATATTATATGATTAATTGTTATGAATGAATCATTATCAATTCATTGATCTCAAAGAGTCAATATTGGGCTGGGGTTGTAGCTCAGTGGAAGAACACTTGCGTAGCATGTGTGAAGCACTGGGTTTGATTCTCAGCACCATATAAAAATAAATAAAATAAAGGTCCATCAAGAACTAAAATAAAAATATTTTTTTAAAAAAAGTCAGTATTGATAAATCTTCATTAATGTATCTATATCAATAATCCATATGGATGAATCTAAATCAATACATCAATATCAGTGTATTTACATCTCTAAAATATATTGATTAATATATATCAATGAATCTATATAGACAAATTGATATCAATCTACATTAATTGATATGATGAATTGTTATTGATGAAGCAAATCAGTGAATAGATCTAGTGGAATCTACATTAATTTGTCTATATTGATGAAACAATATTAGGAAACCATACTATGTTGATTAATCTACATAAAATATTATATAGAATCTATATAAAAGATTCATATCAATGAATCTATATTGAAAGGATGTATTGAAGAATCAATATCAATGAGTCTATATCAACAAATTGATATTGATGAATAAATACCAATATATTTATACTAATAAATCTGTATTGATGAATCTATATTGATGAATTAACATTAATAAATCTATATCCGTAAATCTGTATCAATAAATCTAAATCATGTATCTGTTGATGAATCTGCATGGAGGATGCTATATCAATAAAATGATATTGATAAATTATGTTTGATGGATCCATATTAATGAATCAGTATCAATGAATCTACATCTATGAATTTATATTTATGAATTGACAACAATGAATTTAAATTGATGAATTGATACCAATGAATCTGTATTGACATATTACTATCAATGATTCTCTATCAATTAATTGATATCAATGAATAGATATCAATGAATTGGTATCAATGAGATGTTTTAGTCAGCTTTTATTGCTTCTGTGACTAAAGGATCACCAGAACAATTGTATAGAAGGAAAAGCTTATTTGAGGGTTCACAGTTTCAGAGGTCTTAGTCTATAGAAGGCTGTTTCCATTCCTCCGGGCTTGAGGTGAGGCTGAAGATCATGGCAGGAGAGGGTAGCAAAGGGAAGAAGCTCATATTACCATGATCAGAAAGCAGATAAAGAGATACAAAATATATATCCCAAAGCCACATCCCAATTCCCACCTCCTCCAGCCACACTCTACCACTTCAGTTATCATTTAGTTAATCTCTATCAGGGAATTAAATCACTGATTGGCTTAAGACCCTCACAACCCAATCATTTCTCCTCTGAACCTTCTTGCATTGTCTCACATGTGAGACTTGTGGGATGCTCACACCAAACCATAACAATAAATCAATATTTGCAAATCTATATTGATGAATATATATCAATGTAATAATATCAATATATGTATATTGATGTATACATGTTGATGTATCTAAATCAATGAATCTCTTCTGACCAATCAATACAAATGTATTTGATATTGATGAAACTATATCAATATATATTGAAAAATCTATCAATGGACCTATATGGATAAATTGATATTGATGAATACATAGTAATGAAATTGAATATTGGTGAATCTATATCAATGAATTTAACTAATATATATCAAGTCTGAATCAATCTACATCAATGAAATGATACTGATGAATCAATATCAATTAATTAATATTTATTAATCTATATCAAAGTTTATATGATAAAATGGTATCAATAAGTATATATTCATGAATTGATATAAATATATTTTTAATTATTTAATTAATTAATTTATTTATGTGGTGCTGAGGATCAAACCCAGTGCTTCACACATGGTAGACAAGCACTCTACCACTGAAACAAAACCTCAGCCAAAATATCAATGTATTTTTTATTTTTTTTTATGTGTTATGAGTTATACATGATAGTATAATGTATTTGTACATATTATACATATATGGAGTATAATCCCTTATTCTTCTGGTTGTACATGATGTAGAATTACATCGGTCATGTAATGACATATACACGTATGCACATAGGGTAGTAATGTACATCTACTACATTTCCTATTTCCATTCCCCCTCCCTTCCCTTAATTCCCTTTGTCTAATCTCAATTACTTCTATCCCCCCTCCTTATTGAGAGTTCATTAGCATATCAGAGAAAATATTTGGCCTTTGGTTTTTTGGGATGGGCTTATTTCACTTAGCATGATAGATAGATCTCTATCCTATTACTGAAAAATGCTATAATTTCATTCTTCTTTAAGGCTGAGTAACATTCCATTCTGTACGTATAAATATATATATTATATATATATATATATATAATATATATATATATAAAATTTTCTTAACCTTTTCATCTGTTGTAGGGCACTTAGGTTGGCTTCAAAGTTTAGCAATTTTAAATTGAGCTGCTATAAACATTGATGTTGCTGCATCACTTTAGTATGCTGATTTTATGTCCTTTGTATATAAATCAAGGAGTGAGATAACTGAATAAAATGGTTATTCTATTCCAAGTTTTTTGAGGAAATATTCATACTGCTTTTCATAGGGGTTGCACCAGTTTTCAGTCCCATCAGCAATGTATGAGTGTATCATTTCCCCCACATCCTGGTCAACATTTATTTTTGCTAGTATTTTTAATAATTATGCTTCTATGGGAGTAAAATATCTCAGTGTAGTTTGGATTTGTATTTGTCTAATTCTTAGAGATGTTTAAATTTTTTTCATGCATATGTTGTCTGCATTTCTTCTTTTGATAAGTGTCTGTTTAGTTCTTTTGCCCATTTATTAATTGGGTCCTTTTTAATATTTATTTTTTTAGTTATAGGTGGATACAATATTTTTATTTTATATTTATGTGGTGCTAAGGATCAAACCCAGTGCCTCACGCATGCTAGGTGAGTGCTCTACCACTGAGCTACAATCCCAGCCATGGGTCATTTGTTTTTAGCTATCAAGTTTTTTCTGTTCTATATTCTGTGTGCAGAAATATATATATATATATATATATATATATATATATACATACATATATATATACATACATATATATGTATGTATATATATATGTATGTATATATATATATATATATATATATATATATAGTAATTGGATGCAATATCTTTATTTTATTTATTTATTTTTATGTGGTGCTGAGGATTGAACCCAGGGCCTCCCACATGCTAGGCAAGCACTCTACAGCTGAGCGACAACCTCAGTCCTGTGCAGAAGCTTTTTAATTTGATGCCATCCACCTAATGAATTTAACTTTATTTCTATCTCTTTAGGAGTGTTGTTAGGAAAGTTGTATCCTGTGTTGACATATTGGAGTGTTGGGCCTACATATTCTTCTTGCAGTTGCTGAATTTCTGTTCCCATTCCTAGGTATTTGATTCAATTTGAATTTTGTGCAGGGTAAGAGGGGTTAATTCCATTGTACTATACATGGATTTTCGGTTTTCCCAGCACCTTTTGTTGAAGGGGCTATTTTTTCTCCAATGTGTGTTTTTGGCACCTTAGTCTAGAAACAGATAACTACGGATTTCTGTCGGTGTTTTTTATTGTATCCCACTGGTCTTCATGCCTATTTTGGTGCCAGTACCATGTTGTTTTTATTTTTATAGCCCTTTAGTATGATTTTAGATTCAGTATTGTGATGACTCCAATATTGCTTTTTTTGCTTGGGATACTTTTGGTATTCTGGTTTTCTTTTTTTCCATGAATTTTAGAACTCATATTTCTAATTCTTTGAAGAATGTCACTTGTATTTTGATGAGGATTGCATTGAGCCTGAATTATGCTTTTGAGAGGATGAACATTTTGATCATATTATTCTGCCTATCTTTTCATCTTTTAAGGTCTTTTTCAATTTTTTTCCTCAGTCTTCCGGAGTTTTCTTTATAGAGTTTCTTCATATACTTCAGTAGACTAATTGCAAAATATTTCTGATTGATAGAATGTGATATTTTTTACAGTAGTGTCCAAAAGTGATTGATTTATGTTGTTCTTGTATCCTGATACTTTACTAAATTGATCATTCTAGATATCTTCTTGTGGAATATTTTGGGTCTTCTAAATTTAGAATCATGTCATCAGCAAACAGACTATTTAATTTCTTCTTTTCCTATAATTTTCCCTTAATTTTCTTCTCTTGCCTAATTTCTCTGCATAGAGTTTTAAGCACTAAATAGTACCAATAGTACTAGTAAGTTTGGACATCCTTTTCTTGTTTCTGTTTTTACAGGAAATGCTTTCAGTTATTCTCCATTTAGTATAATGTAAGCTTTACAATTTTGAGGTAATTTTCTTATATTCTTAGTTTTCTAATGTTTTAAATATAAATGGTAGATGTAGTTTTTCAAACACTTTTTCTGGATCTATTAAGACAATCATGTGATTTTTGTTCATAAATTTATTTATGTAGTAAATTACAATTACTGATTTGTATATGTTGAACCTTCCTTGCATATCTAGACTGAAATCCACTTAATCATAATGCACTACCATTTTTAAAAAAAACATATTTTTGTTGAGGTCAAGGTTGTGGCTCAGTGGTAGAGGGCTTGCCTAGCATGGAAGAGGCACTGGGTGTGATCCTTAGCATCACATACAAATAAATAAAATAAAGGCATTCTGTTCATCTATAACTACAGCAACAACAAAATAATGTTTTTCAGTTGCAGATGGACCAAATACCATTATTTCATTTATTTTTACGTGATGCTAAGGATCGAACCCAATGCCTCACACATGCTAGACAAGCACTCTGCAACTGAGCTACTGCCCCAGCCATGCACTAACATTTTGATGTGTTTTTGTATGCATTCTGCCAATATTATATTAAGAATTTGTGCATTTGTGTTCATCAAAGGTATTTACTTCAAGTTTACTTCCCTTGCTAAGTCTTACTTGTTTATAAGAATTTTTATTTGTTCCCTGATTTCATCTTTATTTATTATTCAAAGGTGAATTTATCTTCAAGTATTAGAGAGGCTGTTTTTTTATTTTGTCATGGATTTCTAATTTATTGCTTATGGTCTGATAGTTTGCAAGAAATTCTCTTCAGTTTTATGTTTATTGTAGTTTGATTTGTGATGTAAAATATGATTAAATATTTTATGTACTATTGAGAAAGTGAATTCAATCATCGATTAATTAAATATTCCATAGATGTCTGTTAGGTTCATTTGGTTCAGAGTATTTTTTATTTCTGTACAATCTTCCCTAAGTTTATGTCTGTATTATCAATCCAGTGGTGAGAGAGTTGTGCTAACTTCACCTAGTATTATTGAATTGTGGTCTATTTGATTCTTAATATCAAGAAGATTTTTTTATGTACATAAAATATAAATATTTATGATTGGTATATGTTGTTGTTGGATGATTCCCTCAACCAATATGAGGTGATTTTCTATGTCTCTTTGAAGAATTTTGGCTTGAATTGTATTTTTTTTTCAAATCTCCATCTCTATTGTAATGATCTGGCACTTGCTGTGTTTTCTAATTTTACTCCTTACATCTTCTTTTATCTCATTGAACAAATTTAACTATGAATTTCTCAATATTTTTCTCTAAAATTTTCTCAGCCATTATTTAATGGAGCAGTTGCTGAAGTACTATAGATCATTTGAAGTCTTCTTAATATTCCTTCCATGTCTACCCTATTGAAATGGTTATTGCTTCTTTAATTAAGGAAGAGATTACTTTGTGAGCTTTATCTTTAGTGCTCTGGGTTGAACAAATAAATTCAATGTGTGATCTTTTATGATGCCTGTAATAGTACCATCTGAGGAAAGTCATGGAACCCTATTTATTTCCTCCTTAATAAAAATGAAAAACTTGTTGATATTGTTCTTCAATGTTCCCGTAATCCAGGTATAATCTTGTAGTAGAGTTCTGAAACAAATAGAAAGATTAGTTATTAAATATATTAAACTGCTAAAACATTAAACAATAACTTAAAGGACAAAAAGAAGAATTGGGTAAAAGAAAAAAAAGAAAAAAAGAAAAAAAAAGGTAAGAAATAATATACACCAAGATGAAAGGGAAAAAAAATAAGAGATATACTTGAACTAGCAGCAGATAATGTAATGTAAAAGGGAGACTAGGAGTTAAGAAGAGCAAGTATAATATAGGAAGGGGAAAACAAAGAGATGAAGAATGATTCCAATTGATGTTTTAGAACATTAGAATACATTCAAATGTATTGAAGGTATAATGTTCACTATTAGAGTAACAAATAACAATGAAGAAGAGAAATAATATACATGATCAAATTTGACTTTAGATTTCCTGCAAACATTCTTTCTAAAAAACTATTTTTAGTTGTAGATAGATACATACATTTATTTATTTATTTATTATGTGTAATTTTTGTGTTTATTTTTAATATATAATTCATCACATCAATCAACTTAAAGATAACTATGCTAAGTCCCAGGCCAACATCATTCTAAATGAAGAAAAATTGAAAATATTTTCACTTAAAACTGGAACAAGACAGTAATGCCCTCTTTCAACATTTCTATTTTTCATAGTTCTTAAAACACTGTCCAGAGCAATTAGATTAAAGAAATTAAAAGGATATATATAGGTGAATAAAAACTCAAATTAGCACTATTTTCTAATGATATAATTATGTATCTAGAAGACCCAAAAAATTCCATAAGAAAACTTCTCTAGAACTAGTAAATAAATTCTGCAAAGTAACATAATCAAGAAACATAAATCAAAGGCATTTCTGCATATCAGTGAAAAATCCTCTAAAAGGAAACTAGGAAAAATACACTATTTTCAATAGTATCAAAAAATAAATAAAATACTTTGGAATCAACTTAATGAAAGAGGTAAAAGACCTCTATAATACAAACCTCAGAATGCTTAAGAAAGAAATTAAAGAAGACCTTAGAAGATGGAAAGATCTACCTTGTTCTTGGACAGGCAGAATTAAAATTGTCAAGATGACCATATTACCAAAACACTATACACATTTCATGCATTTTCAATCAAAATCCCTATGATATTCCTAATAGAAGTAGAAAAAGCATTCATGAAATTAATCTAGAAAATTAAGAGACCCAGAATAGTTAAAGCAATCCTTAGCAAGAAAAATGAAGCAGGTGGCATCACTATACCGGACCTTAAACTATACTACAGCCATTAGTAACAAAAAACAGCATGGTATTGGCACCAAAATAGATTTGTAGACCAATGGTAGCAAAGTCTCTTCTGCCATGCCAGTCCACAATGCATGGGTTCTAAGAGTGCCTGTCATAGTAGAGGGTTTTATCTTCATCCTGCTATGCTGAGATTAAATTGCAGTGTTTCAGAGAAAATTCACCTCAAGTAAAATATAATATTTTGATAGCAAAAACCTGAAATTGAGCAAAAGTTTGGAATGAATTGACACAGCGATGTAAACATAATGAATAAAACAAAGAAGAATAAAAGAAACAATAAGTCACTTGAAAATTAAACATTAACAGAAGGAATGAAATTGCAATTACAAAATAATGTTTTGAGCCATACAAGTCTTGCAAAAACTTTGATAAAGAACTCAAAGACAAGATGGCAGATCTATGTAAAAAAAATTAAAAAATTGCAGACTTTAGAGCTCTGATACTAAACAAGTGCATAACTGAATAAATAGCCTAATTAAAATTTGAAAGAAAGAGAAGGGAGCCCTTTTCTCCTTTGCCCTATCTAGAGGAGAAAAAGGGAGGGAGGGGAAGGGAGGAGACATAGGGGTAGAAAAGACAGTGGAATGCAATGGTCATCATAACCCTAAGTACATGTATAAAGGATGTCACTTTACTTTATGTACAACCAGAGATACAAAAAAATTGCCTTCTATATGTGTAATATAAATTTTAATGCATTCTGTTTTCATATATAACAAATTAAAATAAAAATAAATTTTTAATAATAGAAGGGAGCATAAAATTTAATATTTAGTAAATAAAGTTATAAAAATAAGATGAAGAAAAGAAAGAAAAATATAATTCAAAGAATTTTTTTTTCTTTTCCCCCCAGGGATTCAACTCAGAGTGCACTGAAACACATCCCAACATTTTAAATATTTTATTTAGAGACAGGGTCTCACCAAGTTGCTTAAGCCTCCATAAGTTGCTGAGGCTGGCTTTCAAGTTGGTATTGAGTTTACTACTCAAATGTAACCATGCTAAACAAGAGTTAGATGTTATCACAAAGGAATATTGTATCTATCCCTACCTATAAGTAGAAGGCAAAATGGGTAGATGAATCAGACTCATTCAGTTATATAATTAAATATGATTCTTTAATGCATATAAATTATACATCAATAAAATTCTTAAATGCATATGAGAAAAAGAGATGATGGGAAGTGAAACAGAATTTGTTTTCCAAAATTGAATGATAGTATTTTAAATTACAAATTGAATTTAATAATTCTTGATTTTGTTGGAAAAAATGAAACTGGAATAAATCTAACAATAAACACAAGTGTATTAATATTTGTAATCCTCCATGTAATTAAGATGAAAAGGTTTAAGATATTGAAAAGGGTGGGTTTATATCATTCAAGGAAGCATAAACTAAATCCTGAGATTTGCAATGAAGATATTAACATATCTTAACCTCCTCCTCTGTGCACAACACCAGCATTTTGTAGCTATTTTTATTTTCTAAAGCCTTTGAAAATTTACATTTTTTCTCTATTCATAATTTCCATACTCCCCTCTCATTTTTAACATATAAATGTATTTAGTGATCTTCTCAGTCTTTTATCATACTTATATAGTAGATTTTTAAAGTCATTTCTTAATTTATGAGATTTCATGATCAAGTTCATTATTTTAGATGTATTTTCAAATACAGTGCATAGACATTAAAGTATTGATAATTGTGTCACCTCTTAAAGTCTTATAATTATCCATGTATGGCTTTTGGGTTGGAAAAATACTGGGAACCCAGTATCATGTGAGATCAGATATACACAGATACATTCCTCCAAATTTCTGACCAGAAACACTTTTAAGTTGAACAAGCAATTATACACTCACCCAACAAAATAGTATTTGATCCCAGGATTTTATGTGAGTTTTCAACACAGGAGGAACAATAAAATAAAAGCCAAGAGACATCATGTGGATATAACATTTGAATTGGCATAGTTCTGGAGTACCTTGTAAGACAGACCAGGATGGAAGATGATCTGCAGGCGTCATGTCTGACCAGGGCTTAAAGAACCTGAAGTTGGAACACTATTCCTAGAAAAGTATATTACAATTGGAGAAATCAACTCTACCCTGTACCATTTCTACCTACATTCCATGATAATTCTAGTTCTCTTTTCTTATAGCACTGAAAGTTGAACTCACGTTCTTTCTTGACATTTCCATTTATTTTTGAGTTGCCTATATTACACAGTTGAGTTTTTAACCTATTTTGATCAAAACCAATAATTATTACTTTGTTCCATTCCTTGACTTGTGTTTTTGATTTATTTTTTCTTTTTTGGTCAGACAAAATGGTGCATGTTGGTAACCCCAACATGGGGTCCCAGAAGGCTAAGGGAGGAGGATCACATGTTCAAATTCAGACTCAGCATTTTAGCAAGACCCTAAGCAATTTAGCAAGACTCTGTCTCTAAATAAAATATAAAAATTGTTGAGGATGTAGTTCTGTGTTTAAGTTCCCTTAGGTTCAATTCTTAATACAAATATATATATATATAAAGCTTTCTTTAAATTAATTATATTTTTGTTTCTTTTTTCACCTCACTTTATGTTAGTTTATTTACCAAATATTAGACTTTATGATCCCTTCTATCTTTCAGATTCTAATTAGTATTTATATTCAGTTAGGGACTTGTTTAGCAGCTCTCTTTTCCAGAGATCAAAACTCTATATTCTTTTATATACATTGACCCATTATCTGTCTTAGAATTTTAAGTTAAATGTTTGCCTAAGTTTATAGCATGAAACAATTTTTTGTAATTGTCATTTTATTCCTCTTGTTAATTTTAGTTTTCAAATTCATTTTGTTTCTTTGTATTCTTCCTTTTTATTCAATATGTTTATATCATTGCTGTGTCACTCATTACATGGTTTTATTAAATTCAAGTTTCCATTTTCATACTACTATATTTGAATATAGGTGAATTCTCTCTGAAACTCTGTGATTATATTTTGGTATAGCAGGATAAAGAAAGAACCCTTTCTTTCAACAGTTGCCCTGAAAATTTCCACCTCCTAATTCATAAAAACTATGAATATGTGACCTTGCATGGTCAAAGAGACTTAACAGATGAGATGAAGTAATAAATTTTAAAAGAGAAGATATTCCTAGATCATCTACATACAGCCAGGGCCATCACAATGTCCTTTATGAAAAGCAGCTTAGGAGGTACAATCAGAGTGGACCTGTAAACATGGAAGCAGATATTAGACTAATCCCTGTTGAAGAACAAGAACAAGAGCTAAGTATTGCAGGCAGTTTTCAAACCTGTGGAGGAGGGGTGGGGGTGACAGATGATGTAAAGCTTTTCAAGTTGAGACACCAGATAGTAGCAGCCATGCTCAAACCTTGATTATAGGCCTCAAGTCCCATACTGGGCTTTTGACCTCAGGACTAGAAGATGATATGTTTATATTTTAAGTGATAAAATTTTGATAAATTTTTATGAAAGCAGTAGGAACCTGATACAATTGAAATCCAATTTTCCATGAATCTGGGGGTAGGTTATGGACAGATGAGATATTCTCAGAATCACACCATATTCTAGCATGCCTGTCACCTAGGTTTCTAAAGATTGTACTTATGAAATACAGCCTTTACTTTTCTAACATGGTGCTAAACCAGACCCTCTTGTGTACTGTCATATTCATACCACTGGGGAGATTGAACAATTCAGTGGCCAAAAGATACAAAGGATTTACTTTGTTTAATTCATGTCACTTCTATTTTTGATATCATGTGCAAAGAATAAATGTTCAACTTAATGACAGGGCTTCCCCTATATAAAGTGTACCACATTAGCTGATGAGCTTTATCAATGCTGTAGTACTATGAATATTGGCTGGGTTCTTGGACTTTGTGATGTCGTCAATAGGTCACAATACATTATGGCCTATGTGGCTTACTGTTTGATGTGAGTATTCTCTATATTTATGATGCCTCCATGGCCTATGTAGCCTTTATGATCTGAGTAACTTCTATGACCCATGAAACTTCAATGACATGCATAGCTCCTATTATGAAGCTCCTATCACCTGTGTAGCCTCGATGATGTCCATAGCCACTATGGCCAGTATAGGCTCTATGACCAAATAATATCTATGACCTGCTTATCTTGTATGACCTGCATAGCCTCTGGGTCCTGTGTAATTCTATGATCTTTGTTGCCTTTATGGCTTCAGTGGCCTAAATAGCCTCTTTAGCCTCTATGATCTCAGTAGCCACTTTGACATGTGTAGCTTCAATGACCAAGAAAACACTTTGGCCAACCTTTCCTCTATTACCTGTGTAATCTAAATAATCTTAATAACCCTCATCACCTGTGTTTCCTCTATTTTTTTTGTGTAGCTTTGATGATCTGCATAGTTTTCTGTGTCCTGAGTATCCCGTATAACTGTATATTCTTTATGTCTCGAATGGTCTAACTCAACTGAGAAAAACCTGTGATCTGTTCTCTCAAGGGAC